>NW_025964001.1:0-1216250 GCF_023055435.1 Haliotis rufescens | reverse complement strand
TGCCCTTGACCTTGGGGTAGGTCAGCTGTATGTGAGGGTTGTGCCCTGGAGGTGAACCTTGGGGTAGGTCAGCTGTATGTGAGGGTTGTGCCCTGGAAATGGACCTTGGGGTAGGTCAGCTGTAAGTGAGGTTTGTGCCCTGGAGGTGGACCTTTGGGTAGGTCAGCTGTATGTGAGGTTTGAGCCCTGGAGGAGGTGGACCTTGGGTAGGTCAGCTGTAGGTGAGGGTTGTGCCCTTGACCTTGGGGTAGGTCAGCTGTAGGTGAGGGTTGTGCCCTGGAGGAGGTGGACCTTGGGGTCGGTCAGCTGTAAGTGAGGGTTGTGCCCTGGAGGTGGACCTTGGGGTAGGTCAGCTGTATGTGAGGGTTGTGCCCTGGAGGAGGTGGACCTTGGGTAGGCCAGCTGTAGGTGAGGGTCGTGCCCTTGACCTTGGGGTAAATTAGCTGTAGGTGAGGGTTGTGCCCTTGAGGAGGTGGACCTTGGGGTAGGTCAGTTGTAGGTGAGGGTTGTGCCCTGGAGGAGGTGGACCTTTGGGTAGGTCAGCTGTAGGTGAGGGTTGTGCCCTGGACCTTGGGTAGGTCAGCTGTAGGTGAGGGTTGTGCCCTGGAGGAGGTGGACCTTTGGGTAGGTCAGCTGTAGGTGAGGGTTGTGCCCTGGACCTTGGGTAGGTCAGCTGTAGGTGAGGGTTGTGCCCTTGACCTTGGGGTTGGTCAGCTGTAAGTGAGGGTTGTGTCCTGGAGGTTGACTGGCAAGCTATATCCATTCAATCAAATTTGGTCGTTGTTCCGTGAAGATTCGGTTAGAATTTGTCTTCAGCCACCCATGCTTGTCGTAAGAGGCAACATACAGGATCGGGTAGTCAGGCCCGCCAATTTGGTGAATGCATGTCATCCCAATGGCCTAATCTCATGGTGAGAATAAAGTTCAAGCAACGATCATCGCCATCTGTGCATGACAAGACGAAGTCAGCCATGTCCCTTAACAACCTGGGAATTCATTCTTCTCCGCAATCCTCCCAAGGATGTGGTTGGTATGAAATTGTTAATTTACTTCGAGGTAAACCAGAGATTGTTAGGAAATGAAGTTACCAGATGTCATACGAATACCACCCATATGTTTTACCAATTCCAATTTCCCCCGAGTTTCAATCCAACAGCCACACTCATTCTACCTTCTGAAATAGTCTGTATTATAGGCATAAAGGACTATTAATCAAAAGACTTAGCATAGTTTTAAATATGTTCAGCTGTATTTACATACATTTCAGAAGACAAGCGTAACCCCGGAGTTCGTTGCCCTTGTCAAGACAATACAAGATGACAGACCATTCAAAGTTACACACGGACCTGTTATAGTTGTCAAAGACCCAACGAAGTATTCACAAGATAGTGATGGGCCTGACGAGGCTGGGGCAGATGAGGATGACCTGGAGGTCGATGACGAGGAACCTACAGATCCCACTGAGGTCCAGGACAAGAAAGCGGTTGAAAGATCTGTGTCGTCTGTGATCTAGCAGTCTAATGGAGAAAGTAGAGACTGGAAACACCAGCCTTACCTCCAAAATACCAGTGATGAACGAATAAACCACAGTAATACATATCCAACACTAGCTGTCACAGGGAGTGTATGTAGCTTCTGTCACAACGAAGTGAAGGATGATTGCGACGACGCTGTTATATACGCCTGGGAAATAGCACCCACTATGTATGTCCACATGAAAGTAAAACAATGTAAATGGTATCCTGTATATATTTCAGGAAAATACCACACATGCTTCTCTACAGCAGGTGACATTCTCACAATGAAATACAGAAAACGAAATCTATTATTACGTTTGGATTGTTCCATGGCAAGTTATTTGACTGTCCTTCGAATTGCCTCCTCTGCATGCGTCCCTTCAGATGAAAATACACGGTTTCTTTATCAATATTACATCAACGGGTTTCGTCGGGTATCTG
The DNA here is from genome assembly GCF_023055435.1 of Haliotis rufescens. Classification (NCBI taxonomy): domain Eukaryota; kingdom Metazoa; phylum Mollusca; class Gastropoda; order Lepetellida; family Haliotidae; genus Haliotis; species Haliotis rufescens. The sequence goes on along the minus strand of NW_025964001.1, from coordinate 1,214,292 downwards.
AGACATTTATTGAAATGAGACAACGGGCACTTGTAAATGTTTCCAAAGTTAATGGAAGTTCTGGATACATGAGGTGAGGTGAAATGGGGTTTAACGTCGCGTCGATGATTATTGCACTTATATAGCGACGTGCATGTACGTGTGTGTGTTTGTCTGGCTGCTTGTACCAGTACGGACTGATTCCGATTTATAGTGCTAGCTCACTGAGATACCATGCCGCAGTTTAACATGAATACCCAACTCAGACACCGTATACTGAGGCCGACCAGTCCTTGTTTTAGCCCCGTAATGCCGAGCGCCAGACAGGGTAACACCAAGTACCATCTTTTAAATTTCTTTCTCCGGGCGGACGCTCTACCACTAGACCACGGAGGCGGTCTCTGGATACATGAAATTCAAGGAGTGGTGATTAGCTAGGACCTGGACCTGGACTATATACTATATCTGCAACATTCTATTTACCCCTTCCAGAATACACAACAAACATGTCTGTTATTTTTTATCATTGAGAACTGAGCATACTAAATAAATGAATGGGTCTTGTGATAATGCAGTTTTACTCGTAACGCGTCAGGATCTCCCTAAACATTATGAAGTTCAACGTAATATGTTCACGAGGAAGTGAATAGTGAGCAGCAGTATTGCAGTAGGTCCAAACTCCAAGAATCGGTTTTGTACAGTGTATCGTTAAACAAACCAAAGCGGGATCTCCAAAGAAACAAAGCCGTACCGCTACGTCATTCCGCTGTCGAGCCTTAGCATTTACAACAGTTCAGATTTTAACGAAGTCCAACATTATTTCACATAACTTCAAATGATCGGATCAATCACGATATTAACTTGTTTCATATACCCTTAGTATATATCACCTACAGCTCATTTTGGTCGATTGATGCTGGCACATGTGTTACATAATCAGTAACGATAATGACGATCATGCCAGTTCATATTCTGAAACGTCCAGGAACAAACCTTCGAATTTAACAAATGAATGAAAAATGTTAAATCTTGTCGAAATTTCCACATTTAAAACGTGCACGTAGGCTACAATCAAAGCAAATTCCAGTTTTGTTACGGCTGCTACATGGCGTACAACTGACTAGGGACCAAGTAAGGTCGGACGTGACCCTGGAAGGGTAGGCCAGAACAAACACTTCAGGAATAATATTCAGGCATCTCCTACCCATGTAATTAAGTATACAAGCCAATCATCCGTTTCAATACATTCTGAATAAATCCCACCGGGAATCTGGGTTACAAATGATCCCTTAAAGCTTGCAACCTATGCTTGCTTGCCGGTGGTCAAGCTTGGTAATGTGGTTGCCGTTCTGCCCTTGTACCATCTTCCCGAGGCAAGTGAGTTAACTGACTATAAAAGTCCAGTTTCCACCCTTGCCGAACTAGGCTGGTATTATGGAGTTACATTTTGGCTGGACTAACGAGTCTATCGCGCACCGAAATCGAAATCCGGTTCGTAAAGTGTCATGCAGATTTCGGTCGATTGCAAGATTTGCAAAGGATGTGCACCGCAAACTCGTCGTCGGTAGATATTTTCCAAATCTTTTCATCTTTTTAATCAAGGTGCTCACGTGATTTGATGCACTTCGCGATGTAAGACACGTTTTATCGAAATATAGATCTTGATTATCGATCAGATCGTCTTGACTGGGCGCCACCGTTTTGTTTGAAGCAAATGCAAGTGATACGAGAGGTGGAATCTGATTGGTCCAAAGGAGAGGGATAGATGGGAAAAAACTCGTAATAGCCACTGTTGGCGCTACGATCGAGTCCAGGAATTCCAGCCTAGTTCGGCAAGGGTGGAAACTGGACTTTTAAAGTCAGTTAACTCTCTTGCCTCAGGAAGATGCCCTTGTACCCGTGTGGATCCTAGCTAATATCACTGGATTGTCTGGTCCAGAAATGATTATTTATCTTTGTTTGTTGTTTAACACCGCACTCAGTAATATTCCAGCTATATGAGGGTGGTGTGTAAATAATCGAGTCTGGATAGACAATCCAGTGATTGACATCATGAGCATCGATCTATGCAATTGGGATACGATGACATGCATCAACCAAGTCAGTGAACCTGACTCCCAAACCTGTCGGTTGCCTCTTACGACAAGCATAGTCCACCCTTGTAGCAAGCATGGGTTGCTGGAATTTGCTGAGTGCACCAAACAATTAAACAATCAATCAGCAGACTGAATAATGATACCCATTATTCGGTCTCAGGCCGAACAAGTCACCTGAAAGAAATGTAATATTTCCATCATTAAATCTAATTTATCTGAGATGCTCCAAGTTGATGAAAAAAGAAGAAATAAATCTTGACCAAAAGGAGTAGCCACAGTTCATTAGGTTTTCACATGAACATGTAAAATATGCTTTATTTCATACATCCATATGATCACAATATATAACATAAAACAAAAATCAATAGAAAACACATAATTTTTATGCTTAAATCCTGATTATTATAATCCTAACCTAGTAACTAGATTTGAAAACATTCACCAACATGATCAATCAGCACCATACTATCACCATCCGCTACTCATGTTACGATATAAATGATGACGTCTGTACAACTCATGCATGAACACATCAACTATATCTGCAAAAACATCAAAAATCATCTAAAAAAACTAATTATGCCAACAAAAAGATATCTTTCTGACAATAATAAGGGGGGTTGGGGTAGCCTTGTGGTTAAAGCATTTGCTCGTCTCGCCAAGGGCCCGGGTTCAATTCCCCACATGGGTACAATGTGATAAGCCCATCTGGTGTCCCCTGCTGTGATATTTCTGGAATATTGCTTAAGCGGTGTAAAACTATATTCACTCATTTACTCACTAATATAATAACAAGTAAATCAAATGTAAAACAACATGATACATGTGTGATCAAATTATGTTTTCGTTGATTAAAATATCAAATTTAAGATTATTTGAGATTGAAAAAGTATATCCTCTAAATAATAAAAACTGGACAAAGACATTGATATCCCCCACATTAGAAAATACTTGTTGCGAATGCATCAACTAGTTATACTGATTGCATAACTACACCCAATTTTAAAGTTGTTGCCATGGAATCTGAATTATTTTTTTTTTAAATCCCAAACTATCAAAAGGCAACATTATATGGTTTTCAAGATCTGCTCCTGAAACAACACTACCACTATTTTCAATCTAAGTCACAAGTTGTTGCTATAGAAACTTGAAAAAAAAGAAGATTTTTTACATCCCCAACTATCAAAAGTCACCAGCTTACCAAGTTTGGTGAAAAAATATTATACAGTTTTCAAATCTTTTTCCTAAAATTATCACAACTTCATTTTCCGCTAGAGTTACAGTTGTTGCAACAGAAACTTCAAAAAGTAAATAAAAAAATTAAATCCCAAACCATGAAAAGGTGCCAGTTCACCACTAGACCTATCAATGTGCCAAGTTTGGTGAAGCCTCATTTTCAAGATGTGCTCTGAAAATAGAGCACTACTGCCATTTTCAATAAGTCAAAACATGGAGGCTCAAAAATAAAGTTTTCCGAAATTCCAAACTATCAAAAGGCACCATTTGCCTACCTACCTAGGTGCTAAGTTTGGTGAAGAAATATTGTTTGTTTTCAAGATCTACTCCAGAAACGGCAACTAACACGTACAGATGCACAAAGCACAGACAGTATCCATCTTTATAATACCCTTGCAAAACGTGTTGATAGGATAACAAATACATGTATTGGGCAATTGATGTATTTTAGTTTAATGTGAAGTTTAACATAACAAATGTTATATTTGGGATAATGTGAAGTTGATGGAGAATTAAAATAAGATATGCCTGGGGGAGGTTTTGGTTCTTAATTTGTGTTGCCAATGTGCATCCAATATATACAAGAAACATTATATGAGTGACTTATTAAACTTATGGAATTGACAATGAAAATATGAAAACATTGTTAAGCCGACATTTTTTCTATTGGTGGGCATGGGTGTTGTTCACTTTGTCATGGCTTTGGCCTTGAGATCCTGACACACAGCACCAAAATAAGTTATAAAAATATTACTGGGACACATGAACAGGTGGAATTTGCACAGTAATTTGAAGTGAAACAAATATGAAAAATTCAACATAATTTATAACATCTGCATCAACATAACAACACGGTACTGAACACAGCATGAACACTTTCACCTTGTAATCAGTCTCCAGCCATGAGCACTGGTTAAGTGGGAACAAGGACACCGAAAGGTGGAATAAATAATTATTGTTGCAATAAATATAATGAAAATATAGTGCCATCTTGATTAACATAAAGTTAATGAAGATACGTATACACCCTCCTGAACACTGCTGAGCTTCAAGCTTTTGGGAGGTAGTTGACCGGGTCATCACGACCGGACTGTGTGGGACATTGCCTGTATCAGTATCATGTAATTGTATAAGTTGTTCAAGTCACAATATGGCTGAACTATTGCCAACGTGACATAACTTTTAACTACCTCACTCATGCTTATAGCAATCTTTAGTCTGTATGGTCTGGACTCAATTATTTACAGGCTGCGTTGATATAACTGGAATATTGCTGACTGCATAACACAACAAACAAAACAAGTCTGTGGAAGACAGCTGCAGACTGTGAAACAAAACACAACAGCACAGCTGGATCCGGGCAAATTGACTGGACAGTCAGTAGGTTTACATACATCTCCACACAGTGAACTGGGCAAGCATTCACTGGTTCTTGTTAAACAATGATTACTCCTTCCCACCAAGATCCCTCTCCGTAAAATATATCTCCATACACAGTGATACGGGCAATCATCCACTGGTTCTTGTTAAATAATGATTACTCCTCTCCATGGAAAGTCTACTTCCTCCTCCACACAGTGGCATGGGCGACTGTCCACTGGTTCTTGCGCGCCGTCTCCCGTATGAAGAAGGGCATGTTGACCTCCTCCAGCAGGTCGAAGTCTGGGCTGAGCCACTTCTTGAGGGCGGAGAAGCCCGTGACTGCGTTGCCACTGGCGTCCTTGTAGCCCCCCAGCCAGTTCTCCTGAAACACAGACATCACAGTTCAGGTGTGTTGCTTGAAGCTGTATGACAGTGTGTCAGCTTTAACTGAAAGCAAACCCCCAAGGGATGCCGGTCGACTGGGGGCCATCACCACATTGGTGGAAGCCAGGAGTGCCAGTGCTGATGACCAATGATCATAATCTGGACATGTCTTGGATTCAGAACCACAAACAGCAGTTCCTGGTAAGGGAATGAAGCACTCAACATAAGTAGCAGGCTTCTCTCATTTTATTGTGATTACTTCATCTGGCTTTATTGTTTAAAATATGTTTTGTCAACTAATTACTTTGAAAATAATCTAATTAACAAAAATATGAGAGCAAGGTTTTGTTTGTTTGTTGTTTAACGCCACACTCCACAATATTACAGCTATGATGGCGGTCTGTAAATAATCAAGTCTGGACCAGACAATTCAGTGATTGACATCATGAGCACGCAATTGGGATATGCAATTGGGATACGTTGATCAACCAAGTCCCAAGCCTGACCACCTGATCCAGTCAGTCGCCTCTTACCACAAGGAGTCACCTTTTACGGCAAGCATGGATTGCTGAAGACCTATTCTACCCCGAATCTTCACGGGTCAAGAGAACAAGGTACTGATCACAGGACCTAATACTGTCCCATCCGAGATTCTCAAGCTATTTAAGTTTTCAGAGAACTGTGACCAATGTGTACAGTGCCATGATGACCTCCACCCTCATAGATAAGTGGGATTCTCCTGTCAGCCATGTCAGTACCCTTTATCCCACATGTCAGTACCCTCTATCCCACACGTCAGTACCCTCTATCCCACATGTCAGTACCCTCTATCCCACATGTCAGTACCCTCTATCCCACATGTCAGTACCCTCTATCCCACGTCATTACCCTCTATCCCACATGTCAGTACCCTCTATCCCACGTCATTACCCTCTATCCAACATGTCAGTACCCTTTATCCCACATGTCAGTACCCTCTATCCCACATGTCAGTACCCTCTATCCCACATGTCAGTACCCTTTATCCCACATGTCAGTACCCTCTATCCCACATGTCAGTACCCTCTATCCCACATGTCAGTACCCTCTATCCCACGTCATTACCCTCTATCCCACATGTCAGTACCCTCTATCCCACATGTCACTACCCTCTATCCCACACGTCAGTACCCTCTATCCCACATGTCAGTACCCTCTATCCCACATGTCAGTACCCTTTATCCCACATGTCAGTACCCTCTATCCAACATGTCAGTACCCTCTATCCCACACGTCAGTACCCTCTATCACACATGTCAGTACCCTTAATCCCACATGTCAGTGCCCTCTATCCCACATGTCAGTACCCTTTATCCCACATGTCAGTACCCTCTATCCCACATGTCAGTACCCTCTATCCCACATGTCAGTACCCTTTATCCCACATGTCAGTACCCTCTATCCCACATGTCAGTACCCTTTATCCCACATGTCAGTACCCTCTATCCCACATGTCAGTACCCTCTATCCCACATGTCAGTACCCTTTATCCCAATGTCAGTACCCTCTATCCCACATGTCAGTACCCTCTATCCCACATGTCAGTACCCTCTATCCCACATGTCAGTACCCTTTATCCCACATGTCAGTACCCTCTATCCCACATGTCAGTACCCTCTACCCCACATGTCAGTACCCTCTATCCCACATGTCAGTCAGTCAGTCTACCCCACATGTCAGTACCCTCTATCCCACATGTCAGTACCCTCAGTACCTTCTATCCCACATGTCAGTACCCTCAGTACCCTCTATCCCACATGTCAGTACCCTCTATCCCGCATCAAGACACATGTGATATCCTCCATATACATACCTTGTCCGTAAAGTCTGGGAGCCATGTGTACGGCGCGGTGATGACAACCACGCCCCCAGAGGCCACAAGTCCAGGGAGGCGCTGAAGGAAGGCAGTGGCATGGTGGAGTCGACAGATGAGGTTGGCAGCCAGAACAATCCCAAACTTTCCCAGATCGCTTCGCAAAGCACACGCATCGCCCTGCTGGAACTCCGCTCGAGATCGGTCCTGACACAAATCATTAGTGGATAATTTTCTACAATGGTATTCATTCTATAAAATTTTGCCTCTTTTCTTTAATGTTCATGCCCTAAATTAAACATTACGTACGATGACAATCACATGTTGATCATTTTTTGCGAAAACGACCAGCTGCCATTCCACAAGGTAAGGCAATGTAAAATAGTGAAAGAAGTGCCTGTAAAATACTCAATCAGTAAACCAGTACACACTGTAAACAGTCTTATAAACACAACACAAGAAACTAAAGCAAAGCATGGGTACAGCAAAGGATGGGTGGGTTTTGTGATATGGCAATTTTGAAGTCATGTAAATTGAATGTATCAGTTCACTTGTTCAGTTAAATCAGTTCACTGACAAAGTTTGAGTGTTGTACTTCCTTACCAACAATTGGTGGTCAATTCTGAATTATTAATGAATCATTTTTGGTTTACAGGCCTTTTTACCAAATATGCAGGTCAGTAGGTCCAAAAATGAAATAAAATTTTCAAAATCCAATTTTAAATGCTTTTAATTTTCTCAAAATGTTAACAATGCATTTATATTGATAGCGACATTATATGAGTTGAGTTTTTTCCTATTTTACTTACTTCTGGTCGGCAGAATGAAAAAAACCCACTGCTTTTCTTTTCTTATACCACATTTATATTATTAGGAGTCGACAGATTTGTAACCAATTTTAATTATCTATAAAAATCTTGAAGTAAGAGTTGCCTACCTTATAGTAGCCTACCTACCTACAAAGGTTAGATGTGACTCATGAGTTTGTTGGGTCAGTACTAACCAGCTGACCGGTACTTAGTACTTCACACCGGTTAAATTTCCAAGGGAGACAACTTGTCCTGTACTAATTTCTGTATACTAAATTTCATGTTGCTGAAACCTGGAATTGACTTACAATATCGGGTGCTACCCTAGCAACAAGGTCGGTGGTCAGGTCTCCCTCATCAACAACAAAATAGTCCATCTTCCCATCAGTCTTCAGTGCATTGCACGCATCAACGAAGGACTGGCTGTAGTCAATCCCCACTACCTGCTCTACAACTCGACACAGTTCGAACGTGGACCTTCCAACTGCACAGCCGATATCCAGAGCTCGGTTCGGAATTCCTGACTGCAGAAAACAACAAACAACATGTCCGTGAATATTGTTTTATGCCTCAGTCAGCACTATTCAACAAGTTCAAGCTATGTCACTGCAGGTAAATTAGTCTAAAGTATGTGTGTTAGCAGTTTAATGCCACACTCAGCAATATTCCAGCTGTATGATGGCAGCCTGGAAAAAATCGAGACCAGACAATCCAGTGATTCATATTGTGAGCAACCATACATGCCACAGGTGTACGAAGACACACAATAAACAACTCGCTGAGTCTGACCACTAAATCATTTGGCCGCCACTGACTGCTGGGGACCTTTTGTTACCCAGAATCTCTACGGGGGCAGCTTATCAGTGCAAGACTTCAAAGTTGTAAACTGATTAACATACAATTAGACTGGTGTGAATAAGAAAATTATCTAACTGAACACTATTTTCCAGAGCTTGTATGAGGCTGTCAATAATGTTGACTTATGTAGAACTTGTTTAGGAGAGTCATTTCAATTGGTTGTTAATATCAAGTGCTTGAGTGAGAGAAACGGTAGTGACAAGACATACTGACATGATGAGTGAGTGAGTGAGTGAGTTGAGTTTAACGCCGCTTTTAACAGTATTCCAGTTATATCGCGGCGTGTCAGCTTAATGTGGGAGGAAAGCCCGAAGTGATGCAGGTCTCAGACGTTTACCACTTCGGTGAAACCCACGAGCACGGGTATGGTGCTGACAAATCTAGAAACATAATTGGGGCTAACCGGGATTCGAACCCGCAATCATAGGTTTCTGGCGTGCCCAAGGGACGCAACTCTGCACAGCGAATCACGGCGCCTTAGACGACTGGGCCACCCATGCCCCAACTGACATGATTAGCATCTTCCACAACAACGCTGTGTCGGTGAATGGGTCTAGAGAATTCATCGTAATAGAACAAACATATAATTACAGGATAGTTGAGGATGTGCTATGGCTTAAACAATGACGACTGCAACGTAAACAGCATTTAATCACTACACAATGAAAACAATTGTTTAATATGATATGACTTAATAAAATGGTGAAAATGTAACTGAAAATTGTTTTCCAAATGGAGATGACAGTCACTCCTTTTTCATGAACCACATAAAAACACACATCATTTTTCATAAAAAAACACATCACAAAGTCAATATGTCGGACACCCATAAATGTCAGTTTCAGAAATAACAACCATTATAATAAAACTATAGAAACAGACATTTATCTCCACCTGCTCAGAAGCCGATATTCTGCCCCAAGTCTGCAGCAAATGTCATTAAAATTACCCAAATTGGAATTAAATATTTCCCAGATGATGTTAATATATGAAGATGAAGCCTTGTTAACTCAGGTTATGACTTTGTAGGGATCACATGGTTTTACTGAAAACAGGACCAATAACTAGGAAGAGATTTTAGTTATATATTCTTTCATTAAATACACTCTCAAAGTACAATGGTAAAATACCTCTAAATTTAATTCCCAAATGTGTGTGCCAGGAGCACTTAGTTTAGAATCCTGGATGAGTCCCCGAGAAGGTTTGTTTGTTTGTTTGTTTGTTTGTTTGTTGTTTAATTCTGCATTCAGCAATATTTCAGCTATATGTCAGCAGTCTGTAAATAATCGAATCTGGACCAGCTATCAAATGATTGATATTATCATCAATTCACCTAATTGGGATACGATGACATGCATCAAACCAAGTCAGCGAGCCTAACCACCCAATTCCGTTAGTCCACTCTTATGACAAGCAAATACACCTTTTTCACGGCAAGCATGGGTTGCTGAATACCTATTCTACCCCGGATCTTCACGGGGAGACAAGCATGGGTTGCTGAAGACCTATTCTACCTCGGATCTTCACGGGAAGACAAGCATGGGTTGCTGAATACCTATTCTACCCTGGATCTTCATGGGTCCCCAGAGAAAATACTGCTGGAGCTCATGCACTGTCATTGATGACACACAACAAATCCCGGACCTTTTAGGGAAAAGTTTCCACTGGCAATTCCCTGAGTGAGTGAGTGAGTGAGTTAGGTTTTACGCCGCTTTTAGCAATATTCCAGCAATATCACGGCGGGGGACACCAGAAATGGGCTTCACACATTGTACCCATGTCGGGAATCGAACCCGGGTCTTCAGCGTGACGAGCGAACGCTTTAACCACTAGGCTACCCGACCGCCCGGCAATTCCCTGACTGTGCATGGCCCTGAACAGCAGCTGTGACATGGAGCCAAACCAAACATCTTGTAGCATACTAGCAATAGGTATTTATCTAGTCTGAAGCAAATGTCAGGAATAAATCCCAAATCGGGACTGAACATTTCTCCATTCATGGCTTGTATATTTCACTGACAACTTGGCCATTAAAGAGGCTTTATGCTGAATTTTACCTTATCTCATTGAACATTTTGAATGCTTTGTTAAAATACAATGTAAGAATATATCAGAATTTAGGAAAATAAGATCTGTACAAAAATTTCCAATTTTGGAAAACAATGTTATTTTTATTTTGTCTGGCAAGAACACTTATATTAGAATCCCAGATGTATAAATCCCTGGGCATGTTAGCTTCATTCAAACATCATCATGAAGAACTAGGATCTTTTATGACATTAAAACTGGAGCATGAACGCCCCACAGAAAAAACTCCATACTCCACAGTCTGTTATCACTTCAGGTAACTCCAGCTGCCACACAATATGACTGATGGGGCACCAACGTCCACAGAGCATTCACCTCCGTTGACACCAAGGTTAATGCATGGTAATAATACACCCCCTTTTAGTTGAAAAACATGACAGGATGTGACAAATAATGTATTGGAGAGCTATTACCCTGAAATAAGAGGATTTTTTATTAGAATTTATATTGGCAGTTACAAATTTGATGAATCTCAAGCATGATTGGCTTAGCACTTGATAACCTCTTGGTAACTTGTTTGTTGCAATATTGATGATGCGGTACAGTGACACCAACAGCCCCAACCCCTGCTGGTGGGGTAGTGACACCAACAGCCCCAACCCCTGCAGGTGGGTACAGTGACACCAACAGCCCAAACCCCTGCAGGTGGGTACAGTGACACCAACAGCCCCAACCCCTGCAGGTGGGTACAGTGACACCAACAGCCCAACCCCTGCTGGTGGGTACAGTGACACCAACAGCCCCAACCTCTGCAGGTGGGTACAGTGACACCAACAGCCCCAACCCCTGCAGGTGGGTACAGTGACACCAACAGCCCCAACCCCTGCTGGTGGGTATAGTGACACCAACAGCCCCAACCCCTGCAGGTGGGTACAGTGACACCAACAGCCCAAACCCCTGCAGGTGGGTACAGTGACACCAACAGCCCAAACCCCTGCAGGTGGGTACAGTGACACTAACAACCCAACCCCTGCTGGTGGGTACAGTGACACCAACAGCCCCAACCTCTGCAGGTGGGTACAGTGACACCAACAGCCCAAACCCCTGCAGGTGGGTACAGTGACACCAACAGCCCAAACCCCTGCAGGTGGGTACAGTGACACCAACAACCCAACCCCTGCTAGTGGGTACAGTGACACCAACAGCCCCAACCTCTGCAGGTGGGTACAGTGACACCAACAGCCCCAACCCCTGCAGGTGGGTACAGTGACACCAACAGCCCCAACCTCTGCTGGTGGGTACAGTGACACCAACAGCCCCAACCCCTGCAGGTGGGTACAGTGACACCAACAGCCCCAACCCCTGCAGGTGGGTACAGTGACACCAACAGCCCAAACCCCTGCAGGTGGGTACAGTGACACCAACAGCCCCAACCCCTGCAGGTGGGTACAGTGACACCAACAGCCCCAACCTCTGCAGGTGGGTACAGTGACACCAACAGCCCCAAACCCTGCTGGTGGGTATAGTGACACCAACAGTCCCAACCCTTGCAGGTGGGTATAGTGACACCAACAGCCCCAACCTCTGCTGGTGGGAACAGTGACACCAACAGCCCCAACCCCTGCAGGTGGGTACAGTGACACCAACAGCCCCAACCCCTGCTGGTGGGTACAGTGACACCAACAGCCCAACCCCTGCTGGTGGGTACAGTGACACCAACAGCCCCAACCTCTGCAGGTGGGTACAGTGACACCAACAGCCCCAACCCCTGCAGGTGGGTACAGTGACACCAACAGCCCCAACCCCTGCTGGTGGGTATAGTGACACCAACAGCCCCAACCCCTGCAGGTGGGTACAGTGACACCAACAGCCCAAACCCCTGCAGGTGGGTACAGTGACACCAACAGCCCAAACCCCTGCAGGTGGGTACAGTGACACCAACAACCCAACCCCTGCTGGTGGGTACAGTGACACCAACAGCCCCAACCTCTGCAGGTGGGTACAGTGACACCAACAGCCCAAACCCCTGCAGGTGGGTACAGTGACACCAACAGCCCAAACCCCTGCAGGTGGGTACAGTGACACCAACAACCCAACCCCTGCTAGTGGGTACAGTGACACCAACAGCCCCAACCTCTGCAGGTGGGTACAGTGACACCAACAGCCCCAACCCCTGCAGGTGGGTACAGTGACACCAACAGCCCCAACCTCTGCTGGTGGGTACAGTGACACCAACAGCCCCAACCCCTGCAGGTGGGTACAGTGACACCAACAGCCCCAACCCCTGCAGGTGGGTACAGTGACACCAACAGCCCCAACCCCTGCAGGTGGGTACAGTGACACCAACAGCCCCAACCCCTGCAGGTGGGTACAGTGACACCAACAGCCCCAACCTCTGCAGGTGGGTACAGTGACACCAACAGCCCCAAACCCTGCTGGTGGGTATAGTGACACCAACAGTCCCAACCCTTGCAGGTGGGTATAGTGACACCAACAGCCCCAACCTCTGCTGGTGGGAACAGTGACACCAACAGCCCCAACCCCTGCAGGTGGGTACAGTGACACCAACAGCCCCAACCCCTGCTGGTGGGTATAGTGACACCAACAGCCCCAACCTCTGCTGGTTGGTACAGTGACACAAACAGCCCCAACCCCTGCAGGTGGGTACAGTGACACCAACAACCCCTGCTGGTGGGGTAGTGACACCAACAGCCCCAACCCCTGCAGGTGGGTACAGTGACACCAACAGCCCCAACCCCTGCAGGTGGGTACAGTGACACCAACAGCCCCAACCCCTGCAGGTGGGTACAGTGACACCAACAGCCCAAACCCCTGCAGGTGGGTACAGTGACACCAACAGCCCCAACCCCTGCAGGTGGGTACAGTGACACCAACAGCCCCAACCTCTGCAGGTGGGTACAGTGACACCAACAGCCCCAAACCCTGCTGGTGGGTATAGTGACACCAACAGTCCCAACCCTTGCAGGTGGGTATAGTGACACCAACAGCCCCAACCTCTGCTGGTGGGTACAGTGACACCAACAGCCCCAACCCCTGCAGGTGGGTACAGTGACACCAACAGCCCCAACCCCTGCTGGTGGGTATAGTGACACCAACAGCCCCAACCTCTGCTGGTTGGTACAGTGACACAAACAGCCCCAACCCCTGCAGGTGGGTACAGTGACACCAACAACCCCTGCTGGTGGGGTAGTGACACCAACAGCCCCAACCCCTGCAGGTGGGTACAGTGACACCAAAAGCCCCAACCCCTGCAGGTGGGTACAGTGACACCAACAGGCCCAACTCCTGCTGGTGGGGAACAGTGACACCGACACCCCCAACCCCTGCAGGTGGGTACAGTGACACCGACACCCCCAACCCCTGCAGGTGGGTACAGTGACACCAACAGCCCAAACCCCTGCAGGTGGGTACAGTGACACCAACAGCCCAAACCCCTGCAGGTGGGTACAGTGACACCAACAGCCCCAACCCCTGCAGGTGGGTACAGTGACACCAACAGCACCAACTCCTGCTGGTGGGTACAGTGACACCGACACCCCCAACCCCTGCTGGTGGGTACAGTGACACCAACAGCCCCAACCCCTGCTGGTGGGTACAGTGACACCGACACCCCCAACCCCTGCAGGTGGGTACAGTGACACCAACAGCCCCAACCCCTGCAGGTGTGTACAGTGACACCAACAGCCCCAACCCCTGCAGGTGGGTACAGTGACACCAACAGCCCCAACCCCTGCTGGTGGGTACAGTGACACCAACAGCCCCAACCCCTGCTGGTGGGTACAGTGACACCAACAGCCCCAACCTCTGCAGGTGGGTACAGTGACACCAACAGCCCCAACCCCTGCTGGTGGGTACAGTGACACCGACACCCCCAACCCCTGCAGGTGGGTACAGTGACACCAACAGCCCCAACCCCTGCAGGTGGGTACAGTGACACCAACAGCCCCAACCCCTGCTGGTGGGTACAGTGACACCAACAGACCCAACCCCTGCAGGTGGGTACAGTGACACCAACAGCCCCAACCCCTGCAGGTGGGTACAGTGACACCGACACCCCCAACCCCTGCAGGTGGGTACAGTGACACCAACAGCCCCAACCCCTGCAGGTGGGTACAGTGACACCGACACCCCCAACCCCTGCAGGTGGGTATAGTGACACCAACAGCCCCAACCCCTGCAGGTGGGTACAGTGACACCAACAGACCCAACCCCTGCAGGTGGGTACAGTGACACCAACAGCCCCAACAGGATAGCAAATTGAATGTTCTACTTCTTGAAAACAAAATGTCGTGGCCTCAATGGGCCACCTTACAATACAATGTTCAATTATCTCTTACACAAAAACCTGTCAGGAGTTGATCCTTACATTGTCTCTATAATGTTTCAAACACAACTCTGCACATCGTCTTGGAAAATCTAGCGAGTCCTTGGGACCAAAGTCGTACTTGAGTACTTCTTGCGGCGTCCCAAAGTGGAACACCAAATACTCATTCAACAGTTTCCGCGATTCATAAACATTGTCGCTCTCTTTGCCTCTCCGCTCAGCATACAGTCGATACGTGCTGTAGGCGGCCACGCCCACTGACAACGCCACAGTGGACATGGCAAGAGTCTTGTGGTCTATTCCAAGCACAGTCGCCATTTCTAATCCCTTGATGTGTGATCCTAAATTGGTTTAACTTCGAAACAGAAAAACGGCACGTTCTACAATCAGCTAAACACGCTGGTCAACACGCTGGAGAGAGAGGAAGTTGTATGTGTGACAATACGCATGCGCGGCTGTCGATCACGCTAGGGTTCTGAAGTGTTTATCAATAGAAATATAGATAACGTACCTATCAGTAGATACAGGTAGATAAGAATTAATCGGTGTATTTAAAATATCATTAACAATATCATATGCAATAAATCATAGGATCACCTCAGAGATGTAACCGCTTTCTATACATATGTTGTATAAGAATGGTCCACTGAGGGGATTCACACACAAAAACGATTCAATAATGGCTTGTGTGTATACATAAATGTCGTCATGTCAAACAATCTGCATGAAGGCGTAAAACCTTTTATACCTTACAACTTATTTACTGCAAGTTTCAGTGCTACTTCTAATTACCCTAACTATCAGATAACAAAAAGTAAAAAAATGTTATCCATTAAAAAAAAGGTTCACATCTCCGTGTGATGAAAAAATATAGCGTGGCATGTTAAAGAGAGACTTCAGCCCATTCGTAGTCCTGTCTAGATGTTATTTGTGCCTGTGTGAAACAGAAATTGTATGTGGAATTAACGTTTACCATTGACTGGTAGACTGATATACAAAATACAGCTCGCTTGAGTCAGCAGCAGATGTAGTGGCGAATTGAGTCACATTTTCTATGCCTGCTAATTTGACCGAGACGAGCCCCTTTAACAAACACAAATTACATCTCATTTTTAGACTAACGCTTAGTCCCTGAAAATATATATTTTCTATAGAACAAATAGCATCATTTAAATTGAAAAGTAGCCCAAGTGTGGTTGGAAATTCAGACAACAAAGAGTAAAAAAGTTGTTATCCATAAAAAAAAAGGTCCGCATCTTCGTGTTCTACAAATTCTGAACGTCAGTCAAACACACTGTGATGAAAAAATATGCAGTATGGCATGTATGTATTTAAAGAGGGTCTTCAGCCCATTCGTAGTCTTGTCTAGATGTTATTTGTGCCTGTGTGAAACAGAAATTGTATGTGGAATTAACGTTCAAGTACCGGTGACTGGTAGACTGATATACAAAATATCAGAGTCAGCAGCTGCAGATGTAGTGGCGAACTGACTCACATTTTCTAGGCCTGCTAATTTGACCGAGACGAGCCTCTTTAACAAACACAAATTACATCTCATTTGTAGACTTAGTCTCTGAAAATACGAGGGGTGTTCATTAAAGATTTCCCCTAAACCACTTAGGGTTATCATATTTGGTTGAAATTTCACATGTGTAATGATACATGTATCTAGGGGTTATGTCTGAATTGGCAGCACCGAACTATTAATCTTACCACTTTTACAGGTGTTATGATCGAGTAGGGTGTGACAATGGAGCCAGTAGAATACCGAGCAGTGATTAGGTTTATATATTTGAAAGGTCGCACACCAAAAGAAACTTTCGATGAAATGAAAGCAACTTAGGGAGAAGATGACCCATCATATGACGTTGTTAAGTGTGGTCGGACATCTGTGGAAACAGCTGCCATTCCAGGTCGCCCCCATTCAGCCATTGATGAGGACACTATCCATCAAGTGGAGACCGCCATTTTGGCAGACCGACGTATAACTGTTCGCCAGTTAGCACAAGATGTCAAGATCAGTGTAGGGTCTGTGGAAAAAATCATCCATGACAATTTGAACATGCATAAGGTGTCTGCACGATGGATTCCCAGTTTGCTCAAGCCTTTCCAAAAGATGGAACGAGTCAATTGCTCAGGGGATCTTTGTGCCAAAAAAAACAGGCAAACCTTTTTGACAGACTTATCACACAGGATGAAACATGGGTCCATGACTATGATCCTGAGACTAAAGTTCAGTCGATGCAATGGAAGCATGTGGAGTCACCACCCCCAAAGAAGGCACGTGTCCAACCCTCTGCAGGCAAGGTTATGCTCACGATGTTTTGGGACCAGCACGGAGTAGTGTTGATGGATTTCTTGGCAAAGGGTACCACAATTACAGGAGCTTATTATGCTTCACTGCTGCGGAAATTGCGGGACGTTATCAAGCTTAAGAGGCGTGGCATGCTGACCAAGGGTGTCCATCTCCTGCAAGACAATGCTCCAGTACACAAGTCTCATGTTGCCAAGACAGAAGCGCGGTCCTCTCCTTCCACATCCTCCTTACTCTCCTGACCTTGCACCATCTGACTTCCACCTCTTTCCAACCATGAAGTCATTTTTGAAGGGAAAACGTTTCACAGATGATGAAACTGATTTCTGAAGTCAAGTCCTGGTTTGAGACGCAAAATGAGGGCTTTTACAAGCGAGGTCTCCATAGTCGCATAAAACGATGGGAGAAGTGTGTAACTCTTGGTGGTTCCTATGTGGAGAAAGACTAATACCTATGCCAAGTTTCATTCCACTAGGTCCATCGGAAGTGGGTCAGGGGAAATCTTTAATGAACACCCCTCGTATATAATTTCGATAGAAACAAATATCTCCATTTAAAATGAAATGAAGTCCCAGTGTGATGAGAGATTCCCTGAACCTAATGAGAATTTACGTTTTAAGGTTTTACATTTGTAATGATAAAAATAAAATCTCCGGTAGACAACTACATAAAAAGTATATAATAAATAGGATGTTCCATGTGTCTTGTGAAATAGCATGTTTCTAACATCTCGTGACGGAGAGAGGAGATATTTTCACTCGTGGCAAACACGATGAGAGAAACATGATATTTCACTCGACACATGAAATATCCTCTATTTATTAGCGTCGGACAATCAAGACAAACCGCGGACCCTTATTTGAGACAAGCACAAATCCTCAGTGTCAGGTCAGAAAAACTGTGTATTGGAAAATGCCTATATCTTCCTTCGATCTATCTTCGTTTTATTTGATGCTCCCCTTGGCCAGGGATATACAGGTCTTATACACCCGACACAAGGCACACATGGTATGGTTTTACGCCGAGTTTAACAATACTGTAGCCGTATCACTACTTGGGACAGCGGCATTGAACTTCACACGTTGTTTATCTAGCATATGGGGAAACGTGACCAGCGAACGATGTAACCACTCGGCCACCCCATCGCTCCCTTACAAAGAGGTGACTCTCAACCATCTGTCAAGGAACCAGTTCTCATGGAGCAGACATTAGAGGGACATCATGCCAAAGTCATTAATACAACAACTGCATAACAAGTTTCAACGAGTCTAGTTCAGACAAACCAGCACTGGGTAACACGAGCATCGATCCACGCCTCAGTACTCTAATCATATCACCACGTGTCAGTTGGGTTGATAGTTTTAGCCGTTTACCACATTGGTTTACCACAAGCACCTGTATGATGCTGCTAATCCCAAGACTCAAGGCAAATCTGGGATTCGAACCCAAGAGCATAGGATTCGGGCACTCCTAAGGGACGCAACTCTGAAAAGAGAATTGCGGCGCCGTATACGACTGCCCCTTCCCCCCCCCCCCCCAACACCAGCTAAAAGTACATACAATTTTCATGAAATAAAAGTCAAGTCCTGGTTTGAGACGCAAAATGAGGGCTTTTACAAGCGAGGTCTCCATAGTCGCATAAAACGATGGGAGAAGTGTGTAACTCTTGGTGGTTCCTATGTGGAGAAAGACTAATACCTATGCCAAGTTTCATTCCACTAGGTCTATCGGTAGTGGGTCAGGGGAAATCTTTAATGAACACCCCTCGTATATAATTTCGATAGAAACAAATATCTCCATTTAAATTGAAATGAAGCCCCAGTGTGATGAGAGATTCCCTGAACCTGATGAGAATTTACGTTTTAAGGTTTTACATTTGTAATGATAAAAATAAAATCTCCGGTAGACAACTCCATAAAAAGTATATAATAAATAGGATGTTCCATGTGTCTTGTGAAATATCATGTTTCTAACATCTCGTGACGGAGAGAGGAGATATTTTCACTCGTGGCAAACACGATGAGAGAAACATGATATTTCACTCGACACATGAAATATCCTCTATTTATTAGCGTCGGACCAGCGAACGATGTAACCACTCGGCCACCCCATCGCTCCCTTACAAAGAGGTGACTCTCAACCATCTGTCAAGGAACCAGTTCTCATGGAGCAGACATTAGAGGGACATCATGCCAAAGTCATTAATACAACAACTGCATAACAAGTTTCAACGAGTCTAGTTCAGACAAACCAGCACTGGGTAACACGAGCATCGATCCACGCCTCAGTACTCTAATCATATCACCACGTGTCAGTTGGGTTGATAGTTTTAGCCGTTTACCACATTGGTTTACCACAAGCACCTGTATGATGCTGCTAATCCCAAGACTCAAGGCAAATCTGGGATTCGAACCCAAGAGCATAGGATTCGGGCACTCCTAAGGGACGCAACTCTGAAAAGAGAATTGCGGCGCCGTATACGACTGCCCCTTTCCCCCCCAACACCAGCTAAAAGTACATACAATTTTCATGAAATAAAAAAACAGTGTATAGATTGAGTCTGTACACACGGCATGCAAGCACTGACTTTATATATCAATGCACTGCAAGCGATGTCGAACATCCTATGTTTGTAGCGATTCCTGCTAGTTCCGAGATAGAATTACTGATAATGTATTTAACTGGACCGTCCATTTTTATATATGTACACAAATATACATGCACGAAATAACCCTTGTCCTATTTTATCCGTTACAAATCAACTGTTACTATTAAATACATCCCAGTTAAGGAAACTGCGGAGGGAGTAGCGTTTAACTGTTGAAGAATGGTTCCGATATAAACACTGACGGCGAGGTCACGTGACTTTAACCGCGAATGATTTGACAGCTGGTGAAATACGATATCATTCCACGACAACACAGTACCGAAGTTGGAAGAAAAGTTTCGGAGGCGATGTCGGAGTAAGAAGTCGAGAGGTTTGAGACAATGCGGACGAGGACAATTCGAATTCCTTCGTGATGAGACGCAAGAACCGGCTGTTGGGCGTGGTTCTATGGCTGTGTGCCACGGTGGGGGTGATGTACTTATACCGGGGAGTCATCATCCGCTGGCTCAAGGGGTCGGACGTGAGTGAGGTTTTCTTGGTTGCTGAGACTTATTGGGGAGGGGAGAGAGGGGCGGGGGAGGGGGTTGTCTGTGTGGGATGCCATGCAAGCGTTTGTTATTTCACTGTCCATACAGAATTTCTTGATAAGAGTCACGATACACGTGTACAGGATATGACAACCATGGGCCGTCATTACTCACAGCGCTGTATAACAACAGGCTAGGGTATTGATGTATAACACGTGGGTTTGTATACAATACATATTGCAATGATAAATTTCCTATTGAGGCATGCCGAGGCACCATACATATATTGCCAGTTAATGTTCTATTTATATTAAAGCTTATCTTCAACAAAGTACTGTTTATAAAAGAGCTTATTAAGTTAAATCATTGACTTTTCTCAGTACTTCTGAAGATGCTTATGTTTTGAGCTCTGGTATAAAACAACTTTGTTAAAAACTTATAACATTGTTATAACACAGAGATAAACTGTTATACATCATTGTAGCACAAGGTATGTAATTGTTACAGATTGTTATGAGATGTATGAAACTGTTTAATATACATTGTCAAAACACACTATACTTAAACGGTTATACATAATTATAACACAAGGTATAAAACTGTTGCATATATGGTATAAAACTATTATGACCCATGGTACATACATGTGTATATGAACGTCTGTAGTGTACAGCATGTCACACATGCGTGGCAGCCAACTGTATGCTCCTTGACAAGTATGATTAATGAAGGAGTAGCTGTTAGCTGTCAAAGCAACAAAAACACATTATTGAGAGCTAAATGAGTTTAGGATACATTGGTATCAGTCCAACTAGTGAATAACAATCAATCATCCTCAAAGACATGATATTTGTTTAGTTTCACATGTTTTTGTGCACATGTAATTTTTTGGCAATTTAAAGACACTTAAACATGTCAGCCCTGTTGATATAGTCTACAGCTATATGTAAATCGTTTTACACATGACTCTGCAGATATGTGTTTATCATTGACACAATCATGACTGCAGATATCGGTATATCATTGACACAAAAATGACTGCAGATATAGGTATATCATTGACACAATCATGACTGCAGATATCAGTATATCATTGACACAATCATGACTGCAGATATAGGTATATCATTGACATAATCATGACTGCAGATATAGGTATATCATTGACACAATCATGACTGCAGATATCGGTATATCATTGACACAATCATGACTGCAGATATCGGTATATCATTGACACAATCATGACTGCAGATATCGGTATATCATTGACACAATCAAGACTGCAGATATAGGCATATCACTGACACAATCATGACTGCAGATATAGGCATATCATTGACACAATCATGACTGCAGATATAGGCATATCATTGACACAATCATGACTGCAGATATAGGCATATCATTGACACAATCATGACTGCAGATATAGGCATATCATTGACACAATCATGACTGCAGATATAGGCATATCATTGACACAATCATGAGTGCAGATATAGGTATATCATTGACACAATCATGACTGCAGATATAGGCATATCATTGACACAATCATGACTGCAGATATAGGCATATCATTGACACAATCATGACTGCAGATATAGGTATATCATTGACACAATCATGAGTGCAGATATAGGTATATCATTTCCACATGATATATGAGATGCAGGGTCCTGGTGGGGAAGATGTCTTACATCCCCCATGTTCAATATGTGTTTATTCATAATACTGAGAGGCCATAGGCCTATAGTACATGTTATATAGTAATGGATGTATATACATTTATAAAGTAACACATTTACAGTTTCCTAGCTACATAGCAATATGCAATATGTACATTGACAGTTTTTTCGTTATCACTACATTCCTACTTGACATTAATGTAACAAATTTCTGTAAACTTGGATAACGGATATAATATTTATCAGTGAACTGTTTTCTGAGTTCAGCATACAACGGACAAAGTTGTAAGAAATGGTATTCACTTTCTACAGTGTTTAAATCACAAAACTGACAAATTCTGTGTTCTCTAGCAATCCCCATATATCTTCCCGTCTCGATAAAGAGTTCGTGTGAACCACATCTGAATCTTGCAAGTGCAATTTGAAATGTTTTTAGTGTCACATCTGATAAGTATTACTCTCCACAGAGCTGTTTTTAAAGAGGGAATAACTTGATAGTTTCTTTGATACTGATAAGGAAAAATGCCACATAGACACAACAATGTAGAGAAGTGTGTCGTGGGAAAATATGATGCTAATGTAATAGACATGTTTTCAAGCAAGTGTAAAGTAAAATACTCCATTCATGTAACTACTTCTGTAATAGCTCATACTAACAGAGAAATTGCTGTAAATCTGGAAATTAATGTGAAAATAATAGATACCGTATTTGACGTAATAAGCCCCCCGCTCTAATAAGCGCCCACGGCGATATTTGGTAATATATTTGCTAGTGAACAATCCAAATTAGCACCCCTTCCGATTGATCAATGTACACAAGACTTATTATTCGCGTATGATACGCACTCATGTGTTATATGCACCCTTATGGGCAATTAAATTCTGAAAAAAATATATGTCATATATAAACATTTCAGGCTGTCAGCATAAACAACGAAATTTATCTTTCAATTCTGTTTTTTGGCACCAAAATAATATTCTAATAAGAGCCCCCTATTTCTAATTTTGAGAGCACCCTGGGCGCTTATTACATCGAATACAGTAATTTTGATTAGCAATGTTAAAATGACAAATATGTCTTCATTAAAAAATTCAAAGAAATAGTTTCTCATTTATTAGACACACTGTCAGTTGAATAATGATTAAGACTCTCTCCCTCCAAGGTTCCAGCAGCACTGATCTTCAGAAAACTTCTTCAAGCCATTAAACATATCACAATCCTACTCCCAGAACATGTTCTACTTGTCCCTGGCTCCATCAAAGTTGAAGTCTGGTGACTGTCATTGAGCATTACTTTAGATATGTTCAACAACTGAGGAAGGTACAGAGGTTGAACACCACGCAGAAGTAGGGGGTGTGTACATCAGAGTGAACCTGTGACATCGGAGACATCAAAGGATGTGACCAGCTCATCTAGCTCCTCTGGAACATGTTCTTTGATTTTGGATCAATTTTGGATCAAAATCAAACCCTAGATCTTGACACTTGTTGAAAATGGCTTGGAGAAAAAATCCTCTTAACGAGGCTTGCCAGCCAGTAATCCATTCACACATGTGACCACAGTATTGCCCAGTGGCACTCTAATGGTGAAAACTTGGTGGTAAAGTGAAGGTGCTGTACCAGGTTTTGGCGTGTGCATGGTGAAGTAGGGCTCTTGTGGTGGCAAAGGTTCTATGGACCAAGTTTTGGCGCGTGCGGGGTGAAGTAGGGCTCTTGTGGTGGCAAAGGTTCTATCGACCAAGTTTTGGCGCGTGCGGGATGAAGTAGGGCTCACGTGGTGGCTGTATCCCTAGATTCAGCACCACTGTCCTGGATGAGGAACAGTTCAGGTTCTGGTCCTCCTGATGTTGTACAGTATCCTTCAGGCTTGAATTCTTGCTTTGATCATATTTTAGGTGGTTGCCAGTTTTAAGGTGATGCATGAGCCTTTTTGTAACCATGGCTTCCATCGCTTTGCACATATTCATTTTAAACATTATTTACTTTGCACATATTTGAAGTGAGTGAGATAGGTTGATAAGAGTTTGGTAGGGCTTTGTCTTTCCCTTGCTTTAGAAACAGGATAACTGCAGCATGTTTCCATGCTTTTGGGACTTTTCCTTTGGACCATATTGTGTTGAACAACTCAGTAAATAAGCTTTTTGGTTTGATCAGGTAGGTTTTTCAATGTCTCTTGCAACTGGTTGTGTCAAGACCAGGTGCAGTTCCTTTTCCATGTTGTATTGCATTGTCAAACTCTGCCACAGTAAATGGGATACCAGATGCTTGCTTTGTGGCAGTTTTGATATTGTTGGCATAAGCAGTTTCTCCTGTTGGAATTCTTTGCTGCAACTTTTGTTGCTGCTGATGGAGGAAAAGTGCTCAGGTAGAATGTTGGCCTTTCTTTGGCTGTATGGGCAATGTCTAACTTGGGAATTTTGTAGGTTGCCCCTGTATTTTGTGCAAGACTGTTTTACCATTTGTTTTATCATTTAGAGATTTCCAGAAGGTCTGCCATGACTCTTTTTTTATGAATCGTCTCTGAGGTGTCTTCCTTTTGTCCTGGCTGCTCTACTTGGACAAAGGCTGATTTATCCCTTTTTGACCTATTAAGGGCTTATTTCTTCTGTACTTTTATGCCAGTAGAAATGTAAGAGAACATCTTGGAGATGATGAAAGGATTAATAACTCTAAAGGTATTTTATCTACATTCACAAACAATTCCTCCAATGAACTGTTATGTTTGGTACGCCCAGCAGGATACCCAGCATGCTTAGTGGACAGTTGTAAACTCATGAACCCTAATGATATTCTGTATACTTGGTCACACCCGGTGATTGTAAAACTCACGAACCCTAACGTATACTTGGTCACAGCCGGTGGTTGTTAAGATCACAAAACCTATCTATAGTCAGACGTCTCAAATACCCTCATATGTTACACAAACACAACTTCCTCTTAATAATGTAACAAAAACAACAGACTTCCTTTAAATTATTACAATAAACGTGGGGTGTGGGGAAATTGTCTGGTGGGGAAATGTCCGGACCCCTGACCGAGAGCCCGATAAGTGATAACAACTTCTAGGATACAAAACTGGTCCAGACAAGAGGACAAGTACTAATTTCCTGCCCCTGCCATTGTAGCTGTCTTAGTTGAGTAGCTGCCACCTGCTCAATGTTCTAACAGAGTCTTCATACTTAAAACAGTGCCTATTTATGTCAGGGTGATTATTCTGGCATATGATTTACAAACTGAGGTCGCTATTTATGAAATAAGCATGTAGACAAATTAATACCCAATAATCTGAGGTAACTATTTATATATGACCTCTTACACAAGATCTATAGTCTTCTATTGATTTTCGTGAAAGGTCAATTTTACCAGCATGGAAATGGGCAATTATCAAAAATATGATTTGGAAAAAAAGTTTTAGATGTTTTTGTTCTAATATGTGAAAATGTGTGTGTTATTTGCTTCTGAATGTTTTCATGCACTCTAATTGTAATGTTTTTGAATGGTTGAAGGCTGCAATTAATCAAAACATAACTGCTTGCTGGTTTTCTTGTGTCAATGGTAAATAAACGATGGAAACAATGGTGTTTGGTGTTAGTATTCAGGAACATTTGCTATTATTAATGCTTTTTTTGGACATGATGAACATGCATTATTTATTTGAATTATGAAAACAAATTGTTTTGAAACAAGATCATTACAGGAGTGACAAAGACTCGGTTTTACTTTCTAGAGTTACTCTAAAACCATGCACAAATCACCAAAGAAAAATATGTTTTTGAGAAATGGGTTGTCCCCCTGACTTGTCAGACACATGATTTATGGTATTTAACTCAGTGAACTGTTCACACTACAGAAAGATTGATCATCTCATCAGACAATCATCAATTTTGTTAATTTGGATTCAACAGTTTTGAAGATCCACATCATAGTTCATATATCCATAACCGAGGAGCTATTGAAGTGTTAAATCAATCATTGTGACTTTATTCCCATCAACAGCAGTCAGCGCCATCTGGTGGCAAGTGCATCAATGCATACATGTTGATTTATTGTTACCTATATATAGACACACACAATGCCTTGTTCTAGCGCTGCTTTTTGATGGTGGGTTTTTATGGGTGTTTATGGGCATTGTAGAGTTGGGTATGCTCCAAGCTATACGATCACTCCATATGCTGTGAGAAACAGGACATCCCACAACCCTGATCCCAGATATATAATGATGTGAGGCCAAACTGATGTTCCTGCCCTGAAAAACTTAACATGACAAACTCCGTTTGTGCTTATTATGCTCTAGTTGTCCATAGGTGTTTTTCCAGTTTTTTTCCAGCACCAGTTTTTCACATACATGTAGTGCAAAGAAAAGCCACAAAGGAGGAGAGCCATTAAGATAAAGGGATGTTGCTGAGTGAGAGTATGATCTAATTCTAGAAGGGGTTTGTTATAGGAAGGTCTTGTTATTGGTGGGGTTTGTTATAGGGGGGTCTTGTTATTGGTGGGGTTCATTGTAGGAGGGACTTGTTATCAGAAGGGGTTTGTTATAGGAGGGACTTGTTATCAGAAGGGATTTGTTAGAGAAGGGTCATGTTATTGGTGGGGTTTGTAACAGGAAGGTTTTGTTATTGGTGGGGTTCGTTGTAGGAGGGACTTGTTATCAGAAGGGGTTTGTTATAGGAGGGACTTGTTATCAGAAGGGATTTGTTAGAGAAGGGTCTTGTTATTGGTGGGGTTTGTTATAGGAGGGTGTAGTTATTGGTGGGGTTCGTTGCAGGAGGGACTTGTTATCAGAAGGGGTTTGATATAGGAGGGATAATTTGTTATCAGAAGGGACTTGTTACAGGAGGGCCTTGTCATAGGAGGGACTTGTTATAGGAGGAGAATCTTGTTATTCGAGAGGCTTGTAATAGGAGGGATTTGTTAAAAAAGGGATTTGCTATAGGAGGGATTTGTTATGGGAGGATCTGGTTTGATTATATGAGGAAGGGCTTGTTATTGGAAGGGCTTGTTATACTAGAGATTTGTTTTAGGACAGATTTGTTATAAGAGGAGCTTTTTCTAGGAGGGATTTGTTATTGGAAGGGCTTATTATAAGGAAGGATTTGTTACAGGAGAGCTTTGTTATCAGAAGGGGATGTTACATGAGGGATATATTATAAGAGGGGTTTGTTACTGTAATGGTTCATTACAAGATGACCATATTGTAGGGGAGGCTTGTTATGGGAGGGGTTTGTTATAACAGTTTTTTGTTATAGGAGGGTCATGTTATTTGAAGGGTTTGTTATAGGAAGGGCTTGTCACAAGAAGAGCATATTGTAGGCAGGAATTATCATCTTTTAGATTGTGCACATTTATGTGCATATTAATTTGATGTAAATGTCAGGTCACCGAGTGAAGCATAAATTTGAAGTTACGACAGAGAATGCTCTACTAATCACAAAGCTCCACAGTGCTTTGTATTGCCAACCACATCGGCTCAAGCAGTAATCCCCGTCATCAGCAGCTCATCTTGCCTTAGTAGGACTCAAACACACATCCACATATCAGCATCAACCGTGTTTTTACTGGGTGCTAGTTCTATTTCATGCAAATGACATTGCAGTAGCTGCCCTTTTTTGCTTTTGTAACACCAAGGGACATTATTCCCAAAGAACGGATGACGTCACAATGAAAGCATCACTCCTTGTAAATATAGTTCGCTTTACACTATTAAAGTTTAGTGTTTAGATGGATTGTTTTGTCATGATTTATGTGGCAGTTGCTCATGGGGCACTGTCTGCTGAGCTGATGAACAGTGACAACTCCAAGTAGCATTATCCAGAGGTTAAAAAAGTGTGTATGTGTGTACTTTGTGTTTTATTAGCAGTGTTTAGAATACCTGTCTGCCCGCCAGTCTGAAACGGACAGTCAGTTTTGAAAAGTTGCACACCTGATGGTCAGGGTTTAAAGTTACCTAAATGACAATCAACCAGTTTACTGTTATTTTCTAAGAACTAACAGTAAACACTACCCTTTTGTTAAGTTTGTTTGTTACTCTAGAAAATTCTGGACTGGCAACATGGCCTGGTAACTAACATGGCCAAAGTTGACAATCAGTTGTCTGACAGAGATTTTGGGGGATTTTATGCACTGTTGTTAGCTATGTAATATACAGAGATGTGATATGTGTGTATGTACTGTGTTATAAGCAATGTAATATACAGAGATGTGATATGTATGTGTGTACAGTGTTATTAGCAATGTAATATACAGAGATGTGATATGTGTGTATGTACTGTGTGTGTTATAAGCAATGTAATATACAGAGATGTGATATGTGTGTGTGTACTATGTGTGTTATAAGCAATGTAATATACAGAGATGTGATATGTGTGTGTGTACTATGTGTGTTATAAGCAATGTAATATACCGAGATGTGATATGTGTGTGTGTGCTGTGTGTGTTATAAGCAATGTAATATACAGAGATGTGATATGTGTTTGTGTACTATGTGTGTTATAAGCAATGTTATAAACAGAGATGTGATATGTGTGTGTGAACTATGTGTGTTATAAGCAATGTAATATACAGAGATGTGATATGTGTGTGTGTACTATGTGTGTTATTAGCAATGTAATATACAGAGATGTGATATGTGTGTATGTACTGTGTGTGTAATAAGCAATGTAATATACAGAGATGTGATATTTGTGTGTGTACTTTATGTGTTATAAGCAATGTAATATACAGAGATGTGATATGTGTGTGTGTACTATGTGTGTTATTAGCAATGTAATAATTAGACATTGTGATATCTGTATATGTTTGCATTATTTCCACAGAATTACTTCGACCCAAAGTCACTGAGCTACAAAAACTACATCGGCACCATCGACGTAGAAGACCTAAAGATGCCACTACACAAACATGCCTTCAACATCGTAACGAGTAACAGCATCCCCCCTGACCGGAACCTCCCGGATGTGAGATACACTCAGTGAGTAACAGGTCATAGACAGGTCATAGACAGAGAGTAAGTACCAGGTCATAGACCGTAAGTAGCGGGTCATATACAGGTCATAGACAGTCAGTAAAGAGCAGGTCATAGACAGTCAGTAAGTAAGTAGCAGGTCGTAGACAGGCAGTAAGTAGCAGGTTGTAGACAGGTCATTGTCAAACAGGCGGGAAGTAGCAGGTCGTAGACAGGCAGTAAAGAGCAGGTCATAGACAGTCAGTAAGTAAGTAGCAGGTCGTAGACAGGCAGTAAGTAGCAGGTCATACACAGGTCATTGTCAAACAGGCAGTAAGTAGCAGGTCATAGACAGGCAGTAAAGAGCAGGTCGTAGACAGGTCATTGTCAAACAGGCAGTAAACAGCAGGTCATAGACAGGCAGTAAAGAGCAGGTCGTAGACAGGTAGTAAGTAGCAGGTCATAGACAGGTCATTGTCAGACAGGCAGTAAGTAGCAGGTTATAGACAGGTCATTGTCAGACAGGCAGTAAGTAGCAGATCATGGACAGGTTATAGACAGGTCATTGTCAGACAGGCAGTAAGTAGCAGGTCATAGACAGGTCATTGTCAGACAGGCAGTAAGTAGCAGGTCATAGACAGGTCATTGTAAGACAGGTTGTAAGTAGCAGGTCATAGACAGGTCAAAGACAGGTCATTGTCAGAAAGGCAGTAAGTAGCAGGTCATAGACAGGTCATTGTCAGACAGTTAGTAAGTAGCAGGTCATAGACAGGTCATTGTCAGACAGGCAGTAAGTAGCAGGTCATAGACAGGTTATTGTCAGACAGGTAGTAAGTAGCAGGTCATTGACAGGTCATTGTCAGACAGGCAGTAAGCAGCAGGTCATAGACAGGTCATAGACAGGTCATTGTCAGACAGGTAGTAAGTAGCAGGTCATTGACAGGTCATTGTCAGACAGGTAGTAAGCAGCAGGTCATAGACAGGTCATTGTCAGACAGGTAGTAAGTAGCAGGTCATAGACAGGTCATTGTCAGACAGTTAGTAAGTAGCAGGTCATAGACAGGTCATTGTCAGACAGGCAGTAAGTAGCAGGTCATAGACAGGTTATTGTCAGACAGGTAGTAAGTAGCAGGTCATAGACAGGTTATTGTCAGACAGGTAGTAAGTAGCAGGTCATAGACAGGTCATTGTCAGACAGTTAGTAAGTAGCAGGTCATAGACAGGTCATTGTCAGACAGGCAGTAAGTAGCAGGTCATAGACAGGTTATTGTCAGACAGGTAGTAAGTAGCAGGTCATAGACAGGTCATTGTCAGACAGGCAGTAAGTAGCAGGTCATAGACAGGTCATAGACAGGTCATTGTCAAACAGGTAGTAAGTAGCAGGTCATTGACAGGTCATTGTCAGACAGGTAGTAAGCAGCAGGTCATAGACAGGTCATTGTCAGACAGGCAGTAAGTAGCAGGTCATAGATAGGTTATAGACATGTCATTATCAGACAGGTAGTAAGTAGCAGGTCATTGACAGGTCATTGTCAGACAGGTAGTAAGTAGCAGGTCATAGACAGGTCATTGTCAGACAGGTAGTAAGTAGCAGGTTATAGACAGGTCATTATCAGACAGGTAGTAAGTAGCAGGTCATAGACAGGTCATTGTCAGACAGGTAGTAAGTAGCAGGTCATAGACAGGTCATTGTCAGACAGGTAGTAAGTAGCAGGTCGTTGACAGGTTATTGTTAGACGGGCAGTAAGTAGCAGGTCATTGACAGGTCATTGTTAGACGGGCAGTAAGTAGCAGGTTATAGACAGGTCATTGTCAGACAGGTAGTAAGTAGCAGGTCATAGACAGGTCATTGTCAGACAGGTAGTAAGTAGTAGGTCATAGACAGGTCATTGTCAGACAGGCAGTAAGTAGTAGGTCATAGACAGGTCATTGTTAGACGGGCATAGACAGGTTATAGACAGGTCATAGACAGGTCATTGTCAGACAGGCAGTAAGTAGCAGATCATAGACAGGTCATAGACAGGTCATAGACAGGTCATTGTCAGACAGGCAGTAAGTAGCAGATCATAGACAGGTCATAGACAGGTTATAGACAGGTCATAGACAGGTCATTGTCAGACAGGCAGTAAGTAGCAGATCATAGACAGGTCATAGACAAACATTAAGGGTGTGTCCAGCTCGTAAGGGAGAGTGCTGGTGCTAGAAGTGTTGCCCTCACACAATCTATATTTTTTTTCAGATGTAAAATGATTGACTACTCCTTCAAAAAATTACCAAAGACCAGCATCATCATCACCTTCCACAACGAGGCAAGGTCAACCTTGCTGAGGACAGTCATCAGGTACGTACACACATTCAGGTGGTGTGGACACAAGGGCAGCCATGTTTGTACCTATGAGAACACATGTTTGCATCTTTTCACTGTTGTAGGTAAGTGCCATAGATATATCCACAAGTCACAAGTCTATGACACTTTGGAGAAAGGACAAACCTGAAGAATGTGTAGTGAACAAGTACTTCCAGAAAAAAGACTGAACACCAAAAGCCATCCATGAACATTGAGTCCAACACATGGGAAGGATGCCTCTTCCTATGCCACCGTAAAGAGGTGGACAGCAGAGTCTATGTGTGGCAGGGAGAGCCGTGAAGATGACCCCATTCTGAAAGGCCAGTAACGTCAGCAACACCAGAAATAATCCAGAGAATCCACGATATGGTGACAACTGACCTTCAAATGACTGAATGTCGTATTGCTAGTTCAGTAGGCATTTCCCAGGAAAGAGAATGTTCCATTATCACAGAAAAGAAAGTATCAGCTCATTGGGTTCCAAATCTAGCTCTGTTTGAAGCTGATCAAGAAAGGTTCTTGTGGCTGTGGATGAAACCTGAGTTCACCGCTTCCAGCCTGAGTCCAAAGAACAATCCAAACAGTGGAAGCATTTGGCATCACCACCACCACAGAAGGCAAGCACTGTCCCTGCAGCTGGACAGGCTATGACCTCCCTGTTCTGAGATGCCAAAGGTGTCATCATGGTGGACTGTCGATGACTTCATGGAAGCTGTGGAGAACTTTTGGACAGCCATGAGAAGGACTTTAACAAAACTTGGATAATACCCCTCCAATGTGTATTAATGACGAAGGAGATTTTGTGGGAAAAAAATAACTTTAATGGCTTTAGGTCAAGTCTTTCAATATGAGGCTCAGAAATTATCAATCAACCCTTGTACGTAGTTAATGACTGAAAGACAGGATAATATAACTTCATTGTATTAAAAAAATGTATTTCAACACAAATGTAACAGTGTAAAAGAAGATTTTATGATGTCTGATTGGCTGATTCTCTGCCTGCCTGTTGCAGTGTGTTGATACGGACGCCGCTGTACCTGATAGAGGACATCATACTTGTGGACGACTTTAGTAACGATCGTAAGTATCTTGTGCAACATTGAGGTGTACAGAGGTGCTGTAAATTGAAGCACTGCACACATCTCGGATTGAAGCATTACACAACTTTCCTGTGCCGCAGATTGAAGCATTGCACACCGCTTGGATTGAAGTATTGCACAATTCTCCTGTGTTGTAGATTGAAGCATTGCGCACATCTTGGATTAAAGCATTGCACAATTTTGCTGTGCTGCAGATTGAAGCATTGCACACCGCTTGGATTGAAGCATTGCACAGTTATCCTGTGCTGTAGATTGAAGCAATGCACACATACAGGATTGAAGCATTGCACACATCTTGGATTGAAGCATTGCACACATCTCAGATTGAAGCTATACACACGTCCTGGGCAGTAGATTTAAGCATTGCACACATCTTGGATTGAGAGCATTGCACACATCTCAGATTGAAGCATTGCACACATCTCAGATTGAAGCTATTTACATGTGTCCTGGGCTGTTGATTGAAGCAGATGAACACTGTGGTGGCACATCTCAGGATCTCATATTATGTGTGTCTCCTGGAAAAGATTTGGACACATTGACTATCACATGAAGGGTCATGGTCATCCTCAAGGTCATAGGGGCGGTCGGGTAGCCTAGTGGTTAAAGCGTTCGCTCGTCACGCCGAAGACCCGGGTTCGATTCCCGACATGGGTACAATGTGTGAAGCCCATTTCTGGTGTCCCCCGCCGTGATATTGCTGGAATATTGCTAAAAGCGGCGTAAAACCATACTCACTCACTCACTCACTCAAGGTCATAAGCTAAAGAAAAATACATTTGAACGATAACTCAAGAAGCATTTCATGTATGCTAATTTGCAAAGCATGGTTTTTGCCACTTTTTAAAGGTGAGGTGAAATTGGGTTTAACGTCGTGTCCAAGATTATTGCACTTATATAGCGACGACGTGCATGCACGTGTGTGTGTGTGTGGCTGCTTGTACTAGCCCGGACTGATGCTGATTTATAGTGCTAGCCCACTGAGATACCATGCCGCAGTTTAACATGATTGAATACCCCACTCAGACACAGTATACTGGGGGCGGTCGGGTAGCCTAGTGGTTAAAGCGTTCGCTCGTCACCCTGAAGCCCCGGGTTCGATTCCCCGGGTTCGATTCCCGACATGGGTACAATGTGTGAAGCCCATTTCTGGTGTCCCTTGCCGTGATATTGCTGGAATATTGCTAAAAGCGGCGTAAAACCATACTCACTCACTCACTCACAGTATACTGACTCCGAGCCGACCAGTCCTTGTTTTAGCCCTTTAATGCTGAGCGCCAGACAGGGTATCAACAAATACCATCTTTTAACATCTTTTGGTATGATGCGGCCGGGGATCGAACCCCAGGCCTTCCGCACTCCGGGCGGACGCTCTACCACTAGACCACAGAGGCCGTCTACTTATGTATGACAAGTGATTACAGACTTCTGATATTGAAGTAGGTTATGGTGACCACCTCCTTTCAATGAGTACCAAATGAAATTCCGTTTTTGAAGCCATGTGGTGCTGGACATCTCAGGGATATCCTATCATGTATGTCTCCTTTAAGACTCTGGGAAATCATTCTTGCACAGTTATATGGCGTGTCAAGGGTCATCCTCCTTATTTGCCGCATAACTGAAGAAGGACATTCTGCAGGTTAATGAAGCTTGGGTAGGTCCCAGATGGGAAACGACTGTGTTACCGAAGTGTAACGTCACAATAAAGGTCATTTGTAAACTATGTTTGCCATTTTCACTTAACCAGTTTCTGCAGACTTTTTTGCTTGCCTGGCCATGTGTGTTGGCGCCTATGGTCCATCATCTTCCATAATATATTTTTACATTTTGGACTTCTCAGAAATAACTTGGGTTTTTGTTACTATTTGTGGGTTCAAACATGGATGTAAGTGACATGTGTATTAGTACCTAGATAAAGATGTTCTCTGGTCTGTATTAAGAGCATTGAACTTTTTCATGTAGGGAAGTTTCGAGCCAAAGTATAATTCACAGTACTTGATTTTTAAAATGATTTAACCATGTATGGATATGATGTTTATCTCTAAGAAAATATAACACATGTGTGTCAGTGTGCTTTTTCATTCTTGGATAGAAAAAAAATTAAAATGTGAGTATACTGTATTTTCTTGAGTATAGTTCATACCCAAGCATAATGCACAGTACCACCTTCTAGGTGATTCAGTATTGGGGGAAAAAAAGATATTTCAAGTATTATGTGCAGTAAAAAACTACATCGCATTTGTATTCAGGTAAACGAACAATGATAACAAATTTGGCCTATAAAATAAATTAATTTGTGATTAGACATGATGCTTTACCATTTAAACTGTATATCCTGTTCTGCTGAGCATTGTTTTATATGCAGAGAATTAGCTTATGAAAATGGATTGAAAAACAAGGCCAAATACTTTGAAGGTTTTTTTCATGAGAACATTTTGGTTTCAGCCGATGATGGACAGCTCCTCTCTGTGATACCAAAGGTCAAACTGATCCGTAACGCCAAGCGAGAAGGTGAGCTACACAGGTGTAACAGTTAATGGGGAAAATATCAGGTGTTGTACTACACTTTCAGCACATGTTGTAGGAAGTAAAGTTTATTGATTTACCGTATTTCCTCGATTAAACGTCCAGGCCTATATTTCTTTCAGATGCTCTTTACCCTCAGGGTTTAATCGCAAGATAATAATGGAGAGAAGTATGTGCTTAACACCTATCCTCCCTTCAATCATTTAATTTTGAGGCCCAGTGTTTATTTGTTTCCCGGGATTTATTCAAGGAAATATGGTAACTGAGGTTTTCATCAAAGGTTTGGTTCAACATTTTTATCCCCCTGGTTTATTTCTTGTTGAAACTACATGTATACAGATCAATCTCGTAATGAAC
Source organism: Haliotis rufescens (assembly GCF_023055435.1). Classification (NCBI taxonomy): domain Eukaryota; kingdom Metazoa; phylum Mollusca; class Gastropoda; order Lepetellida; family Haliotidae; genus Haliotis; species Haliotis rufescens. The sequence continues at coordinate 1,178,930 of NW_025964001.1, read as the reverse complement.
TGGTGCCCTTTGATTATTTCTGATTTTTTAAATTTAAGTTGGACTTACACTGAAGATGAGGGTAGTACTCGTTTCTGGAGCAGAACTCCAAAACTGTTGAATATTTCTTGATGAAACTATTCAGTGGTGAACTGGTGCCTTTTGATGATTTGGGATATTAAAGATACTGAATAGAATTATTTTTTTCTTCACTGAACTGAACGTTTCCAATGGCAGTGAACCAAAAGTAAGGTATAAGTAGCCAAACTCCCTTTCTAAATTTCACCAGACCGGGGGAGATATGTCATCTCCTGATGACTCTTTGTATTTATTAGAGAGTTTTTAAGTTTACATTATGGTGACTGAGTCCCAATTGACATAAACCTAAGGATGTGAAGATTAATGGGAAAGAAATATTACTATTGTGTGTGGCAACAGATTTTGCATTTGCTGCAGAGGAATTAACAATGTTTGCTGATTAATACATGTCCACTAATTGTCTATTTATGCAAGGAAACATCAAATCTGTCTTGGTGGTAAGTGTAGCGGACTTCAAAATTTGAGCTATTTTTCTTTTGCTGTATTTTGAATTTTTAACTTTTGCCCACCTTGTAGAATTTGTTTTAGAAATACATGATAAATGTATTTTTGTCTCAGTTTATGAAAAATAATTCATTGTTAACTGTATGACCTCAAAAAGTTGAAATCACATTGGAAGATGTGATTGTTTGGAATGAAGTTATCACATGAAGTTTTCACATGATGAGAATGAAACTGGCCCTGTGTCAGGTTTGATCCGGTCTCGAGTGCTCGGTGCAGACATGGCAAAAGGTCCAATCCTGACATTCCTGGATTCCCACTGTGAGATGAACAAGGAATGGCTGCAGCCCCTGCTACAGAGACTGGTGGACGTAAGTCAGGGCCATGACCGGAGGACATGTAGGGGGTCAGGGCCATGACCCAGGGGCAATGTAGGGGGTCAGGGCCACGACCGGGGGGCATGTAGGGGGTCAGGGCCATGACCGGGGGGCAATGTAGGGGGTCAGGGCCATGACCGGGGGGCATGAAGGGGGTCAGGGCCATGACCCAGGGGCAATGTAGGGGGTCAGGGCCATGACCGGGGGGCATGTAGGGGGTCAGGGCCACGACCAGGGAGCAGTGTTCGGGGTCAGGGCGATGACCAGGGGACAATTTAGGGGGTCAGGGCCGTGACCAGGGGGCAATGTCAGGGGTCAGGGCCATGCCCGGGGGCATTGTAAGGGGTCAGGGCCACAACCAGGGGGCAATGTAGGGGGTCAGGGCCATGACCAGGGACAATATAGGGGGTCAGGAACATGACAAGGGGCAATGTAGGGGGTCAGGGTCACAACCAGGGGGCAATATAGGGGGTCAGGGCCACGACCGGGGACAATATAGGGGGTCAGGAACATGACAAGGGGCAATGTAGGGGGTCAGGGCCATGATCGGGGGCAATGTAGGGGTTCAGGGCCATGATTTGGGGCAATGTAGGGGGTCAGGGCCATGATCGGGGGCAATGTAGGGGGTCAGGGCCATGATTGGGGCAATGTTGGGGGTCAGGGCCATGATTGGGGCAATGTAGGGGGTCAGGGCCATGATCGGGGACAATATAGGGGGTCAGGAACATGACAAGGGGCAATATAGAGGGTCAGGACTACAGCCAGGGGGCAATGTAGGGGGTCAGGGCCATGATCGGGGCAATGTGGGGGGTCAGGGCCATGATCAGTGGCAATGTCAGGGCCATGATTGGTGGCAATGTAGGGGGTCAGGGCAATGATTGGGGGCAATGTTGGGGGTCAGGGCCATGACCGGGGACAATATAGGGGGTCACGGCCATGACAAGGAGGCAATGTTGAGGGTCAGGGCCATGACCAAGGGGCAATGTAGAGCGTCAGGGCTACAGCCAGGGGCAATGTAGGGGGTCAGGGCCATGATCGGGGGCAATGTAGGGGGTCACGGCCATGACAAGGAGGCAATGTTGAGGGTCAGGGCCATGACCAAGGGGCAATGTAGAGGGTCAGGGCCATAACCAGGGGGCAATGAAGGTGGTCAGGGCCATGACCAGGGGGCAATGTTGGGGGTCAGGGCCATGACAAGGGGGCAATGTTGGGGGGTCAGGGCCATGACCAGGGGGCAATGTTGGGGGTCAGGGCCATGACAAGGGGGCAATGTTGGGGGGTCAGGGCCATGACCAGGGGGCAATGTTGGGGGGTCAGGGCCATGATCGGGGGCAATGTAGGGGGTCAGGGCCATGACCAGGGGGCAATGTTGGGGGTCAGGGCCATGACCAGGGGGCAATATAGAGGGTCAGGGCCATAACCAGGGGGCAATGTAGGGGGTCAAGGCCATGACCAGGGGGCAATGTAGGGGGTCAAGGCCATGACCAGGGGGCAATGTAGGGGGTCAAGGCCATGACAAGGGGGCAATGTAGGGGTTCAGGGCCATGACCAGGGGGCAATGTAGGGGGTCAGGGCCATGACCAGGGGGCAATGTAGGGGTTCAGGGCCATGACAAGGGGGCAATGTAGGGGGTCAGGGCCATGACCAGGGGGCAATGTTGGGGGTCAAGACCATGACCGGGGGGCAATGTTGGGGGTCAGGGCCATGACAAGGGGGCAATGTAGAGGGTCAGGGGGTCAAAAGCTGTTTCTATCAATTTTGAATTTGTTTTGATCCCTATACAATGTCATATTAAACATGTCGGTAAGATGAATTTGTTGTAGTCTCCAGCTCATGGTATAAAATCTAACGCAGGGCGCATGAAATTCATATATCCCTCGTGATCCTGCTACAACTTATATCTTTATGAGGCTTAAAAAAGTAAAAGAATTGGAATTGACTTTTGAAAATATGGTGCGGGCAGGCAGGCGGCCTGTCTGGTGGTGTATTTTTTATTTATTTTGCTTGTTCAAACTAGTATGTAACATGACTCAAATGGCAAGTACGGTATGTTTTTGTCCTTATTGTCACATGGATGGATGTTTCAGGCCCCGTACAGTGTAGTTAGTCCGGTGATAGACGTGATCGACACCGAGAGCTTCCAGTACAAGGCTGTACCCGACATCCTCAGGGGAGGTAAGCAATACTATCCACGTAGGACAAGGGTGTTGTACTGTCAATATAGGACTGGAGTGTTGTACTGTCAATATAGACCCAGAGGGTTGTACTGTCAATATAGGACACGGGTGTTGTACTGTGAATATAGGACTAGAGTGTTGTACTTTCAATATAGGACTAGAGTGTTGTACTGTCAATATAGGACCAGAGTGTTGTACTGTCAATATAGGACTAGAGTGTTGTACTGTCAATATTGGACTAAAGTGTTGAACTGTCAATATAGGACTGGAGTGTTGTACTGTCAATATAGACCCAGAGGGTTGTACTGTGAATATAGGACACGGGTGTTGTACTGTGAATATAGAACTAGAGTGTTGTACTGTCAGTATAGGACTAGAGTGTTGTACTGTCAATATAGGACCAGAGTGTTGTACTGTCAATATTGGTCTATATTGTTGTACTGTCAATATAGATCTATAGTGTTTACTGTCAATATAGGACAAGAGTGTTGTACTGTCAATATAGGACCGGAGTGTTGTACTGTCAATATAGGTCTATAGTGTTTACTGTCAATATAGGTCTATAGTGTTTACTGTCAATATAGGTCGAGAGTGTTGTACTGTCAATATAGGACAAGAGTGTTGTACTGTCAATATAGGTCCAGACTTTTTACTGTTGAACTTTCAGGCTTTGACTGGAGCATGCACTTCACGTGGGAGGACCAGCCCTTGTCAACAGTGGGGAAAAAGGAGACTGACCCGGTGAAGTGAGTTACCATGGTTACTGTATGCTACTTTAAGCATACTGACCATGAAGTGGTGTTGAGTTAAGCATGGTGTAGGCAAGTGTTATATGGAATTAAGTGCTGCGTAAGTGAGCATGGTGTAAGCAAGTGTTACGATGGTGTCATGTAGAGCTAAGTGCTGTGTAAGTTGGCATGGTGTAAGCAAGTGTTATAATGGTGTCATGTAGAGCTAAGTGCTGCGTAAGTGAGCATGGTGTAAGCAAGTGTTACGATGGTGTCATGTAGAGCTAAGTGCTGCGTAAGTGGGCATGGTGTAAGCAAGTGTTATGATGGTATCATGTAGAGCTAAGTGCTGTGTAAGTTAGCATGGTGTAAGCAAGTGTTATGATGGTGTCATGTGGAGTTAAGTACTATGCAGCTCGAGACGTGCCTTCTGTTGATGGGAATATGTAGCAGGGTGTGGAGCCTTCCCGCAGATGACATCCTTACCTTGTCAGCTTGCTGACGGTGTTGACCTCTTTGGTCATGTGGACAAGGCGTCCGACCTCAGATCAGAAGGTCGGTTGTTCGAATCCCATCATGGAACTCTGAAATTTTATGGCCGCTACACTGAGAATGTAAAACTTCAAGCCAAAGTGTCCCTCAGTTAAGTGGGTGCAACCCAAAGTACAGTCACCTTAAGGAAGAAATCTGTGAGCACCATCCTGTAAGCCAATGATCTTTTGCACAATTTAGTTCCCTGGCTCAACCCTCAAATGGTCTCCTTATAGCAAGTATCTTATACTGTATAAAAGCTGCATTATCTCCCTTGGCCCATCACTGATATCTCCCCACCCTATCCACCAGCTGGAGAGAGAAAGACCAAAAACATGTATATATATATATTTATTTTTACCTCTTCTTTTTACGTGAGACAAGATATTATTAACCTTACATTTAACCATGATGATGAATTAACCCAAGGTTAAAGAATAAAATTATTATCGACATTTATCATAACAAATACAGCAAAATGACAAAACACTGCAACGCGGGACGACAATGTCTAGATTCTATAAATATATTGATTCTAACGACAAAAATAATAAAAAAAATTTAAAATGTTGATATATATCAAAAGGCCAAGTTTGAAACAAGGTTGATACAATGTTTTTCAACAAGGCAACTTTACATGAACTAAATTTCAACATTGAAACAATGGCATTTTCCTGCTGGAAACTGCTTGATCAAGTTTAATATACAAAGTGGCCAGACTTGATGTGGAACTTTGTGATATGTGTCATTGTTCCTGCCTGTTTGCAGTCAACCTGACATGACATTATGTGCTAGAAAATGCAGCACTTTATTAATTCGAGCAAGGGACACTTATATTTTTCACATTCATTTCATGGTTTACAGTATTATGATGGTGTGGTGTGAGTTGAGGGATGTATTGCAGGACCCCCATCATTGCCGGAGGTATCTTCAGTGTCAGGAAGCAGTGGTTCACCAGTCTCGGCAAGTACGACACCAAGATGGACATCTGGGGCGGAGAGAACTTCGGTGAGTATTCCTGTGATAGAAAGTCACATCCCAGATTGTATCTTGTCGTGAACATCGCTTCATATTTGTCTGCACTCAAATGCAGAGTATTAACATGTCTTCACACCATGAACGTCTTTGATCAGGGGGCGGAGCTTACACACAAGGAGGCCCGGGTTACTTCCCTTGGCTTGTTGTAAAGATCCGGTAGCGATAAGTAAAGTTGGTAACAACATACCAAAGAGATCCTAGACTACAATCTGTCCTCCAGCTTGCTTTTGAAGTCAATTTATGTTTTCTGTAAAAGTTTGTAATGTAAAGTATAGCAATGAGTTTATGCAGTTTCTGTAGATAGACACACACACAAAATCTCCAAGCTGCATGGAAATCAAGTACAGTGTGTGGATCTTTCTAGGCTGTCCGTGACTTTTTTCTTCATTATTTACAGAGTTGTCATTTCGTGTGTGGATGTGTGGAGGACAGCTTGAGATAATCCCCTGCAGTCGAGTCGGACATGTATTCCGCAAACGTCATCCGTACTCCTTCCCCCAGGGAAACTCCAACACGTACATGAAGTAAGGCTCCAACATGTACATGAAGTAAGGCTCCATCACGTACTTGAAGTAAGGCTCTGACACGTACATGAAGTAAGGCTCCAACACGTACTTGAAGTAAGGCTCTGACACGTACATGAAGTAAGGCTCTGACACGTACATGAAGGAAGGCTCCAACACGTACATGAAGTAAGGCTCCGACACGTACATGAAGTAAGGCTCCAACACGTACATGAAGTAAGGCTCTGACACGTACATGAAGTAAGGCTCCAACACGTACATGAAGTAAGGCTCCGACACGTACATGAAGTAAGGCTCCAACACGTACTTGAAGTAAGGCTCTGACACGTACATGAAGTAAGGCTCTGACATGTACTTGAAGTAAGGCTCCAACACGTACTTGAAGTAAGGCTCCAACACGTACATGAAGTAAGGCTCCAACACGTACATGAAGTAAGGCTCCAACACGTACATGAAGTAAGGCTCCGACACGTACATGAAGTAAGGCTCCGACACGTACTTGAAGTAAGGCTCCAACACGTACATGAAGTAAGGCTCCAACACGTACATGAAGTAAGGCTCCAACACGTACATGAAGTAAGGCTCCGACACGTACATGAAGTAAGGCTCCGACACGTACATGAAGTAAGGCTCCAACACGTACATGAAGTAAGGCTCCAACACGTACATGAAGTAAGGCTCCGACACGTACATGAAGTAAGGCTCCGACACGTACATGAAGTAAGGCTCCAACACGTACATGAAGTAAGGCTCCAACACGTACATGAAGTAAGGCTCCAACACGTACATGAAGTAAGGCTCCGACACGTACATGAAGTAAGGCTCCGACACGTACATGAAGTAAGGCTCCAACACGTACATGAAGTAAGGCTCCAACACGTACATGAAGTAAGGCTCCAACACGTACATGAAGTAAGGCTCCAACACGTACATGAAGTAAGGCTCCGACACGTACATGAAGTAAGGCTCCGACACGTACATGAAGTAAGGCTCTGACACATACATGAAGTAAGGCTCCAACACGTACATGAAGTAAGGCTCCAGCACGTACATGAAGTAAGGCTCCAACACGTACATGAAGTAAGGCTCCAGCACGTACATGAAGTAAGGCTCCAACACATACATGAAGTAAGGCTCCAGCACGTACATGAAGTAAGGCTCCAACACATGCATGAAGTAAGGCTCCAACACATGCATGAAGTAAGGCTCCAACACGTACATGAAGTAAGGCTCCGACATGTACATGAAGTAAGGCTCCGACATGTACATGAAGTAAGGCTCCAGCACGTACATGAAGTAAGGCTCCAACACGTACATGAAGTAAGGCTCCAGCACGTACATGAAGTAAGGCTCCAACATGTACATGAAGTAAGGCTCCAACACGTACATGAAGTAAGGCTCCAACACGTACATGAAGTAAGGCTCCAACACGTACATGAAGTAAGGCTCCAACACGTACATGAAGTAAGGCTCCAACTCGTACATGAAGTAAGGCTCCGACACGTACATGAAGTAAGGCTCCAAAACGTACATGAAGTAAGGCTCCGACACGTACATGAAGTAAGGCTCCGACACGTACATGAAGTAAGGCTCCGACACGTACATGAAGTAAGGCTCCAACACGTACATGAAGTAAGGCTCCAACACGTACATGAAGTAAGGCTCCGACACGTACATGAAGTAAGGCTCCGACACGTACATGAAATAAGGCTCCGACACGTACATGAAGTAAGGCTCCAACACGTACATGAAGTAAGGCTCCAACACGTACATGAAGTAAGGCTCCAACACGTACATGAAGTAAGGCTCCAACACGTACTTGAAGTAAGGCTCCAACACATACATGAAGTAAGGCTCCGACACATACATGAAGTAAGGCTCCGACACGTACATGAAGTAAGGCTCCAACACATACATGAAGTAAGGCTCCGACATGTACATGAAGTAAGGCTCCAGCACGTACATGAAGTAAGGCTCCAACACATACATGAAGTAAGGCTCCGACATGTACATGAAGTAAGGCTCCAACACATACATGAAGTAAGGCTCCGACATGTACATGAAGTAAGGCTCCATCACGTACTTGAAGTAAGGCTCCAACACATACATGAAGTAAGGCTCCAACATGTACAAACCTTACATCTACAAGACAAATACATAATTTCATCCAAATCAGTATTAAAGCAAACAGTAGTATCTTTCCTTGATGTATAATATTCTCATGAGACATTGTTCTCACATAACAGTGTTCTCACATTATGTTGTTCTCACATGACAGTGTTCTCACATTATGCTGTTCTCACATGACATTGTTCTCACATTATGCTGTTCTTCTCACATGACAGTTTTCTCACATTATATTGTTCTCACATGACACTTCTCACATGCTGTTCTCACATGACAGTGTTCTCACATTCTGCTGTTCTCACATGACAGTGTTCTCACATTCTGCTGTTCTCACATGACAGTGTTCTCACATTATGCTGTTCTCACATGACATTGTTCTCACATTATGCTGTTCTTCTCACATGACAGTTTTCTCACATTATATTGTTCTCACATGACACTTCTCACATGCTGTTCTCACATGACAGTGTTCTCACATTCTGCTGTTCTCACATGACAGTGTTCGCACATTATGCTGTTCTCACATGACAGTGTTCTAACATTATGTTGTTCTTACATTTCTGTTCTCACATGACACATTTCTGTTCTCACATGACAATGTTTTCTTGTGACACTGTTCTCATGACACTTTTCTCATGTGACACTTCTCACATGATAATTTTCTCACGTGACATTGTTATCACATGACACGGCTCTCATATCCTCATATCCTCCCTGCAGGAACACAAGGAGGACAGCAGAGGTGTGGATGGATGATTACAAGCGATTTTACTACGCTGCTCGACCTTCTGCACGCATGCAGGCCTACGGAGAGTAAGTTAAGTAGCTCTAGTAGTGATGCACCCATAGACCTGAACTACAGTCAATACACGGGTATTGATAATGTCATCTGATGACATGGAGTTCCCAAACATGTTCGTTACATTGTTCATGCTCCGACGTTCAGACAATGTTTGGACCTCACTCTATGAAGTTCATAATCCAATGAACTCACACAAAGTGAAAGTGAACTCTTTTTATTTTTTATATCACTTTTTTTACCTGAAAGGACGTAGACCTTGATCTTTACACAATTATATTTAGTATGTGTGACTTCATGTTTACATTGACAGCCACACAGTATCCAGCTACAGTCAAGTCCAGTTAATCCGACATTGTTGGTTGCAAGTATGTCAGATAAATGAAATTAGGTAGTATCAACGTTCGTGATCGAAAATTGGACAATTACAGAATAGATAAAGATACAAACACGTAACAAAAAATAAATAAAAATGAAATATTCATATTGTTATGTTACATTGTTAACGGAATATGTTTTCTAATCCTGCAACTTCTAAAGCTCAGCACAAAACAACTGTTACGGATTGTATGACTTATTCAAAATAATTTTAAAAGCATAATCTGGAATGGAAGTCGCAAGTTTGAAACTGGTACCACAAAGCGAAGGAAGCTGCTTTTCAAGTGGCTAACGTTAACTTCCTGTTAGTTATTTCATTGGTCGGGCATAGTTCGCAAAACATTGTTCTGAAATGATCTGTAATGGGATGTCCTCAGCGATAGCAAGAATTTGTATCTGATTTTAATGATATTGAGGTAATCTAAGCATGTGATTAATCCTATTTTCTTTATTTGAAGCATTAATTGTTTATTGTTAAGCAATTTTATCACTGCAGCCTTTGCAATATGCAGCTACCAGCCGACTTGTCTTGCATCATAAGATGGGCTGTGTACTCGCGGGCAGATGACCACAGAGTACGCTGATTACTGTGTCGGATTAACGAGACTGATTAATGAACGATTTTGGTAATTTGTTGCAAATTAGGTGTGTCGTAGTCGGGAGTGCGAGACTGTCAGATTAACGGGTCTCAATAGCACTGATTTAATCGGTTCCCATCATTAGTGTCAGATAAAGCCGATTGTCGAATTAACGAGTGTCAGATTAATGAGACTTGACTGTATAGTGTAGAATAAAATAGTTCCCCAAAGCAAGCGGTGACATGAGCTTATGTTTGCCAACATACTCAATAGGAACAACTTTTGTAGTTTCTGTACAACAAAAGTACTCAAATAATATCCTCATTAGATGAGAAAGGTAGGTTAAGAACTACCTCAGTAAGTCAGTCACAATGACAGCGCATCATAATACATTTACACCAAATAAAAGACGTCAAAATGGCCGAGACGATAAATGTGACAGGAGAGATTTCCGAAGTTTTTGATGAACGTGGTGCTATAACAAGTGTTTAATCATCACTGATCAATTGGCCGATCACTGAAAGATCGTAGGGGCAGTCGGGTAGCCTAGTGGTTAAAGCGTTCGCTCGTCACGCCGAAGACCCGGGTTCGAATCCCGACATGGGTACAATGTGTTAAGCCCATTTCTGGTGTCCCCCGCCGTGATATTGCTGGAATATTGCTAAAAGCGGAGTAAAACCAAACTCACTCACTCACTCACTGAAAGGTGATTGTAAAGATGTGTCAAATAGATACTAAGGTACATTCATTTATTGCTGTAGACTGTCACTGTAGTCTAGACATGGATCGAATCGATACCAAGGTAGTTTGGATGTGCTTTTCTTCGGTTTGTGCTCTAGGGTTGTAGCAAGGATATCCTTGAATGGACATTCAATCCAACTCTGACTTATCACAATATATGCTAAAATACTAAGTTCAAGATTAAGGGCCTAAATGAATAGAAACAACTGTTCTGTATTTATTCATGCTTGTGAACTCCCAGGGGTGCCCCCAGGAATGTGCAAGTAGTCCGTCAGTGTTTACATCATTTCAAGAATGCGGTCTCATGAAAAACATATGAACGTCAAATTGTGTCGTTCGTACACTTATGAACGCCCATTTCGTGGTCATGTGACCGACCTCTCGTCCAATGGAACAGTCGTATATTGTGTAAACTTCAAATTGCAAACTTATTATCTAATGTTTGTTGTGTATAAACTCATCAAACATTTCAAGATGTGGATGGCCAAGTTTCTAATTTGTGTTCAGAGTTGTGTACTCGAGGCATGCCTAGAAATCTTTGATAATGGGTATGAAACCAAGAATTGTCGTGATTATGTGTCTTGGATTGTCAGCACTTCCTTGCTCATGGGTTTTATTAAAGTGGCTTGTCTTTGACTCGTTGTATTGTACTCACTCCCTCGCTAACTAAATATAACGGATGAGAGCAAGAGGTGATCCTTGACCTGTTTAGGTCACAGGGTATACAGTGGCAGTGTTCAATGAATAACGTGTAGCATTCTTCTGTCTAGTGTGCAGGAAAGACGTGCCCTGCGACAGCGTCTCAAGTGTCAGACATTCCGATGGTACCTAGAAAACGTGTACCCGGAACTAAAGTGAGTGAAGTTATTTTCAAGTCTTTCAGGAATTAAATACATTTTTATTCTTCTGTAGCCATAATCTTTTCTGTGGTACACTTGTGGTCATACTTAAATGTGCAGAGTTGTGCCCCTTAGTTGTGTCTGGAACTGTTGGTCAGATTATGATCTGTTGTCTATTGGGCCCATATCCATGTTTCCTTCCACAATAACTTACTCACTCACTCACTCACTCACTCACTCACTCACTCACTCACTCACACCCACTTACTCACTCACTCACTCATCCACTCACTCACTCACTCACTCACTCACTCACTCACTCACTCACTCACTCACTCACTCACTCACTTACTCACTCACTCACTCATCCACTCACCCACGCACTCACTCACTCATCCACTCACTCACTCACTCACTCACTCACTCACTCACTCACTCACTCACTCATTTACTCACTCACACCCACCCACCCACTCACTCACTCACTCACTCACTCATCCACTCACTCACCCACTCACTCACTCACTCACTCACCCACTCACTCACTCACTCACTCACTCACTCACTCACTCACTCACTCACTCACTCACTCACCCACTCACTCACTCACTCACTCACTCACTGCTGTGTTAACTGAGTTAATGTCACCTGCAGGTTGCCAGTGAACGATGAGTTTGCCTATGGCCAGATTTACCAGGACAACCAGTGTCTGGACATCGTCCCTGGCCAACTCCCAGTCCTAATCAAGCTCCGTCCGTGTGTAGAATCAAAAGACTCGCAGGCAAGTAAAGCTCGCTGTCAGCCATGTCAGCCTTCCTGTGCTTCCCTTCCCTGTGCTTCCCTTCCCTGTGCTTCCCTTCCTGTGCTTCCCTTCCCTGTGCTTCCCTTCCCTGTGCTTCCCTTCCCTGTGCTTCCCTTACCTGTGCTTCCCTTCCCTGTGCTGCCCTTCCCTGTGCTTCCCTTCCCTGTGCTTCCCTTCCTGTGCTTCCCTTCCCTGTGCTTCCCTTCCCTGTGCTTCCCTTCCCTGTGCTTCCCTTCCTGTGCTTCCCTTCCTGTGCTTCCCTTCCCTGTGCTTCCCTTCCTGTGCTTCCCTTCCCTGTGCTTCCCTTCCTGTGCTTCCCTTCCCTGTGCTTCCCTTCCTGTGCTTCCCTTCCTGTGCTTCCCTTCCCTGTGCTTCCCTTCCCTGTGCTTCCCTTCCCTGTGCTTCCCTTCCCTGTGCTTCCATTCCTGTGCTTCCCTTTCCTGTGCTGTCCAACTCTTTTGAAACCCAAATGTAGTATGTTGTAGGCATTAAAATTGACTCAGAGAGGATTTATATATTTTGGACCCCTCCCAATAAAAAATGCTGGATCTGCCCTTAGGCAGAATAGGTTCTTAGTACTTTTGCTTGTCTGGGGATTCCTGGGCAGAATTGATCCTCAGTTCCAGTGCTTGTCTCTACATACCAGAATATCAGCATCTATGCTTGTTTCCACACTGCGATTCCACAAGTGGGAATTCCCGGGCAGATTGGGGTGTCCCTAACTATGTGTTGGAATTCCCTTGCAGATTGGGGTATTGGTAACTATGTGTGGGAATTCCCTTGCAGATGGGGGTATACCTAACTATGTGTTGGAATTCCCTTGCAGATGGAGGTATTGGTAACTATGTTTGGGAATTCCCTGGCAGATTGGGGTATTGGTAACTATGTGTGGGAATTCCCTGGCAGATTGGGGTATTGGAAACTATGTGTGGGAATTCCCTAGCAGATTGGGGTATTGATAACTATGTGTTGGATTACCTGGCAGATTGGGGTATTGGAAACTATGTGTGGGAATTCCCTGGCAGATTGGGGTATTGGTAAGTATGTGTGGGAATTCCCTTGCAGATTGGGGTATTGGTAACTATATGTGGGAATTCCCTTGCAGATTGGGGTATTGGTACCTATGTGTGGGAATTCCCTGGCAGATTGGGGTATTGGTAAGTATGTGTGGGAATTCCCTTGCAGATTGGGGTATTGGTAACTATGTGTGGGAATTCCCTTGCAGATTGGGGTATTGGTACCTATATGTGGGAATTCCCTTGCAGATTGGGGTATTGGTACCTATGTGTGGGAATTCCCTGGCAGATTGGGGTATTGGAAACTATGTGTGGGAATTCTCTGGCAGATTGGCTTTTTTGTAAGTATGTGTGGGAATTCCCTGGCAAATTAGGTCATAGGTACCCATGTGTGGCAGTAAGGTCAGATAAGCCCAGCCCAGAATCCATCATCTACAGGTAGACACGACACAGGAGGATCATCGCTGAATGCAGCGTAAACAACATTCACTCACTCACTGATGAGCCAACACATGTTATCTAACATTTCCATATTGTTGCATCAGGAGTGGTCATGGCGTAGGAAGGGGGTCATCGTCAGTAACGGCATGTGTTTGACAGCAGACGTCCAGCAGACACACTCCTACCTTGTCGTCCAGTTCTGTAACTATGGCGATAATCAGGTGAGTCCAATAAAAAAAATTCAGTAGTAACTGATGACGCCATAGTTCTTTCTGTCCCTGTCTCTATGAATTAGCAAGATCTCCATTGGCATCACCCCGTGAAGATCCGGGTTAGATGTTGTCATCAGTAGACCGTGCTTGTGGTAAGAGGCGACTAAGTGGATCAGGTGGTCAGGCTCACTGACTTGGTTGACGCATGTCATCATACCCCAAGTGCGTAGATCGATGCCACGAGGTCAATCACCGGATTGTCTGGTCCAGACTCATGTATTTATAGGGCACCATTATGTAGCTGGAGTATTGCCAAGTGAGGCGTTAAACAACAAACCATAGGCATCTGTGACCATTTTTATCTATTTGGGGCCCTTTTCTGCAAATTAGAGAGAAATTAGGACTACCACATGATTATAGTTCTTTTCAAATACTCCAAGATAACGATGTCTTGATCATGTGTGTATTGTTATCTGTACAGCGCTGGTACCGACAGAAGAACCATATCATCCACCAAGCCTCCAGCTTGTGTGTCGACAGTCACAAGTCGGAAACAGGACTGGTTCTGGCTGAGTGCGAGGATTACCTCTCATCACAGGAGTGGAAGATCACAGTGGAAAACCCAGCCAGTCAGGAAAAGGAATACTTGGATGACTTATAACATAGACAGGATGCTATAGGATGTATGACCACTGTGTTAGTGTATGTGGGACATGTCGTATGTGGATTGTGTGGCAACAGCCAGCCCTGGAGTAGGCTGGACACAACTGATGATGTGTGTTGGTGCAAGTGAACGGTTTCCTGGAGAGGAGTTCGGGTTAGAGTTGATCTCCAGGAAACTGTGCTGGTAACTTATGGATAGGGTGGTCAGGCTCAATGACTTGATTGCTAGTGTGTCAATATGCCTTGACAATGTGGATCATTGTTTCTGATATCAGTCACTGGATTGTCTTGTCCATACTTGATTATTAACAGACGGCTGTTACATAGCTCCCACACACACACACACACACACGCCACGCCACGCCACGCCACGCCACGCCACGCCACGCCACACCACACCACACCACACCAAAACACACCACACCACACCACACCACACCACACAGCATGGATCTTGGGGAGATTTTCAAAATTGATGTTTGTATTTTTTCTCTAATTTGGGATAAAACTGCCGACTATAAAACTGCATACTATTAATAAGGCTGTTGTTCAGAGAGCCACTCAAGGGTGGATCCAGCATTTTTAAAAGGGAGGGGCCAAAAATATCAAAATCCTCTCTCAGATAATTTTACTGCCTACAACATACTACATTTGGTTTTCAAAAGAGGGGAGTCTGGACCCCCCTCTGGACCCCCCTCTGGATCCGCAGATGGCCACTAGTCCGTGATTAGGAGAGACATCTCGTTTTCTCAGTGTTCAGTCTGTATTCAGCTGTGATCCCAGCTTGATTTAACTCCTGGGGTCTCCCCTTGGTTATGTGAGTGGTGTTCCTGAAGCGCCCCTATCTACAGTACCAGAGTGTATGTGACAGCTTGCAGCTGAGGATTAAGGAACAAGTCTGTAGCATTCCCTCGACACGATGCCCTGTTACTGTGTATGCAGCATACAGATGGGAGAGTAATAACAACAACATTGTTGACAGGTTGGTGTGTGATAAAACTGTTTTATCACCTACTTGCGGGCAGATGTTGTCCCAGACGTGTCATGGAGTTTAGGTGACCGTGATCCTCAAACAGACATGAAATGTACTGTTATGTCGACATATTGTTGCGTAATTATTGTCAGTGTTCTCTTTATAAAAAAAATGTGAAGAAATTTTAAATAATATTTTTATTTATTTTAAGACTTATTTTATAAATAATTTTAAGCAACACACAATTGCCTTTTTTAACTGAATATCATGTATTTTATACATGGGCAAAAATAGTTTTCTTTTAACATTGTTCAGCATTGGATACATTTTATTCAAGTTTTGTGAAATTTTTACGTGGTGTATATGTTGCCTTATATCCCCGAGAACAAAGACACACTGTTAGTGTAGTGAAGTGCCAAAACTATCTTGTAGTATTCAAGTGTATAGCAGGGTCTGACTTTGCACTTGTCATGGTGAGATTATGTATGAAAAGGGCAAGGTCTTAAAATCAAATTATTTTTTAGATTTTAGCATGCATGACTAAATACATACATGTTTGTTTGTTCTGTGTCACAGTGTGGACATTAAGCTATTTGTTATTGTTGTTTAATGGTCAGAGTATGAGCGGAAGAAATCAAGTTTTTGTGACTTTTCAGCGCTGCTTTTGAAGAAACACGGAGATGAAGCCTCTGTGTATTGTTTCTATACGAATTGTTCTTTGAATGTGACTTTTTATTGTGATATTGTTCAGTTCTGCCTATGTTTGGTGTAATTACCTATGAATTGTTTGATAGGCATTACTTAGAATTTAACGGATGACAAAGTAGACACAATTTATGGATAACAATAAAGGCGACATACGGTAAAGATGCTTATACTGATGTCAAGCAAGACTGTCTTGCTTGACAACGGTATCAGGATCTATACCGAAAAAACATCGCCTTTATTGTTATCCATAAATTGTGACTACTTTGTAATTACCTACGTTTGATTTAGTTACCTATGTTTGGTGTAATTACCTACGTTTGGTGTAATTACCGTAATTAGGTACCTATGTTTGGTGTAATTACCTACATTAGGAGTAATTACCTACCTTTGGTGTAAGTACCTATGTTTGGTGTAATTACCTATGTTTTGTCTCATAACCTACGTTTGGTGTAATTAACTACGTTTGGTGTAATTACCTACGTTTGGTGTAATTACCTACATTTGGTGTAATTACCTACAGTTGGTGTAATTACCTACAGTTGGTGTAATACCTACATTTGTCTCATTACCTACGTTTGGTGTAATTACCTATGTTAGGAGTAATTACCTACATTTGGTGTAATTTCCTATGTTTTGTCTCATTACCTACGTTTGGTGTTATTACCTACGTTTGGGGTAATTACCTATGTTTGGTGTAATTACCTACGTTTGGGGTAATTACCTATGTTGGTGTAATTACCTGTTTTGTCTTATTACCTTTGTTCGGTGTAATTACCTATGTTTTGTCTCATTAAGTATGTTCATTGATTATACGGAAGACGTATGTGCATGTTGGATGTACTGTACTCCTTGTATTAGCCCCCAACCAACTTCTAAAACAATCAGACAGCAATCTGTGTGGTGCACACCTGACTACGACTGAACATTTACACAATAATCTGTATTTTCTTGTGAATATTTTCATGGGTCTGACACACGAGATGATTGGAAGAACAGAAGAATTGCAAGACCCACAAGTACTTAAAATTTAAGAAAATATTTTACATAAAGTTGAAAACATTAATCTGAATGTTTTGTACGTACACTATGAGAAAGGTTATTTATATGTTTGTCTTTCAAATGGCTTTACCTATTGTGAATGTAACTGATAAAATAAACATGCAAGTCTTGTGCACAGATTGTCTCCCTTTGACCATGAGTAGTACAATGGCAGTTGCCCCAGTACCATATGTGAAGGAGTTCCATGTGTAATTTCAACTTGTAATATAACAAACAATGCAAGTGCTGTCTCACTTTGTTCATCTAGTCAAATTGTAGGTTGGGTTTTAGAAATGTCATGTATAGCTGTATACATATTTTTGTCACAAATGTTCAGTAATATAGTTATCTTTATTTTATCGTCTACCGAGGCCATATTCAAGTATCTTTCTTACACTATGGCCGCCATGGGGGCTCTGGTTTTGAATTTGTCCCCTGCAACCCATGCTTGGCATAAGAGACAACTTGACATGACTGATATCATGTCTTCTTACAATCATTGCTCATAATATCAATCACTGGTGTTGTCTGGTCCAGACTCAATTATTTACAGTCTGCCGTCATATAGCTGGAACATTACTGACTGGCGCATTAAGCAAACAAATCTGACACACATCATTTCCATACTACACAGTGCCGCCACAACAGAAATTGGCCATTCAGAGTTGTGTCCCTTTGCTGGGCCAGGATCTGTTGGCAGGGGTTCCTGACTTGATCCATGGTTGGTCAGCATTATTTTCAGCTTTCCCTATATCACATACATGGTATGCCTGAATGTTACAGGTTGGTTGTCGCCTGATATTACATTCACGACACACTTGAAGTAAGGTTGCGAACATTTTTGTTTTTTTCTGTTATGGCCTAATCGAAAAATACCAACTCTGATAGTGTCTTATTCTATAGATTGACAAGATGTCCAAATTTGATGTTTTTCCATATTAACCTAGAAAATGATACAAGCAGGAAATAAAGCATGGTCTGCCCTTCTTTCCAACCTGTGTTGCACAATCTGTAATGTATCCATCTGTTCACAACCTTGTTAAAACAAACAAACATGGGAAGCAGTTTCATTAATTTTAATTTTACAGTCATTGTTACTGATAAAGATGAAATAAACTTGTACAACATGTTCGTAAAGGATTTAGTTTGATTTCAAGACATGTTTAAGAGCAAAAAAGACATTGATAGATCTGCCAATAAGATGTTCAGTCAGACCATTAGTTGGTGCCGATGGCCACTATAAGACGTTCAGTCAGACCATTAGTTGGCGCTGGCAGTCACTATAAGATGTCAAGTCAGACCATGATTTGGCGCCAGCAGCCACTGTAAGATGTCAAATTAGACCATTAGTTGGTGCCGATTGCCACTATAAGACATTCAGTCAGACCACTAGTTGACGCCGGCAGCCACTATAAGATGTCAAGTTAGACCATTAGTTGGTGCTCATGACCACTATAAGACGTTCAGTCAGACCATTAGTTGGCGCCGGCAGCCACTATAAGATGTCAAGTTGGACCAGTAGTTGGTGCTGATGGCCACTATAAGACATTCAGTCAGACCATTAGTTGGTGCCAATGGTCACTGTACGACGTTCATTCAGAGCATTAGTTGGTGTCGGTGGCCACTATGAGATGTTCAGCCAGATCATTAGTTGTTGCCACTGGCTACTATATGATGTCCAGTCAGACCATAAGCTGGCGCCGATGGCCACTATAAGATATTCAGTCAGACCATTAGTTGGCGCCAACCGTAAGATGTCAATCCTGAACACTGATTGGCACCTGTGCCCACTCCAGACATCCAGTCCCCATAAGTCAATGCCAGCGGCCACTATAAGAAAACAGAGAAATTGATAGCTCTGCCTGTAAGATCTGACAGTTAGTTGTCACCTGCGGCCACTGTCTGTTTCCAGTCTGACTGTTAGTTGGTTCCAGCAGCTAAGATAATTTTTTCTGCCTGACTGTTAGTTGGCGCCAGAGGGAACTATAAATAGTCCAAACTGACCATTAATTGGCAAAAGCGGCTACTATAAGATGTCCAGTCAGACCGTTAGTTGGTACCGGCAGCCACAATAAGATGTTTAGTCAGAGCATTAGTTGGCGCCAGCAGCTACTAAAAGATGTCCAGTCAGACAGTTAGTTGGCACAAAGGGCTACTATAAGATGTCTAGTCTGACCATTAGTTGGCGCCGGTGGCCACTATAAATCCAGTCTGGTCAACAGCAAGGAATGTAGCTGTTGCTGAGAATACGATACCACAATAAGAGCATCCCTAGGATGGGGGTATGGGGCTGCCCTGACATGGGGGTAGGGAGCTGCCTGACCCCCAAAGTGGTTGGTGGTGGGGGCAGTGTGCGGCAGTCTCGTAGTCATGGCAACCTGTGCAGGCAGGGGAAGCATGCTTCACATGCAGGAAATGAGTACTTCAAATGGCATGTAGAGTATAACTGCTGGCAGAGGAGATTCTGGTTATATTCATAAAGATTTCAAGAGACTATTTCCTATACATATGATTCAATAGGGCTTCACTCCAATGTATTCTACACAAGCTTGAGGACATCAAATCTTAATTTGTATCTGTTAAGATGATAAAAATAACCTGTTATTATAACATAGCGCCAAAAGTACAACACAATATGTTTCATAACAGTTAAGAAATGCCATGTTAAAAGAGAACTGGAATTATGCTGGAGACAGATGTTGATGAAACTGCTAGCTGGTGATCTGTGTCATCTTTCGTTTGCTCCTACACCAAAACCCTGAACTTAGGAGCTTGCTAGTTCTCCTACCAGGGATACGAGCATGCTTTGAGCATTCTCTTTGTTAACATAAACCTACATCCATGTAATATCACAATTTCAATTTATAACTACTGAAATCAGAGACTTATTGTCACCTAAGATGACTGACTTGCATCACAAAAATAACTCATAGGTTTTAACCATAATCGTCCTGCATCCATTACATTACAAAACACTTTCAGTTTCAAGTGGATAAACAAATCGTTATACTTATAAAGACATCAATGTAATAAGATTTGAAAGGGTTAATGTAAGTATTCATAATGGTGAACTCTCAACCACGAAAACACCTCATGGCATGTTTCACTGCCAGCACTTGCTGCCATGGTTACCAGACTGAAGACTATGGTGCCAGACGACAAAGCTAAGCTCTGTACATGGGTATGTTAAAAAACCAGGGTACAACGTTTCAACTGTGACAGATAGGTAAGTTGCATTGTCTAAGCAGTAAAATACATTTATTGTTCTTCTGCCCTAGATCATATCTTTGGCAACTGGAACAACAAGTCCTGCAAATGCCATTACAGTGTATGTATGTACAGAACATGGTGAAACCACACGCAGAGACATTATGAAGAAAAGTACTGCTCGACAGACATGTTGCACATTGTTGAAATGTAGTCTTTCTTGGTGATGTTTGGAAAATAATTTACGAAAATAAAGGTTAAGGAATATCTAGACGGGTCACACTTGGACTGAGTAAAAAAGTCAGTATTTGTCACGCAAGATATCACCTAGGTTTTTCAAAATGTATATAAATAACTGTAAATGTATAAAATCAATCTGATCAGATATTTTATTTATCAGGTAAATTAAAAAACCATGACCCATGATGAAAAGATTTAAAAGAGTTTTTCGACTCTTTGAAACCCTGCTTTGCCACAAAATGAAACTGATGACAAAACCTAGCAAAAAATGAGGCCAAACAGCACAAATGAATAACTGTTTGATATGACCGGTCGATACACCGTTATCTCCTCACGGCAACCTAGGACAAGAAGCGTGGCTTGGTGATAAATAACTCAAGACGTGGGGCCATGTTAGACACTTGGTGATGACGTGACTAATCTTCCACAAAGCAATATTAGCAGTGAGACCATCTCAGTGCCGAGACCGAAATCCTAGCATGGAGGAGCTGTGTGGAAGGTAGCCATGTCATGCTAAAAACCAAGAAACAGAATTTAAAAAATCTCACAGAAACCATTGTAAAAAGCTAATAAAGCTGTTCAAAAAGCCCGATATTATTCTGAAATGTTAACACATTCCATTGACAGTCAGCCCCTGTTAAACAGGACAAAAGTTTAAAACTCTATGCCATGGCTGCACACTTAGTTGTCATTTAAAAATTATCCAATATTGTAATAATACCCCTTCAGCTTAACAAAAATATATATTGTTGCTAGGCAACTGATGAGTTGATGATGCAGGTATTGCTGGATAAAAGATGTATTCTTGGGTAGCCTCATCTGCCATGTTTTAACACATATTATTTTACTTTTCTCCAAACAGTTGTCAAAGTTACTCTCCCGACACGTCCAGTGTTCATCACATAGCTTCAGATACAACTCACTGAATCTTTCTCATGTCATTTCTCGTGTCACCTCTGTAAAAACATTTATATTTATGTTTCTTTGTTAAAATTTCAATCAAAATACCTATTACCATGGAAGTGTTTACTGAAAGAAAACACAATTCTTTTCTACAAACTTAACATTCTCTAAATGCATAACAATAACAATTCTTGCAATATTAAATAAAGAATTAATTTTTAAAAAACACCAATGCACATTCTGTTCAATAACAGGAAGTATAATACTCTCTAAATGCACAACTGTCAAAATTACAAAAGATAGAATATAAATTCCTTTAAAAAATCATGAAAAAGGGTGATGTAAATAAATGGCCACATCCCGAGGATAAAACATCCACATCCTTGCCTATATGCATACTCTGGGATGATACTAACACGCTCCATGACGAGGTACTTTACTAAGGTTACCACAAATTAAAGACAGAATACGCCAAACAAGTTAGCAGCAATTATAATAAATATGGCAGCATGTTGTAATAAGTTGAACTTAATTCATTCTAAGGTTAGTGATATCAATACAGAGTTGTCTCCCCTACTTCACAGCCCAATAGTCTACTAGTATCGACTGCTAGTGTGAATGAAATCAGATTGTAACAAAATCTAGTGGGCTCCAATCAATACTAGATTCGCCATCATTATAAATAGTTCATTAAAGATTTTTAAAGAAGTAAAAATCCTTCCTTATTGGTAGTTCACAGAGCGTCCATGTTACAAACGACTCATCGTCTATGATGATACCCAGGGCAGACTACTTCCATCCTATTCCCTACAGAACAAGCTTCACTTCAAACTGGAACATTTTCCATCCCAATACATCATTCATTTACTTCAGTTATACAGATAACCATGATCAAGAATAATTTCCAATCACAAAAAATTGTTGGCTAAATGTTCCAAATATGAAGTGACTTGTACAGATGAAACCAAACACACACTATAAATGACTGAAAAATGGCAGCACTCTATGTTATCAAACTTACTGCTTGGTACTGATGTATATGTGAGACAGAAGTGTTTATCTTATTCCAAACATAAAATGCAAGTCCGGAACTTTAACAAGGTATTATCATTTCAAAAATTCAAAATTCAATAAATGTTAACAAATTTACCTTGGAAAAACAACACTTAAATTGCTCAAATAAATTGAGAAGGGTCATCATATGCTTTAACTATCTAATAAACCTACAGTTATAGATATAAGCATACTGTCTAGGTTTTTGATACAGTTTGGACTAGGCATACCATGATGAAGAAGATCCCCTTGGTATTCATCTCTACCATGTGTAGGAACACTACAATGTGGGCAAATGAACCCCAAAACAGCAGAGGGGGAATGTGGGATTTCTAAAATTGTATTATCTATAGAAAAAATATGTATTATAACATTTTGGATTACATGGTTACATTTAACGCAGCTGGTGCGTAAACAACTCAGTGTCGAGAGCAGGACAACACTTCTCTCAGTAGCACTATACGAACAAGCATCTGGAAAAGCACTTTTGTCTTCAAAGAATTACTTGATTTCTTGCAGGTATCACCCGTGTCCATGTGCCATTTCATTTTCAGTAACAATAAATGTGGACATTCTACTCAAGGACTTAATACTGCCCAAGTTTTTGTAAAACTCTACAGGCCATAAATACTAAATAGATCACTCATAAAAACTTCCATATTTTCTTTCGAAAGACAACAAAAATTTTGATTTGTATCTCCATTGTGTTTCTTTTCTACAGACAACCACAAATTGTTTTGTCAAAACGGAGAGAAGTAGCCTTCACAAAACAAATAAGCAATATATCTCCCTAACAACTCATTGTTACTTTCGATACATGCTGGTGCAAGGGGCTACAGACCACCAGCAAACTTAGCACTACGACCGTGTCACTCCAGTTACTCTGCTTGCATTAGGGCACACACTCCCAGTGTTACATGGGGCATTCCTATTTTCTGCTTACAAGGGACCCTTTGTCATGTTGGGAACATTCCAGTAAAGCATTAGGCCAACCTTTTTTTCATAACTTGGATTATGCTGACTTCATAAAAAAAATTGTAACCTCAAGATGAGGTATGGCTGTGAGATTCATTTGAAAAACTTTGGACAAAAAGAAAATGATCGTTCTGCATCGAAATGCATCTAAAAAATATACATAACAACTTTGTCAACAGCTATTTTGGTCCCTATCATATTTAATTATTTGTCACCCCAACAACAAAATCCAGGGGTCTGTAATCCGTGTATTAATAAAAGATTGGCCTGATGATGTTTGCTACACGCGAGAGATGCTTCCTGTTACGCTCCTCAACCCAACATAGTCCCACCTCCCACTTTGGCTGGACACATACTACTTTCCTGAAACCATATCTTATATCATCGGAACAGCTCGTGTGATCCCCAAAGCTTTAGTTTAAATGGAAACATCCAGTGACGCAGGTATTATTTCAACTGGTATTCTGAAAGTCACACATTCAACAATTGCATGGCGCATCTGCTCTTATTGTTAGAAGCAGTCATCACTAGAGTAATTCCACCAAATGATACACAGTGAGCGAGAAGCATTAGCACCTCAAAATCAGCACCCTCATCAGTATGAGTGTACAGACACAGAGACAGGTTAAAGGTCATTAAATATAGATATATATATATATATATATCATACACTACTGCACTGAGAAAGGTGAAAACACCCTGACTACCTTATATATACTACTCAAAAGAAGTTAAAGAACACTCGTTTCCTTCAAATCACTACAGTTAATCTGCTATCACAGTGAGTGAGTGAGTGAGTCAATCAATCATTTTATTTCCAATACATATAGGCCACAGGCTTTTGTGTACAAAAGTTGAGTTAAAGTTAAACATTCAGTTTCACATTTCTTACTTCATTTGCATAATATAGTAAGAAATGCAAAACTGAGTGAGTGAGTATGGTTTTACGTCATTGTACCCATGTCTGGAATTGAACCAGGGTTTTTGGCGTGACGAGCGAACGCTCTAACCACAAGGCTACCCGACCGCCCCCTCTCTGCCATCACAGACTAAATGAAGTAATATGAAAGAATGGGGTGTTCTTTTACTTCTTTTGAGTAGTATATAAAAGTTGTTAAATATATGTCTAAATGTAGCCACCTTAACATCAATATTTTGAAATACTTTCTCTTCACTTATTCATACAAAAATAGTTACTTAGTTTCAGGACAGTCCTCCATCCTCTGGTGACCTAGACTATTCGCGACCTTGCAGGTCATTGCTGTATGTATTAGATACACACTGGTGACCTTCAACCTGTCTGTGTGTCAACACACACAAAGGGCAGCATAGTCCGTCGGCTGCTACACCATGTAATTATTCTAATAATACAAACACATTTAATTCTGGGCAATTGGTAGCTCCTCTCAATCTGAAGATAAAACCATTTAACAATATTCATACAGGATGAAACCGATTTCATGTTACCATAATTATTCAAACCGCAAAACCATGAAATATTTCATCAAGGTTTACTTAAAATTTTGCATCCTTGACAAAAGGCAATTCTTCATGTCAATCTTGACATTAAATCTGTTTTCCAAGTAATAATTTCCACATTTATTATGCGCATACATGAAATATAATTTATTTTCTGTCTGAATTACTAGAATAATTATGGTACTTAAAATGGTGGGATTGCGACACAAAGGTGATCGGCCATGACAGGGAACGTTGAGGAGGGTGAAACAATTCATGTGCTTACATCACGTCAAGATGTTGATTCTTATCATACAAACAGCTTTATACATATATTATATTGTCACTTGGTGACGGGTCTAGAACAAGACAGCACAATACAAGAAATATTAAATGCATGATGGCAGATGGTTGATGAAGCGGCTGTGGCCATGAAGTTACGTGACGATGACGTGATGGTGATGAGCATGGATGCATAGGAGATGCAAGAGGGACACTTAGAGGCCCTCGGAACACAGAACTAACAAGCACATTGATGACATGACGTAGTAGTGAAGCTTACAGCCAGATTATACACAACAAGTTCAATAAGATGGAAGGCAGGCAGGGACGAGCGCCACCTACAATTCCCGCACAACACAGCGTAGTATTAACAATGCACTTGGTGCCATATGCAAAACAATATCATTACCTCAAAAAAAAAAAAAAATCACATTATTACTTAAAAATAGAAGTCGTCCACAATCTCTCCAACGAACTGTAGCACAGTCACTATCATACAAAACTTTATCACTGAAATTAGCTTGCTCTTTGGATCAAGATGCACGTTATCACACACTCCCAGGATGCATTTCAGCTACGTTCCCATAATGCATCACTAGTGTGGCTGGGAGGAAGTGACTGCATCACATTCTACATGCATCAGTCAAGTTGTTCCAGTTCTTGCTTTCTCTCCGCTGTGGAATTGTGGGCCTCGAGCATCTCGGTGAGCAGATCACAGAATGTAACGCAGCCCTCTCGCTTCAGCTGCTGGAAGCACGCGATGCCGCGCTCGCCCGCCTGTCGGATGTGGGTTAGGAGCAGCAGCATGGAGGCGAAGTGCTGGACGTCGTCCGCGTGGTATTTCTGCACAACCTCCATCAACGCCCCCACAATTAGCTGACGCATTTCTTGGATCTTGCTAAAACTCGCCAGCCGTCGCACTTCTGAATACACAAAATACATCTGATATTGATACATTGATTAAATTAGAAAGAATACACAAAATAAATTTAAAATGTTTTTTTTGAATGAGAAACCTTGATCAAATGATATTTGATACTGTTTGTGGTTAAATTAGGAATTTCTTTTAACTCATTTCCTTGTTTGAGCACGATAGGACTAGATTTCCTGTTTTGATAATGACGAAATAATCATTGAGAGGAGCCGTTCATGAATTGTCGTGGGTGTCGTTAAGAGATATTATTCAGTGTCAGTGTGGCTAGGTGGCAATGTATCCTGCAGGACTTGGGTGCTAGAGATGTGTTGGGTGAGAATAATGACTCCTCTATTTGATATCATTGTGTGTTCATGTAGTGCTACAAACTATACAAGGTTTTTTTTAATTTAGTTGAAAATTGTACAGATGGTAATTGACTTTAAGTACCATGGTATTAATACTGCAAGGTGGCTGTGTATCAGTGTACTGACCTGCATTGACTAATACTGTAGCTATACTGTAGCTAGGCTGTGCATCAATGCACTGACCTGCATTGAATAATACTGTAGCTATACTGTAGCTAGGCTGTGCAACAATGTACCAACCTGCATTGAATAATACTGTAGCTAAACTGTGCAACAATGTACTGACCTGCATTGACTAATACTGCAGCTATACTGTAGCTAGGCTGTGCAACAATGTACTGACCTGCATTGACTAATACTGTAGCTATACTGTAGCTAGGCTGTGCAACAATGTACTGACCTGCATTGATTAATACTGTAGCTATACTGTAGCTAGGCTGTGCATCAATGCACTGACCTGCATTGAATAATACTGTAGCTATACTGTAGCTAGGCTGTGCAACAATGTACCAACCTGCATTGAATAATACTGTAGCTAAACTGTGCAACAATGTACTGACCTGCATTGACTAATACTGCAGCTATACTGTAGCTAGGCTGTGCAACAATGTACTGACCTGCATTGACTAATACTGTAGCTATACTGTAGCTAGGCTGTGCAACAATGTACTGACCTGCATTGATTAATACTGTAGCTATACTGTAGCTAGGCTGTGCAACAATGTACTGACCTGCATTGATTAATACTGTAGCTATACTGTAGCTAGGCTGTGCAACAATGTACTGACCTGCATTGATTAATACTGTAGCTATACTGTAGCTAGGCTGTGCAACAATGTACTGACCTGCATTGATTAATACTGTAGCTATACTGTAGCTAGGCTGTACAACAATGTACTGACCTGCATTGACTAATACTGTAGCTATACTGTAGCTAGGCTGTGCAACAATGTACTGACCTGCATTGACTAATACTGTAGCTATACTGTAGCTAGGCTGTGCAACAATGTACTGACCTGCATTGACTAATACTGTAGCTTGGAGTAGCAGCAGCTCCTCTTTGCCTACACTATATTGCACCATCTGCTCAGACACCGCGGCCACCTGCTCCAGGATCTCCGTCATCCCCGTGATGTTCCAGTGGTGGCTGCAACACAAAGATCGCGTCAGTCCTCCACCTCTCAACCATGGGAGACAGATAACACTCATCTACCATGTGAGACAGGAAATAATCAACTATTGATTCATGTAACACTCAACTATGTGATTTATGTAATACTCATTAACTATGTGATTCAGGTAATACTCAACTATTGATTCAGGTAATACTCAACTATTGATTCAGGTAATACTCAACTATTGATTCAGGTAACACTCCTTAACTTTGTGATTCAGGTAACATTCAACTATGTGATTCAGGTAATACTCAACTATTGATTCAGGTAATACTCAACTATTGATTCAGGTAATACTCAACTATTGATTCAGGTAACACTCATTAACTATGTGATTCAGGTAATATTCAACCATTGATTCAGGTAATACTCAACCATTGATTCAGGTAACATTCAACTATGTGATTCAGGTAACACTCATTAACCATGTGATTCAGGTAATACTCAACCATTGATTTAGGTAATACTCAACCATTGATTCAGGTAACATTCAACTATGTGATTCAGGTAACACTCATTAACTTGATGATTCAGGTAATACTCAACTATGTGATTCAGGTAACACTCATTAACTTTGTGATTCAGGTAATACTCAACCATTGATTCAGGTAACACTCCTTAACTTTGTGATTCAGGTAATACTCAACCATTGATTCAGGTAACACTCCTTAACTTTGTGATTCAGGTAATACTCAACCATTGATTCAGGTAACACTCCTTAACTTTGTGATTCAGGTAATACTCAACCATTGATTCAGGTAACACTCATTAACTATGTGATTCAGGTAATACTCAACTACTGATTCAGGTAACACTCATTAACTATGTGATTCTGGCTGATAGAAATCTACAAAACTACACAGGTGAAAACACTGACCGATCTAAATGGAAGTCCGGGGCAAACACTAGCCTCTTGCCCTCGTGGTCCATTGATCGAAATGCACAGTTAAGGAGAAGTAGCTCCATCCAGCAGCACTCTATCAGGTGCACTTGGTCACTCAGCGACAGATCTGTGTAGCCTGAAGTCACACAACACACATATAGTAACACATGGTCCTCAAGTCACACAACACACATGGTCCTCAAGTCACACAACACACATGTAGCAACACATGGTCCTCAAGTCACACAACACA
This sequence comes from Haliotis rufescens, assembly GCF_023055435.1. NCBI lineage: Eukaryota > Metazoa > Mollusca > Gastropoda > Lepetellida > Haliotidae > Haliotis > Haliotis rufescens. The sequence goes on along the minus strand of NW_025964001.1, from coordinate 1,150,011 downwards.
CATGTAGCAACACATGGTCCTCAAGTCACACAACAAATTGTGTCGACATTATTCTGCCCAGAATAAAAAACATCCAGGGTCCATTCCACAAAGCTATTGGAGTGCTAAGGTTATTGCAACCCCTGTACTTTTTAAATAGACTACGACTGTTGACAGCAGAAAACATGACGCTTCACTATTTCAGTGTTCCTTTATCAGGAAACATGTCACACATAATACAGAACAGCCTCACAACTCATACAAGTTGATCATCTAGAAAGAACAAACGGATGCGACTGCTATATCCCCAATATGTCCAGTGTGACTGTGTCGTACCTGGGACGTGCTTGGCCCAGTTTATCAAGTAGACTAGTTCTCTGTCCGCCAGCTTGACGAGTGTGTTCAGTAGATGGATGCGAGTGGGTGGCAAGTTGTGGTTGTGGTAACTCTCCAGCACAGGGAGGTCAGCTTTCTGCAGCGCCTCTAGAATCATGTGACACCGAGACCGCTTGGCGCACTGACACCAAAAACAGTTACACCAATTAGTTGTTTGGCAAGCAATCCCATATTTTAACAAACAACTCCCCATAATCATAATGCATACCATCAACTACAGAGAAATTCAAAACCCATGTTAAAAAATGTAAACAGCATGATTAAATTGTCAGTATTATCCTCAAGTAAAGTGTAAACTATGAAAACTAAAATTACAAAACTAACGCTAACTAGTTTTGTGGCAAAGTCCCATATGGAATATTGTTCCTACCATATTTGTTTAACAATGCAAAACAGCCAAACAATAGTCCTATAGTCTTCTAGCTATCCTGACTAGATGTAATCTCACCTTGGCCGATCCTCCGCTTGTGGAATTGATAGCGGCGTCGGTGGAGTCAGCACGACAACGTTTCCCCTTCCCTGCGCTGCCTCCACTGCTCTTCCTTTCTTTGCGCTGACTCCCTGTGTGTCAAAGACAATATTCAGTTCCAGGTACACACACAACTATCATCAGACATTACTGTAAGGTTCAACAAAGCGATCTTAGTGCTAACAAAACCGAAACTCCCATCCTCTATCATCGACATACGACAGTCAAAGCCATATGATCTATTCGTGAAACCTCGCCCTAGTCTCAAGTCCACAAAACAATCTTAGTGCATCCTTTCTCATAGACGCACGACAGTCAAAGCCATACGATCGTTTCACGAAACTGGGCCCTGGTCTCAATTCCACAAAGTGATTTTATTGTTAAGACGATCGTAAATCACATGCTTAAACTTTAATCTGTGACAGTCGTAGTGCAGATCGCCTTGTGAAATAACTGTCCCTGCTCACCATAGACAAGGTTTCCATTCACTCCAGGTACTGAATCGGAATGGGTATTTAATAGTAAAAGTGTGGGTCCCCGTGACATTAAAGTGCTGCATAGCTGCTGAAAGCACAGAAATGCCCACTGACTCATAGCGCTCACTTGTATGAAACCAACAAGTAAGACAAATACTGAAATGTGGAAATATATTCAAAAGGAAACACAACTGATACATCTCAAAGGTTTCAACTCATAAAATGTGAACCACCAACACTCTCGGATGAGATGAACAGATGAACACCACACCTGAATATAATGTGAAGCAAGTCTTGTCTGTTCAACACTAAAACTCATAGAGATTATTAAGTGAAGCAAGGCTTGTCTGTTAAACACTAAAACTCATAGAGATTATTAAGTGAAGCAAGGCTTGTCTGTTAAACACTAAAACTCATAGAGATTATTAAGTGAAGCAAGGCTTGTCTGTTCAACACTAAAACTCATAGAGATTATTAAGTGAAGCAAGTCTTGTCTGTTAAACACTAAAACTCATAGAGATTATTAAGTGAAGCAAGGCTTGTCTGTTAAACACTAAAACTCATAGAGATTATTAAGTGAAGCAAGGCTTGTCTGTTAAACACTAAAACTCATAGAGATTATTAAGTGAAGCAAGGCTTGTCTGTTCAACACTAAAACTCATAGAGATTATTAAGTGAAGCAAGGCTTGTCTGTTAAACACTAAAACTCATAGAGATTATTAAGTGAAGCAAGGCTTGTCTGTTAAACACTAAAACTCATAGAGATTATTAAGTGAAGCAAGGCTTGTCTGTTAAACACTAAACTCATAGAGATTATTAAGTGAAGCAAGGCTTGTCTGTTAAACACTAAATGTCATAGAGATTATCACGTGAAGCAAGACTTGTCTGTTACACTAAAACTCATAGAGATTATCATATAAAGCAAAACTTGTCTGCGAAACATGAAATGCCACAATTTGGGGAAGTCCTTCCACCAGTAAACAAAGGCATACTGACGACTAATACATCAACATTATCATCTCAAGATCAGTAACTCTACCCCAGGAACTTGTTACCAGTAACTCCTTCGACACCAAGTGCACCCAGTTACATTGAAACACAAAACTCCAATCTGAAACTATACTTAAGAAAGACTGCACCGAAATTAGGTAAACATATATGTTAAACCTTGCTAATTCATCCCTCAAGACTCGCTGTATAATGAAGTCCCTCCACGTCAAGGTTGGCAACCACACTAAGTACCACGGACTGGGAGCACTATAACATAATACTGACAAATTGGTACGGCTGTGAGCTGTGACCCAACTCTTTGTTGGTGCCACTCATTTACCATATTGCCCTGACTTACATCCAGGTAATAACGTCCCACAGCCTTTGTGCCCTAAACCCGACCCACCCCCACGATATCGGGTGTCTCTCACATCACACCTTCCCTAGTCCACGTAGCCAACATAAATCCAAGACAACAATAAGCCTCCATCCCCTGTAGACAGCATAATAAATACCCTTTTAGGGCCTTTCGGATGCTTAAGGGACCGGTCATTTATTATAGGGGTAGATGCATCAGAGGGAGTAAGGGGAGAGTCACCCCAAAATTTGACAGTCTCTAGGGGAGGGTCATTATTGCCACCACCACCCCACCCCACCTCCAAGACATGGTAACCATGTGTCACAAGGATCTTGCTGCACAACCATTGCAACAAACATCAGTTAAATCAATTGTTGTGTTTAAATGTGTTTACATGATTGTTTTGTAAAGGTTACAAATAATTTAGGTAAGGAAATACCCATATTAGCAAGTTACAATGCAAATACACTGATTGACCTGGTCCGAGCACATGGCCTTGCTAGTCTCCTTCGTCAGTTGAGACTGCTGGATCATGTAATCATTAAATATCAGAGTTAATTAATCGAAGTTACTGACACTAATTGAGAAAAATTAACTGATTAACAAAATCAATTCCCCTGTTGTTTGAACACCACTGATTCATTATGGGAATATGTCGCACTATTGGCATGAGTTAGGTGGTTAGATACAACACATGTATTGACCCCCCCTGTAGTTACTATGTGTTAAGCATGGTTCAGCATAGGTTGTACTTTCATCTGGTTCATGGAGCAGCACAATATAGAAGAAAATGTCAGCTGAGCCTTTCAACAAATTTCAATACGAAGAGACACCATTCAAAGAAACACTCCAACCACCATTTTTTGTTCCTTCTATGTATATCCACCCTTCGAAGCCCAGGGCTTAATTTACGATGAAATATGCGGTCTAAAAAGGTGATAAAACCGATTTTAGAATCCAGGCTTAAATATGCACATTGTCAGCGCTAACCATACAATAACCGTCAGCCATCACATTGTTACAGAGTTTAAGTTCCAACATGTTGGGATAACTAGGTAGATATGTTTTTGAATGTCACAAGTATTTAGAGCTAGCAAGGTTTTACTGCTATAAATTCTTGATGTCATTCCACAAGAATTTCCCCAACTGACCTTCTTGGTGATATACAACTCATCTACCGGTGCCTTCTCATATCATGGGCCTTTTATGTCCCGACTAGATCAACATTAGTTCAATGCCAACATTATTGTTTTACTAATATCATAAGCGAAAATCTAATTTAAAAAAAAGACAAAATTGATTGTATTCCCTACCAAGAGAAAATAGTCAGAAAACAACACTGGAACTCTAAGAAGCCTCCTTCCCCAACCTGCAATATTTATCAATATTTATCAATATTTATCACTATTTATCAATAACACTCAGTTAAACTATTACTGTCAGGTCATGTCACACTGTGTCTGTCCCCTCAAGTCATGCTAATGTTGTTTATCATGGTGGGCCCATGTCTGCTTCTTCATGTCTGCTCCAGGTTTACAGATAAAACAAAGAAGCGCTCCATCACTGTGGCTTCAGGAACGTCAGAATGAAGATAATTTCTATAACCCAGACAAAATGTGTCTGCAATGAGAACAAAATTAGTTTGTTTTATTCGACTGAGTAGCTGTGATTACTGAAGGGGAGAGAATGTCTCGTCTCCGCCATCCATCAGTCGGTGGCTTCGGGCTCGAGTCAGCCAAGCAGAACCATCACAGCTGCTGGAGCGTGACCAGTCTGTCACTGAGAAGCCACTGCATCATAATAATGATAGCTGTTTACCAAATATTGATCTTGTCCCAGTCTGACGACAGTTATTTATACCCTGGCCAGACAGTGAGAAGTAGGTCAGCGCCCTGTGGATTGTGTGCTACCAGAGTAGTAGGTCCACATCTGTATGACAGCGGTAACTGGCTGACAGTATGACCTGCTGGACAACAATATCTGAAGACCATCTCGAGTGACCAGTGCAGGGACAGACAGACCCAAACATCCCGGTGACCCAACGTACGCCACCAGTGTCAGTCACCAGTCAGTGGACAGGTTGCGCAGCACGTACCGACGACTGTCAGAAGTGACAGACTGGCTCAAGTGAAAGACTGTCTCAAGTGACAGTCTCTCTCTACTGAAGACTGTCTAAAGTGACAGACTGTCACAAGTGAATGACTGTCTCATGTGACTGACTGTCTGAAGTGACTGACTGTCTCAAGTGACCGACTGTCTCAAGTGACTGACTGTCTCAAGTGTCCGGCTGTCTCAAGTGACTGACTGTCTCAAGTGACCGACTGTCTCAAGTGACTGACTGTCTCAAGTGTCCGGCTGTCTCAAGTGACTGATTGTCTCTAGTGACTGACTGTCTCAAGTGAATGTCTCAAGTGACCGACTGTCTCTACTGATGACTGTCTGAAGTGACTGACCGTCTCAAGTGACCGACTGTCTCTACTGACGGCTGTCTCAAGTGACCGGCTGTCTCTACTGATGACTGTCTCAAGTGTCCGGTTTTCTCTACTGATGACTGTCTCAAGTGACTGACTGTCTCAAGTGACTGACCGTCTCAAGTGACCGACTGTCTCTACTGACGGCTGTCTCAAGTGACCGACTGTCTCTACTGACGACTGTCTCAAGTGACCGACTGTCTCTACTGACGGCTGTCTCAAGTGATCGACTGTCTCTACTAACGGCTGTCTCAAGTGACCGACTGTCTCTACTGATGACTGTCTCAAGTGACCGACTGTCTCTACTGACGGCTGTCTCAAGTGACTGACCGTCTCAAGTGACCGACTGTCTCTACTGACGGCTGTCTCAAGTGACCGGCTGTCTCTACTGATGACTGTCTCAAGTGTCCGGCTGTCTCTACTGACGACTGTCTCAAGTGACTGACTGTCTCAAGTGACTGACTGTCTCAAGTGACTGACTGTCTCAAGTGACCGGCTGTCTCTACTGATGACTGTCTCAAGTGTCCGGCTGTCTCTACTGACGACTGTCTCAAGTGACTGACTGTTTCAAGTGAATGTTTCAAGTGACCAACTGTCTCTACTGACGGCTGTCTCAAGTGTTCGGCTGTCTCAAGTGACTGACTGTCTCAAGTGACTGACTGTCTCAAGTGTCCGGCTGTCTCTACTGACGACTGTCTCAAGTGACTGACTGTCTCAAGTGACCAGCTGTCTCTAATGACTGGCTGTCTCAAGTGAATGTTTCAAGTGACCAACTGTCTCTACTGACGGCTGTCTCAAGTGTCCGGCTGTCTCAAGTGACGACTGTCTCAAGTGATTGACCGTCTCAAGTGACCGACTGTCTCTACTGACGGCTGTCTCAAGTGATTGACCGTCTCAAGTGACCGACTGTCTCTACTGACGACTGTCTCTACTGACGGCTGTCTCAAGTGTCCGGCTGTCTCTACTGATGACTGTCTCAAGTGAGTGTTGCTGGTACATTCAGTCTCCAGTCACTGAACCATTTGTTCATTTGAAAATTTTCTTGACTTTAAACTGATCCAGATGTTAATTGATGGGAGTTAAACACATTCCTGTACCTAAACTCTTCCCATATAGTCAGTATCTGTTATCTTATCCAATACACATAATTCCCCTGTAGCATAACACATAAACAACAACAAAGTGAATGGAAGTACATCCATGGATTCAACAGCTCAAGGTCACCATACAAGGAAGCTATGAGACACATGTCTCTGTATTCTTGGTCCACATACAACCTTGGTGATAGAGCGACATCAGTCAGTATCATAGTTTGTACAATTCTGCCAATTTATGGAGCACATTGTTTATACAAGCAAATGACAGATTTCTATCAGACTTGTTTTATCCCTGCAAAACATGTCTAAAGAACGTTGGTTAAAGGTCTTGGCCAACCTCATGTACCTTAGGTTTTGATCTTGAAAACTCAGCTGAAACCCGGTAAAATACGGTACTAGTATCACAATGCCATGATCATCAGATTGTTAGGGTCTAGCATTCAGATGGCATTCTGGGCATTCATGTAATCAGTCTTTTCAGGGAGGCCCCAACCCACGTGTATCAGGGAGGCCTCAACCCACGTGTATCAGGGAGGCCTCAACCCACATGTATCATGGAGGCCTCAACCCACGTGTATCAGGGAGGCCTAAACCCACGTGTATCAGGGAGGCCTAAACCAACGTGTATCAGGGAGCCCTAAACCCATGTGTATCAGGGAGGCCTCAACCCAGGTGTATCAGGGAGGCCTAAACCCACGTGTATCAGGGAGGCCTAAACCCACGTGTATCAGGGAGGCCTAAACCCACGTGTATCAGGGCGGTCTTAACCCACGTGTATCAGGGAGGCCTCAACCCACGTGTATCAGGGAGGCCTCAACCCACGTGTATCAGGGAGGCCTCAACCAAAATGTATCAGGGATGCCTCAACCCATGTGTATCAGGGAGGCCTCAACCCACATGTATCATGGAGGCCTCAACCCACGTGTATCAGGGAGGCCTCAACCCACGTGTATCAGGGAGGCCTAAACCCATGTGTATCAGGGAGGCCTAAACCCACGTGTATCAGGGAGGCCTCAACCCACGTGTATCAGGGAGGCCCCAATCCATGTGTATCAGGGAGCCCCAACCCATGTGTATCAGGGAGGCCTAAACCCATGTGTATCAGGGAGGCCTCAACCCACGTGTATCAGGGAGGCCTAAACCCACGTGTATCAGGGAGGCCTCAACCCACGTGTATCAGGGAGGCCTAAACCCACATGTATCATGGAGGCGTCAACCCACGTGTATCAGGGAGGCCTAAACCCACGTGTATCAGGGAGGCCTCAACCCACTTGTATTAGGGACGCCTCAACCAAAGTGTATCAGGGATGCCTCAACCCACATGTATCAGGGAGGCCTCAACCAAAATGTATCAGGGAGGCCCCAACCCACGTGTATCAGGGAGGCCTCAACCCACGTGTATCAGGGAGGCCTAAACCCCGTGTATCAGGGAGGCCCCAACCCCGGAGTATCAAACCCTGCAGTTTCTCTAGCTGTCAGATGCCCATCTCTGAGCAGGTCATGGGACCAATGTCCTCCTAACCATTATGCTTCTGGGATGTTGTGCAAATTGAGCAATTTCAATAAGTTATGCAAATTGCTGTATGTTAATGTTTCTAACACTAGACTGAAAACCTGAAGTTAAAATTCAAAATCTTCTTCTATAGAGATAATAGGCTTTCAGAAGGAAGGGATTATACCTTTGTTCATTCCAACTTCATAACATTTGCGAAGTCGGCATGCCTGGCAGCTCTTCCGACGATGTTTGTCAATTGTACAGTTGTTAGTTGCTGGGCATACATAGTCCACGGGACCTGCAAGACGAACTTAATTGAATTAATAATAATCTTGTAAACTGCACATACATTATGTTGTGTCATCTCTGCATCTCAACAGCAACACTAAAGATGGGTAGGCCACATCTCCTTCAGAACTATTAGGGATGCCTGTATCAATGAGACCACCCATACACCACACACACACACACACACACACACACACACACACACACACACACACACACACACACACACACACACACACACACACACACACACACACACACACACACACACACACACACACACACACACACACACACACACACACACACCCCCCTCCGTGGTGTATCAGGGAGGCCTCAACCCTGCATACCAGTGAGGCCTCCCCGCTGTGTATCAGGGAGGCCACATCCCTGTGTATCAGGGGGGTCTGTATCAGGGAGGCCTCATCCCTGTGTATCAGTGAGGCCTCAACCCTGCGTAACAGTGAGGCCTGTATCAGGGAGGCCACATACCTGTGTATCAGGGAGGCCTCATCCCTGTGTATCAGTGAGGCCTGTATCAGGGAGGCCACATCCCTGTGTACCAGTGAGGCCTTTATCAGGGAGGCCACATCCCTGTGTATCAGGGAGGCCTGTATCAGGGAGGCAACATCCCTGTGTATCAAGGAGGCCTGTATCAGGGACGCCACATACCTGTGTATCAGGGAGGCCTGTATCAGGGAGGCCTCAACCCTGTGTACCAGTGAGGCCTGTATCAGGGACGCCACATCCCTGTGTATCAGGGGGGTCTGTATCAAGGATGCCTCCCCCATGTGTATCAGGGAGGCCTCAACCCTGCGTAACAGTGAGGCCTGTATCAGTGAGGCCTGTATCAGGGAGGCCTGTATCAGGGGGGTCTGTATCAGGGAGGCCTCAACCCTCCGTACCAGTGAGGCCTGTATCAGGGAGGCCTCCCCCCTGTGTATCAGTGAGGCCTGTATCAGGGAGGCCTCCCCCCTGTGTATCAGTGAGGCCTGTATCAGGGAGGCCTCAACCCTGCGTAACAGTGAGGCCTGTATCAGGGACGCCACATCCCTGTGTATCAGGGAGGCCTGTATCAGGGAGGCCTCAACCCTCCGTACCAGTGAGGCCTGTATCAGGGACGCCACATCCCTGTGTATCAGGGAGGCCTGTATCAGGGAGGCCTCAACCCTCCGTACCAGTGAGGCCTGTATCAGGGAGGCCTCCCCCCTGTGTATCAGTGACACCCAGGTCAGAACAGATCCTCAGAGGGAGGAGCATGGAGTTCTGGAAACCTATTCTGCCCTGGAATCTGCATGGAGAGACACACAATCAACAAAGTCGCCTGACAAAGGTCCATTTACTCGCATCTTACAACCAGAAGTTTTCTGGGGACCAAATCTAACCTGGAATCTCCCCAGGGGTAGGCCAGAAAAGAGAGTGGAGTGCTACATGCCTTGATGTTTACCTTGTATGCTTCGTTTGAAAAAAGCCTTGCAGCCCTCGCAGGACCAGACACCATAGTGGAAGCCGGATGCGTTGTCGTTACACACCTGGCACAACTTGGTGGATGTCCCACTCACTGCAGCACAAGAATAAACACAATTTATTATTAAATAATAGCATAAGAACATACCAGAATATACATGATGAATACAAATTAATCAATCGGGTAAGAATTTTTAAGCCAAAAAATTTGTGAAACAAATTATATTTGCATTGAAATCATGTTACCCTCAAACACGGAGGTGCCCACTTCTGTAACCCTTCACCCATCGAATCGGGATCAATTTATGATACAACAACCAATAAGATCTGTACAACTGAATACAACGACCAATAAGATCTGTACAACTGAATACAACGACCAATAAGATCTGTACAACTGAATACAACGACCAATGAGAACTGCACAACTGAATACAATAAAAACTGTATGACTAGATAAAACAACAAATGAGATCTGTACAACTGAATACAACGACCAATGAGAACTGTAGGACTGAATACAACGACCAATGAGAACTGTACAACCGAATACAACGACCAATGAGAACTGCACAACTGAATACAATAAAAACTGTATGACTAGATAAAACAACAAATAAGATCTGTACAACTGAATACAACGACCAATGAGAACTGTAGGACTGAATACAACGACCAATGAGAACTGTACAACTGAATACAACGACCAATGAGAACTGCACAACTGAATACAATAAACACTGTATGACTAGATAAAACAACAAATGAGATCTGTACAACTGAATACAACGACCAATGAGAACTGTAGGACTGAATACAACGACCAATGAGAACTGCACAACTGAATACAATGACCACTGAGAACTGCACAACTGAAAACGACCAATGCAGAAGTGCATGTTCATGTGGAATTATACATACTTCTGGAATTTTAAGAACATTCTTCAATATACTGAAAACATCTGAAGCTATGTGATTCTTATTGCCAACCTTTTCGCACATGCAGCTCCCAACTGAGTGAGTGAGTGAGTGAGTGAGTGAGTGAGTATGGTTTTAGACAGCTTTCAGCAATATTCCAGCAATATCATGGCGGGGAACACAAGAAATGGGCTTCACACATTGTACCAATGTCAGGAATCGAACCCGGGTCTTCAGCGTGGCGAGCGAACACTTTAACCACGAGGCTACCCGACCACCCCGCATTAGCCCTTAGAATTAGCATTGTTCTGGGATCCATTTGGATTTTGGATTTTGCATTTTGTTTGTTTGTTTGTTTGATGTTTAACGCCGCACTCAACAATATTCCAGCTATATGACAGCGGTCTGTAAAATAATTGAGTCTGGACCAGACACTCCAGTGATTGACATCATGAGCATCGATCCAAGCAATTGGAATCGATGACATGTATCAACCAAGTCACCGAGCCTGACCACCCGATCTCATTAGTCGCCTTTTATTTATAAAAAGACACCTTATCTCTGAGACTAAATTCACAGATTCCAGGTTCTGACTTGCAAGAAATGCACAAGCCAAAATATGTCTGTCAATCTTCAAAAATATAAAACAAAATACTCTCATAAAAATTGACAAAATTGTGTCTTCCTTTTCAAAGCGTATGACTAATGCTGTCCAACCTCACTATGATGTACAACTTCCTGTTTCTGCACACCGAGTGCATTATCAATGAAGGGCATGAAGGAGCAAGCTGATATGCAATAAGTATTCTAATATATTCTAAACTCTTCCTGGTAGTGATCTCCATACAGTCAGACACCCACATGAATGACCTCCATCTTGCTGACCTCATCGAATGATTGCCTAATATATCTCACGCATGGTATGACCGTCCATATGATAAAATAAAAGATATATAACACACATGGTATAACCGTCCTAAAGATATATCACACTCAAGGTATAACCATCCATATGATCGCCTAATATATCATGCTCATGGTATAAAGGTTGATATGATTGCCTAATACATCACTTGCATGGTGTAACTGTCCATATGATCACCTAATATATCACATGCATGGTATAACCATCCATATGACCATCAAATATATATCGCATGCATGGTATAACCGTCCATATTATCGCCTAAAAATATATCTCACACGTGGCATAACCGTTCAAATGATCGTCTAATATATCACACGCATGGTATAACAATCCATATGATCATCTAATATATTGCATGCATGGTATAACCATCCAAATGATCTCCTAATATATCACATGAATGGTATAACCATCTATTTGATAGCATTATATGTGACAATGTCATATGCATGGTATAACCGTCTGTCTGATCACCCAGTATATCACTGCAATATCCTCCTATATTCCCTATCAAAATATATGTGACAATATAAGAAAAAAATTTCATGAGGCCTCCAGCTTCCGGATATACTTGATTATTTGAATCTATTTCAAAACAAGTGTTGAGTTAAGAATGGCAATTCATACTTGTTGACCCTGTCAGCGGAACAAACTCCACAAAAACCTTGACCTGCCACTCGGCCTGAGTGAATGGGCACAAGGAGCCGTAACACAGTGCCCCAGACCTCATGTGCTTGGTTTCATCATCGCACCTATCACTAAAATGGACACTCCAGGTTCTTCTCAATTCATAAGCTTTAAAACAGGGACACATTCTATACCTGTCTACCTCCATTGTTGAAGCAATCTACAGTCTATACCTGTCTATCTCCATTGTTGAAGCAGTCTACAGTCTTTACCTGTCTACCTCCATTGTTGCAGCAGTCTACAGTCTATATCTGTCAACCTCCATTGTTGAAGCAGCCTACAGTCTTTACCTGTCTACCTCCATTGTTGAAGCAATCTACAGTCTATACCTGTCTACCTCCATTGTTGAAGCAATCTACAGTCTATACCTGTGTACCTCCATTGTTGAAGCAGTCTACTGTCTATACCTGTCAACCTCTATTGTTGAAGCAGCCTACAGTCTATACCTGTCTACCTCCACCTGTTGCAGCAGCCTACAGTCTTTACCTGTCTACCTCCATTGTTGAAGCAGCCTACAGTCTATACCTGTCTACCTCCATTGTTGAAGCAGCCTACAGTCTATACCTGTCTATCTCCACCTGTTGAAGCAGTCTACAGTCTATACCTGTCTACTTCCATTGTTGCAGCAGCCTACAGTCAATACCTGTCTACCTCCATTGTTGAAGCAATCTGCAGTCTATACCTGTCTACCTCCATTGTTGAAGCAGTCTACAGTCTATACCTGTCAACCTCCATTGTTGCAGCAGCCTACAGTCTTTACCTGTCTACCTCCATTGTTAAAGCAGCCTTCAGTCTATACCTGTTTACCTCCATTGTTGAGCAATCTACAGTCTATATCTGTCAACCTCCATTGTTGCAGCAGCCTACAGTCTATACCTGTCAACCTCCATTGTTGCAGCAGTCTACAGTCTATACCTGTCTACCTCCATTGTTGAAGCAGTCTACAGTCTATATCTGTCAACCTCCATTGTTGCAGCAGCCTACAGTCTATACCTGTCTATCTCCATTGTTGAAGCAGTCTACAGTCTATATCTGTCTACCTCCATTGTTGAAGCAGTCTACAGTCTATATGTGTCAACCTCCATTGTTGCAGCAGCCTACAGTCTATACCTGTCTACCTCCATTGTTGCAGCAGTCTACAGTCTATACCTGTCTACCTCCATTGTTGAAGCAGTCTACAGTCTATACCTGTCAACCTCCATTGTTACAGCAGCCTACAGTCTATACCTGTCTACCTCCATTGTTGAAGCAGCCTACAGTCTATACCTGTCTACTTCCATTGATGAAGCAGCCTACAGTCTTTACCTGTCTACCTCCATTGTTAAAGCAGCCTACAGTCTATACCTGTTTACCTCCATTGTTGAGCAATCTACAGTCTATATCTGTCTACCTCCATTGTTGAAGCAGCGTACAGTCTATATCTGTCTACCTCCATTGTTGCAGCAGCCTACAGTCTTTACCTGTCTACCTCCATTGTTGAAGCAGCCTAAGTCTATACCTGTCTACCTCCATTGTTGAAGCAATCTACAGTCTATACCTGTCTACCTCCATTGTTGAAGCAGTCTACAGTCTTTACCTGTCTACCTCCATTGTTGAAGCAGCCTAAGTCTATACCTGTCTACCTCCATTGTTGAAGCAGTCTACAGTCTTTACCTGTCTACCTCCATTGTTGCAGCAGCCTACAGTCTTTACCTGTCTACCTCCATTGTTGAAGCAGCCTAAGTCTATACCTGTCTACCTCCATTGTTGAAGCAATCTACAGTCTATACCTGTCTACCTCCATTGTTGAAGCAGTCTACAGTCTATACCTGTCAACCTCCATTGTTGAAGCAGCCTACAGTCTTTACCTGTCTACGTCCATTGTTGAAGCAATCTACAGTCTATACCTGTCTACCCCCATTGTTGAAGCAGTCTACAGTCTATACCTGTCTACCTCCATTGTTGAAGCACTCTACAGTCTATACCTGTCTATCTCCACCCGTTGAAGCAGTCTACAGTCTATACCTGTCTACCTCCATTGTTGCAGCAGTCTACAGTCAATACCTGTCTATCTCCACCTGTTGAAGCAGTCTACAGTCTATACCTGTCTACCTCCATTGTTGAAGCAATCTACCAAATCAGCATTCCTACAGTTCTATGTACCTGAAGGCATCTCCTGTTTAGGGTGTGGTGCCGGAACAAGGTTGGTGCGGGGATCAATGGGTGGCAGAAACTTTTTCTCTGGGTCCAGCCCATCTGTTGTGGTTGACGTCGGCGCCTGTGGGTGTGCACCGGCCGGCAACATGCTCTGTGCATGCTGCACCTGCACCGGTATGCATGCACCTGGCGACACCATCCGCCCTTCTTCCTTAGGAGACTTGGTGCCACTGCACTCCCTGCAACAAAACAAGAGAAAGTCAGACATGCGATATAAACACCAAGATGTTCTGGTCAGACAAGTGATATATATACACAAAGGTGTTCTGGTCAGATGGGATATAAACACCAAGATGTTTCGGTCAGATAAGTGATATAAACACCAAGAAGTTCTGGTCTGATATGTGACACATATACAAGATGTTCTGGTGAGATTCATGATATATACACAAGATGTTCTGGTAAGACATGAAATATACACCAAGATGTTCTGGTCAGATATATGATATACACAAGATGTTCTGGTAAGAGATGATATATACACCAAGATGTTCTGGTCAGATATATGATATATACACAAGATGTTCTGGTTAGACATGAAACAGACACCAAGGTGTTCTGGTCAGATATATATGATATATACACCAAGATGTGACTATTGAGGCCAGTATCCTCTATTGATGGGACTATTGGGACCTGTATTCGCTACTGACAGGCTTGTATCCTCTATTGATGGAACTATTGGGACCTGTATTCTCTACTGACAGGCTTGTATGCTCGATTGGTGGAACTATTGGGACCTGTATTCTCTACTGATAGGACTGTATTCTCTATTGATGGAACTATTGGGACCTGTATTCTCTACTGATAGGACTGTATGCTCTATTGAGATTATGGAAATTATCATTTGTATTCAGCATCTGTTTTTCTGTATGGGTGATGTCATCAGCTCATCATCCTCTCTGTAACACACTGCTCTTGAGGCACATTACAATGTACAAGTATTCACCTCATATTACAAGAATATAGTGCTGACAAGCTTCAACAGCAATAACCTCAATGTTCCATCACACTACAACGAAGTGATCCATGCATGCCCAATAACCCAGTCATCTACCTCTAACATGGCATATGATAATTGTACTCCATAAAGCTGTAAACTGGTGCTGCTACATAATCACATCAGCATCTATAAAGTAATGCAGTTTTGTTTTAGGTTCTTTTAACTCGATCGGAACATAAACTTACAGTTAAAGGAAAGTACAACTTAGTCAATGATACACCCAATGTATATTCCAGCAGGGACATATGAAAATATTTATGCTTAATCAACCAACCCAAATGTGGACAGGGAGACTGCTTAACCCATCCAAATGTGGGGCAGGGAGACTGCTTAACCCATCCAAATGTGGGGCAGGGAGACTGCTAAACCCATCCAAATGTGGACAGGGAGACTGCTTAACCAATCCAAATGTGGGACAGGGAGACTGCTTAACCCATCCAAATGTGGACAGGGAGACTGCTTAACCCATCCAAATGTGGGACAGGGAGACTGCTTAACCCATCCAAATGTGGACAGGGGGACTGCTTAACCCATCCAAATGTGGTCAGGGAGACTGCTTAACCCATCCAAATGTGGACAGGGAGACTGCTTAACCCATCCAAATGTGGTCAGGGAGACTGCTTAACCCTTACAAATGTGGACAGGGAGACTGCTTAACCCATCCAAATGTGGACAGGGAGACTGCTTAACCCATCCAAATGTGGACAGGGAGACTGCTTAACCCTTACAAATGTGGACAGGGAGACTGCTTAACCCTTACAAATGTGGACAGGGAGACTGCTTAACCCTTCCAAATGTGGACAGGGAGACTGCTTAACCCATCTAAATGTGGGGCAGGGAGAATTATAAATCTATGAAAAGTCACTTCTGACAAGTTAACAGAACCTCTTTGTTTCCTAAATTTATAATTCATGGCAATTGTCTAAGCTTCGTCATATGGCTTTTATCACATACATTGCTTGCAGGGATATCATTTAGTAGCCAGCATGTAGGCTCATGTAAACGACAACATTGATTCTTGATTTATTATCTATCAATAAATATACAGGACAATGATTGGAATATATCATTTGTTGATAATGTACTTTGAAAAATATTCAGTGCAACAGAGAATGAGTGACTCACTCGATTGACTACTTGGTGAAACTAGGAAGAGGGACTGATTCATTGCAGTTGTGACACATGAAACTAGGAAGAGGGACTGATTCATTGCAGTTGTGACACATGAAACTAGGACGAGGGACTGATACAATGCAGTTGTGACACACATGAAACTGGGACAAGGGACTGATACAATGCAGTTGTGACACACATGAAACTGGGACAAGGGGCTGATCAGTGCAGTTGTGACACACATGAAACTGGGACAAGGGACTGATACAATGCAGTTGTGACACACATGAAACTGGGACAAGGGGCTGATCAGTGCAGTTGTGACACACATGAAACTGGGACAAGGGGCTGATACAATGCAGTTGTGACACACATGAAACTGGGACAAGGGACTGATACAATGCAGTTGTGACACACATGAAACTGGGACAAGGGACTGATACAATGCAGTTGTGACACACATGAAACTAAAGATGCGTGACTGTGGCAAATATTGGGCCACACTGCAGTGGGCACATCTTGCTCTCAACCAACCACTCCTGTGAGATGTGAACTAACTCACTGCAGATAAATCAATAAATAGCAACAACATACATCAAGTGCTTGAAGATTGCATGGTATGATATGGACCTCACCAGGTACAACACCAGCATAGAACACACCATATAACATGTCTACCTGTCATCACAGGAAGTGTTTTACAGGATAGAACATGTCTGGCATCACAGGAAGAGTTCTACACCATGGAACATGTCTGACACAATAGGAAGTGTTCTACAGCATAGAACATGTCAGACATCATAGGAAGCATTCTACAGAATAGAACATGTCTACCTGGCATCACAGGAAGTGTTCTACAGGATAGGACATGTCTGGCATCACAGGAAGAGTTCTACACCATGGAACATGTCTGGCATCACAGGAAGCGTTCTACAGCATAGAACATGTCTAGCTGGCATAACAGGAAGAGTTCTACAAGATAGAACATGTCTGGCACCATAGGAAGCGTTCTACAGCATAGAACATGTCTGGCATCACAGGAAGAGTTCTACACCATGGAACATGTCTGGCATCACAGGAAGAGTTCTACACCATGGAACATGTCTGGCATCACAGGAAGAGTTCTACACCATGGAACATGTCTGACACCATGGGAAGTGTTCTACGGCATAGGATATGTCTGGCATCACAGGAAGAGTTCTACAGCATTGAACATGTCTATCTGGCATAACAGGAAGAGTTCTACAGGATAGAACATGTCTGGCACCATAAGAAGTGTCCTACGGCATGGGACATGTCTGGCATCACAGGAAGCGTTCTACAGCATAGAACATGTGTGGCATCACAGGAAGAGTTCTACAGGATAGAACATGTCTGACACCACAGGAAGCGTTCTACAGCATAGAACATGTCTGGCATCACAGGAAGAGTTCTAAAGCATAGAACATGTCTGACACCACAGGAAGCGTTCTACATGATAGGACATGTCTGTCTGGCAGACATCTTAAGACACTGAGTCACTGTATTGAGAAGATTGTCTTCAAGGTTCAAATGTAATTTGAAGCATGATCAGTTAACCTGAAAGTTAATCAGTCTGGATGTGTTAATTAACTGTCAAAACTTAGATGATTTTTTTCCAAAGTAACATTTTAATTTACTTAATTGCACTGAAAATATGTGCATTGATGCCTCAACCAGGAAGCACTACAAATATCTATAAAACTAATATACAAGAAAAGAAGCTCCATCAAAATTACCGGTTCTCGAATACTAATTATACTGACTGCATGAACATTCTCCTAAAGCATAAGCCATTTCTATTCCACACAGTGTTGACTCCACCACAAAACTAATATATGTCCTGAAATTCATCATAAAGTCTCACCTGTTAACAATAATTCAAGTAAGCACCTAGAAATTGGAATACCACTCATCATGCTCATGGCAACCTTAATATATTGAAAACATTTTCCTAACCTCACCAAAATAAAATCAGATCAGCATAAATGCAAACTTCTGTCTACATTCCTGATCCCAACTGCTTAATGAATACAAATCTGTCATCTGGCACATATTCAAACAAGACCCTTAAAGATTCAGGCGAGAATTGGTTTTCAGCAACCCATGTTTATTGTAAGAGGCGATTAACATAGTCGTGTGGTTAGGTTCACTGACTTGGTTGATGTATGTCAATGCATCCCAAGTGTGTAGATTGATGCTCATGATGTCAATCACTGGATTGTCTGGCACAGATTTCATTATTTACAGACCCCCCACTGTCATACAGCCGGAATACTGCTGAGTGTGGTATTGAACAACAAACAAACAACATATTCCAACACAGTACATATACTGACTATCAATGTGGCATTCCATGTTAAAGGTGGACTCCACTCCAGCTTGTTAGAGTGATAATTACTTGATGGGTCACCATATTCACATAATGTTTCATGCATGCATCTTCAACTACAAGGATCTAGTTCAATGAGACAATCACTAGTCACTCTCGTTTAAGCAGACAGCTATCCAATTTCACACAGTGAACTAATGAACCAGTCTCAGACTGACTAGACGCAGGCACCGTACCTAATTAATGAGGCTGGCGAGTAGACATAATTACTGTTTATAATCTACAGGCTAGACCTGTTTCATGATCCTCGATCAGTTGACATTTAGGAACATGAGTGTTTATGAAAGTTTGCCTCTGTCGGCAAAATAATAATAATAATAATAATAATAATAATAATATGTGATTTATAATGAACCGAATTCCATTCACCAAGTGGATGCTCATGGCGCTACACTCTCAGGGTATAACCGTCTGTGTGGTAGCAGGGCATTGCCTTCTGTATTTACCAGAAGAGTATAACAATAATATATGCATTTATAATGATCCAAATTCCATTCACCAAGTGGATGCTCATAGCGCTAGTGCTACACTATTATTACCCTAGTCATTGGATCAGTGTACACTTGATTTTCATTCTCAGCTCCCTGTCTCCCTGGCTCCCAAGCTGCCTGTGAGGCACCAGAAGGATAACAGCCACTTAGAAGCCATGTCAGTACTTAAAACTCTGCTTCGATGCACAGCATTACAGTAGATACATCCTGAATACTTGGACAATACTAGGATATACTATATCATCATTTCTGTAACAACATACAGTGGAACAGGACCGTGATAGAATCCTGTTCTAGAAATGAATTACCCAGTAGTACACAGAAAAAAATAGTGGAAGAATGTTTTGCAACTGTGTTGCAGAACTGAAAAAAAAACTGTGCTTAAACCTTTAAACATCCTACTGCTACAGTTGTCAGTGGTATAACTTTGTAACATCCTACTGCTACAGTGGGCAGTGATATAACTTTGTAATATCCTACTGCTACAAGGAACAGTGGTATAACTTTGTAACATCCTACTGCTACACAGAACAGTGGTATAGCTTTGTAACATCCTACTGCTACAGTGGGCAGTGATATAACTTTGTAATATCCTACTGCTACAAGGGACAGTGGTATAACTTTGTAACATCCTACTGCTACACAGAACAGTGGTATAACTTTGTAATATCCTACTGCTACAAGGAACAGTGGTATAACTTTGTAACATCCTACTGCTACACAGAACAGTGGTATAGCTTTGTAACATCCTACTGCTACAGTGGGCAGTGGTATAACTTTGTAACATCTTACTGCTACACAGAACAGTGGTATAACTTTGTAACATCCTACTGCTCCACAGAACAGTGGTACAACTTTGTAACATCCTACTGCTACACAGAACAGTGGTATAACTTTGTAACATCCTACTGCTACACAGAACAGTGGTACAACTTTGTAACATCCTACTGCTACACAGAACAGTGATATAACTTTGTAACATCCTACTGCTACAGTGGGCAGTGGTATAACTTTGTAACATCCCACTGCTCCACAGAACAGTGGTATAACTTTGTAACATCCTACTGCTACACAGAACAGTGGTATAACTTTGTAACATCCTACTGCTACACAGAACAGTGGTATAACTTTGTAATATCCTACTGCTACACAGAACAGTGGTATAACTTTGTAACATCCTACTGCTACACAGAACAGTGGTATAACTTTGTAACATCCTACTGCTACACAGAACAGTGGTATAACTTTGTAACATCCTACTGCTACACAGAACACTGGTATAACTTTGTAACATCCCACTGCTCCACAGAACAGTGGTATAACTTTGTAACATCCTCCTGCTACTCAGAACAGTGGTATAACTTTGTAACATCCCACTGCTCAACAGAACAGTGGTATAACTTTGTAATATCCTACTGCTACACAGAACAGTGGTATAACTTTGTAATATCCTACTGCTACACAGAACAGTGGTATAACTTTGTAATATCCTACTGCTACAGTGGGCAGTGGTATAACTTTGTAACATCCTACTGCTCCACAGAACAGTGGTATAACTTTGTAACATCCTACTGCTACACAGAACAGTGGTATAACTTTGTAACATCCTACTGCTACACAGAACAGTGGTATAACTTTGTAACATCCTACTGCAACACAGAACAGTGGTATAACTTTGTAACATCCTACTGCTACACAGAACAGTGGTATAACTTTGTAACATCCTACTGCTACACAGAACAGTGGTATAACTTTGTGACATCCTACTGCTACTCAGAACAGTGGTATAACTTTCATCTTACTGCTACACAGAACAGTGGTATGCCAAATCTGTTTACTGTTAACGCCTTGTCTGGTGATGGCAGCAGTAGGTTGTAATAGCAACACATCACAGTCTCCAACAATCATGACTGTTGTATCACATAGGCTATAGCTACCATGACTGTTGTATCACATAGGCTATAGCTACCATAACTGTTGTATCACATAGGCTATAGCTACAATGACTGTTGTATCACATAGGCTATAGCTACCATAACTGTTGTATCACATAGGCTATAGCTACCATGACTGTTGTATCACATAGGCTATAGCTACCATAACTGTTGTATCACATAGACTATAGCTATCATGACTGTTGTATCACATAGGCTATAGCTATCAAGACTGTTGTATCACATAGGCTATAGCTACCATGACTGTTGTATCACATAGGCTATAGCTACCATGACTGTTGTATCACATAGGCTATAGCTACTATAACTGTTGTATCACATAGGCTATAGCTACCATAACTGTTGTATCACATAGGCTATAGCTACAATGACTGTTGTATCACATAGGCTATAGCTACCATAACTGTTGTATCACATAGACTATAGCTATCATGACTGTTGTATCACATAGGCTATAGCTATCATGACTGTTGTATCACATAGGCTATAGCTACCATGACTGTTGTATCACATAGGCTTTAGCTACCATGACTGTTTTATCACATAGACTATAGCTATCATGACTGTTGTATCACATATTCTCTAGCTACCATGACTGTTGTATCACATATTCTCTAGCTATCATGACTGTTGTATCATATATTCTCTAGCTATCATGACTGTTGTATCACATATTCTCTAGCTATCATGACTGTTGTATCACATATTCTCTAGCTATCATGACTGTTGTATCACATATTCTCTAGCTATCATGACTGTTGTATCACATATTCTCTAGCTAACATGACTATTGTATCACACAGTCTCAAGCTACTATGACTATTGTATCACACAGTCTCTAGATATCATGACTATTGTATCACACAGTCTATAGCTTTCATGACTGTTGTATCACAGTCTCTAGCTAACATGACTGTCGTATCACACAGTCTCTAGCTACCATGACTGTTGTATCACATATTCTCTAGCTATCATGACTGTTGTATTACATATTCTCTAGCTATCATGACTGTTGTATCACATATTCTCTAGCTATCATGACTGTTGTATCACATATTCTCTAGCTATCATGACTGTTGTATCACATATTCTCTAGCTATCATGACTGTTGTATCACATATTCTCTAGCTACTATGACTATTGTATCACACAGTCTCAAGCTACTATGACTATTGTATCACACAGTCTCTAGATATCATGACTATTGTATCACAGTCTATAGCTTTCATGACTGTCGTATCACAAAGTCTCTAGCTACTATGACTATTGTATCACATAGTCTATAGCTATCATGACTATGGTATTAGTCTCTAGCTATTATGAATATCGTTTCACACAGTCTCTAGCTACTATGACTAACGTATCACACAGTCTCTAGATATCATGACTATTGTGTCACAAAGACACAGACCGAATCACATCAACAAAGAAGCACAGGTCAACATCACACTGGCACAAAGAAGAAACAAGGACCTTCACCACTACAGTTCTGTGGAGACCATCTTTCAGCACTAAAGACCACCTCAAAGTATCTTACCCCAACTCTCTCTCTTGGCCTTAACTATATCAAGAAGGACAATGAACTGAGCAAGCAATCCCTTCCACAACTGTAGACCATCAGCTGATTACATATCCCGACAACAGGTGGCCATGGCGTTCCCGCACAGCAATGATGGTCACTGTTACTCCACAGCACCAGTGACCTCATGACCCTTCCTAGGCAGGGAATGACCTTTATCCTTGACTGATCACAGGGCTCTGCTTGGTTCAGTGTCAGGAATTACATAACAGGCTGGCTGGTATTGACCGAGGAGGAGAGGGGGGGGTGATTCAACTGGTCACTGGCTACACAGGCCTGGCCCTCCCCCTTACCTAACTACCACCACCTCCTAAGGTAACACTGCTTCCTTTCTGTGGATTGTATAGTGAGGCCTAGACTTGCGCAAGTCTCTAAGGCAATAAATATTAGTTTAAATTTAATTTCTAGATTATGTAAATAATAAGAACAAGTTGTCCCTGTAGGAGACTGAAGTCCTTAGATCCAGACTTGCCTATTAAGAGGATAGAAGTACCACACATCCATGGCTTTTTCTTTCAGTAGAGAGGCCATATATATATTCCTCCAGAGTGACACTTGTCCCCCTTCACAAGGAGGTATCCTGCACCCCTTCTGAGGTAAGAAACACTGTTCCCTCTTTTAAATCCCCCTCAAGGTAAGACCTGCACCACCCCTCCTGCATTATATAAGATACAAGATATTTTATTGTGCAAACTTTCCATCTTAACTACTGACAATATTCTATAAACTAAATAATTAGATACATAATAAGTCAGGATAACAATACAACCTATAAACACAAAATACTGTGTTATGACCAAGGATTATCTATAAGTATTCAGATTTGCTTGAAGATGTATATGTCATCCATTACATATATCCTTCTATAACCACTTCTGAGGTAACACTGGTAACATCTTCCCTCTTGCCCCTCCGGGTAAACCTTCCCCCTCCGATAATTGATACCAGTGTCTCTATCTCCCCCATAACCTGACAACCCCGTCTCCCCCTTGCTGGGATATGGACATTAAGGTATCCCCCATGCTGGGGTGGACATTAGGTAGGGGGTTGTTGGCAAGCTATTACCTAACATCATTCCCCAAACTGTACTAAAACAGCACTTACAGATGGTTCAAAGGTACATAAGGATCCCCATTAAAAATCACTCTCGGTACTTCTCTACATGTCTTTTTGTGGGATAAAAGAACAAAATTACATATTTACACTATTGTAGACATCTTGATGTTCTTCTCTACACCACTGGTTCCCAACCCTATTCCTCTGCACTCCAAACAATGCAATGATAGTGAAAATGTTACATGAAATCACTTAACATCAACAAGCATAGTACCCTGATGATATTTATCAATGTACTGAACATATTCAGAACTCAATTCAAGAAGATGACCAATGACAAAGTAAAGAAAACAAACTTCGGGGATTAAATTAATTGAAACCAAGTACAACAGTAATCTCACTCTTTTATAACCAAATCCTTCCTAAAATTTATAGCAACTTTACAATCTCAAACCTCCCATAACTATTTAATCTAAAATACCTATAACAAAAAGACATGGATTTTAAACAAAGGAAACCAAGCAATATGTAATAATCACCTTCAGTTGTTGTAATAAGAAGTTATGAGAAGCAGGTCTATGTGTGTCTCCAAAAACTATGACACAAGGGCAGCAGCAGTGACTGCATGGCCATTGTTCTGATACCTCACTTCTTAGACACTGAAGCACAATACAAGGGAAACGCTCACTGAGTCCTTGTGTAGGTCTTATCCATAAGCCAGTCACCAGACAGTCTCCAGGTAATGGACAAGCCTAAATATATCTTCTACTGCATCGATACCCTCCAAGTGGGCAGACGACAACTACAATAAAAGCACTTGATTTACAGTGTCCCTTTTCCACCATGAAAAGCAATATGGGCGAAGATTAATAAATAAACATTTTCAGTCTGCACTCTGTCTGGGAACTCAATCAGATCTTTTCTAATCCCATTTTAAATGCATCGCGCAATATCTGTTTAAAGGCCTTTGATATACAGAAGATTATGCCTGAACAGAAGGAGCCTGATAGGCCTGATTCAAGGGCTACAACAGATCGTGTGTTGAGTACAGAGAGAGGTCGGACATGCAACCACAGCAGACGAGTGCAGTGAACCCTGCCTGCATGTCTACTGCAGCCACCATTGTATGAAAGCAGGTTCTCGTCTGACTTGTAAACCACCCAATCTCACATAACCTGTCTGGTATGTACGACACAATATGTCCCTCTACACACCTCCCTCACTATTCTATACAATCTGGAGCACTTAGCGACCACTAGATAGTCCCGAGAAGCACCAGACAGCTACACATACAACATGGATGTGTGTGAAGGTCAAGGACAACTGATTACAGGCGCGACATATTATATAATACTGCAACACAAAAAACAAAATGGCTGATTTCCCCATCTTGCACAACAAGCAGTTAGGAGTTTATCTCACCCAAATGGTGGTCGGCCCAATAGATTCCTGTATGGACAGACTTGAGTGATTAAGCTAGCTATCCCAATGGCTGGTGTGAGGCAGTGGGCTGACAAAGAAAGCTTGCTGCATGTTACGTCAGTCAACACTAGCGGAATGTTTGCTCCAGTTGCCCACAGCAGTCCCATGCCATAGGTCTGTCTGTCAGGCAGGCAGGCAGGCAGGCCGGCCGGCAGGCGCTCACAGGGCCAGCCCTACCCACAACCAGCTACATCACTCACCTTTGTAAAATATCTGTCATTCGGTGACTAGCTCAGACATTAAATAAGGCTGGATGTGGCAACCCAAGTTGCTAGATCCCACAGAAATCAAACATTATCATCGAGGCCTGCACTGCAATGCAAGTATGGTTGCTAGAGTCACGTGGGTTAGGCTTGGGTTTGGAAAAAATAAGGTCACTGCAAATAGAAAGGATTTCAGTACAATGTCTCCCCAGCATGGATATTTAAACCGGAGGTGCACCTACTGGTGCATGCGATGCATTATGTATAGTAAACGATATGCTCAAAAGGAGTTTTTAACTATGTCACAAGCGACTAGGTTTCTAATGAGAAAATTAGATGGTGGGCCTAATTCAATGGGAATTTTAATGCTGTAATATATTTTAAACGTCACGTGTGCATACCAATGAGTTAAATTTCGAAGGTTTTTTTAACCCATAGGCCTCTTTTTGAAAAATCGTACGATCATGCGCAGTACAATGCCTTATATACGCAATGGTATACTTATATCTAGTTGCACAGTAGCATTGATTTTCATGATTTCTGAACTCCTATTTCTAAAACTTATTTATAACATACTATATAAGCAAACACATTCAGTTTCAGGCAAACAACTGATGCCTGAAAGCAAGTCACCAAAACAAGTGAAGTTCAGAGAAATGTCTCCTTGTGGAAACCTTTCAACACTGTTATAGTACAATTAACACTGTTGAGGAACACAAGGCATGTGCACAGTTGGTAAGTGGTTGGATGTACTTGAACACAGACAGTAACTATGTAGTTCAGACACAATGTCTACCTTGTATGCAAATATTAAAATCGTGATGCCCTTCTCATGAGTAAACAGGTCATAATTTTCATAAAGTGTTCATTCAAGTATTAATATTTTTAAAATGTAAGGATAAGAATCTATGGATGAGTTCATTCATCCACTATTTTTTAGAATGGTCCAGTCATCTTAATTTTTTTACAGCTATTTTTTTCATAAACATTTCTGTGAAAGAAAATATTACCTATATTTTATTATTTGTTAGAGTAGATAACCAGTCCTGTTGCAAGTTTAATTATTTTCCTTGCAGCTTATCAACAGACACACTGCAACTGATAGTGAGTGAGTGGGTTTAGTTGCCACTTTTAACAGTTTTCCAGTCATATACCGGCATATCAGGTAATGTTGGACGAAGCCCGATGTGATGCAGGTCTCAGATGTTTACCGCTTCGGTGAAACCCACAAGCATGAGTATGGTGCTGACAAACCTAGAAACATAATCAGGGCAAACCAGGATTCAAACCCATAATCATAAGTTTCAGGCTTGTCAAGGGATTGCTACTCTGCACAGCGAATTAGGGAGCCTTAGACAACTGGGCCAACCGTGCCCCCTTAAATTAACAATATGGTTCAATGTTTATGTTGCTACTATGAGAGTGATATTAATATGTGTTTATTACTTTGAGTTTAGGGGGACACAGATGGCACAGCAGACCATCATGTTTTAGCTGATTGCTGTTAATGGGTTCAAATCCCAGATTAACAGTGAGTATGATGATCTGTCTGTCCCTACCAGACCCATGGGTTCACCTCTAAGTGGCTGATTCAAACAACCTCCATATGTCTTACTTTCCTCTGACATGGAAGTTGAAATGCCGTGACATGACGTCATAAATTATAGCATCAACATCAGATGTTAACCAGTCTTGATTATATGTCAAAACAGATTCCATTGGGCAAAAAAGGCAAAATAACGATGAAAATAATATGAATTGATCACTGTAAATCAGTTTCAGTGCAGCATTAACCCCAACTCACGCACTCATTACTATACTGTTTTAATTCACAAGTGACCCAATCTGAGGTACAAGCATCTTCACTAATTTTCAAATCAGGCACATCACCCGAATGGTTCCTACTTTCTTCCATATGTTAAGTAGGAGTCCCACTTATAGCCTAGACTAACACTTAGTCAATGAAAACATTTCTTTAAAAAATTTTTTTTTCTTTTCTTCGAAAGGTCCTTTCCTCTTCTGCTGTTTTCAAATGTGGAATCAAGGAAACTAAACTTGGTTTTGTTTGATCTAGACTTGCCTAGGCTTTTAGTAAAAAATAAATAAATATAGATATATATATTCCACAGTCATGGCGCAGGACTACTTATAGCCAATGGTTAACTAACAAGTGCACAGAAATACCAGAGCATAAATTCCCATCTATGAAGAAAAGGTAGTCTTGGATCGTTCAATTGTGGCAATTAGTCTAATCTGGGGAGTCAATACCCATCACAAAAGTTAGTGATTAAACTCCTAGGCCTGTTTGGGCAAAGTAACCTTAGCTCTAAGACCATTGATACTACTAGACTATTGAACCATAGACCTACAAGGGTTTTAATGTGCCGATTTACTTTATCATAAGCTCACAATAGTAGTGAAGACATGGAACTTTAACATAGGCTCACAATAGTAGTGAAGACATGGAACTTTAACATAGGCTCACAATAGTAGTGAAGACCACAGATATTTGACATAGTCTCACAATAGTAGTGAAGACTACGGAACTTTAACATAGGCTCACAATAGTAGTAGTGAAGGCTTTACAGAACTTTAACATAGGCTCACAATAATAGTTGTGAAGACCGCAGATATTTAACATAGGCTCACAATAGTAGTAGTGAAGGCTTTACAGAACTTAAACATAGGCTCACAACAGTAGTTGTGAAGACCGCAGATATCAAACATAGGCTCACAATAGTAGTGAAGACCACAGATATTTGACATAGGCTCACAATAGTAGTGAAGACATGGAACTTTAATATAGGCTCACAATAGTAGTGAAGACCACAGATATTTGACATAGGCTCACAATAGTAGTGAAGACATGGAACTTTAACACAGGTTCACCACTGAAGTAAAGACCAACAATTTCAAACAAACTCACTTGTCACAATCTTTTAAATACCGTACACTTTAATTTTTCACTTTTAAATGTTCTTAAAATATTGGCTGTGTAAAATCCAAACAGTACATCATCTTGTTTCTGTTGATGGTAGTGGATTGCAAATCAAGAATTATTTATAATTCTTGACATTTCAAGGTGGTTAACTGACTCCAAAGTGTTAAAATAACTCTAAATGAGAATCCCTACATATCAAACTCCTCTGGACAAAGCTCATGTCTGTGTCTTTGAACTAACTCCATGAAATTACCCAGGTCTACTTGATCACACATCAAACCCTTCACTAAACCATTGACAGCATTTCGTTCCAAAATCAACCTCCATAGACATAATATACTAAAACACTTCACAAGATTAATAAGGAATTATTGGAAAGTTTTTTGACAGTCATTATCATGTCTGGATCTGGGGAAGTGCTATCAATTTCTGCGGAGCTTCCACCGTCTACATCAGATAAGCAAATCTTGTTGAACTAGACGAATAAATCATAGGTTTGTCCTCAAATAGAACGGGAGAAGCTCTGGTATATACATGCTGTCTATGCATGAACCGGAGAACAAATACATCAGTGATGTCTAACAATCCAACTTGTAATTGTTTTGTATCTCGCTAAAAGAGGCAACTGATAGGGCTCATCCCCAAGAGTAGTCCCATATAACCGCACATATTGTCTAGACTGATAAATAATGTTCCTTCAAATAAGCACTATTACTGGAGGCAGCTTTACATCATGGACACATCTCACCAGGTGCCACTGGCTTCATATACAATAACGCTTCTTCT
This sequence comes from Haliotis rufescens, assembly GCF_023055435.1. Lineage (NCBI taxonomy): Eukaryota > Metazoa > Mollusca > Gastropoda > Lepetellida > Haliotidae > Haliotis > Haliotis rufescens. The sequence continues at coordinate 1,120,777 of NW_025964001.1, read as the reverse complement.
CAGAAATAAGGTTTCCAGATTCCTTTTATTAAATTGTTAATAATTTTAATAACAAAATACATAATACTCCGATGAAGCTTGCAGAAAGTATGTGAAAATCCAGTAATGTAACACTGAGAGCATTGCATCTTCTACCAGGTACTGTTTACAGCCAGTGCCGGTCATAATCCATGAAACAGCAGGTCAATTTTGACAATTTTGAAATATTTGAAAGGAATACAATATGTCCGTGATGATCTCAGTTCCTCCTATAGTGGCTCGGCACCAGATTTGTTTGTTTATTAGTTATGATATAGTGCCTTGTGTCAAGTTCTGCAGTGGATGAGGAACTCGGGACTGTCTGCTGACCACCGTTACTGACCTACTGACAGTTTTATCACAAAACAACATCCTCCCCGATAAGGACATTTTCTGCGAACTTCTCTGGAGTAACAATAGAAAGAGGAAGGGGAAGCTTAGACTTGCAAAAGTCTCTAAGGCAATAATTATTACCGGTAGTTTAAATCATTTTAAAGTTCTAGATTATATAAAAAATAAGAACAAATTATCACTATAAGAGACTGGAGTTCTTACTGTCAACATATCTGGACTTGCCTATTATGCGGATAGAATTACTACACATCCATGGACTTATCTTTCAGAATAGCCTTGGTGCAAGGCTAGGAGAATCTCTTCAGTTTCAGAAACTGAAGACTTCTAGACTTGCCAAACTGTTATAGGCTTGCCTGTGAGTTGACACACGTGTTTGTGTCAGGGTGAGAATGTGTTACTAGGCTTCATGCCCTGCCTTCCTTAGCCGGTGAGAATGTGTTACTAGGCTTCATGCCCTGCCTTCCTTAGCTGGTGAGAATGTGTTACTAGGCTTCATGCCCTGCCTTCCTTAGCCGGTGAGAATGTGTTACTAGGCTTCATGCCCTGCCTTCCTTAGCCGGGGAGAATGTGTTACTAGGCTTCATGCCCTGCCTTCCTTAGCCGGTGAGAATGTGTTACTAGGCTTCATGCCCTGCCTTCCTTAGCCGGTGAGAATGTGTTACTAGGCTTCATGCCCTGCCTTCCTTAGCTGGTGAGAATGTGTTACTAGGCTTCATGCCCTGCCTTCCTTAGCCGGTGAGAATGTGTTACTAGGCTTCATGCCCTGCCTTCCTTAGCCGGGGAGAATGTGTTACTAGGCTTCATGCCCTGCCTTCCTTAGCCGGCAGATTAAAGGAAACGCAGAAACAAAACAAGTTTTGAAATAGCTTGGTTGATAATAGAAGTCTGTAGATTAAGATAAGCATGACTACATGGATATAATAATGTTTTACTGTACCAGGTGAATGCTCTGCCCTGAACAATGCATGTTTACTTGATATAGGTAGAATCCGATATGTCGTTCATTAAAGGTCTTTCACCCAACGAATGTATGTGACGTTCACAAGAAGCTGAAAACCTATATCTGGATAATTTGTTTTTATTTCTCGGACACTTATTTATTTCATATTAAGATATAAATACTCATGACAGGTCTCTGTAAACATCACAACTTCCCTCTGGGTACATATTGGACACAAATGGGTATTGTGTCACCTGCACGTCACATGCAAAACACCTCAAGTCTTCTTTTCATTATATAATGTTCAAGCCTGACAGCATTTACACAAAATTCATCCCCATTTCACACAACTAAAGTGAACAGTTTGGATAATTTACAGATTGGTATTGGAAACATTTGTTTCATCTTATCAAATGACATACGAAACATTGTACATAGCTGACTGTAGAATCCATGCCCTCAAATATCAGTGTGAACAGTAAAGTGGAATTTTATCAATATGTTTACCCATGTATCTTAAGCCCTTTAAATTATTCTTTGCTGTATGGAATATCACAAACTGGGTCTGAAGCTAGATTTATGTTTGAAAGTTTGATGAAGAAATATGTTACAAGATTAGTTGTTTCTGCATAAGGAAATCTACCAATCAGTTGAGAATGAGAATGATTATGTTGAAACATTTGGTTAAAAATAAATATATGGTCGTCTCTGCTATAATACAACAACATTTAGACAGGCACAAGGAAAGATGTTAACTGGCAGAAAGATGGAGAGATGCACCTCTCCAAAGCACCTTTAGACGGATGGATGCAGAGACGAACAGACGGATGGCTGGAAAGACATATATCCCCCTAGATTCATCTGCTACAAGGGCATACAGATTGATGGAGAAACTGACATCCTCCAAAATACCTGGCTAGACAGACAGACAGACAGATAGACAGCCAGATAAATGGGCATTCACAAAATAATATATGCCAGAGGGATAGAAACTGACAAGCAATAGGTTGTGAACTTATAAGTTGCCTTCCCTAATATACATTGAACGCGGGTCTTACAGCCAGCCACATTAATCCACACTGCCCTCTCAAGCCTAAAAGCACCGGACATATAGTCAGGAATGGGTATTCAATATTGTAGAAAATTAAGAAGTGGCCAAGTGATTCTTTACTGTCTGAAGTCTCTCCCAGACAAAGTGTGCATTATCAATAGCGAGTAAAAAGATCACCATAGGAGACTTGTCACAAGACTGATTAAAGTCTTGCTGTGTGTCTAGTGCGGAAAGCCGACATCTACCAGGAGCCAGCCTATACAATGTGTCATCACTATGGTTGTATAGAGCACAGACAAGCAGCAAAATCGTATTAAGGCTCTTTACAAGCAAATAACTCATTTAAATCATGTTATTAGACCATATCATGTTTACAGGACTTGTCTGGCCAGACAGACAATACCAAGACACACCTACTGGCGATGGAGGAAAAGTGACCACTTGAATAGCGCTGAACCTGAAATAGCTGTTAATGGCCGCATCATTTTGCCCTCCAGACATTGGTGACTTAGCACCCAGACATACATCAAGATAGGCACCATATTCATTCACATAATCATCTCCTCCTCACACCATTGGGAAGCAAATTAACATCTTTTCATCATTTCTTCGAGACATATGACCATAAACAATAAGGATTGACGTCTGCTTCACATCCGCAGCCAGCACCTACATATGGGGGCTTCCAATACAACAAATCCCCGAGCACCGAGGGCACTGAGGATTGCCCACATTCTAACACCCAATTACAAGCAAGAACATACATTTATTACAGGAGAATTATGGAGGACACTTAAACCCTACTACTTGCTTTCATCTAATTCCAACATTAAGTCTTTTACTTCCAAATCCAAAAATTACTCATCCTTTGAAGAATTCCTAATCACTGAAGAGTGAGTGAGTGAGCGAGTGAGTTGGGTTTAACGCCACTTTTAACAGTATTCAAGTTATATCGCGGCGTGTCAGCTTAATGTGGGAGGAAAGCCCGAAGTGATGCAGGTCTCAGACATTTACCACTTCAGTGAAACCCACGAGCACGGGTATGGTGCTGACAAACATAGAAACATAATCAGGGCGAACCTGGATTCCAACCCACAATCATAGGTTTCTGGCGTGCCCAAGGGACGCAACTCTGCACAGCGAATCGCGTCGCTTTAGACGACTGGGCCACCCGTGGCCCCTAATCACTGAAGAAGTAAATTGCAGTAGGTTCATGTGTCCCAGGGTCAATCAGTGAGCTGAGCAAATGTTTGCCCATTTGGAATCAAGTTATTGTGATCAGACTGTAAGCTGGCAACATGACAATGACAACAAGATGCACATGCACACCCACACCAACGTGCACACACATACACATACACATACACGCACATACACATACACATACACATGCACACCCACACCAACGTGCACACACATACACATACACATACACGCACATAAACATACACATACACACCACACAACACACAGGTTTCCTTACATCATGATAACACATGCCACCACCAAGCACACATGCATGCACACGCACACATGCACTAGTACCCCTGAAAACACACAGAAAGAGAACAGTGTTGCAAAACCTGGAACAACAAGCCTGAAATACTCATGTCCCTCAGCCAACAGTGAGTGAGTATGGTTTTACGCCGCTTTTAGCAATATTCCAGCAATATCACGGTGGGGGACACCAGAAATGGGCTTCACACCTTGTACCCATGTCGGGAGTCGAACCCGGGTCTTCAGCGTGACGAGCGAACGCTTTTACCACTGGGCTACCCGACCGCCCCCCCCTCAGCCAATATGACATGTCCGGTTGTGTGGAGCTCTACTGCCATTTTCAGTCATTGCCATTGAAATCCGAAAAAATATATTTTAAAAAAATCCCAAACTATCAAAAGGAACCAGTCCACCACTGGACTTATCTATGTGCCAAGTTTGGGTAAGACATTTCTCATGGTTTTTTAGTTCTGATCAGGAAACGAAACGTGATTGACAGAAGGACGGACGGACAGCACCCATTCCTATGTATCATAAATGGTTCTCAGACTTTCATCTAGGAGATAGATGCAGTTTAACATCTGGCTCAGTACTCAACATGTACTGGGATGGCTTCCATCCGGTGCTGGCCTCTTACCATTGATTCTCTTGTCTGTACTGATAGGAGAACCAGTGTGTATCATAATATAGGCATTGTAACACATCGATACATACTGACTGATCCTAGCTGTAGACAGGGCACCATTATGTGGCCAGTCAATTGAGACACATCGATACATAGATCTGATTACTGATAGCACAAGAGAGAGTATTACCCATACATCAATGTTTGAAACATCCTTGTGAAGAAGATATCTACCTTGCAATATGTTTGGGACTGAATACATTCCATTAAACAGTGACAAACCTGCTGTGCCAATGTTGATGCATTTCATCCTATTCCAATTACGTAGATCGATGCTCATGATGTCAATCACTGGATTGTCTGGTCCAGACTGGATTATTTACAGACCACCATCATATAGCTGGAACATTGCTGAGTGCGGTGTTAAACAACAAACAAAGAAAACCAATCTGATATCTAGCCCAAAGCTGTACAAGTTATGGGTGCCATCAATTCCTGTACATCATATGTATAAAGAGTCTTCAGGGTCCTTTCTTACATGAGTAGAACCTTTGAATTGTATTTGTGTTATGTTGACATTTACAAACAAGTAAAACTGAAAACCCCACATTGAAGAATACTGACAAAGGCAACAATGGCTTGAGGAGAGACAGAAAGGTTATAATCTGGCTGACACAACAGCCTGGTTTGGGCCTGGTTAGGGCTGTTGCCCTAGCACTCCTTGTGACAACTGACAGCACCAAAATAATTCTGACATTCACAACAAGCTACAGGCAAAACCATTGCACCAATCGGAAGTAAAAAGTCCCGAAATACAAGCTGGCCACTACCACCGTTGGTCGGCCATTTCTGGAAGGAACTGCCTAGAAGCTACTGCATTGACTCCCACCTAAAATGTATTTCCAACTACCTCCACAAAGCTGCCCAATAGGGTGAGTGGTAAACAAGGGTGTGCAGTAGGAAGAAAGTTCCTTATGAACTGATGTCCTGATGTACTGACACAATGGTATGTAGTCCTGTGAACAGTGCTCTATGTACTGATGTACTGATGTACTGACACAGTGGTATGTAGTCCTGTGAACAGTGCTCTATGTACTGATGTACTGATGTACTGACACAGTGGTATGTAGTCCTGTGAACAGTGCTCTATGTACTGACACAATGGTATGTAGTCCTGTGAACAGTGCTCTATGTACTGATGTACTGACACAATGGTATGTAGTCCTGTGAACAGTGCTCTATGTACTGATGTACTGATGTACTGACACAGTGGTATGTAGTCCTGTGAACAGTGCTCTATGTACTGATGTACTGATGTACTGACACAGTGGTATGTAGTCCTGTGAACAGTGCTCTATGTACTGATGTACTGATGTACTGACACAGTGGTATGTAGTCCTGTGAACAGTGCTCTATGTACTGATGTACTGATGTACTGACACAGTGGTATGTAGTCCTGTGAACAGTGCTCTATGTACTGATGTACTGATGTACTGACAGGGGTATGTAGTCCTGTGAACAGTGCTCTATGTACTGATGTACTGACACAGTGGTATGTAGTCCTGTGAACAGTGCTCTATGTACTGATGTACTGACACAGTGGTATGTAGTCCTGTGAACAGTGCTCTATGTACTGATGTACTGACACAGTGGTATGTAGTCCTGTGAACAGTGCTCTATGTACTGATGTTCTGATGTACTGACACAGTGGTATGTAGTCCTGTGAACAGTGCTCTATGTACTGACAGGGGTATGTAGTCCTGTGAACAGTGCTCTATGTACTGATGTACTGACACAGTGGTATGTAGTCCTGTGAACAGTGCTCTATGTACTGATGTACTGACACAGTGGTATGTAGTCCTGTGAACAGTGCTCTATGTACTGATGTACTCACACAGTGGTATGTAGTCCTGTGAACAGTGCTCTATGTACTGACAGGGGTATGTAGTCCAGTGAACAGTGCTCTATGTACTGATGTACTGACACAGTTGTATGTAGTCCTGTGAACAGTGCTCTATGTACTGACAGGGGTATGTAGTCCTGTGAACAGTGCTCTATGTACTGATGTACTGACACAGTGGTATGTAGTCCTGTGAACAGTGCTCTATGTACTGATGTACTGACACAGTGGTATGTAGTCCTGTGAACAGTGCTCTATGTACTGATGTACTCACACAGTGGTATGTAGTCCTGTGAACAGTGCTCTATGTACTGATGTACTGATGTACTGACACAGTGGTATGTAGTCCTGTGAACAGTGCTCTATGTACTGACACAATGGTATGTAGTCCTGTGAACAGTGCTCTATGTACTGACAGGGGTATGTAGTCCTGTGAACAGTGCTCTATGTACTGATGTACTGACACAATGGTATGTAGTCCTGTGAACAGTGCTCTATGTACTGATGTACTGACACAGTGGTATGTAGTCCTGTGAACAGTGCTCTATGTACTGATGTACTGACACAATGGTATGTAGTCCTGTGAACAGTGCTCTATGTACTGATGTACTGACACAGTGGTATGTAGTCCTGTGAACAGTGCTCTATGTACTGATGTACTGACACAATGGTATGTAGTCCTGTGAACAGTGCTCTATGTACTGATGTACTGATGTACTGACACAGTGGTATGTAGTCCTGTGAACAGTGCTCTATGTACTGATGTACTGATGTACTGACACAATGGTATGTAGTCCTGTGAACAGTGCTCTATGTACTGATGTACTGATGTACTGACACAGTGGTATGTAGTCCTGTGAACAGTGCTCTATGTACTGATGTACTGATGTACTGACACAGTGGTATGTAGTCCTGTGAACAGCGCTCTATGTACTGATGTACTGACACAGTGGTATGTAGTCCTGTGAACAGTGCTCTATGTACTGACACAATGGTATGTAGTCCTGTGAACAGTGCTCTATGTACTGATGTACTGACACAATGGTATGTAGTCCTGTGAACAGTGCTCTATGTACTGATGTACTGATGTACTGACACAGTGGTATGTAGTCCTGTGAACAGCGCTCTATGTACTGATGTACTGACACAGTGGTATGTAGTCCTGTGAACAGTGCTCTATGTACTGATGTACTGACACAGTGGTATGTAGTCCTGTGAACAGTGCTCTATGTACTGATGTACTGACACAGTGGTATGAAGTCCTGTGAACAGTGCTCTATGTACTGATGTACTGACACAGTGGTATGTAGTCCTGTGAACAGTGCTCTATGTACTGATGTACTGACACAGTGGTATGTAGTCCTGTGAACAGTGCTCTATGTACTGATGTACTGACACAGTGGTATGTAGTCCTGTGAACAGTGCTCTATGTACTGATGTACTGACACAATGGTATGTAGTCCTGTGAACAGTGCTCTATGTACTGATGTACTGACACAGTGGTATGTAGTCCTGTGAACAGTGCTCTATGTACTGATGTACTGATGTACTGACACAGTGGTATGTAGTCCTGTGAACAGTGCTCTATGTACTGATGTACTGACACAGTGGTATGTAGTCCTGTGAACAGTGCTCTATGTACTGATGTACTGATGTACTGACACAGTGGTATGTAGTCCTGTGAACAGTGCTCTATGTTCTGATGTACTGACACAGTGGTATGTAGTCCTGTGAACAGTGCTCTATGTACTGACAGGGGTATGTAGTCCTGTGAACAGTGCTCTATGTACTGATGTACTGACACAGTGGTATGTAGTCCTGTGAACAGTGCTCTATGTACTGACAGGGGTATGTAGTCCTGTGAACAGTGCTCTATGTTCTGATGTACTGACACAGTTGTATGTAGTCCTGTGAACAGTGCTCTATGTACTGACAGGGGTATGTAGTCCTGTGAACAGTGCTCTATGTACTGATGTACTGATGTACTGACAGGGGTATGTAGTCCTGTGAACAGTGCTCTATGTACTGATGTACTGACACAATGGTATGTAGTCCTGTGAACAGTGCTCTATGTACTGATGTACTGACACAGTGGTATGTAGTCCTGTGAACAGTGCTCTATGTACTGATGTACTGATGTACTGACACAGTGGTATGTAGTCCTGTGAACAGTGCTCTATGTTCTGATGTACTGACACAGTGGTATGTAGTCCTGTGAACAGTGCTCTATGTACTGACACAGTTGTATGTAGTCCTGTGAACAGTGCTCTATGTACTGACAGGGGTATGTAGTCCTGTGAACAGTGCTCTATGTACTGATGTACTGACACAGTGGTATGTAGTCCTGTGAACAGTGCTCTATGTACTGATGTACTGACACAATGGTATGTAGTCCTGTGAACAGTGCTCTATGTACTGATGTACTGACACAGTGGTATGTAGTCCTGTGAACAGTGCTCTATGTACTGATGTACTGATGTACTGACACAGTGGTATGTAGTCCTGTGAACAGTGCTCTATGTACTGATGTACTGACACAGTGGTATGAAGTCCTGTGAACAGTGCTCTATGTACTGATGTACTGATGTACTGACACAGTGGTATGTAGTCCTGTGAACAGTGCTCTATGTACTGATGTACTGACACAGTGGTATGTAGTCCTGTGAACAGTGCTCTATGTACTGATGTACTGATGTACTGACACAGTGGTATGTAGTCCTGTGAACAGTGCTCTATGTACTGATGTACTGACACAGTGGTATGTAGTCCTGTGAACAGTGCTCTATGTACTGATGTACTGACACAGTGGTATGTAGTCCTGTGAACAGTGCTCTATGTACTGATGTACTGACACAGTGGTATGTAGTCCTGTGAACAGTGCTCTATGTACTGATGTACTGACACAGTGGTATGTAGTCCTGTGAACAGTGCTCTATGTACTGATGTTCTGATGTACTGACACAGTGGTATGTAGTCCTGTGAACAGTGCTCTATGTACTGACAGGGGTATGTAGTCCTGTGAACAGTGCTCTATGTACTGATGTACTGACAGGGGTATGTAGTCCTGTGAAAAGTGCGCTATGTACTGATGTACTGACACAGTGGTATGTAGTCCTGTGAACAGTGCTCTATGTACTGATGTACTGACACAATGGCACGTGGTCCTGAGTACAGTGCTCTATGAACTGATGTATTAAGATGGGCACATGGTCCTGAGTACAGTGCTCTATGAACTGATGTATTGAGATGGGCACATGGTCATGAGTACAGTGCTCTATGTACTGATGTATTGAGATGGGCACATGGTCATGAGTACAGTGCTCTATGAACTGATGTATTGAGATGGGCACATGGTCATGAGTACAGTGCTCTATGAACTGATGTATTGAGATGGGCACATGGTCATGAGTACAGTGCTCTATGAACTGATGTATTGAGATGGGCACATGGTCCTGAGTACAGTGCACAGGTCACAAATCAACAGCAAGAAATGTTAAGTGAGCGTTAAACCACACGTTGTCTATACATTGCAAGTGACATAAAAAATAAAAGTACACTGTTCATTTAACAAATACTTTGGAAACTGACATATTGTGAAATGTATGAAACACTGTTTGGAGTGGCATTTATACACAACTCATTCACTCACTTCAGTGTCATGAGAAAACAGTATAACTACTAGTCTACCCCAATGGCTGAACACAAGAAAGGTAGTCGTCATGACAACATTCCCAACACTCACCCATGTAGTCAACATTTCACTCACTCACGCGCCCACCAAGCAGTCATCATTTCACTCACTCACGCGTCCACCAAGCAGTCATCATTTCACTCACTCACGCGCCCACCAAGCAGTCATCATTTCACTCACTCACGCGTCCACCAAGCAGTCATCATTTCACTCACTCACGTGCCCACCAAGCAGTCATCATTTCACTCACTCACGCGCCCACCAAGCAGTCATCATTTCACTCACTCACGCGCCCACCAAGCAGTCATCATTTCACTCACTCACGCACCCACCAAGCAGTCATCATTTCACTCACTCACGCGCCCACCAAGCAGTCATCATTTCACTCACTCATCCCTGCCTAACATCACATATTCATCCAAATGTTAAAAATTTCAAAATGAAATGGATGACAAGTGTCTGTAGCTGCTTGGATAGATCTTGTAAGATGTGACATGAAATCCTCACATCTCACTATCACTATAAGCATATTCATAAACATCCTTTTGTGCAGTGAATCATTTGTGAACCCTGTGGCCAATATACAAAAACTCTCACCACGGCATAGCTTAATGTCCCACTACTCGAAGCAACAAAATTCAAACCAACTGCTAGTCAAAATCTGACTACCTCCTGTTCTATCTGATCAAGTACTGCAGTCAAGTGGAAACACTTCCTTCTGGCTGTTATGAATGTGTGGACAAGCAGCATCAACAGAATCTCTGTGCATTAATCTCTCCCTCACTGTGATGCACACATCCCCAGCAAAGCACACAGACATTTTGAGCAAAGCACATTTATTCTCCTGAATAAAACACACATCATATTCACCTGAACAAAACACACATCATATTCTCCTGAACAAAACACACGTCATATTCTCCTGAACAAAACACACATCATATTCTCCTGAACAAAACACACATCATATTCTCCTGAACAAAACACACATCATATTCTCCTGAACAAAACACACGTCATATTCTCCTGAACAAAACACACATCATATTCTCCTGAACAAAACACACATCATATTCTCCTGAACAAAGCACATATCATATTCTCCTGAACAAAACACACATCATATTCTCCTGAACAAAACCCAATATATTGTATGAAGAGTGAGTGAGTGAGTTGTGTTTAACGCCGCTTTTAACACTATTCCAGTTATATCACGGCGTGTCAGCTCAATGTGGGAGGAAAGCCCCAAGTGATGCAGGTCTCAGACGTTTACCACTTCGGTGAAACCCATGACCACGGGTATGGTGCTGACAAACCTAGAAACATAATTGGGGCGAACTGGGATTCGAACCCACAATCATAGGTTTCTGGTGTGGCCAAGAGACGCAACTCTGCACAGCGAATCGCGGCGCCTTAGACGACTGGGCCACCCGTGCCCCCTTTGTATGAAGAGAACTTGGATGCCTCAGTATAATGGTCAGAGTTACGTCCGTTAGTCATGCCAGAATCCAAAGATCATGGGTAAGAAATCTCTGATTCCCTGATTCTTGGTTTGTCAGCACCAAATCTTTTCTCTAGAACCTGCAACCTTGCTCAGTAAGCTGACATGCTGTCAGATACCGTATTTGCTGTAGTAAGCGCCCTGATAAAATAATTTTGCACTTATAAAATTGTATCAAGAGAAACAAGTATCTGAAAGTGTCATCAGATACAATTCATTTAAAAAAACTCATTATACAGTTGATTCTCAATTGACAATGCATTTAGAGTAAATCGACGTATCCATTTTAGTGATACCATCAAATGCATAAATTGAAGAACCTCCATACTTCCATCACCAGTAGATTGGTAGAAAATGTGTGTACATGTGACTGCTATTTGCGGCTTAGTTTATGAGAAAATACACACAGCAATCTTAATTTCTGCATATAAAACAATACCTAGCAGAACAAGAAGTACAATTTTAATGGTCAGTCATCATGTCAACTGATATTTTATGTCAAATTATACATTTTTATTGACCTGAATTCCCTCAAGGGATACGATGTAGTTCTTTACCACGGATAATATGATGTTGACCAATAGCTCTCAGTCACCCGTGCAAGTTGCGTATGCACTAATCAACAAAAAAAACATATGTCAGTGTGACTGCGTCTCTCTTTTTTTTTATCCCTTGTTATGATATCCGGTCTCAGGTTGCATGTCCGGTAAGTATACTTCCTCGAAAATATTCGGACAGTAAATGTTAAAATGTCACAACCGGATAAGTCTGTCGCACAAATCGGTTTCCCAATCCCTGGTAATAAATCAATGCATATATCACATAGATATCAAGGTATATTTCACATAGATATATCAAGGTATATATCACACACATATTGATATATATTTCACAAAGATATATCAATGTATAAGTCACAAAGATATATCAATGTATATATCACACACATATGGACATACATTTCGGATAGATATATCAATGTACATTTCACGTAGAAATATCAATGTATATATCACACACATATTGATATATATTTCACAAAGATATATCAATGTACAAGTCACACAGATATATCAATGTATATATCACACATATATCAATGTATATATCACACACATATTGACATCCATTTCGGATAGATATATCAATGTACATTTCACGTAGAAATATCAATGTATATATCACACACATATTGATATATATTTCCCAAAGATTTATCAATGTACAAGTCACACAGATATATCAATGTATATATCACACAGATGTATCAATGTATATATCACACACATATTGACATACATTTCGGATAGATATATCAATGTACATTTCACGTAGAAATATCAATGTATATATCACACACATATTGATATATATTTCACAAAGATATATCAATGTACAAGTCACACAGATATATCAATGTATATATCACACATATATCAATGTATATATCACACACATATTGACATCCATTTCGGATAGATATATCAATGTACATTTCACGTAGAAATATCAATGTATATATCACACACATATTGATATATATTTCACAAAGATATATCAATGTACAAGTCACACAGATATATCAATGTATATATCACACACATATTGACATACATTTCGGATAGATATATCAATGTACATTTCACGTAGAAATATCAATGTATATATCACACACATATTGACATATATTTCACAAAGATATATCAATGTACAAGTCACACAGATATATCAATGTATATATATCACAGATATATCAATGTATATATCACACACATATTGATATATATTTCACACAGACATATCAATGTACAAGTCACACAGATATATCAATGTATATATCACACAGATATATCAATGTATATATCACACAGATATAATCAATGTATATATCACACAGATATAATCAATGTATATATCACATACATACTGAAGTATATCAATCATATATACATATATGTATCTATCAAGGTTTGCATTGCTCCCGGTGCTTTAAGAAGGAAGCAGGCATTGATATCTAGGCTGAGATGAAAATATCCCACTTGAATTCATCAATCACCAGTTTCCTGGTAGTCCATGCTGCTGACAAATGAAGACCCTTCTGTATCTTCTCAGACAGAGTCTAAACACCAGATCATGGATTTTTTACACCTCTAGCCACAAATAACAAACTTCTATGCTTCCAAAATTGGTGTAAGTATGCATGGTTTAACATCAGTTATGAATCTGAAAATATTTCTCTTTTTTAAAACATAACATAACTAGTTCTCTTATTACCAGTCCTAAAGTCCTAAATATAATTACCAACCACAGTGTGCTGATAGTGGACAGAACAGTCCACAAAACCAGTTATTAACTATTTGATTTTCCAAGACTCAAGATATCGACCAATAAATTGTAACAATGCACATATTTATACAATTATGGAAAATTTCTTTACATCAAAAAGTATCATATAATGTACTCATAATTCTTATGTTAATCAGAAACTATTATCATACGAACACAAAAATAACAATAAAAATAATGTTGCCAAATCAAGAAAAGGGACATAACTCTGGTTTCATATTTGTCCTTGATCATATTCCTAACTAGAAAAATAGGCAAGGTTTTAAAAGGGAGCAGTCATTCTCTATCAGTTAATAAGGACTCGTCATGAAGGACGAAAACATTTTCCAAATAGAAATGTGAATAGGCTTAGTAAATGTACTTTATGTCTATATAAGATGAGAACACAAGGCCACATCAAAACTAGACTGAAATGAAATGGACATAGACTTTTTTTCTTTCTACCACATAGTGGGGAAAAGTAGACACAAAACATATATACAAGGTGCATACGACCGATTTGGTTAAATAATCGTATCTGTGCATCCCTAACGAATTTTTTATGTTCAATGTAACTTGACCATTACAACCAACAATGGAGAATTTTAAAACATTATGTATTAATATCAAGACAGAGCCTTATAGCTCCCACAAAATCACCTAATATGGTATGACTGCGTATTTACAAAATCCTGTGCGAGACATTACGTCATGACATCACTAATGGCCGCCATTTTGAAACGTGCACACAACTTATCATAATCCTCACTACATACACACATTCTGGATTAAAATTTGAACTTGTTTTCAAACCTTTTCTTTTAAAAAAACATGCGATATATGATTTTTTTGTATATTTGCGATATTGGAAATCGTGTATTTTATGTTATATTTGAGATGTGTATTCTACGTGTGCTTCCTTCCTCTAGACTGCTCACTTGACTAACATGCCTTCCCGCCCGTCTGCCTGCCCAGCTGCCCGTCTGCTCCCATGTCTGAGTAAGGTGAATGCATTCTGTAACTAAGTAAGTCCATGTCTACATACAAGTCAAGTATTGATCACACATACATCAGACAGCTTAATCATACATCGACTGCTCTGCCAGTTTATATACAATTTGGACAAAAACTCAAAAACTAGTTGTTGATAATTGTGTAAAACAAGGTCTGTCTAGACAGCCGGTGTGAAGGGGTGACAGCGAGCTCATTAACATGCAGACAGTATTATTATTGGCTACAAATACCAGGGTGGAAAATATTGAAGCCGATATGTAGATACCAGTCGGGGAAAATGAAAAAAAATCCTCAGATAATAACGAAATGTATATTTTGTGTTGATAGCTAAGCAGAGGTCAATCAATACATGAGACTAGAGATCAAGATCCCCTATTCAGCATTAAGTGAATATTTACTGCGGAACATGTTCGGCAGGTTTGTAGACATGATAAATTCAGTTCACATCTATATCATTACATCTGGCCTTGAAGCTATTGCACGTGGAAGAAATTAACAAAATTCTTTAACAATGACCCCCTTTTTGCTCCCCACAAACCCTGTTATTTCAGTATATATGATAATATTAACATATCAAACATAACGCTCAACATTTCAAGATAAAATGTTCCACGTAATTTCAACGAAAAGGCTGATCATCTGAAAATAAAAATATGCCGTCAACGACAAACAATGACACAGTAAACCCAAACTAGGACTACCACAAAGCGGCCTCAGTCGGAAACCTCAGGGACATAGTGTTGTCTTATCAATGATGGCAGCCAGCATCGTCATGGACGGTTAAGACAGCACTGTTTGGTAGACGACATCCAGAGGACCAGTACTCCATGCTCCATACAAAGCGTACTACAAAACTCGGCTCTCTGTCTCTACACTCTACATTCAAAACCAAGGGCTAGGTCATGTCACATTGACCCAGGTTGATGCGACCCAGAAAGAGTTCCCAAACAAAATTGGTCCTCCAACAGTGACAACATTGTATGCTTTAGTCTCGGAATGATATAAAGACTCCCAATGCACAGGCTTCATGGAACACCGTGTGAATAATGATATATCACTGGTGCATAATGCAATTGCTGTAATCAGATTGTATACTTTGATTCATTTGCACAGCACGACTCCATCACTCTGTCATATCCATATGGTGTACCTAATGGAATGGAAGCTACCAATTTCTGTTGACATGGCATGATTTATTTTAGGAAGATAAATCACACATATTACAGTTCTTGAAAACTGTAAATTTAAAGAACCTGATAAACACAAAGAAGACCAATAAATTTATTTATCTTAAATAACAACAGCCTCACACAGTGTATAATAAAAGAAAAATAATTTTTTCCTATCATTGGAACTAAAACAAGTTGAAGAGCAGTATCACAAACACATGCACAGGTCAATGTGAGACCCAAAGAGACAAACATCCTTCCTTGTTCCCTGTCAGATATTGTCAGACAAACATCCTTCCTTATTCCCTGTCAGACCTTATCAGACAAACATCATTCCTTATTCCCTGTCAGACCGGAAGAGACAAACATCCTTCCTTATTCCCTGTCAGTCCTTATCAGACCAACATCATTCCTTATTCCCTGTCAGACCTTATCAGACAAACATCCTTCCTTATTCCCTGTCAGACCCGAAGAGACAAACATCCTTCCTTATTCCCTGTCAGTCCTTATCAGACAAACATCCTTCCTTATTCCCTGTCAGACCCGAAGAGACAAACAGCCTTCCTTATTCCCTGTCAGACAAACATCCTCCCTTATTCCCTGTCAGCCCTTATCAGACAAACATCCTTCCTTATTCCCTGTCAGACCCGAAGAGACAAACATCCTTCCTTATTCCCTGTCAGACAAACATCCTTCCTTATTCCGTGTCAGTCCTTATCAGACAAACATCCTTCCTTATTCCCTGTCAGACCCGAAGAGACAAACATCCTTCCTTATCCCCTGTCAGACATTGTCAGACAAACATCCTTACTTATTCCCTGTCAGACATTGTCAGACAAACATCCTTCCTTATTCCCTGTCAGACCCTATCAGACAAACGTCCTTCCTTATTCCCTGCCAGACCCTATCAGACAAACGTCCTTCCTTATTCCCTGCCAGACACTATCAGACAAACATCCTTCCTTATTCCGTGTCAGTCCTTATCAGACAAACATCATTCCTTATTCCCTGTCAGACCCGAAGAGACAAACATCCTTCCTTATTCCCTGTCAGACATTGTCAGACAAACATCCTTCCTTATTCCCTGTCAGACCTTATCAGACAAACATCCTTCCTTATTCCCTGTCAGACCCGAAGAGACAAACATCCTTCCTTATTCCCTGTCAGACAAACATCCTTCCTTATTCCGTGTCAGTCCTTATCAGACAAACATCCTTCCTTATTCCCTGTCAGACCCGAAGAGACAAACATCCTTCCCTATCCCCTGTCAGACATTGTCAGACAAACATCCTTACTTATTCCCTGTCAGACATTGTCAGACAAACATCCTTCCTTATTCCCTGTCAGACCCTATCAGACAAACGTCCTTCCTTATTCCCTGTCAGACCTTATCAGACAAACATCCTTCCTTGTTCCCTGTCAGACATTGTCAGACAAACATCCTTCCTTATTCCCTTTCAGACATTGTCAGACAAACATCCTTCCTTATTCCCTGTCAGACCTTATCAGACAAACATCCTTCCTTGTTCCCTGTCAGACCCTATCAGACAAACGTCCTTCCTTATTCCCTGTCAGACATTGTCAGACAAACATCCTTCCTTATTCCCTGTCAGACCTGAACAGACAAACATCCTTCCTTGTTCCCTGTCAGACCCGAAGAGACAAACATCCTTCCTTATTCCCTGTCAGACCTTATCAGACAAACATCCTTCCTTATTCCCTGTCAGACCCGAAGAGACAAACATCCTTCCTTATTCCCTGTCAGACCTTATCAGACAAACGTCCTTCCTTGTTCCCTGTCAGACCCGAAGAGACAAACATCCTTCCTTATTCCCTGTCAGACCTTATCAGACAAACATCCTTCCTTATTCCCTGTGAGACCCTATCAGACAAACATCCTTCCTTATTCCCTGTCAGACATTGTCAGACAAACGTCCTTCCTTATTCCCTGTCAGACCTTATCAGACAAACATCCTTCCTTATTCCCTGTCAGACCCTATCAGACAAATATCCTTCCTTATCCCCTGTCAGACATTGTCAGACAAACATCCTTCCTTATTCCCTGTCAGACCCTATCAGACAAACATCCTTCCTTATTCCCTGTCAGACCCTATCAGACAAACATCATTCCTTATTCCCTGTCAGACATTGTCAGACAAACGTCCTTCCTTATTCCCTGCCAGACCCAAAGAGACAAACGTCCTTCCTTATTCCCTGTCAGACCCTATCAGACAAACATCCTTCCTTATTCCCTGTCAGACCTTATCAGACAAACATCCTTCCTTATTCCCTGTCAGACATTGTCAGACAAACATCCGTCCTTATTCCCTGCCAGACCCTATCAGACAAACGTCCTTCCTTATTCCCTGTCAGACCCTATCAGACAAACGTCCTTCCTTATTCCCTGCAAGACCCTATCAGACAAACGTCCTTCCTTATTCCCTGCCAGACACTATCAGACAAACGTCCTTCCTTATTCCCTGTCAGACCCTATCAGACAAATGTCCTTCCTTATTCACTGCCAGACCCTATCAGACAAAAGTCCTTCCTTATTCCCTGTCAGACCCTATCAGACAAATGTCCTTCCTTATTCACTGCCAGACCCTATCAGACAAACATCATTCCTTATTCCCTGTCAGACCCGAAGAGACAAACATCCTTCCTTCTTCCGTCAGACCTTATCAGACAAATGTCCTTCCTTATTCCTTGTGAGTTCCAATCAGACAGACATTCTTCCGTATCTACCTCGTGAGACTATCAAACCAACATCTTTCCTTATCTGCCTTGTCACACAGAACTACACACATTGAATGTATTGTTCATTTCATGATTAAATGTTTAAAAGCAAGGGAAAGAAATTAATGGACTGTTTCCAAGTTATTTTTTGTTTGTTTGTTGTTTAACGCCGCACTCACCAGAATTCCAGCCATATGATGGCAGTCAATAATTAATTGAGTCTGGACCTGACAATCCAGTGATTGACATCATGAGCATCGATCCACACAATTGGGATACGATGACATGCATCAACCAAGTCAGCAAGTCTGACCACCCAATCCCGTTGGTCACCTCTTATGACAAGCATGGGTTGCTGAAGATCTACCCCAGATCTTTGTGGGTATCAGCGCAGACAGTGGTAACATTTGGTATTGGCCACAGCTGTGTGACAACCAGTGCAAGTCATGGATATACATACAGCAAATTACACGAATAGAGATGACACATAATTATTTGATCTATTCATCAAAACACATTACCTCAGTAAATTTTAACTTATTCCTCCAAATGAAATACAAACCACAATATTGTGTAGATTCCCCCTACCTTCCCCCTCCCGTGACCTATTCCCAGCAGTACGGCTGATAACATCCAAGTCCTGCTATCTGAGAGTCCTCTTGAGTCACATTCATAAGAAAACCAACTTCTCTTTCAACCTTTAACACAAGCTGATTTGCATGTAAACCGTTTCTGGTTGACCTCTTTACATATAAAATTTCTATTTCGAACAAGCACCATGTTTGGTAAGTTCACTATCGACTAACTGACATCAGAAGCCTATGTTACATTTTTTCCTATACTCATACTAATAATCACCTAAACCGCAGTGTCTTCTTATCAATACAGAGGAAAGAGCGAACTCCCAACACTGCATCTGTTGCCTGTTATTATCCTAACTCTACAGTGTCTGCTTGTCAATCAATAGAGGAGAAAGTGAAGCTCCTGACACTGCAGTTGTTGAGTGGCAGTAACCTCACTGTGGAGATAATCTAGACAGAGTTACATGCCCTTGCCTGGTTGATTGCTTCTCCAAGTGACCAGCACTATCTGATTCTTGAGCCACACTGATTCGTCATCATGATAGTATTATTTCTTATTAATGGATATAATGACAAAATAACTATTACTAAATTACTTGTAAGTATACTGAACAAAATAAGTTAGGGATCATGAATATTTGTGGGACTATTTTATTGTAATGAGAGCAGGCACACAACTACAGATAAATATCCCCCCAAATATTAATGATCCCTAACTTTTTTCGTTCAATATATCACACTATGCAGTTCCCTATTATGTTACCTATTTGTTTGTTTTAAATGGTCACTTGCCAATACTGCAGTGCGAAACACTCACTCACTCACTCACTCACTCACTCCATGACACAAGTTGTGGAGGTGATACTAAATCACCAACAGGTGCATCTGCTCCAACTATGTTTACATATCAAACAAATTAAAAACACATTCATTCAAAAGAAAATAGCTTCAACAAATATTGATGAACACTGACAGGGAACCCCTTCTGTATAACTTGCACAAAGACCCGGTTAACCCTTGGTAATTTGCACTGCATGACCGACACTAGCCACTGCAAGATGGCACTATAATCTCTGTCAGCTATTATGTTACACAAATCCACATCTGTTGCCTCAAACCGGTGTCGGTGGGGCCAGCCCAGACACAGTCCCCTATCTCAGACAGGGGTAAACAACCACAGAAACACTGGGGCAAATCAATCAGTGAATCTTTAATCTGTTTCAAAGCAGTTTATGCAGTAAATGTGAACTTGAGGCGTGTTGGGTTTCACGTGACACAGCAATCCCGCTTATCTTGCACACGTCTTGACACACACTACATACTCCTGATCCTAGTTACCATGAGTCAGATCTCACACCACATAATTTGTGCCAGCACTAGTTCCTACAAAAATATCCAAGTGACTAATAGAAATTGTTTAAAAATTTCATTACAACATGTTCCAATCAACAGTTGATTGATTGATTGATTGTTGTTTAGCAATAGCACTCAGCAATAGTCCAGCTATATGATGACAGTCTGTAAATAATCGAGTCTGGACCAGACATTCCAGTGATTGACATCATGAGCATCAATTTACACAAATGGGATACGATGACATGCATCAACCAAGTCAGCAAGCCTGGCCACCCAATCCCGTTAGTCGCTTCT
This sequence comes from Haliotis rufescens, assembly GCF_023055435.1. Classification (NCBI taxonomy): domain Eukaryota; kingdom Metazoa; phylum Mollusca; class Gastropoda; order Lepetellida; family Haliotidae; genus Haliotis; species Haliotis rufescens. The sequence goes on along the minus strand of NW_025964001.1, from coordinate 1,099,725 downwards.
TACGACAAGCATGGGTTGAGGAAGATTAATTCAAACCCAGATCTTCACTGAGTCCCAATCAACAAAATCAATGGGGTTTTTTGTTCTCAATATCGTAGGGCAACAAGTTGAACTTGACAAGAAATTCTCAAAAACTATGCAATGAATAATAATGACTCAGTTTTCATTTGCTACGTGACACCTTGACATCAAAGGCATCCGAAGACCGTGCCATAGTGCCCTAGTCTGTGGTACTGATGATAATCAACTACAACGTGATCAGCAACATTGTCAAGTAGTACATTTCAGGGCATCAAACACTTGATACTGATCATTGCCTAAGCTTCTAAAACAAAATGAATAAAAGAGGTGAGGTGAGGGGAAATGGGCTTTAATGTTGTGTGTGTGTGTGCGTGTGCGTGTGCGTGTGCGTGTGCGTGTGCGTGTGCGTGTGCGTTTTTATTAGTTCGGCTTAATGCCGATTTATAGTGCTAGGCAACTGTGATACCATGCCACAGCTTAGCATAAATACCCTACTCATAGTATACTGACTCTGAGCCGACCAGTCCTTGTCTTAGCCCCTTAATGTCGAGCGCCAGTCAGGGTAACAACAAGTACCATGTTTTAACGCCTTTTGGTATGACGAGGGATAGAACCCCAGACCTTCCGCGACACCAGGGAATAAGAGAGACAACAATGAGGTCATCATTACAAGATCTAACAGACAGACAGACAGACAGACAGACAGACCCCATCTCAAAAGTAAATATATATTGCAAAGATATAGTGTATCAACCAAGAATCAAAATTTTAACAAGGAAAATCATTATTTGTTGCCTTGTGTCTTTATTTAGTTAAATGAAACCATTCACTCTTCATTTTGTATTCTGTATTCGGGATTTATTATGAATGAAACACTTCTACAATTTGAGGGGACAATGAATGGGACTTATGACCAGTTACAACAAACAACCTGTTTCAGGTGGGGGGTGTCTAAAATGACAAGTTCAATTGTGCAAGTAACTTTAACAGTAAATCACAGAGCCATGGGTAATTTCTTTGTCAAACACTAGAAATAGTAAGAATTACTAAATCTTATACCAAAAACATAAGTACAAAGTGAAAACACCGTATTCAACAACGAATCAGCATTATGCAATTTTTAACCAAGGCACACATTCATAACACAAAGGTTAAATGCATGGGAATAACCATTCAGAACTTTAGAAAGAAAGTAGATCTAGAAAGTAGATCTAGAAATGTGTCACTGTATGCAAGTGTTGGTTTTAAGTTTCAAGTTCTAACTCTGTCCTTAACCATGAGCTCAAGCTAACGACTGGTATGTTGTTTGGACATCAGTCTCACCAAATTATCCACATCATAATACTTATCTGTCAGAGAAATCTTTCCACAGGTACCATGCTTTGAATCTTTTTATCATAAACATAGCAACAAACTTGAGTTGGAACATCTGCCGTCGCAATCCAACATGGAGTTGCATGATGCCATGTAGACAAAATACTTCAATCACTCACAGTTTATAATCAGTTCTAAATGAACCACGGAGATGCTGAATGCTTTATTGATGACAACAGTTAGTTGATTGATAGACCTACTTGGATGCTGACACACAAGGAAGGCACCAGTACCTCGTGGTTCATCTCACACCACTGACCAGTGGTCAGTGTCCATGGTCCAGAGAGATCACCTTCACAATCTGTCGTGTTTTATTGACAGGATTAAATTTAGGGTGAGTTGGGTTTATACGTCACTTTGAACAGTATTCTAGTTTTATCAGATAATGGGAATGTTTCTTAGGATGAAGCCAACAGATAATATATCAAATATCAAAGATCAAGTACTTCAGTGTTTACAAACAAACATGGTGTCGCCTTGTCATTCAGCGATCGAATCGGGAATCTGTAGAAAGTACTGGGATAATTGCTATCATTATCAAAAGAATAAGCTTAATGTGGGAGGAAAGCCCGAAGTGATGCAGGTGTTAGACGTTTACAAATTGGGTGAAACCCAAAAGGCACAGGTATGGTGCTGACAAACCTAGAAACAAAGTCAGGACGACAAGGGATTCGAACCCACGATCAGAGGTGTCTGAGGTGCACAGCAAATTGCGGCACCTTAGCTGTCTGGAACCCCCCCCCCCCCCCCCCGATTTAATAAGAAAACATGGCAACATAGCAGACAAAAACTACCCTAATGTTTAACATCAACGCTTCATATAAACTCCTGGCTTGAAATGTTCCCATCTGGTGTGCTCATCTCCACACGCATGTCAGCATGTCATAGCAACAGATGTTGCTCTAATCTTTGCTTCTAGTATATACAGCTGTATACAAGGTATAAAACCATTCCACTTGCTAAGCAATCCGCCTGTCTGAGAAAAATATGATCTCGGTAATTTATGTAAAAAGTTGGAATCATGAGAAAAGGGTCTTCAATAGAAAAGTTGGAATGGCTGAACTGGGCACCTGGGTCTCCAACCCCAACTCATACAGCAAGACAGGGTTTTCAGCCATTAAGTCCTCAAGAAAAAAGTCACAAGTTGGAATTTCAGAGATTTCCACGGTAACTCCAACATAGATCAACATGGAGACGGAGTAACAAATGTTATATTTGGAATAACACTTTCTTAGTAAAGTACAGATTCTTGTACTTTTTTTGGGTTGAGTCCCATCTGGGATTCGAACCCACATTGCCAGAGTGAGGCATCTAATCGCAAGCACACAAAATCAGCGATCTAACCCATTCAGCCTCACTCTGGCAGTGTGGGTTTGAATCCTGGAAGGGACTCAACCCCAAAAAAGTATTAGAACCCGTTGAAGAGATCTCACACGCACAACAAATTTTAGCATTTACCTTCTAACTACATACAAATGACAAAAAAATACAAGAAATATTAACCTATGCTTTTGAAAGATATATATACCCCATGGAGACGTAGGGTAGAATGTGCAATACCCCCGGCACCCATTGCTTGTTGCAGTAGACGACTAAATTGGGAACCTGTAGGAACTCTGGGATAGAGTTGGTTATCACCTATGCTGGTTGGATGGGCAACTAAATGGATCGAGTGGTCAGGCTCTGGGCCTTGGTTTATGGCATGGCCATGTACCCCAATGGCATGGATCGTTGCTTATAATATTAATCACTGGATTGTCTGGTTCAGACTGGATTATTTACAGGCCACTGTGTTAAAGCTGGTAGACTGCTGAGTCGGGTGTTAAACACCAAACACACACACTGAAAGCTGCATGTAGACAAAGTCCAGGAAAACAATATTTATTGCAACAGATGGCTGCGAGCTGATATTTGAAGTACTTAATGTGTATATGATAGAATAACATCTAGTCTCCAAAATGAACATATTTTACAAATGAAAACAGTTGTTAAATTATAGTTATGAAATATAATAAAAAGAATCCCAGAGTATATTAAACATCTGTACTCATGTATTAGCAAGTTTAGAACAGAACCAAACTGTGTATTCCCAATGTAGAGGACGCCCTCATATTATTCCTAAATTGTTCATATCACATAATCCCCTTTCATAAAACTTAGGAGTTTCCACAGATATGGTGCCTGAAGACAATGCTGTGACTCACTGTCGATTCCTAATAAGGTAACAAAGACATATACATGCACAGTGTACTTCAAATAACCACTTTATATAATTATTAGCTTGGGAATCTTCCAGGAGTACCTTTTATGGAATGATACATACAATGTCATGTTTCAAAATAAAACAAAGATTGTTATTTTCAGAGTATCAAAAATAAGGTCCACGTCTATAATTTCTTTACCGACGAATTGACTGATCATTACACAAAAATTAAAACGGGATACTTTTAAGTTTAATTTTGTTAGAAGATAGAAGGACATTATTTCTTAAGGATCGGGTTAAACGGTGATATAAGAGGGAACAATGGCTAGAAACAGTCCTTCCATACAACAGTTTCCTCAGCCGTGAGACAGAGGAATGCTGAACACCATATCCTGTTTAGGTGCAGAAGAATGAGCCAAACTTCTCCTGACTCAAGGAAAATCCTACTGTCGTACTCAACCCAAATAATATTTTCAATGCACTTGGTCTTATCTCACTTTCAAGGCAAAGACGGCAGAGATTAGCAAAAGTGACATTTTTAGTAAATATTTCAGAATAATATGCAGTACATTTTCTTGTATTTTCACGGGACCTTTGTAAATAACACAACACATTTGGCTACCGACTAAACATTCTCTACAAACATGAAATCATCATTACTTTTTTAAGATAAGAAAACTTCCTGCTCACATTTCCTACATTACGTAGCAGGACAACCCAAATTGAGTACAACCCTTATTAGGATTAATATGGTGAACACAGGAATTCACTATTTTCTTGATGGGGCTTTGCGCTTATAATCCACCTTATTGTTGCTGTAGCGTATATACAATCATCACCATTATTATAAATCGTTTTATAAGTATTACATTAGTGTCAATAATAGAAGCTGAATTTGTCATTTGCAATTCATGTACAACCTACATTATGGATATCTCCATAGGGCAATGCCATTTGTCTCCGTTGTCACGGAAACCCCACTACCCGACATCTTACCAACAGTATCACGCACAAAAGTAACAGCAATGTTAAAAATACAAGAAAAATACAACTGTGATCAATTTTGAAAGAAATTCAAATGAATATGAAATATACATATATGTTTAATATCCCTTTATTGTTATATATTCCAAATATATTAATTCCCATAAATACTTCAACCAAGCACACCTGAGCCGTGTACTGACAAACACATTTACCTATAACACAACATTAATATAACACAACATTCCCCAAAGCGACCTCCAGTCTCATCAGGTACAGGCTTCAAACCTTTTTTTATGTTTTTGTAAGCTGTTCCAAGGACAAAATATTAAATATTCAAAGAGTCGTTGTGTTTTAGTATATCCTGATTCCTTAAAAGGTAACATGAATACTTTGAGATGCCTTGATAAGATCCAGGGAAATTAAGACTCACAATAATCTGTGGAAAGACTGCATGATTATTAATGTATAGGATAATGTCTGGCTTTTGGAGAGATGTTCAGTACTCCAGCATGGACCCAAACCAACATATTTCAACAACCCAGACAACTCACTAATCCTACAAAATCTGTAACCTCTTACAAAGTCATAATATTACCCTCCTCATCTTATAAAAAACCAAGCCATTATTATTTTCCAATTCTGCCTTTGTGGCCCATTAATATCCTATTTACCATCACACTGAAGCATGACTGACTTGCGACAACGGATTGTGATGTATTATGTAATACCGAGGGGCAGGCTCAATCAGGCGTGTGAACTGACCAGCTATTTATAGCTGAGCCTGCTGATGTAATGACAGAAGAGTACCTACCCTTGTTTCTCTGTTAAGAGTTTCAGGATAGACAAAGCATGTTCAAAATCCTCATCCTGAATAGCGGCTGCAGCCATCCCATCACTTAGTCCAGGGATGGAGAGATGGTCAGCGGGGTGGGCTGTGGCTTCAGGGTGCACATGTCATGGCCGTCTCCTCCAGGGAAGGGGGACTCCAGTGTGGCCGGTGAGTGGACAGAGGTGACAGGCTTTTGTGTTAGATCGTGGTTATAACCCAGACACGTTCAGGCAGACGATACCGGCTGCGAGTTTAGTTGGACCTGAGCATGCATGCGCATGATGTGCAGACAACACCACGTGCACTGACTGCGCGGAGAGCCACTCCCTAAACTTCAGTCACCCGAGCTTGCAGTCTGCCACTTGGGGTATCTCTGCTACAGTAGACAGTCCCCTGTCCTAACTAGACACGATTGTGCAGTAGCCAGACAATGGGGAGGCTGCAGCGGTATAATGAGGCAGGTCGGGGATAAACCTTATACAAAAACAGGATGTGCACAAATCATTTCGTAGCACAGGATTCTGTAATGTTGTAATAGCAAGAAGTTCCTGCTCCTTCATCTGCCCTCAGTCGGACATGGCGCTATAGTGAGGCTTGTATGTAGAGCTGCACCGGCCTAGTGGTCACTTACTTCGTCTGTTAGGGAACCCAACATGGAACTGAAACTGACCAGTGGTGTGTCAACCTGAGTCCGATGTCCGGTACTAGACGGTCAGCACCAGACCTGGACCACCCCTTTGCTCAGGGATGACAGGGCTAACTCGCTGCAATAATGGGCCGTTGGCAAGCCAGACGCTGTAACTAAACTCATACTGGTAGACTCTTGCACAGAAATCCAGACAGGCTTTTTTTTTCCCTTCCTGTCCTTGCAAATGTATAAATGGCCAGCCTAGAGGATCAATCTCCCTCAGACAAATCTGGGAATAAGTTACGCAACTTAAACAGCCATGTCGCTTACTTAACCATTATTTAACAGCAGGCCAGCTAGGCATTAAACCCTGTCATCCTTGAGTAATTCATTTATACATCTGATAAATTTTCTCCCAATAATGTTCCAGTAAAAGCTTATACAAACTTAAACCTGTAGTTTTCATTTAATGTAAGTCTTTTGCTGATATTCATGTTATATTCTGTAAATGTAGCTGTTAAAAATTGTTAATACTCTAAATGTCAATAACATGCAATGTACTCTTTAACACATGGCCTGATGTTCTCTACTGCCATTGGGTAATTTAATACAGTTAGGGAAAAGATCCAAATCTATTTCAAACTTTAAATACTTGGTCGATGAAAATATGTAAAATGAGATGAAATATCAACACTTGGTTCTAATTTAGGTGGATGCATTCTTGTCTAAAAATGTTATACAGTGAAACCCTCCAATTCTGGACACCTCAACAATAAATGCATGGCACATCCTACACAGTTACAGGGATATCACTATATTTCAATGATGTCTTGATTTGAAACTTCATTATCTGGATGATTTGATTGGTTGACATGGCTTCACGATAAACAAGATGTCCAGACTGACAGGGTTTCACTATAAACAAGATGTCCAGATTGACAGCATTTCACTATAAACAAGATGTCCAGACTTTCAGGGTTTTACTATAAACAAGATGTCTAGATTGACAGGGTTTTACTACAAACAAGATGTCCTGATTGACAGGGTTGAACTATAATCAAGATGTCAGGATTGACAGCATTTCACGATAAACAAGATGTCCAGACTGACAGGGTTTTACTATAAACAAGATATCTAGATTGACAGCATTTCACGATAAACAAGATGTCCAGACTAACAGGGTTTTACTATAAACAAGACGTTGAGATTGACAGCATTTCACGATAAACAAGATGTCCAGACTTTCAGGGTTTCACTATAAACAAGATGTCCAGATTGACAGCATTTCACTATAAACAAGATGTCCAGACTGACAGCATTTAACTGTAAACAAGATGTCCAAAATTTTATAAGGGTTTCACTATAAACAAGATGTCCAGATTGACAGCATTTCACTATAAACAAGATGTCCAGACTTTCAGGGTTTCACTATAAACAAGATGTCCAGACTGACAGGGTTTTACTACAAACAAGATGTCAAGATTGACAGCATTTCACTATAAACAAGATGTCCAGACTTTCAGGGTTTCACTATAAACAAGATGTCCAAACTGACAGGGTTTCACTATAAACAAGATGTCCATATTGACAGGGTTTCACTGTAAAAACAATGTCCAGATTGTCACAAATAACTGATTTATTTAAATTAACTCTTGACGTACAAAGTCCTCCTTTTCTACTCTCCTACGAGAACCAAAGCACTAACAGGTAGATTGACAACAAACAAATAGGCAGGAATTAAGATTAAATATGTGTAAGCCTAAAATGTTTTCGATGTTACTTTGTGTAGCAAATCTCAACATACAGTACATCTCAAACAGCAGGCCATTCAATATGTCACTGTAGCCTATATACCACAAGTACTCACACATTGACAAAACAATAGAAGTTTATGTTCTTTCAGTCGCATAGGGGATGCAGGTCTTGGACATTTACCCCCTTGGTGTAATCAATGGGCACGGGCATTGTGCTGACGAAAACTAGGAACATAATCAGGATGAACTGTGATTCGACCACATGATCACAGGGTTCTGGCACATCTAAGGACCACAACTCCACAGAACAAATTACAGCACCTTAAACAACTGGGCCACCCGTGCCCACTCTGACCAAGGAAGGCAGCCAGGAGTGAACGTGGAGCTGTACAGGAGGAGTGAGTGAGTGAGTGAGTGAGTTGGGTTTAACACCGCTTTTAACAGTACTCCAGTTATAACGCGGCATGTCAGCTTAATGTGGGAGGAAAGCCCGAAGTGATGCAGGTCTCAGACGTTTACCACTTCGGTGAAACCCACGAGCATGGTGGTATGGTGCTGACAAACCTAGAAACATAATCGGGGCGAACTGGGATTCGAACCCACAATCATATGTTTCTGGCATGCCCAAGGGACGCAACTCTGCACAGCGAAATCACTGCGCCTTAGACAACTGGGCCACCAGTGCCCCCTCGTACAGGAGGAAGCAACGAGTAGAAATAGACTTCAAATACAACCATCTAACCTTTGGACTGTGTGTCATGACCCAGGTACAGCAGGACCGTGTCGGAATAGAAATCGGAACAAATGAAATATTTCGATTGACCGGCTCACATGCTTTACAACGACAGATATTTCAAATATATTGGGGATTATTTCCGAGATATCTTAGATCATAAATTAGCGTTACTTAAGAAAGTATGGCTCATTGAAAATGGCAGCAGTTTTGGCAACAGTGCAACATGCACAGGTCATGTTGAAAAACATAAGGCTGGTGATATGGTCATCAAAAAACATATTGAAACCTCATCAACCACAACAATATACTGCAGTTGGAATATATAGAGCCAAAACAGGGAATAACATAAATAAAGAGGAAAGCCAAAGGGTTCGCCAAAACATGGACCTATTTTTTAATGGACACACACACACCCTGGCAAACAACACAATTCTCAACAGCACATTTTACAAATATATTAATGTCAGTAAACTTTCCACCGACATATTGTGCTAAAATAACTTTGCATCCTTTCTGAAATATCAAATAGTATGTCTCCAGAGAGAATTAAGACAATTTTATAAAAGGTCACACAGAGTATTATAACACCACTAAAATGTTAAGCCAATGATATCATCAGTTCACAAAGTATGCCAATTTGCTCGTCTTCATTTTTTATGCGGCATGTCAGTTATACAGAGATTTAAAGATCAGATGAGCTTTTCCAGATGGTTTTATTACTTGTACGATATGATCACTACTTTTTCTTTTATCTAACAGTGGTTAGGTAAGTATATATGCAAATGTTGAACAAATACTTGTGTGTTCTTTGTTCAACAATTCTGCAACAAAGTGACCTTTAAAGCTTGCCGTAAAGCTGTTGTTTAGAAAGGCTTGTGCCGAGCCAGTCCAGAATTATCACTTAAGTAAGTTTGCATACATGTGCACAGACAAAACGTAACAACTCGATCGAGTTACCGTCTTCATCTTGACAAAGGTTAACATTTTGAGAATCGACATTCACAGACCAATCAAGCTAACATCAAAGTAATTTATATATTGGCGACGAGACACAAGTGTCGAAAAATGTCATCTTGCTTACGGTGAATATTCTTCAGACAAGAGCGAGCTACTGGTATATCCGTCTCGATTAGATACAAGGTGACTAGACAGCATTGATTGACCAGGCCTAGTGAGACAGCCATCTCGGCACACACCACCAGCGACAACATTTGCATTAATGTCCAATCAGACACTCTACATTATGTCTAAAAGTTGCATTAAGTAAACTTTTTTGATTTGCTAAAAGTTTATCGGAGCCACTGATGCTAAGCAAAGAGCATATGTACAATACTCAGTTAACCCTCCATGTGCTGAAGATGTCACAGAAGATGTCTCACATCAGGGCAGGGATGTGAGAGGGTTTGATTCATAACAAATCATGTATCTGTTCCTCAGACTTTATCCTACTTCATCACATCATGAAAGATAGTCATGGGTTTGTCTTCCTTTCCTTCTCACCTGGGTGTAAAAGTCTGGCAGAGAACCAGCTGATCAGACAAGGAAACTGACAGACATGCATTTATGTATTGTTTTAGAACTAATGAAGGCAACGGGAAAATATCTGCAACAAGTTTCCTTGCCTGAAACTGTTATCTGTCATGTTATTTGAGAAATGAATCTAAAATCGTACTCTACTGATCATCAACAATTCATCAACGAACATTGCCACAATTCATCACTATTCAAATCTAACTTCTTAATGTCTTCTGCTATTACTCTATCTAATCCTATCTAACATACCCCTGTTATACAGAGTGAGTGAATATGGTTTTACGTGGCTTTTAGCAATATTCCAGCAATATCACGGCGGGGGACACCAGAAATGGGCTTCACACATTGTACCCATGTCGGGAATCGAACCCGGGTCTTCGGCGTGACGAGCAAACGCTTTAACCACTAGGCTACCCGACCGCCCCTCTTTTTATACAGGAGGCAAACAGGACACAGAATTGTTGTTTTCATCTAAATCTTCACCCAGATGACTTTAAAAATGGCCAGCATGTATATTCACAAAGAAATATTCATCTGGCCTTTAGCCTTAATATGCTTGAGTTATTTGACTAGGTGACTTATAGAAGTCAAACTGATGGATCAAACAAAATATCCTTTCATTCACACAGAGGCTATCTGTGACATGACAGGGACTTCCCCGTCTCCTATACACTGCCTACATTGTCTATGGCCAACAAGACAAGCCAGGATGGCATCCACCTGTATGTACTTACACGGTAGTCATGTCAGCTAGAGGTTGGCCGCAACCAGAATCAAGGGAAGCAACTCCAGACAAGATCTGCATGTACACCCTCTGCATCCGAGCTGCTATGGAACTAGTCTTCAGCACAGTTATATAAGATGGCGTATGTACGTAGGTGCTAATATCACTGTCACACCCTCATTCAATTACCTTATAAAACCGTTAAATTTCAAAAATAGTTTAACTTCAACCATCATTTCTTGCAATTTCATTTTAGATTTTTCAACACAAGTCCTTTCATTACAGTACATAAAGATTCAAACTAATGAGGAACGTTTCCCAATACATTTCTGTCGACACCGTATGCTCTTAAATTGACAGAGACAATAATGGAAGCCATCCCATCCTAATTCTTCATTCTGACCATGCTTCTTATGGAAGTATAGAAAAGGTTACATTACGTCATGTCCTATCATATATCAAACACTCAAGAAATATACATGCCATGCCTACCTTTGCATGATCCCATCGTGATATACGTAACCTATTTCTTTATCAAAAACACTTCTAAATAAAGATTACTCCAGAAACGTACAGCGGAATACTTTAATGGAATTCAATGTCGATAGGAAGGTGTGTGCTACTAGCCGCATTCACTCAAAGACTGACGTCATTTAGTCTGGTTCCCAAGAACTAAATTCAAAATAGCTTCACCTTTTCTGAATTAAACTCAAACCATCTCTAAACCTAAGCTTCAAAAAAATCTTCAATACTAGAAGTAGGCTGTGGATAAAGACACTCTATTCAGTATGAATGAGGTCGTTTACCAGGACTACAGACAGCCACTGATGCAATTCACTGTATCCTCACATCACAAGGAAAAAAAATATCATACATGTGTACAACTTTATTTGATGTCACGAGACAAGACGACAGTTACTCTGCCCTACATTTTCTGTCTGCAACAAAAGAATGCACACAAAGCCTTTGTGCTTATTTCTATTTTGGATTTTACTATTTTCAACACTGAAATTGATTCCAACAACCCTTTGACTTTATGAGAGGTTATAGATAATCTCTGCGGTTAATAGACTAGCCTAAGAAGTGCCATATCGGCTATTAATTCCCGCTCACTGCGTCACCAGACGAAGCTGGCAAGTGCAGCAAGCCCCTATAGGCAGATGTGATACATGTATATCTGCGCGACTTGTCTGCACATTCACTCGCAGCTAGACTGCACTCGCCGGGACGGAGATCAATACACAGTTAACGTGTAGCGACAACCTCGGCGGCTGTGTGATCGGGTAAGTTGAAGTGTGTGCCTAGTGTCTAGTCAACCCTCCCTCTCGGCACAGCAACCACTTCCATTACAGCAACTTGCTGTCTAACACGGCCTTATTAGTCAGCAAGTTGACTGTACACTGCAGGACAAGCGGAGATGCGGACAGGCCGAGTGTCACTCCTTCTTAAAGATTCTCCTCTCGGGTACAGGAGGCAAAAGTGGCATTAATTGCTCAAGCTAGACATATTTGGTCTTGGGGCTACAGTTTATAATATCCTTATTTCCGATGGACTTTCTGCTCTTTGCAGTCTTTTCTGTACACAAGTTCCTTACATTTTCAATCAAATAAATTTATTATGTTATTGGAATATAAGAACAAGTGCAGAAGCTTGTATCAGTAATTTTGGAAACAGCTGAGAACACTCATGTGAAAGGCTTTCAGTCATTAAACTTTTAATGATATGGATGATAGAGTGTTCAAGTACACATGATAGTAGCAATGTCAGAGCAGAGTGAGTGAGTGAGCGGGCATGGTAAACCTAGAAATAAAATTAGGAGTAATCTAGAATTTGCACCAAGGAGCCTGCATTAGAGTTGCTACACTGCACAGTGGATTACCCATATGCAATCACATTGTGCAACAGTGCTAAAACAATAGTAATCCCACTGTGCAACAGCTTGAAAACAATCGCAAACACATTGTACAACAGTTTAAAACAATCATAATCACATTGTACAACAGTTTAAAACAATGGTAATCACATTGTACAAGTTTTAAATACAATAGTATTAAAACATTGGCAAACATTGTTGTACAGTGTTGAAGTATAATCACATTAATGTACAGCCTGGAAGTACAATAATCACATTGTTGTACATTGTTGTACACTAAACAGTGACATTATGCCAGGTAGTCCAGAGCATACAGTGGAAGCCCCTGGGATGTATCCAATGCCTGGTAGTTTCAAACTGATAGCCTAGTCGTGGCCAATGTCTACAATATTTACCACAATTTTAACCTGACTGTATGTTAAAAATCTTTAGTTTAAAATAAGTTAAAACTTTTCCTGACAATTCAAACTCAAAATGTTTGAATAGCCCAACTTAATAGGTCTTCAGCAAACAATGCTTGTCACAAGAGGAGACTAACTGGATCGGGTGGTCATCGTAATCATGTCATCGTATCCAAATTACGTAGATCGATGCTCATGATATCAATAACTGGCCTGTCTGGTCCAGACTTGATTATTTACAGACTGCCATCACATAGCTGGAATATTGCTGAGTGCAGCGTTAAACAACAAACAAACAAAAACACAAGTTGGAATTTGTTTAATTTAAATAAAATGCATATAGATGCAAAAATGTAGATTTAAATGTGTTTATTTCTTGTAATATAAATGTTACTTACCTAACATGTAGTACGTTCTGTTTGATGGCTAGGTCAGATGTGAATGAGGTTGAGTTGAATGTGTCAAATCCCGCATAAGTCAAACTATTCATGTGGTTCCCCAGGAGTTCGAGACAACGACGTTTGACTCTATAAAAGAAGTTAAAGAACACCCGATATATTCATATGACTATAGTTAATTTGTCATCACATGAAGATTAACTTTAGTCCTATGGAAAAATTAGGTGTTCTTTAACTTTAGTTGAGTAATATACATATAATTCAATGTGACAACAACAGAACCAAATAAACACCTTCAGCTTGCATTGAAAGTTAATATTATGATTTCTCTCATGATGCATGAGAGGTGAGTTGGCATAAAGGGGAATCTTCCTTTGCACCTACATGTATATATACATCCAACAGCTTTCTGACATCCTACCTGAGCCACAAGACACCCGCAGTTACCTCCCTTGCAAATGCATACCTCAATACACTGAAGAACTAATGAACAAGCATCTTGTTGCCTGACTGTGGTACGGCAGGTAAATCACTTTATCCTTCTCCTGCACAGCTACAAACTAACGTAAGCCTCCAAATTTCATTCAATAATACCCTCCCGACATTTCAAGGTGTGCCCAAACTCTATCTGACATCAGCAAAGATCACCTGTACAACTCCTTCAGGTCGTCTACAAACATTACATACAAAGACAAATAAATCAAACAAAAGCAATCTTTTATTCATTTAGCAGTCTGTGACTTAGCCCCTTGTCCAAAGCCCAAGTCAAGTAAAATTCTGTTTGGTCTACAGTTTCGGGGTGCTTCATAAAATCAACATCTTTATAAAGAGTTACCTCCCTTAGACCACATTCCTTTTTTTCCAGAGGGCAAAACATTCAAGTCGTTAGTCCTCATATCACGGGTCTAGGAATTCATTTGAAAATGAACTACTGGTAATTTCTACAAATCCTGTGGCTACCATAGGTATTGAACATGTTACTTCTGGTCAGGGGACTACTGACAGTTTCTGATGCAAGTCTACATCTTGAATACTATAATAATAATTTATTGATAAAACACCGAGTTCCAACTAGGCTGCCCACAGGTGCTTGACATTATTATTACCCCAGTTAATGAATCAGTGCTCACTTGATTTTCATTCTCAGCTCCCTTGGGAGTATAAAACCCAAGGTTCCTGTGAGTGAGTGAGTGAGTGAGTTTGGTTTTACGCCGCTTTTAGCAATATTCCAGCAATATCAGGGCTGGGGACACCAGAAATGGGCTTCACACATTGTACCCACAAGGTTCCTGTGAGGCACTAGGAGGTTAACACAGTCACATTATCATATCATCCTACCGGGTACCCCTTCACTGCTGGGTGAACAGAGGCACATTTCGAACAAAGTCCCTTGCCTAAGGAGACACCACATGTTACATGTGCTTCAGTGTGGGGCAGCCCAAGAAACTGTCACAAGTCAAGCTTACTACATAAAGGCAATCTCACCAGTGTTTTCTGGGTATCAAATGTGTCATGTCATTCAAAATCACTTTTTAAAATTTGATGATCATGTTGTTGTTTCAAACTGCCTTTAAATTTTTAAGGCATATCACAGTATAAGCAAATATCAGTTTGAACCTTTTCCTGTCGAAGTGATATGAGCTCACTGTGTAATCAAATCTACATATTTACATATATATTTTCAAAACACAAAGCTGAATGGAACATCGTTTTTTTTATAAAGATATAGGTTGGTCAAGAGATAACTTATTCAGAAGTACCACAAGTCTGTAGAAGCGCCAACATTCCCTTGTGATGTCACAATTGAACAAGTGACATCACACTGTAACTTTGTTATAGTATGATGTCACACATAAGGAACATATTTGGCATTGCAATCAATCAACTTCTTTCGAAAATATGCTGTTAACTATGTTATCTACACACAAAAATCAAATTAGCAAATTTGAGTTTCTATGTAAAAGAAATAAAAACAATCAATTTTGTTAGATTTGAACACTTCAACTTCATGCTACACTGTATATGCTTAAGTCAATAGACCAATAGGCCATTGGGAGTTAAAATATACATATATAGATCCATTCAGCTACTGAATGTATGCACAAGAACTACACAATCATAGGGCACTTAACTTAACTTAATCATAAACATACTAACTTGTATTTTATCAAAAAGTGAAAACAAGAACTGATATTATCATATTTACATTGATATTAGAACATTTCTACAGCTAATGGGGCAATATCTTTTACACCCTTTTGTCGAGAACATGCATGTGACATGATGTCTAAAAAGTCAGGTGAAATAAAATCTATAGCACATCCTCCCTCTCTCTATATATCCTTCAATAACAAGCACTGTTCAGCACACTGGACAATGCCCTTCTACAACAACGTTAACACTGTGGAAGGTGATACCAGGTCATAAACCACCCCATCCACTGTTTGAAGACTACTTAACTGAGGTCATTGTGAGGTCATCCTCAGGTCAACATGTGGCTGTGGGAAGGGGAGGGGGGTGTCTGACCACCACTGGGACATTTCATTATCCTGCCTAGGTTTGCTTGGCACTAAGCCTGACAAGGCTGGAGACAACACTGTCATGCAGTGATAGCCCACCTGTCCCTTACCTGCTATCACCTGTGTGGGCATCAGGCAGCCATTATCTCAAATATTTACACCCCTTGTCATACATATTGTAATTACAAGTAAAAAATATCATCTATTCCAAATCTCAAAATTCCCAAATTCTATATAAGCAACCCCTAAATCCCCTTTCGCCCCTTTCGGGCCCGTGTGCGAAATACGCATCAGTCGGAAAGCGCACGTCAAATCTCCAAAGTAAGTAAGTAAGTAAAAAATATCACTCTCACACAACTACCTATCATTTACAGGCAATCCATGGAATCCAGACCATAGACCATAATGATAACAAGGTAGAAACACTATATGGATAACAACTTCTTTACTCTGCTATTATGGCAACGTTTCAGTATAGACTTCCTTGACAACTATCTGCATCAAAATTTCGCAATAACAGTACATTAAAAAAGTTGTTTCTTAGAAAAACTTATCAAACATAACATGCACCCACTCACTCATGCACCCATACACACACATTGCTTTTGGTTTCCTTGTTTGGATGTCAGTCCAGGGTGGTTGGGAGGGTTCCCACAGAAGACTTTTGTCCAAACCAGCAAAACCATAACACATGCTGAACGTTGTTTTGTCTCAGGCCCATCTCTGGGACAGTGAATAATGGTTCATGTATTTAAAGCAGAATATTCAAAAGTTTTCCACTACCTTGATACTGACATACAGGCATCTGCTTAATGCATAAATATGTTTCCTAAATGTTATGACGTCATGTAACGTCATAGTTCTCCTAAATACTATAACATCATGGAACGTCATAGTTCTCCCAAATGTTATGACGTCACGTAACGTCATAGTTCTCCTAAATGTTATGACGTCACGTATCGTCATAGTTTTCCTAAATGTTATGACGTCACGCAACGTCATAGTTCTCCTAAATGTTATGACGTAACGTCATAGTTCACCTAAATGTTATGACGTCACGTAACGTCATAGTTTTCCTAAATGTTATGACGTCACGCAACGTCATAGATTTCCTAAATGTTATGACGTCACGCAACGTCATAGTTCTCCTAAATGTTATGACGTAACGTCATAGTTCACCTAAATGTTATGACGTCACGTAACGTCATAGTTTTCCTAAATGTTATGACGTCACGTAACGTCATAGTTTTCCTAATTGTTATGACATCACGCAAAGTCATAGTTCTCCTAAATGTTATGACGTAACATCATAGTTCACCTAAATGTTATGACGTCACGTAACGTCATAGTTTTCCTAAATGTTATGACGTCACGCAACGTCATAGTTCTCCTAAATGTTATGACGTAACGTCATAGTTCACCTAAATGTTATGACGTCACGTAACGTCATAGTTCTCCTAAATGTTATGACGTCACGCAACGTCATAGTTCTCCTAAATGTTATGACGTCACGCAACGTCATAGTTCTCCTAAATGTTATGACGTAACGTCATAGTTCACCTAAATGTTATGACGTCACGTAACGTCATAGTTTTCCTAAATGTTATGACGTCACGCAACGTCATAGTTCTCCTAAATGTTATGACATCATGCAACGTCATATTTCACCTAAATGTTATGACATCTAGTAACTATATGTTACAACTTCATGTCCGTTATTCAGTAATGGCCTGATGAGGCATACGTGGTACGAGTTGAAATGCTAGCTAACTTAAACTGTGTTCAATCTTAGCATCATCATTTGCTTCATTCAGTGTCAAGATGATGAGAGCCAGTGGAAGAACAATTTTTGACACAATAATCATGTGTACCTGAAGATGATGTTAGCAAGTATCTGAGGTAAGCACAGGTAAGCACAGGTAAGCACATTGAAGCACTTACCTTTCTCCACTGAGGCAGCTGGTACAACTGAAGACATGGTGTGATGCACAATTAGATCTTAGAAATAGAGAGCAACTATTTCACACTTTACAACTATTACCAAGACAACAAACAATTTTGATAATATGATTTGTCATGCCGAATAATGTTGTTTGGTTTAAAGAATCATTATTGTGCACCACACCATCCAACAGCAGAAAGCAAGCTACAGTAGCAGAGCCAAGGAAAATATCATAGTACTGACTGCATAATGACACAATAAGTCGTGGATAAAAAAATATTTGAAAAATACTTTCACACAATTGATTCGCATGAGAATTTAGTATTCATCACAAATTCTTTTTTTCAAACTCCTTTTTCAATCATTATAATTCTATTTGTATTCTCAAATATTTCTGATAAAAAGCAGAGAAATAAAACTTACTGATGGTATTTCACTCAAATTGACAGCAGGTGATCGATTCTTCTCCCTTCCTTACTGCATCACTCACGATATATTGTGTCACATGCAACCATTACAACATTGTAAAATCATGAACAGTAGATATTGCAAAACATTGCTTTAATGAATATTTTACTTCATAGGAACTGATTGACTAAATTTCATATCAGGGTTTAATCGACCCTTATGTGCATGGTCTTACCAAGGAAGCAAAAGGACCTTATACTAAATAAGAAAAACAGCTGACAATAGTTGCCTTGTTTTGCAATACTCACAATTCTATTAAAGAAATAACAAAGGCACACATGTTGTAGAGCCATTTATTCATGATATGAGATGAAATTGATGAAGAAAAATACAACACAGAATGAAATGCCCTAATATGTGAATGCAATTATTATACAATTATCCATGCAAGAAACTATCTACTGGATACTGCATTCATTGATGAGTTAGTTTTGCTGATTCAAGGAACATAAAGCTTCTTAATAACATTTGTTCAAGAAGGCATTGAAGTTACACCTGCATGACAGCAGTGATACAGGTGGTCTCAAACTATGGTTGATAAATGCAAGGTTGCCATGATCAGAATTTACATTTCAAGGTTGATAAGGGAGATAACTACATTGGTGAACTATGCAGTGAGAGTTATCCCCCTTCATTCCTTACAACATGTAAAATCTGACTGCCAGTATGATACAGGTGGTCTCAAACTGTGGTTGAGAAATGCAAGGTTGCCACAATTAAAATGTACATTTCAAGGTTGATAAGGGAGATAACTATGCAGTGAGAGTTATCCCCCTTCATTCCTTACAACATGTAAAATCTGACTGCCAGTATGATACAGTCGGTCTCAAACTGTGGTTGAGAAATGCAAGGTTGCCACAATTAAAATGTACATTTCAAGGTTGATAAGGGAGATAACTATGCAGTGAGAGATATCCCCCTTCATTCCTTACAACATGTAAAACCTGACTGCCAGTATGATACAGTCGGTCTCAAACTGTGGTTGAGAAATGCAAGGTTGCCACAATTAAAATTTACATTTCAAGGTTGATAAGGGAGATAACTATGCAGTGAGAGTTATCCCCCTTCATTCCTTACAACATGTAAAACCTGACTGCCAGTATGATACAGGTGGTCTCAAACTGTGGTTGAGAAATGCAAGGTTGCCACAATTAAAATGTACATTTCAAGGTTGATAAGGGAGATAACTATGCAGTGAGAGTTATCCCCCTTCATTCCTTACAACATGTAAAACCTGACTGCCAGTATGATACAGGTGGTCTCAAACTGTGGTTGAGAAATGCAAGGTTGCCACAATTAAAATTTACAAGGTTGATAAGGGAGATAATCATGCAGCGAGAGTTATCCTCCTTAGTTCATCACACAATGCTATGCTGCAGCTCTGGGTTATGGAAAACTGAGGCAAAATGGCATAGCATTAGAAATAATAGCCATATCCATTTTGCTTGCTTAATATACATATATGATGTAATATAGGATCAAGTTAAATTGGTTTGGTAAGTGTCAACAGTACAATATATTTTAGAAGAAAATCTCAAGGGTTTTGTCAACACTGAATTCCAAACAGTGAAACTGGACATAAATTCAATAAAATAATACATGATGTAAGATTTCTGGATATTACATTAAACTCTGAACTGCCAAGACCCAAGATCAGTTCACTAGATCTAATTCAATCATTTATCTTCTATTATATTTCATTTGTTGCGCGACTGTCCAACCTTGAGAATTACTTCCTCAATACATTAGATGTCAAAAGATGTAAATTTCTCTGACGTGTGATGTTGAAGGCACAGCCTAACATGATGTGTGGTCCAGGATGTCTTCAGCGCCACTCATAAAGAAACCACAGCAAGCTCAGCAAAGTGAGTGGCTTGCAGGAAATAGCACCAATTTGAAATTTTCCAGTAGGGTGAAATGTGCCACAAATTCATTAAACATTGATAATTGATACAGTAGTTTTAAGTAAATGTCCATGCATGTTTTTCTTTGGAATATATTTTGCTTGTGAACATAGTATGAAGTGTTACACCACAATAAACAAATAGAACTATGCACCCTGGACTACACACAGAGATAAGACAGGAAAGATGGCTGATCTAGAAGACTACAGGTGGACTGGACTATACAGATGAAGGAAGGAAAGAAGGCTTATCTAGAAGACTACAGTGGACTGGACTATACAGATGAAGGAAGGAAAGAAGGCTTATCTAGAAGACTACAGTGGACTGGAGTTCACAGACCAAGGAAGGAAAGATGGCTTATATAGAAGACTACATGTGGATTGGACTATTCAGAGGAAGGAGGGAAAGATGGCTTATCTAGAAGACTCCAGTGAACTGGAGCTTACAGACCAAGGAAGGAAAGATGGTTTATAGAGAAGACTACAGGTGGATTGGACTATTCAGATGAAAGAAGGAAAGAAGGCTTATCTAGAAGACTACAGGTGGATTGGACTATTCAGAGGAAGGAAGGAAAGATGGCTTATATAGAAGACTACAGGTGGATTGGACTATTCAGATGAAGGAAGGAAAGAAGGCTTATCTAGAAGACTACAGTGGACTGGAGTATACAGATGAAGGAAGGAAAGATGGCTTATCTAGAAGACTCCAGTGAACTGGAGCTTACAGACCAAGGGAGGAAAGATGGCTAATCTAGAAGACTACAGATGAAGGAAGGAAAGAATGCTTATCAAGAAGATTACAGTGGACTGGAGTAAACAGATGAAGGAAGGAAAGATGGCTTACCCTAGAGGACTACCAGGTAGACTCTCCTTGCCGGAAATGCCACTATCTGTGGAGACAGATGACCGTGAGAGCGGGGCGACGGGGAAGGTCTGGACCTGGTCGCTCAGCAGGACTGTTGGTTTGCCCCCTGTTAGGATGCTCATCACATTCGGGGTCACCTGAGTGAGCATGGTGCTCTTCAGTCCTGGGATCCCATCACCCTGAAGGAACTGAGTTGTATCTGAGGTACATTTTGTTGAAATCCCTTGAGTGTTATTGAGGTAACGACCTGTTGAGGTCAAAAGAAGTTTATCATGGTCGCCCAGAGCAGAATGCTGCTGCCCTGTAGCTGCAAAAGCCACGAAGGCTGCCGCCGGCAAGGTGCCGGTACTGCTGGGGCTGATGTCTGGATGGTACTTGAGGTCAACGTCCACCCCACGGCCAAACGGAGCGCAAACCTTCTTGAGAGACAAGTCATAAGGCTCGGAGGTCGTAGTCTGGCTGTGAGGCGAACACACTGAACTGTTATCCTGTAGGTACGGAGGTAGCTGATTCACTAGAGCACTTGCCCCTGAAAATGTAGTCGAGGTACACGATCTGGTCAATGAGGTATTAGAAGGAGGTAGTTGGATCATCGACTGACAGAATGCAGGGACAACATTTGGCTGCTGCTGCTGCTGCTGCTGAGGATGCTGCTGCTGCTGATGCTGGTGCTGCACCTGAGTGATGACTGTCTCTGAGACAAGTTGCTGACCCTGACGTTCAAGAACCTGAATATAATGCCCCTCGGTAGTTTTGGATGCCAAAACATGACCAAAAGGTGGCATGTTTTTGCCGGGCATTTTGAGAGAAAGGGTATCATGTAAGTTCTTTTCCCTTTGGGCCCTTCCTGAGGCTGAGCTAGCTGCCGTGGCATTCTTGTCAGGTCTGGGGTTGTCTAGGTGTTCTGCATTGTGGGGTGGAGATTTCCCTTTCCTTGCAGGAAGGGAGGTCTCAGGGAGGTATTCCACTTTAACAGATTCATCACGTTTTGCACAAAGTTCTTTCAGAATATGAACATGTCCCTTATTGTCATGGGCCAGTTTCTTTGACACCCCCTCCCTACCATGCTTAGACTTGGTTGGTGTTTCATCCTCCCCAGATGATGCCGGTGGTGTTGCTGCCGGGGTGGATGCTGCCGTCGCCAACTCAACATTGGTGAGTTTGGAAAGCTCCTCTTTGGATAAAAACTGCTCAGCAGATGTAGGCCCTGATTTTGGTTTCTTTGGAGGAGGCATAATGTTGCGAGGGGACCTATGTGCATTCTCTGCTGGCAGACTTGCGGATGATCATGTTGACATAGAGATGCAGGTCCCACAATCTGAAACACCAACAAACAAATCAGAATCAAGGAAATAAGAACGGCAGACAAAATATGTTCTTTCAATCACCTGACAACACTTATTTTATTCTATCAACATGTTTCTAATATATCTTTGACCTTGCTTTTACCTAGCTTTTCAATAAGGTCACAGATGTTTGACCTTTAACAAACTCAAACATGAAGCCATCCCTGTAAATAATTATCTGGGCAATCTTCAGCTCACAAAATCCTGGATAAGACAATTATCAAGCAAAATTATCCCTACAAAGTTATATTATATAAGACTTAAAAGAAAACTTTAAAGCCATAATTTGCAAATATAACTATATTCACAAATGCTGTTATCCAAACACCTTTTATGTCAATCAAGATATGTGCACTGATTACAAAGTTGCTATTCATCCACCCTGTGTCAGAGGCAGCCAATACACAGACAGGAATCACACTAGGGCATCACATCTTGTATCCCCTTGTGAGCCTGTTGCTCTGAGGCAGCCAATACACGGACAGTGATTACACTAGGCATTACAGCTTGTGTCTCCTTGTGAGCCTGTTGCCCTATGACAGAGGCAGCCATGACACAGACAGTAATCACACTAAGGCATCACAGCTTGTATCCCCTTGTGAGCCTGTTGCCTTGTGACAAAGGCAACCATGACAGACAGGAATAACACAAGGGCATTACAGCTTGTATCCCCGTGTGAGCCTGTTGCCCTATGAAAGAGACAGCCATGACACAGGGAGTAATCACACTAAGGCATCACAGCTTGTATCCCCTTGTGAGCCTGTTGCTCTATGTTAGAGGCAGCCAATACACAGACAGTAATCACAGTTGTGTCTCCTTGTGAGCCTGTTGCCTTGTGACAGAGGCAACCATGACACAGAGAGTAATCACACAAGGGCATTACGACTTAATACCCTTGTGCTCCTGATGATTCACCCACTTGCAGGATAATAGGTCAATACTTCATGTCCAAGGAGGGTGACCTGTGCATTACTACTGAAACAGTTGACCTGAGGTCACAGCTAATCTAGCACCTGGAGCCTACTAGTGGTCAACTCAGGCCACTGACCGATGTGATGTCGTTCAGACAATTTTACATTAAAATGAATTAGTTTGTATAAGATTGATTAAAACATTTGTAATCATTTTAAACATGACATAAATGAATACATTTTACCACACTTTCCCCATGGGATTAAATCTTTGACATTTCTAAAATCTAATTGTAGAAGTGTGTGGACTCATCCTACAGATGACATCCTTACCCTGTCATTGGTCATATGGACAAGACCCATGAAGAATAGGTCTTCAGCAACCCATGCTTGCCGTAAAAAGCGACTATGCTTGTCATAAGAGGCGACTAACGGGATCGGGTGGACAGGCTCGCTGACTTGATTGATGCATGTCATTGTATCCCAATTGCGTGGATCATTGCTTGTGATTTCAATCACTGGATTGTCTGTGCCTTACTTGATTATTTACAGACCACCGTCATATAGCTGTAATAGTGCTGAGTGCGGCGTTAAACAACAAACAAACAAATCATATGGATAAAGTATTGGATCACAAAGTCAGTGGTTCAAATCCCATAAGTTCTATTGCCACTACAAAAATATCAGTAAAGTTGCTCCCATCAATACATACATGATTATCTGAAATCACTTTCAAATTTAGATGGGAAACTAATTCTTACTAACTGGTTCCACAAATTTAATATTTTCATGAGTAAATTAGATTTCATTTCATCTGGTCCCTTACACAGCCCAGTATGTGCCTCCCACAGGAGGGCTGAACCAACCTGACTATTGTAGTACTCATTATTTACCTGCCAATAACAGCAAGATATATCAACAGTGAAATAGATTGTGCTAATGGGGAGAGTTTATTTGGTAGTAAGCACTGCAAGTTTGACTGAGCTGAACATACCAAGGGAAGCAACTCTTGCAGGCATAGCTACTGTTAAGTCACATGATGCAACACTGTCACTATTTACAAGTAAAATATTGATTAGTAATATAATTTCCAGAAAAACTGAGGCTGTCTCGGTGCTGTGCTGAGCTGGCGACTGAAATGGGATCACGGCAAATGATTTCCCGCGAGAACCATGGCAGGTACAAAAACACTGAGACAGGTTAAAGGGGAGGGGAAGGAAAAACTGCCAAAGTCTGTGGGTCATGACTCCCTAGGACACAGGAAGTTAATAATGCACTGCAATATGAAAGCAATGTGGAATTTAATTATTCACGGAACGTCCAGTAACCAGCAAGCACAGCTAAGAACCTCTGGTTTCACCGAAAGTCCAGTTACCAGCAGGCTTGGCTACCAACCATGTGATGAAACCAATCACAACAATATCTATTTAAATACATCTCATTACAACATTCAGTGTTTTCACCATCTGGTTTTAAAATAATCAATTTCCACCAAACACAATTTTTATGCCACTTCAAGAGTGAGTGAGTGAGTGAGTTTGGTTTTACGCCGCTTTTAGCAATATTCCAGCAATATCACGGCGGGGGACACCAGAAATGGGCCCATTGTACCCATGTCGGGAATCGAACCCGGGTCTTCGGCGTGACGAGCGAACGCTTTAACCACTAGGCTACCCGACCGCCCCGCCACTTCAAGAATTGATCAGTCATTTCAACCAGAGATGAAAATCTCACATCTAGGAGCTACTGTCCAGATATTATGCAATAACCCCAATTTAAACAAACTGTTTTAGAATTTAATTTCTTAATGTAAGAAAGCAGTGAGTTCACTGTGTAAATCTGTGTAGCAGAATTACATAACGTGGGCACACCCATTTTTATGTTCATTATGCAATAGATGCAAAAACATATTAAAATCAATTCTTAAAAATTAATGTGTCAACCTTAATACACTGCATATTTAATCATTAACACACACAAGGGGCGGTCTGGTAGCCTAGTGGTTAAAGCGTTTGCTTGTACATAGAAGACCCGGGTTCGATTCCTGACATGGGTAAAATGTGTGAAGCCCATTTCTGGTGTCCCCCGCCATGATATTGCTGGAATATTGCTAAAAGCGTAATAAAACCATACTCACTCACTCTTTAACACACACAATACAACACAAGGGTAGGTAAACATTTGTCCGAAAAAACTTCAAAGCCTTTTCAAGGCTTTTTCAAGGAACGTATAGTCAAATTAAAGGCAAATATGATCCTGGATCGTATCGCATTCATTGGGCAGAACACTTGCAATTCAACCAGTCATCACCCAAACAGGGTTTTGAAAATCAGCAAAGAGGTTTAAGTTACTTGTTATCATGCAGCATTATTGTACATGTCACGGACATTCGCAAGCACTCTTATATTCAAATAAATAGCAAAACAAATTATGCATGTAGTTAGGGTGCAATTCAAGTTCTTTTCAAGTCATGTGGTTTATATTGAAGGCCTTTTCAAGGCAAACTAAAATTAAGACCTTTTCATGCCTCGTGCGCATCCTTAACACAACAAAATTTTGCAAAAAGCAAAACCAGGTTCTCATTTTATCGTCAGCCAATCAGATAACAGTAATCTGTTAGTGAGCATGATCTAATTCTTTTTCAGTCCAAGGAAACATAAACACACAAAAATGTGCTTCATTAGCCAATCAAATGCCACAGAATCACATGCAATTTATATATTATCAAATAAATACCAAAAATAATGTGGTTTTCCATTAGCATGCTGTTTCAAGTCAGTCATTCGAAACTCAGGATCTTGTTTATAATGGTACTCTCTGTACACTATTAATCTCTGGACGACAGGTGGGTGAATCTTCTATTGGGAGTTGAAAGAGGAAACAAATTATCGATGTATTCACTCTACTAACAATAATCATGGTAATATGTACGGGAAATCTGTCACACAAAGAGGTGAGATTATTTCAAGTACCTTGACTTGTAATGGATATTTTGAACTGTGTCTAGCTGGGTTCAGACTTATTGTGAGTGGACATGCGTGAAGCCTGTGTGGGTGTGAGAACAGTGTCCAGCTGGGATCTCCGGGATAAGGTGTTCCCGGAGACTGGTAATCTTCAGACTTCCCTGCCCCATCCCTAAGCCAAAGTAACATATGACTCCAGTAAACAATCCTTAACGGTATTAAGGTCTTCAGGCTGAAGGAATAATGTGCAGATGCAGTAGTGATACAAAGGCTCTTAAATTAAGGGTCAGTCACAAAACTGAGGAAACTGAAACTAACTGAAATCAAGCTAGAATAGTAAACTGTGGATGGTGATTCTGAGACACTATTTACACATTAACTACTCAAAAGACATGCCATGACAGATTAACTATAGTCATGTGATTGAATGTTCGTTTGTTTGTTGTTTAACGCTCCACTAAGCAATATTCCAGCTATATGATGGCAGTCTGTAAAATAATTGATTTTAGACCAGACAATCCAGTGATTGACATCACGAGCATCAATCCACGCAATTGGAATACAATGACATGCATCAACCAAGTCAGCGAGCCGGACCACCCGTTTCCGTTAGTCGCCTCTTATGACAAGCATAGTCACCTTTCACAACAAGCATGGGTTGCTGAAGACCAATTCTAACCTGGATCTTCACAGGTCTATAGTCATGTGAAAACAATTAGGTGTCACTTGTTTGATAGGCATTACTTAGAAGTTGGCGGATGACAAGATAGACACAATTTTATGGATAACAACTTCTTTAATACTGTATTAAAGAAGTTGTTATCCATAAAATTGTGTCTATGTTGTCAATTAGGTGTCAGTATATTTGCTGATACTGGTGTATCATGGAACAATAGTTTAGTAGCATACATAGTCGTGTACTTTCATGAGAAGTTAAATAAAGTGTGCTACATTTACATGATGTAGGTATGGAGGCTGAGAATAACAACTCATATTCACCTTCTGTCAGGGATATATTGATATGTGTCCGTGGTGTGATCATGTCCCTAGGGATGTAATGATTCATCAAATAATTGATGCATCACAACCATTGATGGTCCGATGGTAATAAAGTTAAATCAATAGCTGACACAAATGCAGCACTACACTCTGATATATACAATGAACACAGCTCCTGATACTAAGCAACTTGACCTTTTGTCTTGAGACCTTGCTTGAAGATAGGTATTTGTTTGTTGCTTAACGTCACACTCTATATTCCAGCAATATAACAACAGCCTGTTAATAATAAAGTCTGGACCAGACAATCCAGTGACTGATATTGTGACCATGGTCCATGCCATCAGGGTACGATGACAGGCAGTCACCCAAGTCACCGAGTCTGACCACCCGTTCAATTTGGTCAGCTCTTACAAACATCACCAATTCCTTGAAGAGAGGGGCTGTGGGGTAGCCAAGAGGTTAAAGTGTTGGCTCGTCACGCCGAAGACCGGGGTTCGATTCCCCACATGGGTACAATGTGTTAAGCCCATTTTCCGGTGTCCCCCGCCGTGATATTGCTGGAATATTGCTAAAAGCAGCATAAAACCATACTCACTCACTTCTTAAAGAGAGATTTATACCTATCCACGCACAAACCCTCAGACACTAATCAGATTATCTCCCCTAACACCTTCACAAACAATCTGCTGACTCCAGGATTTGAAAGACATGTTGTCATCATGTCGAACAACAATTGACATCTACCAAGGAACATTGACTTCTACCTTTTCTGAACTTATAGTAATACCAATCAAACTGTTGAGAATTGCTATAACACTCTGCAATTTGTCAGAATTCACATTTTAATCGTAAATAACATGTCTGTATGATAGTGGTGATTGGACAAAAACTTAGTTAAATGAGATTTGAGTAAGACTTTTATGATTGGTTGACGAATGGGGTTACTGCCACAGTCGGTTTTTAAATTGCTTTATGGATGTGTACAGGTAACACCTGTCAGTAGGTGTGTGTGTGTGGGGGGGGTGGGAATGCAATTTAATTATATTTTTAACTCTTCTCCTCCACTAGATGTCAGCTGGTATGAAAAATAAAAATGGGAGGAGAGCCTACAACACAGCTGTTGTTTTAACCAAAGCAACCTGATCAATTCAAGCAGGTCTACTGTTGTGCATCTATGCATCCTATCAATATCAGGAACAACAAAAAGCTATTTTGACGCCCATGTTTAAATTATGTCAACCTAAGTATTTCAGTAGTCCAAAGTAACAGTAAGTTTTACGTCGCTTTTAGCAATATTCCAGCAATATCACAGCTGGGGACACCAGAAATAGGCTCCACACATTGTACCCATGTGGGGAATCGAACCCGGGTCTTTGTCGTGACAAGCCAACACTTTAACCACTGGGCTACCCCACCCTGCCCTCGATGTGAATTATCTAAGAGATTGCATGGACTCCCCAGAAGCTGATGCCCCATGGTGGAACACCATACATACATTAATCTTGGAATGATTCATAAACATGGATCATTTAAATCTGCCATTTGTCTTCCTAGAGACAAGGACATGAGAGCCTGGTATGAAATAGAACATTCCATGACAGCACCATCTCAACTCTGTCGATATACGTCTGTGACTTTACCATGTTTACAGATGTTTTAATCTATTCCCTATTGCAACTACTAGCGCCAAGGAGTTGGGAAGACGATTACTATCAAGACCATGTCAAGATCCTTTTCGAGTATATGTAACACAATATCTATCAACATTGCTGAACAAATTCTTAATGTACTGAAGAAATCTTCTAATATTGGTCCATTGAGCGAATGCAGCTTACACCTTATCTCTCTGTACATATTCTTACAAGCATCTCTAAATACTACATTAGGCCTGAAAGCTTAACCTTAACAGACTCCACTAGGCTGTCAGGGAACACTGTTTACAATTCGGAGAGTAATTGGCTGCACCATCAATACAATCGGTTTACAAACATGTATTTGTTTCCAAATTCATGACTAACTGAACATGGTATGTCCAGTGGACAGGGACAGCCACAGACCCCTCATGTCACACACAAACCAAAATGTTTTGAACTTGTACATTGTTTATGTGTGCGAGGATAAAACTACCAGTTGAAGTGGGTTGTGCCCCTGCCTGTGACAGGCCTTTGAAATGCAGATTCTGGTTCGAAAAACACATGACACACTCTAATTTCCTTTGCCAAGATGCTGTTTAAAGAGTGACGGCATATCGGGAAAGGGAATAAGAGGTATGGTTTTACGTCGCTTTTAGATATATTCCAGTCATATCATGACAGGAGACACCGGAAATGGGTCTTCACACATTGTACTTATGTGGGGAATCGAACCAGGGTCTTCGGTGTGAGGAGCCAACCACTCCTCTCTCTTCATTGTGTACTCCAGTACGGATTTGTATTGGATGGTATTTCCAGTGTTACGTCCTCACTCAAAACTCATTATGGCGTGTATAATGCGCATCCCTTCGGTAATGCAGTACATTATTTCTAAAGTCAGCTCTAAGAGTACAAATACAGACACCAACCAATAACACTCGTTATCAACCTGGTATGTGTTATTGGTGCCTTGTAGTTGTATAATCTGAAAAATGTAATGTGTCCCACCCCACTGCTGCAAGGAAACAAAGACACTGACCATGACATACTTCTCTCTGGGTCCATTCACCTGGACCCACTGCCTCAACAACCTTGGTTAGGTCATCATACTAATCAGTAGACACGAACAAACCACTTGACCGGTATATTGATCAGTAAACACCTACAACCTGACAACCACAGCTTTTACACACATACCACCTGACCACACCACAGCAATTTGTACACACGTGACACCTGACCACACCACAGCAATTTGTACACACGTGACACCTGACCACACCACAGCAATTTGTACCACCTGACCACCACACCGATCAGTACACACGTACCACCTAAACACCAAACCAATCAGTACACACGTACCATCACACCAATCAGTACCCACGTACCACCACACCAATCAGTACACATGTACCACCACACCAATCAATACACACGTACCACCACACCAATCAGTACACACGTACCACCTGACCACCCACACCAATCAGTACACACGTACCACCACACCAATCAGTACCCACGCACCACCACACCAATCAGTACACATGTACCACCACACCAATCAATACACACGTACCACCACACCAATCAGTACACATGTACCACCACACCAATCAATACACACGTACCACCACACCAATCAGTACACACGTACCACCACACCAATCAGTACACACGTACCACCAAACCAATCAGTACACACGTACCACCACACCAATCAGTACACACGTACCACCACACCAATCAGTACACACGTACCACCACACCAATCAGTACACACTTACCACCACACCAATCAGTACACACGTACCACCACACCAATCAGTACACACGTACCACCACACCAATCAGTACTCACATACCACCACACCAATCAGTACTCATGTACCACCACACCAATCAGTACACACGTACCACCACACCAATCAGTACACACGTACCACCACACCAATCAGTACTCATGTACCACCACACCAATCAGTACACACGTACCACCACACCAATCAGTACTCACGTACCACCACACCAATCAGTACTCACGTACCACCACACCAATCAGTACCCACGTACCACCACACCTATCAGTACTCACGTACCACCACACCAATCAGTACATACGTACCACCACACCAATCAGTACACACGTACCACCACACCAATCAGTACACACGTACCACCACACCAATCAGTACACACGTACCTCCTGACCACCCACACCATAAATCAAAACACATGTATGCAATCTAATCAGCTGGCTTATTATCAACCTGACTAATCCCAGTAATGACGTTTCATCCAAGATGTCCGCCGGCACTCACACTGACACGGATTGAGTGGCATGCCCTCCTTCAGCCAACACTGTATCGCCTTCATTCTGTTCCTGCATGACAGTCAGCAGACACAAAGACAAGACTTATGACACGAGCCAATAATGCCCCTTGTCTT
The DNA here is from genome assembly GCF_023055435.1 of Haliotis rufescens. Lineage (NCBI taxonomy): Eukaryota > Metazoa > Mollusca > Gastropoda > Lepetellida > Haliotidae > Haliotis > Haliotis rufescens. Next base: position 1,068,263 of record NW_025964001.1, on the reverse strand, counting down.
GTCACCATGTGGACCGATGACAAATGGCCATACAGAAAACAGAAGTGTACACAGCACTCCATATTTTGTACAAGAAATTGACTACTGTACATTCTGTATTTGATACTGCTTATGAGCTATGTTTATTTACATATGTTGGATTCTTATGAGGAAAGGGCAGTGGGGTAGCTTGTGGGGACAAGTGTTTGCTTGTCATGCTGAAGACCCGAGTTCGCTCCCCTTCATGGGTACAATGTGTGAAGCCCAATTCTGGTGTCCCCTGCTGTGATATTACTGGAGTATTGCTAAAGCACTGTCATGGTGACTGATTTACGACACCCATTGTCTAAAGAACATTTAATTGCTGTTATTTATTAGATGCTAATCCTATTTGTTAATCCCCATTTTTGTGTACATCGACCGTCTGCCATCCTGAACAGGATGTGCAAGTATGTCACTGATGATTTGCTGTTTACATTTATATTTATTACTTACTAAATGTCAGGTGACCTTGGCTATATAAGCCTTGGTCCAGAGAGATTGAGAGAGGAGAGCAGAGAATGATTGAGAGAAGAAAAGGAGAGAAGGGGGGAAAAAAGGTCTTACCCTTAGCCTAGCTAGGGTTAGGCTGGATGCTCCGGGGCACCAAGACAACGAGCAATACCACTATGTGCTGACTTGGCACATAGTGTCATTTGTATGTATATATCTACATGTATAAAGTAAAACAGTATATACTGCAAGCCATCGTCTCCAAGTTGTCACTTCCTACTGAGAACCATACGTCGGCCTCTTGCATATACGAGTATGCAAATTGTTCATTAATCAACGTCAGACCGACACGCGTTGATAGTTCACTCACTTACTCACTCACTCACTCACTCACTCTTGTTGCAAATGCTTCTTAAACATATTTACTAAGGATGTGATATATTCTTACAAAATCCTTAATGGACACTCTTAATACCAGCAGCTTTCTGCCATTCCCATATTTCACAGCCACAAGTCATAACATCAAACATTGTACCAAGTCGGGAATCAAACATTTTTGGTGTGATGCGCGGAAGATTCTATTAGAAGCATCAACTTACATCTCTTTAAACAACAGATCGACTGGGACACATTGAGTTGTAGAGAACTGTAGATGTACTCTAAGAAGACAATGATGAAGCTGTGTGGTTCATCCACACACAAGAGCATATGTTTGTATAAAGATCAGCATACCAATAATTCAACTATCATCCCTTTTTCAAAAACCAAAAGATTTGACATTTTTCCTGTATTCAAGGATTCCTTCACAGAACAATGTTTAACCTACATAACTTTATTTTGGAGACTTAATGTTAGCCTACCCTGTGAAAACCAAAGTATGAAATTTGAGGAAGAAAGCACAACTCTCTGTAGGGACAATGACTCATCCATGAGCATGAACCAATACCAGAGGATCGGTGGGTTTGGCAGGAATAAAAACAGCAAAAACCATTCTCCCTTGCATGATGGTTGTATTATTTAGTTTAAAATGGCAGGAACGATTTACATAAATTCAAAAACTTATTCTTATCAATTTTGCATACTGAATTTCATTTTTAATTCTTCACTGAAACTAATGAACAGTTATTTTTTACCAACGCAACATGACTGCCTTTTATTACAGAGCTATAACAGCATCAGTAACAGCACTACTCGATCAATGCATATCTTCAAATAATATTCTAAATAATCTATAAGGAAACTACAAAACAAAAGTAAGATTGGTGAAATTGTCTTCCTTATTTACACAACAATGAGGAATCAATGGCTTAAACACCACTACAAAATACAAGGTTTTTGCTCTGGGCAAATTTTCATACAAAACAATTATTCCCACCAAGAGACATTTCCTTCTGTGTTCCATAACAGTTTCACATTAATAAAAATGTTCATTCCTGTTACATTCACATCATAAATGAACTCCAAACATCACACATAAAAAACATAAATATTTTGCTTTCATTTTGTAGAACTATAAAGTTACTCAAGACCTACTATAATGTGAAGTGGATTTGACAGACAGACAACACATCCTTCACCCACCTCTGAACTGGGAAAGTCAGGACACAATCCACTCAAGGAGTACTTCCACAGTTACCCCCACTTCTAAGAATGGTGTCTCGCTTCCTGTTGAGTCTGTGACAATACCGCATATATTCCTTCCTGGCACCAGGTGTTATAAACTTATATCATCACCTGTCCACAGCAGCACTGAATCCACACAGCTTCCCAGTCACAGTCTAACATTGCAGAGGCTGCATCCAAACATACATAACCTTGCTGGGTTCGGGGAGGATTGGACATATTGTATTATTGGTAGGCTATGGTGAACCGGGGTCATGTCTTGGTCAGAGCAGAATAACTGCCCACTGATGGCTATAAATAGCCTGTTGACCTGGCACTGAACCCACTACCTGGTCTCCGGCAGAGCTATCCTCACATGACCCCATGGAAACCTGGGCAGTGGCAGCCATGGTGTCAGGCAGTGGGGGACCCCCCTCCTTCCCCCCTAATCACTGTCCACCCTTCTTCCCACCCATCTCAAGGCTGTATCCTCAGATGAACCCTGCCTTTGTGAGAGGGAGAGCTCGGGGGGGCTTCCATATTGTCTCCTTTCTCTTGTCAGTGATCGCCCCTCATGGATTTTACTATAATTATATATCCCTCATCTTTTGGAATTTATCCTCTACTTATTATAATCCCCCAGACACTCTCTCATTAAATGATTCAGGATGAAAAATGTAAACGGAAGTGTAAAAAATGTCTTCAAGGTCATATAAGTTTTTGCTACAGAAAAATATCAACTTACAAAACCAATTGCTATGTTAAAGAAATAAATGTAGAAGATTTTAATTAACTTTTGATGTTATTTTCTTCATACAAACATTTGAAACATAATTTGTTTGATAGGCATTACTAAGAAGTTGACGGATGACAAAGTAAAGAGCATTTATGGATAACAACTTCTTTATTTACAGTAAAGGCGACTTTTCGGCATAGATCCCCATAGCCTTGCTTGACAACAGTATAAGGATCTATACTGAAATGTCACCTTTACAGTATATAAAGAAGTTGTTATCCATACATTATCTCTACTTTGTCATTTGAAACATCATCATATATTTCTTACTTCTTTCATACTTTGGTACAATCCATAATCATTCAACTAAATATATTATTCATTTTTGTCTGTCATTTTTTTATATTTATTTGAAATATTGTCTTTGACCGAACATTTGGAAATATGTTTTCGTTGCTACTCTATGAAGTCCATGCATATCTACTGCATTCATAAACATCGCTATGGCACGATGAAGAATACACTACATGGTCAGGACCACAACAATCAACAACTACACTCCATGATAACATACAACTACACGTTCAGTAATCATTGTAATATCTTAGATTAACTACTTTGATCCTTAAATCCTTCCCTAAACATCCTCAACTTAATCAACTTTGGAAGAATGTCTCTGTGACCACTGCTCATTCCTTTAAGACGAACACTATTTCACGTCTTGTTGTAAATATTAACATGTAAGGCACTCCCTATTTAATTCTTTTTCCTAAAAAGAAATAAGTATTTTGAAAGCCTTACAGACAAAAAACTAGCTTATTCTTTTCAAATATCGAACCAGGTAACTAAGACATAATCAGCTGTCACATATACAATTTAAATAAACCTAAAATACTCATTTACGTTATAACAGAAAATTTATGTATAGGTACCTTGAATTGTCATCTTGACTGATTATGCATGTTTATATAGTTCATAAAATAATGGGATTGTTACTGCATGGAACACCTGCACAATAGATACCTCTTTAATAAGTCAATTTCAATATCTGCTGTGATACACACAAACATGGCAATTATTTATTTGATATCAAATTACAAAAATGCCAAGGTTATGGTAAATTTCAATATCGCTGCGATAAACACAAACGTGGCAATTTTTATTTGATGCCAAATTACAAAAATGCTAATGTAATGGTGAAACAATGCTCAAGAGAGTCAGTGTAGCATATAGTGGTATTTAATGTAATGTTCCTATTGCTGGTGACTGAGGTTGGCCCAGGTGAAGTCCAGTCGGTGGTGGACCCAGCATGACCCGAGGCCCGCTGGAGTATGTGCAGGCAGCACAGGCATGTCGGCTAAACAAGATCAAGTCCCACTGCAGTCAGTGGTCAGCCTAGCCCGTTGCAGGGGTCAACGCCCGGTCACACCACTCGCTGTGTGACCAGGTGGCTGTGGTCTTTGTCAGCCCATGGACACAATGCCATTTCAAGGCTGATGTAACAGTGTACACATTACAGTTCCACCAACTCCACACAGCCGATATACACAGTCAGGGCCAGTGTGTGGCCTTATCTGACAATCAGTGAGCATAATGACGCAGTGTAATTTGGCTGTTGTGGGTATACATCCTGGCCACTGCTTATATCAACACACAGTTTTCAGCCAATCAACACTAGGCTTGAGCAGAACCACAGAGGTGTCCTGAGACGGAGTGAGACGAAGGCCGAGGCATGTGGCACGCAGTCAGCCATGTAGCCAGCCATCCTGGCTGAAGTAGCCATGTTAGGCTGACCCAGGTCACGCGAGGGCAGGCCAAGGGCAGGCCAAAGATGAGGATGCTGCTAATGCTGCAGCCACAGTTGACGTTCTGCAGCCGCCATTGCTTATGTTGATGAGCTAGTTTCACATGTAGATTGAGATAACAAAATTTATATTCTGTACAAGTGACAGTTTATTTACAAGATCTTTAAAGCAATACCTGTCAGTATTATCATATTGATACAGAAAATGTTCTAAAACATACCATCACATCATTAATTAATAATATATTGTTTTTGACATTTCCGGAGGGGAGGACGTAAATATTGGTCTCCTTGGAAATATTGGTAGTTTATCAACATATTTATCATGTTTATGTAATGAATCTACATTCACGATAATAAAAGATGGCTTTAGTTTGGCAGGTAGTATGAATAGCTGTCTTGCATTGCCAGTAGCAATCACATAGAATAAAGCTCAGTGATACGCTGAAAATATATGATTATGATAGAAATAAATGACTCCATTTAAATTGAAAAGGAGCCCCAGTGAGATGGGAGATTTAGAATCTGAACCCGAGGAAAATCTAGACTTGCTTCTTTAGGGCTTCAGCATTACAGAAAGGGCTGGGTGGAAGGGAAAATATAATGGTTCAGGGATTGAGACAGACTTGCAATCACCAGGTCACATGTTTTGTCGAAATCCTTTAAACAACTTCAGTGTCACTTCCTTCCTACTGTAAACTGGTAAAAACTGTCTGGCCGGAATTCCTTTAATTTAATATATTAGTGTTGTCTTAGCATCTTAACTGTAGGCCTCTCGTGGGGATCTTGGGTTAGAACAGGTCCCCAGCAACCTATGCAACCAAATGGATCTGGTTGACTGCATGTCATAATACCCTGGTTCGTTGCTCATAACATCAATCACTGGTTTGTCTGGTGTGGACCTGAATATTTACAGACCACTGTCATATAGCTGAGTGCGGAGTTAAACAACAAACAATAGTATTTGTTTGTTTGTTGTTTAACGCTGCAATCATCAATATTTAAGCTATAGTATTTAAGGCCAGTAAATAATCAAGTCAATCCAGTGATTGACATCACGAGCATCGATCCACACAATTGGGATATGATGATGTGCTTCAACCAAGTCCTGACCACCCAATCCCGTCACCTCTTATGACAAGCATAATCGCCTTTTACGGCAAGCATGGGTTGCTGAAGACCTGTTCTACCCCGGATCTTCACAGGCCTGCAAGCATGGGTTGCTGAAGACCTATTCTTCCCCGGATCTTCACAGGCTGGCAAGCATGGGTTGCTGAAGACTTATTCTATCCCGGATCTTCACAGGCCGGCAAGCATGGGTTGCTGAAGACTTATTCTACCCCGGATCTTCACAGGCCGGCAAGCATGTGTTGCTGAAGACCAGTTCTACCCCGGATCATCACGGGCCGGCAAGCATGCGTTGCTGAAGACCTATTCTACCCCGGATCTTCACAGGCTGGCAAGCATGGGTTGCTGAAGACCTGTTCTACCCCGGATCTTCACAGGCCGGCAAGCATGGGTTGCTGAAGACCTATTCTACCCCGGATCTTCACAGGCCGGCAAGCATGGGTTGCTTCAGGACCTATTCTACCCCGGATCTTCACAGGCTGGCAAGCATGGGTTGCTGAAGACCTATTCTACCCCGGATCTTCACAGGCTGGCAAACATGGGTTGCTGAAGACCTATTCTACCCCAGATCTTCACAGGTCCCAAAGGGACAAATGGCAAGGTAGTTCATTAATATGCATAATGATTAGTAGAATTGATCAAAGCAATTTTGAATACTTACCAAGAAATAGCCGATTACAAATGGAAAATTTATATATGCTGCTGATAGTGGATGATCGTATATCTTGGCAGTATCAGTTTAGTCATACACAGTAAGGATATCCTTACATTTTCTGGAAACATTTATAAACATACACTTAACTTAGGGAACTAAGGGGAGGGATACATCATAGGATGTAAAGGGGATGCAAGCAGTCTTGCACCATGACTATGGAATATATATACTTCCTGTAGACTTATCACAGGACACAGTTATTCACATGTCCTCTATCCAAGGCCACATGGTGTGATTCATTGTCCACACTTTTCACTGTATTTTGTTATCATGCTCATTGTCATTATTTAACAATATAGCTATGACTCTAATACAACATGATGTGTGTCTCTCTTGGAACGGAGACACTGCTTAAAGCCGCATTTGTAGTAGGAACTACAGCACCCTCGGTGGGCGGAGCTTATACGAGTGATCTGACAGGTCAATATGACAGTATGATAACACACAAGTCATTGGTTCATGCGTAAACAATATAAATGGTTTTACTTAGGACTGGCACATCTTGTAAAATACATCACTTCTGCAGATACACATTTAGCTATTGCAAGGTTGCTTCATAATGCAGAAAAATATGGAAACTTGAGTCATTAAAACAAATGACTTATAACCATGATGACCTTCTATATATACCATTATAAAGTGGCACAGTACTATTCACTATTATACCATATAACTTCCATCAGAATGTAGAGACGTACTGTTTTGTATCAATATTAAAAGAATATAGCAATGCAACAATGTTAAATAGCTATAGTGTAGTTTTTATTAGCTAAATAGTAGAACATTTATATACATAGTATATATGGAATATAAAATAGTATACTATCAACACTCAGTCCAAGTGTTAAATACAAGCAACAAACAGTGCTAGTTAAAAATTTATACACATTGTACACTATTTCATATACAATATACACTGTCAGCACTCAGTCCTAGTTTTATATCCTGTCAGCACTCAGTCCTAGTTTTATATAACGTCAGCACTCAGTCCTAGTTTTATATACTGTCAGCACTCAGTCCTAGTTTTACATACTGTCACAATCAGTCCTAGTTTCATATACTGTCACAATCAGTCCTAGTTTCATATACTGTGAACACTCAATCCTAGTTTTATATACTGTGAACACTCAATCCTAGTTTTATATACTGTGAACATTCAATCCTAGTTTTATATACTGTGAACACTCAGTCCTAGCTTTATATACTGTCAGCACTCAATCATAGTTTCATATACTGTCAACACTCAATCCTAGTTTTATATACTGTGAACACCCAATCCTAGTTTTATATACTGTGAACACTCAGTACTAGTTTTATATACTGTCAGCACTCAATCATAGTTTCATATACTGTCAACACTCAATCCTAGTTTTATATACCGTCAGCACTCAGTCCTAGTTTTATATACTGTCAACACACAGTTAAAGTTTTATTAAGTGACAACACTCAGTCCTAGTTTTATATACCGTCAGCACTCAGTCCTAGTTTTATATACTGTCAACACTCAGTCCTAGTTTTATATACTGTCAACACTCAATCCGAGCTTCATATACTGTCCACAATATGTCCCAGTTTCATATACTGTCAATACTCAATCCTAGTTTCATATACTGTCAACACTCAATCCTAGTTTTATATACGCTCAGCACTCAAACCTAGTTTCATATACTGTCAACACACAGTTAAAGTTTTATAAAGTGACAACACTCAGTCCTAGTTTTATATACCGTCAGCACTCAGTCCTAGTTTTATATACTGTCACAATCAGTCCTAGTTTTATATACTGTCACAATCAGTCCTAGTTTCATATACTGTCAACACTCAATCCTAGTTTTATATACTGTCAGCACTCAAACCTAGTTTCATATACTGTCAACACACAGTTAAAGTTTTATAAAGTGACAACACTCAGTCCTAGTTTTATATACCGTCAGCACTCAGTCCTAGTTTTATATACTGTCAACACTCAGTCCTAGTTTTATATACTGTCAACACTCAAACCTAGTTTCATATACTGTCAACACACAGTTAAAGTTTTATAAAGTGACAACACTCAGTCCTAGTTTTATATACTGTCAACACTCAGTCCTAGTTTTATATACTGTCAACACTCAATCCGAGCTTCATATACTGTCCACAATATGTCCCAGTTTCATATACTGTCAACACTCAGTCCTAGTTTTATATACTGTCAACACTCAATCCGAGCTTCATATACTGTCCACAATATGTCCCAGTTTCATATACTGTCAATACTCAATCCTAGTTTCATATACTGTCAACACTCAATCCTAGTTTTATATACTGTGAACACCCAATCCTAGTTTTATATACTGTGAACACTCAGTCCTAGTTTTATATACTGTCAGCACTCAATCATAGTTTCATATACTGTCAACACTCAATCCTAGTTTTATATACCGTCAGCACTCAGTCCTAGTTTTATATACTGTCACAATCAGTCCTAGTTTTATATACTGTCACAATCAGTCCTAGTTTTATATACTGTCACAATCAGTCCTAGTTTCATATACTGTCAACACTCAATCCTAGTTTTATATACTGTCAGCACTCAAACCTAGTTTCATATACTGTCAACACACAGTTAAAGTTTTATAAAGTGACAACACTCAGTCCTAGTTTTATATACCGTCAGCACTCAGTCCTAGTTTTATATACTGTCAACACTCAGTCCTAGTTTTATATACTGTCAACACTCAAACGTAGTTTCATATACTGTCAACACACAGCTAAAGTTTTATAAAGTGACAACACTCAGTCCTAGTTTTATATACTGTCAACACTCAGTCCTAGTTTTATATACTGTCAACACTCTGTCCTAGTTTTATATACTCTCACCACTCTGTCCTAGTTTTATATACTGTCAACACTCAATCCTAGTTTCATATACTGTCAACACTCTGTCCTAGTTTTATATACTCTCACCACTCTGTCCTAGTTTTATATACTGTCAACACTCAATCCTAGTTTTATATACTGTCAACACTCAAATCTAGTTGTATATACTCTCACCACTCTGTCCTAGTTTTATATACTGTCAACACTCAGTCCTAGTTTTATATACTCTCACCACTCTGTCCTAGTTTTATATACTGTCAACACTCAATCCTAGTTTCATATACTGTCAACACTCTGTCCTAGTTTTATATACTCTCACCACTCTGTCCTAGTTTTATATACTGTCAACACTCAATCCTAGTTTTATATACTGTCAACACTCAAATCTAGTTTTATATACTCTCACCACTCTGTCCTAGTTTTATATACTGTCAACACTCAGTCCTAGGTTTATATACTGTCAACATTGTCCCAGTTTTACATGCTACCAACAATCACCCAGTCATGCCCGGAAACATTCCCCAACATGTCAGCTTTTTCCTTTTTCGTGATTTCCAAACGGAACACATGAAATTGACAGACTAGAATGGATGACATAAGCTGACATATTACCCCCGAGGCCAAGTTCACTGAAGACATTGCCCTGGCTCTTCTTGTGTCTCAGGCTAATTAATCAACATATATATATTTGCAGGTGACATCTGAAAAATATGAATAGGCAAGAGGGCGGTTTATTTTCCTCTCGGTCATTACCCGTGCACGGGTTCAGGAGTTCAGCATGTAAAATGCTCAAATGATCGAATTTGATGAAAATAATTTTCTAATTGCAACATAGATACCAATTGCAATATTTTTGCCTTAAAACCCTAAAAGTCAAGGATACAAATTTGAGAATAATATGTCATGAATATTGAGTCAAGTTTTTCTAATATGTAACTTGGGCTTCTCAACTGTAGCCTGTTTCAGTGAGAGAAGATGACACAACCTGGATGGTAGATAGAAAGTCACTGAAAGGATGAACCTCATCATCATCATCATCATCATCAGCAGCAGCAGCAGCAGCAGCAACAAATTATTTGTTTAATCATGCAACCAACAAGGACTAGCAGAAAGTATCAACAATCCCAGCTCTCTGTCTTCTGGGAATTCTACGTTAACAATTTCAACTTTCTTTCTCCTGGGAATTCTACATCAACAATCTCAGATATCTGTCAGTGGTGTCTAGGATTTCTACATCAACAATCTCAGATATCTGTCAATGGTGTCTAGGATTTCTACATCAACAATCTCAGATTTCTATCAATGGTGTCTGGGAATTCTACATCAACAATCTCAGATTTCTGTCTCCTGGGAATTCTACAACAACAATCTCAGATTTCTGTCTCCTGGGAATTCTACATCAACAATCTCAGATATCTGTCAATGGTGTCTAGGATTTCTACATCAACAATCTCAGATATCTGTCAATGGTGTCTAGGATTTCTACATCAACAATCACAGATATCTGTCAATGGTGTCTAGGATTTCTACATCAACAATCTCAGATATCTGTCAATGATGTCTAGGATTTCTACATCAACAATCTCAGATATCTGTCAATGGTGTCTAGGATTTCTACATCAACAATCTCAGATATCTGTCAATGGTGTCTAGGATTTCTACATCAACAATCTCAGATATCTGTCAATTGTGTCTAGGATTTCTACATCAACAATCTCAGATATCTGTCAATGGTGTCTAGGATTTCTACATCAACAATCTCAGATATCTATCAATGGTGTCTGGGATTTCTTCATCAACAATCCCAGATATCTGTCAATGGTGTCTAGGATTTCTACATCAACAATCTCAGATATCTGTCAATGGTGTCTAGGATTTCTACATCAACAATCTCAGATATCTGTCAATGGTGTCTAGGATTTCAACATCAACAATCCCAGATATCTGTCAATGGTGTCTAGGATTTCTACATCAACAATCTCAGATATCTGTCAATGGTGTCTAGGATATCTACACCAACCATCTCAGGTATCTGTCATCTGGGACTTCATACCTGGAAAGTGGTTGTTTTTTGTATACTGGGGCAGGACAGAGAAGAATCTTAGGCCCCCAGCCAAGGTAATGGTTCCTGACAGCCTGTGTGGGGTAATAGTTGTCTTAAAGCGGGACTCCTGAAAAGGCTGCATTCATAAACAAAACGAAATGAAAATGCAGCCTGAAATGTTTGATTTCAAAAGCAGTTTCTTTGATGAATGTCATCTGTACGTACCTCATTGTGATTCCATAGCGGCTTGTGCCTATTAGTGTCCCATGCTGAAAAATAAAGGTCATCAATCAGCGAGTGAGTCAACATCATTTATACAGATTGTTTGTTTGTTGTTTAATGCAGCTATATGACGGTGGTCTGTAAATAATCAAGTCTGGACCAGACAATCCAGTGATTGATATCATGAGCATCAATGCACATAATGGGGATACGAAGACATGCATCAACCAAGTCAGCGAGCCTGACCACACGATTCGGTCAGTCGCCCCTTACGACAAGAACGGGTTGCTGAAGACTATACCCTTTGTGACTATGTAATATTCAGGGTTAGAAACTAACAGTTTTCGTCCACTAGTCCTTATAATGATAACGTATAGCAAAACCCTTAAAAAGGGCAAATTTCTACTAGTCCTTATGATACCTTTACCATTGGGCAGTTTGGCAAGGACTATAGGACTAGTGCCAATTTCTAATGCTGATAATATGCAGATGCCGCATATCATATCCCACTTCTGATCTAACCTTGTCAAACATGCAGGTTCAAAACTATACCCTTACACTTTCCTTATGTTACTGCTCTGTCATTGACATCACAGCCCTGCCATTGACATCACAGCTCTGCCTGCCATTGATGTCACAGCACTGCCATTGACATCACAGCTCTGTTATTGATATCACAACTCTGTCATTGACATCACAGCTCTGCCTGCCATTGACGTCACACCTCTGCCATTGACATCAAAGCTCTGCCTGCCATTGACATCACAGCTCTGCCTGACATTGACGTCACAGCTCTGTCATTGACATCACATCTCTGCCTGCCATTGACATCACATCTCTGTCTGCCATTGACATCTAAGCTCTGCCTGCCATTGATGTCACAGCTCTGTCATTGACATCACATCTCTGCCTGCGATTGACGTCACAGCTCTGTCATTGACATCACAGAACTGCCATTGACGTCACAGCTCTGCCTGCCATTCACGTCACAGCTCTGCCATTGACATCACAGAACTGCCATTGACGTCACAGCTCTGCCTGCCATTGACATCACAGCTCTGCCATTGACTACACAGCACTGCCACTGACGTCACAGCTCTGCCATTTACATCACAGCACTGCCATTGACGTCACAGCTCTGCCTGCCATTGACGTCACAGCCCTGCCATTGACATCACAGCACTGCCATTGACTTCACAGCTCTGCCATTGACATCACAGCTCTGTGATTGACATCACAGCTCTGCCTACCATTGACATCACAGCTCTGCCATTGACATCACAGCTCTGCCTGCCATTGACGTCACAGCTCTGCCATTGACATCACAGCTCTGCCTACCATTGACATCACAGCTCTGCCATTGACATCACAGCTCTGCCTGCCATTGACGTCACAGCTCTGCCATTGACATCACATCTCTGCCTGCCATTGACGTCACAGCTCTGCCTGCCATTGACATCACATCTCTGCCTGCCATTGACATCACAGCTCTGTGATTGTCATCACATCTCTGCCTGCCATTGACGTCACAGCTCTGTGATTGACATCACAGCTCTGGCTGCCATTGACGTCACAGCTCTGCCATTGACATCACAGCTCTGTGATTGACATCACATCTCTGCCATTGTCATCACAGCTCTGCCTGCCATTGACATCACAGCTCTGCCATTGACATCACAGGTCTGTGATTGACATCACAGCTCTGCCATTGACATCACATTTCTGGCATTGACATCAAAGCTCTGCCTGCTATTGACATCACAGCTCTGCCATTGACATCACAGCTCTGCCATTGACATCACATCTCTGCCATTGACATCACAGCTCTGCCTGCCATTGACGTCACAGCTCTGCCATTGACATCACAGCTCTGCCTGCCATTGACGTCATAGCTCTGTCATTGACATCACAGCTCTGTCACTGACATCACAGCTCTATCACTGACATCACCGCTCTGCCACTGACATAACAGCTCTATCACTGACATCACAGCTCTATCACTGACATCACAGCTCTGCCACTGACATAACAGCTCTATCACTGACATCACCGCTCTATGCCTGACATCACAGCTCTGCCACTGACATCACCGCTCTATGCCTGACATCAAAGCTCTATCACTTATATAACAGCTCTATCACTGACATCATAGCGCTATCACTGACATCACCGCTCTATGCCTGACATCACAGCTCTATCACTGACATCACAGCTCTACCACTGACATCACAGCTCTATCACTGACATCACTGCGCTATCACTGACATCATAGCTCTACCACTGACATCACAGCTCTGCCACTGACATCACCGCTCTATGCCTGACATCACAGCTCTATCACTTATATAACAGCTCTATCACTGACATCACCGCTCTATGCCTGACATCACAGCTCTATCACTTATATAACAGCTCTGCCACTGACATAACAGCTCTACCACTGACATCATAGCTCTATCACTGACATCACCGCTCTATGCCTGACATCACCGCTCTACCTCTGACATCACCACTCTATCACTTATATAACAGCTCTACCACTGACATAACAGCTCTATCCCTGTCATCACAGCTCTGCCACTGACATCACTGCTCTATCACTGATATCACAGCGCTATCACTGATATCATAGCTCTACCACTGACATCACAGCTCTATCACTGATATCACTGCGCTATCACTGATATCATAGCTCTACCACTGACATCACTGCTCTATCACTGATATCACTGCACTATCACTGATATCATAGCTCTGCCACTGACATCACTGCTCTATCACTGATATCACTGCGCTATCACTGATATCATAGCTCTGCCACTGACATCACTGCTCTATCACTGATATCAATGCGCTATCACTGATATCATAGCTCTACCACTGACATCACAGCTGTGCCACTGATATCACTGCGCTATCACTGATATCATAGCTCTGCCACTGACATCACTGCTCTATCACTGACATAACAGCTCTACCACTGACATCACAGCTCTATCACTGACATAACAGCTCTATCACTGACATCACAGCTCTATCACTGACATCACCTCTCTATCACTGACATCACAGCTCTATCACTGACATAACAGCTCTATCACTGACAACACCTCTCTATCACTGACATCACAGCTCTATCACTGACATAACAGCTCTATCACTGACATCACTGCTCTACCTCTGACATCACCGCTCTACCTCTGACATCACCGCTCTACCACTGACATCACAGCTCTATCACTTATATAACAGCTCTACCACTGACATAACAGCTCTATCCCTGTCATCACAGCTCTACCACTGACATCACAGCTCTACCACTGACATCACAGCTCTACCACTGAAATCACAGCTCTATCACTGACATCACACCTGTACTATTGACAGTACAGCTCTACCACTGACATCATATTTTATGCCTGTTTCAGTCACCTCTGTTAACAATGAGTTGGGCATAGCTATAGCATACCCCTACTTTCCACAGCGTACCACTCAATACACCAGCAGTTTTGTACATGTTTGTTCACTGTTTAACGCCACAGTCAGCAATCTTCAAGCTATATGATGGCTCTCTGTAAATAATCGTGTCTGGACCAGACGATACGGTGATTGACATCATGAGCATCAATCCACGCAATTGGAATACGATGACATGCATCAACCAAGTCAGTGAGCCTGCATGTCATCGTATCCCAATTGCCTAGATTGATGCTCATGATGTTTATCACTGGATAGTCTGGTCCAGACATGATTATTTACTGGCCACTCTCATGTTCTGCGTGAAACAACAAACAAACAAACAAACAAAACTGAAGACAGACAATGGCCAATGACACAGGATCACATTGACAGTCTCCAGGTTAACTAAGAATTTTATCAGTACAAGAAGAGCAGTTGTATGTTTGTATTATTAGTACAGACGTGTTCTAGGATTGAATCCCACAGATACTCACCCATCCTTTCACAACCTCTTACTCACATAACCTCTCATACACTAATCCACTCACTCACTCACACAACCACTCACTCATACCTCTCACTCACTCACAAAACCACTCACTCACTCACACAACCACTCACTCACTCACACAACCACTCACTCATACAACCACTCACTCACACAACCTTTCACTCACTCACACAACCTCTCTCACTCACACAACCACTCACTCACTCACACAACCTCTCTCCCTCACACAACCACTCACTCACTCACACAACCTCTCTCACTCACACAACCACTCACTCACGCACACAACCTCTCACTCACACAACCACTCACTCACTCACACAACCTCTCTCACTCACACAACCACTCACTCACTCACACCTCTCTCACTCACTCACACAACCTCTCTCACTCACTCACACAACCTCTCTCACTCACACAACCACTCACTCACTCACACAACCTCTCTCACTCACTCACACAACCTCTCTCACTCACACAACCACTCACTCACTCACACAACCTCTCACTCACTCACACAACCTCTCTCACTCACACAACCACTCACTCATTCACCCACCCACTCACTCACTCACACAACTTCTCACTCACTCTCACAACCACTCACTCACAGAACCACTCACTCAATTGAATGAATCAGGCAGGCAAAACATGTTTTAACAATGTTGACAGGAAACCTTGGCAACGCGTATTGTTATCAATCTGATTAACCACTGATCAAGAGTGTGAGCATTGACTTACACTACCTGTGTAAGGAGACACATGTCAGAGAATGTTAGTCTCCATGGTTACACATCCATGTTCTCTTCAAACAAACAGGGAGGCCACCAGACCTCATCAAATCACTCAATTGAAAAATCAAGCAATTGTAGACCTTATTCAGCTATGATGTATCCAACTCAATTATAAGTTCACTTGTGTATTTGAAGGTAAATAAAACCTAACAATTAATTCATTTTCAAACTAATTCTCTCCAGAAAAATAAACATTTAGATGTCAATGTCACTTTTTACTTTAAGTCTTGTTGACTTTTTGCTATCATAAAAGAGGTCATGTATAGCAAGTACAAAGAGGGTCAAGCATAAATACACCTGTTGATCTGAAAAGGAGGTGTTCAGAGTAACCTCCCTTTCACACAGTCACCAGCAGTCATCACTTGTTTGTAAACATAACGGTCCGTCAGTTGCGAGTTCAACTCCAAGCATGGATGTGGTCACCTATCACAGTGGGGAGTTTTGACTGGTGGCATCGATAGTATAGCAAACGCAAACGGGCTATCACTGTTAGGAGCTTGCAATCACCAGCTGTCACTGTGCCACACAAACAGCAACAGGGGTCATGTGACATGTGCTACACAGCAGGCAGGTAATGTAATTCAAGGCCAGCAACCTTAGTATATAGGTAGCACGGTCAAGGCCATACATATGACAACTGCATATTTCATGACAACCAACGGTCTGAGGGAAGGTGTATTCTGATCCACAATCCTTTACAATAAGCATTGGGTAAGATAATACAGACCTTTCCAAACCACAATCCTTTACAACAAGCATCAGGTATCGAACATCTTTCCAAACCACAATCCTTTACAACAAGCATCAGGTATCGAACATCTTTCCAAACCACAATCCTTTACAACAAGCATTAGGTATCGAACATCTTTCCAAACCACAATCCTATAACAAGCATCAGGTATCGAACATCTTTCCAAACCACAATCCTACAACAAGCATCAGGTATCGAACATCTTTCCAAACCATAATCCTTTACAACAAGTATCAGGTATCGAACATCTTTCCAAACCACAATCCTACAACAAGCATCAGGTATCGAACATCTTTCCAAACCACAATCCTACAACAAGCATCAGGTATCGAACATCTTTCCAAACCACAATCCTTTACAACAAGCATCAGGTATCGAACATCTTTCCAAACCACAATCCTTTACAACGAGCATCAGGTATCGAATATCTTTCCAAACCACAATCCTTTACAACAAGCATCAGGTATCGAACATCTTTCCAAACCACAATCCTTTACAACAAGCATCAGGTATCGAACATCTTTCCAAACCACAATCCTACAACAAGCATCAGGTATCGAACATCTTTCCAAACCACAATCCTTTACAACAAGCATCAGGTATCGAACATCTTTCCAAACCACAATCCTACAACAAGCATCAGATATCGAACATCTTTCCAAACCACAATCCTTTACAACAAGCATCAGGTATCGAACATCTTTCCAAACCACAATCCTTTACAACGAGCATCAGGTATCGAATATCTTTCCAAACCACAATCCTTTACAACAAGCATCAGGTATCGAACATCTTTCCAAACCACAATCCTACAACAAGCATCAGGTATCGAACATCTTTCCAAACCACAATCCTACAACAAGCATCAGGTATCGAACATCTTTCCAAACCACAATCCTTTACAACAAGCATCAGGTATCGAACATCTTTCCAAACCACAATCCTTTACAACGAGCATCAGGTATCGAATATCTTTCCAAACCACAATCCTTTACAACAAGCATCAGGTATCGATCATCTTTCCAAACCACAATCCTTTACAACGAGCATCAGGTATCGAATATCTTTCCAAACCACAATCCTTTACAACAAGCATCAGGTATCGAACATCTTTCCAAACCACAATCCTACAACAAGCATCAGGTATCGAACATCTTTCCAAACCACAATCCTACAACAAGCATCAGGTATCGAACATCTTTCCAAACCACAATCCTTTACACCAATCATTGAGTATAGGGGACCTTTCCAAACCGTAATCCTATACAACAAGCATCAGGTATCGCAGACCTTTCCAAACCATAATCCTATACAACAAGCATCAGGTATCAAATACCTTTCCAAAACACAATCCTTTACTACAAGCATTGAGTATTGCAGACATTTCCAAACCACGATCCTATACTCAATGCTTTTACTGAAATTTATAACCTTAATACGCTTTATATTTGAACAAGAGTCATCAGGCGATGACATATCCCCCAATCTGGTGCAATTCGGAAATGGATTGGCTACTTATTCCCAGCGTTTGGTACACTGCCACTGGATACCTTCAGTTCAGTGAAGAAAAAAATAATGCTGTTCAGTATTTTACAAAATCCCATATGTTCAAAAGTTTCATCCAGAAATATTCAAAGGTTTTGGAGTTCTGCTCCGGAAACAAGCACTACCCTAATTTTCAGTAAAGTCTACTTATCATCATGAAAACATAAAAACATA
This sequence comes from Haliotis rufescens, assembly GCF_023055435.1. Classification (NCBI taxonomy): domain Eukaryota; kingdom Metazoa; phylum Mollusca; class Gastropoda; order Lepetellida; family Haliotidae; genus Haliotis; species Haliotis rufescens. The sequence continues at coordinate 1,049,448 of NW_025964001.1, read as the reverse complement.
AAACAACAAGAGTTTGCCACTAACGTGGCTATATCCCCTGCCCCTGTTGCAGAATTTATGACATAATTGAATCTAAACAAACCCTAACCTTTTTTAACCGAGGTGGAACTTGTCATGGAAATTGTAAAAAAAAGATGAGTTTGGAACCATGTCCATCTTGTTGCCATGAAAAACGTAAAAAATAAATATTTCTAAAATTTCTAAATAGCAAAAGGCACAAGTTCAGCATGTACCTGACAGACCTGCAAAGTTTGATGAAAAAATATTGAACGGATTATGAGTTATGCTCCGGAAACTAACCCTACCCTCACAGAACCTAAGTCCATCTTGTTGCCATGGAAACGTAAAAAATAAAAATTTCTAAAATTTCTCAATAGCAAAAGGCACTAGTTCAGCATGTACCTGACAGACCTGCAAAGTTTGATGAAAAAATATTGAACGGTTAATGAGTTATGTTCCGGAAACGAACCCTACCCTCACAGAACCTAAGTCCATCTTGTTGCCATGGAAACGTAAAAAATAAAAATTTCTAAAATTTCTCAATAGCAAAATGCACCAGTTCAGCATGTACCTGACAGACCTGCAAAGTTTGATTAAAAAATATTGAACGGTTTATGAGTTATGCTCCGGAAACGAAACGTGATGGATGGACGGATGGACGGACGGACAGACGGACGGACGGACAGAGCCCGTTTCTATATCCCCCGCCAACTTCGTTGGGCGGGGGATAAATAAAAATCCCAAATCATCAAAAGGCACCAGTTCCCAACAAGACTGATCTATAATAGAAAGTTTTAACAAGAAATATTTAACGGTATTGGAGTTCTGCTCTGGAAACAGAAAACGGACAGCTGACGGATGGATGAACGGACATGCTGATCACTATATCCCCCTTTTTTTCAAACTGGGGGGAAAATAAAAAAGGATTTGTGCATCCATAATTTGTCCCTCCCTGACATCAGCATGGGTCCAATGTTGTGACATGACTGACTTCAGACAACTGAAAGGACACATGTACAGACCTGGAGGATGTCAGTGACAACTCATTGATAAACACAATAAAGGTACATGAAAAAAGTAGCTTGCATGACCATAACTATTATCTCATTGTGGGTCAGGTCACTGTCCTCTGCTCCATGAGGCAGGCTAGGTCAGATCGACCCGAGAAGGATCCCAATGGATCATGCGCAATGCACTCCTGTCGAGTTAGTCTGCACCATCACACTTGACGGCCTGGGTATGATAAAATCAGTCAAGCTTTAGCATGATTAGTAGGCTTGCTTCAGGGCTGAACTGAATGATGAGTCCATGTTTAGTATTTTTATCCTCATAAAAGGCAAGTCCAGATGAGCGGGGAGTATGTAGGATACCTGTCTTTTATAGGGACAACTTGTCCATAATATTTATATAAACTAGACATGATAATGTACACAAATAGTTAATGCCTTAGAGATTTGTGCAAGTCTAGATGATCAGCTTCCATTTAAAAACTAACAAATGTTCACCTCAGGTGATTACTCTTCCCGCTGCTACAATTTTTTAATAAAAATACTGAAGGCAATGTTTCTTTTGATAAGATTGGTTGCAGATGTCCATATGTTCCTGTGCCCCTTGACATGTTTTTATGTTTGTCTGTTGTTTAACGCCGCATTCAGCAATCTTCCAGCTATATGACGGTGATCTGTAAATAATCGAGTCGAGACCAGACAATCCAGTGATTGACACCATGAGCATCAATCCAAGCAATTGGGACCAATGACATGCATCAACCAAGTCAGCAAGCCTGACTACCCAATCCTGTTAGTCTCCTCTTACGACAAGCGTAGTCGCCATTTACAACAAGCATGGGTTGCTGAAGACCTATTCTACGCCCGGATCTTCACAGGTACCTCGACATGTGAAACTATTGCACAAGAGTTTGTAACATGGCCCCAAAACATAAGTTATAATTAACCATCCAGACATTGTTAACTGGATGTATGCTTGTCATAATCATGTGACAATTATCCCCTTAACGTTGACCCATTTATCCAAGTATCAAATTTGACTTGTCCTTGTACAGGGCCACATACCAAATTTGGTCAAAAACAATCCTTTTTGTTCAGGTTATGTTGAAAAATGGGAGCCATAACTAGAACGGGGGGGGGGGGGGGGGGGGGGGGGGGGTGGATGTCACTGACCACATCCCTGCATAAGCTTGACTGGCCTCACAAGTATTTAACATATTCCAGGCAATGTGAGCGTTCTGCAACATTGTCACCATTCATCATGTTCATGACAGACAGCCTTCTCTGACACTGGTAGTTCAAACTGTGCACTCTTTAACACACTGTGTTCATATCTACTGTATCTACAGTGCCTCTCAGGAACACCGAACATGATAAACTCAGGGACAGTGCATCTTATCTACACAGAACATAAAAATTCAGGAGGTGAGATGAAATGGTGTTTAACGTTGCATCCAAAATTATTGCACTTATACAGCGACTAGCATGCACATGTGTGTGTGTGTGTGTGTAACTGTGTACTAATCCGGACTGATGCTGATTTATAGTGCTAGCCCACTGAGATACCATGTCACATTTTTTAAAACATGAATACCCCACTAAGACACAGTATACTGACCTCAAGCCGACAAGTCCTTGTTTTAGCCCCTTAATGCCAAGCACCAGACAGGGTAACAACCAGTACCATCTTTTAATGTCTTTTGGTATGACGTGGCCGGGGATTGAACACCAGACCTTCCGCTCTCTGGTCGGATGCTCTACCACTAGATGGAGGTGGACCATTAAAAATCCAGGAACAGTCCATTTTATCTACACTGACCATAAGAACTGAAGAGCAATGCATGTTATCTACACTGAGTATATAAACTCAGGAACCATTCATCTTATCTACATCTAACATGAGAACTCATGAACCATGCACGTATGCAACACTGAACATAAGAACTCCACATTAGTCAGCTGGGCATACTGGCGCCGATCTATCCTTAAATCATGAGAAGAAGCATGATGAATGTGCCTAGACAGGCTACAGGAACAGGTCAGTAAAATCATTCTAGTCTCACTGTCAAGAATGAGTGAGAGAGTTGGTATTGTTTTATGCTGCTTTTAGCAATATTCCATCAATATCATGACTGGGGACACCAGAAACGGTCTTCACACATTGCACCCTAATGGGGAATCGAACCCGGTTCTTTGGCATGATGAGTGAATGCTTTAACCATTAGGCCACCCAACCGCCCTGTCAAGAATGGGGCACTGCTGGATCCTGTCAAGACAACTGATCAAATCTTCCTCAACAGACAAGGAAAGTGGTTGTTCATAACTTCAAACCCATGTTTTTCTCGCCATCAAACTTTGTATTTGAACCCCCCTAGAAGTCTAACCTCAAACCGCTCTCTTTCTCGCCATCAAACTTTGAACTTGAACCCACTAGAAGTCTTAACTTCAAATCCCTGTCTTTCTCGCCATCATACTTTGTACTTGAACCCCCTAGAAGTCTTAACTTCAAAACCCTGTTTTTCTCGCCATCAAACTTTGTAAGTGAACCATCTAGAAGTCTAACCTCAAACCCCTGTCTTTCTCGCCATCAAACTTTGTACGTGAACCCACTAGAAGTCTTGACTTCAAACCCCTGTTTTTCTCGCCATCAAACTTTGTATTTGAACCCCCTAGAAGTCTAACCTCAAACCGCTCTCTTTCTTGCCATCAAACTTTGAACTTGAACCCACTAGAAGTCTTAACTTCAAATCCTTGTCTTTCTTGCCATCAAACTTTGAACTTGAACCCACTAGAAGTCTTAACTTCAAATCCCTGTCTTTCTCGCCATCATACTTTGTACTTGAACCCCCTAGAAGTCTAACTTCAAAACCCTATTTTTCTCGCCATCAAACTTTGTAAGTGAACCATCTAGAAGTCTAACCTCAAACCCCTGTCTTTCTCGCCATCAAACTTTGTACGTGAACCCACTAGAAGTCTTAACTTCAAACCCCTGTTTTTCTCGCCATCAAACTTTGTATTTGAACCCCCTTAGAAGTCTAACCTCAAACCCCTGTCTTTCTTGCCATCAAACTTTGAACTTGAACCACCTAGAAGTCTAACTTCAAACCCCTGTTTTTCTCGCCATCAAACTTTGTATTTGAACCCCCTTAGAAGTCTAACCTCAAACCCCTCTCTTTCTTGCCATCAAACTTTGAACTTGAACCACCTAGAAGTCTAACTTCAAACCCCTGTTTTTCTCGCCATCAAACTTTGTACTTAGACATGCATCAACAATTTGATATGATGACATTCATTAAACCAAGTCAGCAAGCCTGACAGCCTTTCACATACATTTCAATGTTAGTCATTTGAACTCTTCAACAAAATTTCCTAATTTTGCAACAGAGGATCCCAAAGAATTTAGTTCTGGACTTGGAGGCAGCTTTAGCCCATGCTTTCTGTCAGGCGACTCACAATACATCCTAACCCCTATGTCGTATAAACTACTGAATATCATTCTGATAAGCTTGGTGACACACATTGATATCAGCCAATGAGATGCCTGACATTGATAACTGCAGCTGAATCATGCAGTAATCGAAATATACTGTCATTTTCCGCTGTTTTGTTAAAGCTTGTTTTGTAGAGTGTTCACTAGCAGTGTGCCGCCAGGTACACAAAGGCTATCTATGTGCAGGAGCAGCTTCAATGACTGCAACAGCATAGCCGAGGCTGACTCACACGATCAGACAAACACAGCGACAAGACATGCAGATAAGAGCCGTGCCAGTGATGGGTTGGGTCGGTGTAACCTGTCACATGGAAGGCCATCTCAAGTGCATGTCAAAAGCTTGTTTCCTTTGTAATACAGTATCGAAATCATTTAAACAAGTGCAACATTACTTGGGCTATTTAAGCATTCAAATGTGACGGCCAGTTTTTTAAGTACGATTTGACAACCAGGACGAAACTAACATGATCTTACACAAGCATGCTAATGCACGCGGATGAATACACTGTTTACATCCTACGTCACAAGGTCATGTGATTAAGGTCACAAGACACCTGTTCCACTTCGCAGTATGTTATCATGAAATACAATCAATTGATGTGGGATATTGACCAAGTGATAACCACATGACAACCCTCGGCTGTTTCTACATGCAACACAACATCACATGACACAGAACATAGTCCCCAAAACAATACTCTAATTTGTTTACCATCACTAACTTCTGCATGAAAGATTTGCATTAAAAAAACAACTCAAACAAAACATTAAATATTTCGTACCATTTCAAGACGTAATACTACAATCACAACAGGGAATATGCAGGGTCATCTACAGCGCGAAAACTATGCACACAAGATGCATTTAATTCGGTCACGATCAGGTCGTCGTGACCCCACGTGTTTCCGCAGGTGCTCATTTTACATCTCAAAATGCACCCACATCAAATAAAACTAAAGTTTTCAATCATACATTCGTGTAAAACAATAATCTACACTTTCAGCCAGAACAAAACACAAGAACAGTCCACGAACATTTCAAACAGTGACATGTCAACATGGTGCTACATACATACTTGATCGGAAAAATTCCAACAGCTTAAGTACAGGAAACGTCACCAACACAGTGCATTCAATCCAGTGCAAGCACCTCACAGCTATTCCATGATACTGGGGCAGTGTGCAGGATACTATCTATGCAGGTTAGGTCGCAATGACCTCACATGGTCCGCTAAACTGCACAGCGCACAACATACAGCTTGTCATTATATCACAAGCCACATTGACCAAGCTGTGCTATTATTAACATCAGCAACACGCAAAAAACATCAGTGATGAAAACATATCACAAACGTGACAATAATGAGCTTAAAAGCAGAAAAACCGTAACCAACATACCCATACAAAACGAACAAAGTATTCAACTTGTAGAACATCATACCTTATTCACAACGCAGGCTTATGTAGTCCAAATCAATAACGTATCTCTCAAGTACAAGCCTTCTGTGCTTGTTGTATACCCGCTGTGCAGCAACCTAGGACCAGAGACAACCACATCCACGATGCATGCCATCACTCACATCCACCACCTCAGCATCGCTGCCACAGTTTGATACATGGGCAATAGTGTGGAGGTGTTTATATACCATTGACATTGCTACAAGTAGGCCATTCAGTTCACAGAGAGGAAAGTCGCCCCGACCTATCATGCTGCTGCTATTAGAGGTGATCATATTTAATCAATATTTACCAGCCAACAATATAAAGGAACCGCGGACAGAGCAAAGGCTCACCAACACCAGTATTCCTAAATAAACCAGCAGTTTTTGCCTGACCGTATCAAGACGGCAGCAATGGCTTACAGGTTTCTCTTTTCTCAGTCCATCAGTTTGTGGTGGTGGCGGTAATTTAGCTGTGCTGGCTTAATGTGAGGCATTCAGGTACTCAGTATCTACGACAACTGGACAACACAAGACATCTCATGCATTCCTACAACAGCTGGGTTAGCGCAAAAGAAAAAGGAGTATGACTTGTTAAGGCAGTATTGTGCCTCAACATCCATGCTGGCAGCCCTATCAATAAATTGGCATTGATATACACCTGTTGCTCAACGACATAAAAGGCATGTGTGTTTTGACGTGTAATGTGTTATTGATTGTTCCGATGTACTGCAATTGGCTGTAATGTAATATGTTGAACAAACCCCCGCTACCAACATGCAGTAATTACCACAGAACAGTGTTGTAGTTTTCCCAGGTGCGTCCAGTTTTTAGGAACTTAAAACAATCAATCGAACCACACACCTGGTACATCAGGCAAACAATCAACCCTACCTGTACAGGTAAACCACACACCTGGTACATCAGGCAAAACAATCAACCCTACCTGTACAGGTAAACCACACACCTGGTACATCAGGCAAAACAATCAACCCTACCTGTACAGGTAAACCATGCACCTGGTACCACTGCACATCAATCAACTCTACCTGTACAGGTAAACCACGCACATGGTACCACTGCACATCAATCAACACTACCAGTACAGGTAAACCACGCACCTGGTACCACTGCACATCAATCAACTCTACCTTTGCAGGTAAACCATGCACCTGGTACCAGTGCACATCAATCAACTCAACGTGTACAGGTAAACCATGCACCTGGTACCACTGCACATCAATTAACTCTACCTTTGCAGGTAAACCATGCACCTGGTACCACTGCACATCAATCAACCCAACCTGTACAGGTAAACCATGCACCTGGTACCACTGCACATCAATCAACCCTACCTGTACAGGTAAACCATGCACCTTGTACCACTGCACATCAATCAACTCTACCTGTACAGGTAAACCATGCTCCTTGTACCACTGCACATCAATCAACTCTACCTTTGCAGGTAAACCACGCACCTGGTACCACTGCACATCAATCAACTCTACCTGTACAGGTAAACCACACACCTGGTACCACTGCACATCAATCAACCCTATGTTTACAGGTAAACCACGAACCTGGTACCACTGCACATCAATCAACCCTATGTTTACAGGTAAACCATGTACGTGGTACCACTGTACATCAATGAACTCTACCTTTGCAGGTAAACCACGCACCTGGTACCACTGCAAATGAATCAACTCTACCTTTGCAGGTAAACCACACACCTGGTACCACTGCACATCAATCAACCCTATGTTTACAGGTAAACCACGCACCTGGTACCACTGCACATCAATCAACCCTATGTTTACAGGTAAACCACGCACCTGGTACCACTGCACATCAATCAACCCTATGTTTACAGGTAAACCACGCACCTGGTACCACTGCACATCAATCAACCCTATGTTTACAGGTAAACCACGCACCTGGTACCACTGCACATCAATCAACTCTACCTATACAGGTAAACCACACTCCAGGCTTTGTTAACTATTTCTGTGGCACAAGAATATGTGATCTGATGCCAAGATTAAATACCTGATAAAATGCATGGGTGTTCAGTATTAAACATAACCAAACAATGCTCAATGCATCAGGAAAGGTTCAACCTAACGTGCCTCCTTAAACAGCTGATCACGGCCATATCCTCTCGCCAGGTTCAACAACAGGTGAAATATCTTGTTTCCTTGACAAAATGAAGTGCTGTCATTAATCATGTTAATGTCAGATTATACTGACCTGATATTCGTTGTTTTGTAAGGAAATATTTTGATAAACAACTAAAAATACAAGATAAACATTAACAGAACCGGGCACAACCAATGTCAAGGTGACACGACCTACAAACGTGTGGCCCACCATCCTTGACAAATTTGAAACACTTTTACCCTTACGGGACCTGCCATGTATAAATGAACATGTCTATTAAAAACAAGAAAAATACATCCAAACATATCAACAACATTGCAGCCGAAATAAACAATAACAAACGCCAACTCACAGCCAATGCGTGTATGAATACATTGTTTACATCACGTGATCAGCAATCGCTGATAGACACGCCTACCAAATAAAATCGGAAGCGAAATATGTCAATGAAACGAAAACTGTCCGAAGACTTAGAATTCAATGTGTGGCCCACTAATGAAAAAGTATGAAGTTGAAAAGGGTGCACTGCACTGTATGGAGACATTATGAATACATGGAGCCGTTTTACTTCCGCATTCTGTAAACATCAGTGTAGGAGAACCTCACACTGGTATATACCTATAGTCAGAATTGGACAAAATACTCACTTCACAAAATACAAAAGGAAGAAACAAACCATGAAAACATGAATTATTTGTTTCAAAGTCCACCTAAACAAACGCTAAACCTGCCATTCATACTCGAGGCTTGAGCGTGGCTTTCCATGTCACATACATTTGCCTTGACGAGCTCAAGCTTAGGGTTTGATCAAAAGCAGACATTATTATCACGAAATCATATCAAGTAAGTATTTCTTCATCTTGGAATGCATGAGTTAGAACAACTACATGTGTACATGTACTAACTCATGAATTCCAACATGAAGAAACACTTACTTGATATGACTTCATGATAATAAATGTACACATGTTAACTTTCCGTCCCGGGGTTGACTACAGCTGGTACAGACTATTGCATAGTGTGCAGTGCGTCTCAGCTTGCTGCATTGTGCACCAAAGGAACACAGCCTGCGCCGCGGGTGCAACAACAAATTACTACAGCCAGAACACACTGCACAGGTCACGTTATCCTGCAGCGATGAGGTCACCTCGACCTCACGTGCAACAGGCTGGTGTGTCAAAACATGGGTGTCTCCGCCTCAACTTCCTGAGAGGAACACGAGTAGTGAAATGTATGACTGTTTCTCTGATTTGGTTTCAATTGTTTCTGAGAGTTTTATTTGCTAATTGTCCCTGCCGGTGTGTGTATTATCATAGAGAAATCATGGAAAGGTGGGCGGAGATATGTGCGCGTAGGAATACATTGTGTTTGTTGACATCACGTGACGAACCGGCGAATGAGGACACGCCTCCTCAATCGTTAATATGACAACCATCACTTAAATGTTAGAATTTTGTACTGTTTGTTGCATTTGTCTACACTGTTATACCACCACAACATTTCTACGACCATGGAGCATCTCTAGGTGAAGGCACAGTAAAATTGGTAGAATTCTTACTTGTTCGCGAAATCGCTTCCGCATTCCACAAGAAGCAGAAAAACATTACCTTATTTCTAAAAAACTTTGGGCCTCAACTGAACTTTTTTCCAGAAAAAGATCATTTTTTAAGAATTCATCATATTATAATGTTTTAGTTTTCAGATAAACAAAAAGGAAATATTTTTCACAACAGGTCAAATTGACCTCACGTGCAACAGGCTGGTCTGTCAAAACAAGGGTGTCTCCGCCTCTACTTCCTGAGAGGAACACGAGTAGTGAAATGTATGACTGTTTCTCTGATTTGGTTTCAATTGTTTCTGAGAGTTTTATTTGCTAATTGTCCCTGCCGGTGTGTGTATTATCATAGAGAAATCATGGAAAGGTGGGCGGAGATATGTGCGCGTAGGAATACATTGTGTCTGTTGACATCACGTGACGAACCGGCAAATGAGGACACGCCTCCTCAATCGTTAATATGACAACCATCACTTAAATGTTAGAATTATGTACTGTTTGTTGCATTTGTCTACACTGTTATACCACCACAACATTACTACGACCATGGAGCATCTCTAGGTGAAGGCACAGTAAAATTGGTAGAATTCTTACTTGTTCGCGAAATCGCTTCCGCATTCCACAAGAAGCAGAAAAACATTACCTTATTTCTAAAAAACTTTGGGCCTCAACTGAACTTTTTTCCAGAAAAAGATCATTTTTTAAGAATTCATCATTTTATAATGTTTTAGTTTTCAGATAAACAAAAAATGAAATATTTTTCACAACAGGTCAAAGTGACCTCACGTGTTTCATCGGTTAGCCATGTGCTTCCGCAAATTTGAATTGTTGTTACTTGACACAACAGCACAATATTTCCCTGCCAGACACGCAAAACAAATAGCATTATTTTCACTTACAAAATCTTGTAATGAGAAGGCAACATTAATTTCATACACTTTAAAAAGAAATCCTTGTAGAATAGTTCTTTGCAATCCATATAAACTACAGATGCATGCAACCAGTTACATCTTCTCTCTTCTTTATTACCATAATTTAATCAGAAGAACCTGCAGGATCAGTTCATATATCAGATACATACATCCTCGTCCTCCCTGGCATCCACATGAGAACATACCACTGCTAATTATTCAGACCAAACTGAAATGACATTGAAGTCACACAATGTCTCCTATTGTGATCAATTACATGACTGCGTCCCTAGATAACCGACTTCAACAAAGATAAAAAATAAGTTTCCTTAGCGTGTGTACAGCCAATGTCATAACGACATGGCTACCAGTTTGAATCAACAAATTGCGACTGCACATAGCTATGCAGAAGAGGATCTCTGGAGCAAAAAACGTGTCCATGTCCTGCGAAGCATTTCAACAGCAGAGGCTTAAACTGAAGCAATCCATATTACCTCTGTTGCAAGCAACATAACAACAAGGTCATTAGAAACAACACAAAATGGGCGCAGTTAGTATGGATGCAGTACAATTGTATAACTGCTTGTTACAATCAGCTAGTCTACAGCAGTTTCATAAGGAAGCAGTCAGTCACCACTGGCAACAACGCCCACCCAATAGGTTCCATGTGATCGTCTTACGCTATTGGAAATTTAACCATGTGCCTATTGATCCATGGAATAGAATGTACACCAGACTGTCTACACATGATGCAACAGGACGTCATCTGTCATTGTGTCAGTTTCAGCAACATTAACTGCACCCTGGCTACCCCGTGTGGGAGTCTGTGGTGTATGCACCCTGTCAGATCTCAGTTAATCTATGTGGATGACACAACAGCTTGATGGTATTTACATATTGGGTCACCTCGACCTCACGTGCTCCATATTCTTCATAACACCCACCTGTACATTTATCTCCCAGTCTTGCCTTGACAGTAGAAGAAAATCAATATCAATGTCAAAATAAATTGACAGCAATAAATGCATTCTCTTGCTTATAGAAATTTAAGATGAGATCGGTAAATGTTCCAGGAAACTGACTGATGGTGATCAAAATGTCTTCAAGTCAGTCTGTGATCATAACATTTGATGCTACTAGCCTGAACATGGTCTTAGCATCATCTTCAGTAGATTTTTAGTGTTATTTAATTTACTGTTATCACCTGAGGTAACTAGACCAAACAGATTTTTACTAGGCAGACTGACTAGTTTTCAAATTTGGTAATCATATAGAAGAATGTCCAACCAAAAGGTGATAAAATCATGAAAATGTCCTAGTGCCTTTTGTCTCCAGCAAAATCTGGGCATAAATATGTATTTTGTTGAGAGTGTCAAGCCAAGAAATTGAACCTCAGCTCATGTTACAGATGGAATGGACATACGTGGCAAGAAGTCCACTGATGGTGCATCGTGGTTGACCAATCGTCAACATTCATTAGACATCATCACGTGATGGAAATTTGACATCAAACCAATACATATACTGAACAACAAAAGTTCCTGTGACATTGAATAAGATATAATGCAAAGTTATGTTTTTTACCAAATCTGAAACAATTTTTGCAACAGATAAAAGACTCCTGTAAGTGTTCAAATGGTTTAATTTGCCATATTGACTTCAGAAAATGTGTGATTTCATAAAAAAAATGAGCATGCCAAAATGTCAATTTACAAATCAATAACGTGTGTGGTCACCTCTGGTTGTGATGCAAGCAACACATCTTCGTCTCATGGAATGGACCAGGCGTCACACAAAGTACTGTGGGATATCTGTCCATATCTGCTGGGGCATGTTTCGAAGTTCCTGGAGTGTCTGTGGAACACGTGGTTGACGTCGAAGGCGCCGATCCATCTCATCCCACATGTGCTCGATTGGTGAGAGATCAAGGGAGCGAGCCGGCCAGGGGATGACATTCACGTTGTTTTGTTGAAGAGAATCCTGAACAAGTTGAGCAATATGAGGCCGGGCGTTGGCATGTTGAAAGGTAATGCCTGGGCCATGACGACGCAAAAAGGGTAGAACAACAGGGCCGATGATCTCATCACGGTAGCGCTGTCCATTGAGATTTCCCTCTACCACTATCAAACAGGTCCTCCGTCTTGCTGTAATCCAAAAGCCTACCATAACGCTGCCGCCCCTGAACCGATCTTCTTCAATGACACAATGATTGACGTAACGTTCACCTCTACGTCGGTACACTCGAATCCGTCCATCGCTGTGGCTGAGGTGAAAACGAGACGCGTCAGTGAATAGAACTTGTCCCCCACACATCAACCTACGTCAGTGTTGGAGGGAGTCACACACGTCAACCTACATCAGAGTTGGAGGGAGTTATACACGTCAGTCTATGTCAGTGTTGGAGAGAGTCACACACGTCAACCTACATCAGTGTTGGAGGGAGTCACACACGTCAACCTACGTCAGTGTTGGAGGGAGTCACACCCATCAGCCTACATCAGAGTTGGAGGGAGTCACACACGTCAACCTACGTCAGTGTTGGAGGGAGTCACACCCATCAGCCTACATCAATGTTGGAGGGAGTCACACACGTCGACCTATATCAGTGTTGGATGGAGTCACACACGTCGTCCTACATCAGTGTTGGAGGGAGTCACACACGTCAACCTACATCAGTGTTGGAGGGAGTCACACACGTCAACCTACATCAGTGTTGGAGGGAGTCACGCACTTCAACCTACATCAGTGTTGGAGGGAGTCACACACGTCAACCTACATCAGTGTTTGAGGGAGTCACACACGTCAACCTACATCAGTGTTGGAGGGAGTCACACACGTCAACCTACGTCAGTGTAGGAGGGAGTCACGCACTTCAACCTACATCAGTGTTGGAGGGAGTCACACACGTCAACCTACATCAGTGTTGGAGGGAGTCACACACGTCAACTTACATCAATGTTGGAGGGAGTCACACACGTCAACCTACGTCAGTGTTGGAGGGAGTCACACACGTCATCCTACGTCAGTGTTGGAGAGAGTCACACACGTCAACCTACGTCAGTGTAGGAGAGAGTCACGCAATTCAACCTACATCAGTGTTGGAGAGAGTCACACACGTCAACCTACATCAGTGTTAGAGGGAGTCACACACGTCAACCTACGTCAGTGTTGGAGAGAGTCACACACATCAACCTACATCAGTGTTGGAGGGAGTCACACACGTCAACCTACATCAGTGTTGGAGGGAGTCACACACGTCAACCTACATCAGTTTTGCGAGGAGTCACACACGTCAATCTACATCAGTGTTGGAGGGAGTCACACATGTCAACCTACATCAGTGTTAGAGGGAGTCACACACGTCAACCTACGTCAGTGTTGGAGAGAGTCACACACATCAACCTACATCAGTGTTGGAGGGAGTCACACACGTCGTCCTACATCAGTGTTGGAGAGAGTCACACACGTCAACCTACATCAGTGTTGGAGAGAGTCACACATGTCAACCTACATCAGTGTTAGAGGGAGTCACACACGTCAACCTACGTCAGTGTTGGAGAGAGTCACACACATCAACCTACATCAGTGTTGGAGGGAGTCACACACGTCGTCCTACATCAGTGTTGGAGGGAGTGACACACGTCGTCCTACATCAGTGTTGGAGGGAGTGACACACGTCAACCTACGTCAGTGTTGGAGGGAGTGACACACGTCAACCTACGTCAGTGTTGGAGAGAGTCACACACGTCGACCTATATCAGTGTTGGATGGAGTCACACACGTCGTCCTACATCAGTGTTGGAGGGAGTCACACACGTCAACCTACATCAGTGTTGGAGGGAGTCACACACGTCAACCTACATCAGTTTTGCGAGGAGTCACACACGTCAATCTACACCAGTGTTGGAGGGAGTCACACATGTCAACCTACATCAGTCCTTTATTGTATTTTTGTTCACTTTTATGCTACTGCGATAATCAAACATGCCTTGTGTTTACATATGACACTTCAAACTGGTAGAACCCATCAACATTAAAAGTTCCCTCAGAATCTGATCAAGGAAGCTTGAAAAGATGGCAAATGCCAGACAAAGCATGGTTGTGTCAGCTTAAGTCTCCATTGGTTTGGGGCTAAGAACAAACAGAACCAATTCAGACATTGACATATACCACCTACATCCAGTAAGGACACACCCTCCACCAAGCATGACACATCCCAACAATACCCATTGCACTGACTTGGGACAAGGCTGTGTACAGCTCCTGAATAATATTATTCACTGAACTGAAACATTTCTCCATGTACAAAAACATAAAATATTATTTCTGGCCTATCAACCTGTTTTGAATTTTCACACATTCATACATGACCAATACCGATCCGTGTCACCAAGTCACGTTTCTCCAATGCACTCCAACGTCCCCTATATTGGTTGCCAAGGGTAACAGTCTGTACCCAATAATCAAGACAAAAAGAAACCCCATTATCAGGCAGAGAGCCAGTGATGAGAGAGAACTCGGTGACACTGACACTAACATGTCACTATAGACGATAACAGACCACGTCATTATAGGTCATAATACCCCATGCCTCACATCTGAAGTCATCTTGCATAAGTCATCCATTTTTAATTTCCCATCAGATGCTTGGCGTGTATAGTAACAAGCAGGTGATACTGAATGAATAGAGACATGTTCAAATAGTTGTGTACAGGCTAGATAATATAGGATATAAGCCATGTCCTCATAGTTGTGTACCAGCTAGATAATATAGGATATATTGGTCATGACCACATAGTTGTCTACCAGCTAGATAATATAGGATATATAGGCCATGTCCACATAGTTGTGTACCAGCTAGATAATATAGGATATATAGGCCATGTCCACATAGCTGTGTACCAGCTAGATAATATAGGATATATTGTCCATGTCCACATAGTTGTGAACCAGCTAGATAATATAGGATATATTGGCCATGTCCACATAGTTGCGTACCAGCTAGATAATATAGGATATATTGGCCATGTCCACATAGTTGTGTACCAGCTAGATAATATAGAATATATAGGCCATGTCAACATAGTTGTGTACCAGCTAGATAATATAAGATATATTGGCCATGTCCACATAGTTGTGTACCAGCTAGATAATATAGGATATATAGGCCATGTCCACATAGTTGTGTACCAGCAAGGTCTGTATGACCTTGGTCAGAGGATCACCAAGATTTCCAAATATTTTACAACAAATACATTTTGAGGGAGGATAGAAGAAAACAGCTGACACAGTATCAGCTCATGAAAATAATATAATTGTGTTCCTGCCATGTTGCAGCAGAGATTGTTGTAAGTTCATTTGTACAGGTTACCAGTGGCAGCAACTGATTGAACCACTGGTAAAATGTCAAACACGACAGTCCAAAACATTAGAATGGGACACTTTCTAGAAGTCTGTCTGTAGCTATATATGAGTGACATGTAGGCAATTTGAGATCTTGTACGACCTTACTTGCACCTCATCTACTTATGAACTTTCCAAGTGTGGATTGGATAGCTATTTGGAAACATCTATCTGTGACAAAATTCTGGACAATCGTGGACTTATTGCTGCGCCACTTATATGACCCCTTGCCTTGCCTCTACAGTACCCTCTCAGTGGACTAGCAGCTTGTGGAAGAGACACAGAAAGTCTCTGTGTTTGAAAACCCTTGCCCTTAGAGACAATGCTTCATGTCTCAAGGTCAAGTCACCATGACAGATCTAAGGGTATCAGGTGGATTCCTGGTCTGTGAGTGTAATGTGTAATGTGTAATGTGAAACATCTCCAAATAGTTCCATCAGAAGGGGAAACCTAGGCTTTCTGGACCAAGTGTCTCAGAGCACCAAGTGCCAACCTCTACTGCACTCAGTTTGTTGTTTGTCCTTTAACTCTGTATATATTTCAGTTAGATGATGGCAGACTTTAAATAATCACGTCTGGGCTAGACAGTAGAGAAGAGTATCGTTTTGTATCTCACAATAAGATTTGTATCACGATACGGACTGAGGATACTACAGCTATCACAATACACCACATCCTATAGTAAAAAAAAATCGATGAAATCACTGAAGTACAGCTCTGAAACCTCTTTCTTAATCGTGTTAATACATTTATTTATTGTTATCTCAAAACTTAGACAATAAAAACCACAACATCAAAACAGTTATAAATGAAGAGATGGTTATTAAATGTAACAGTTAATCGGCACGTCCCAGCTACCTTGTGTTCTGCCATATTTACAGGTGGCGCTATCCTACTTCTGCCATTACAGGAGATAACTCTATTAGTTCATGTTCTATTTACAGCGATCTCACACACTGCCGATTCAAGTATTGTGTTCACCTAAGTATCGGTGATATCGTAGGTATCGGTGCATCGTTACAGCCCTACTAGACAACCTAGTGATTGACATTGATATTATGAGCAATGCCCTGCACCATCAAGGTGCCACACACTTACCTTGTCGCTCTATTACACGACCGACCCATTGCAGAGGAGTGGGATATAACCAGTATACCTGTATATTGCAATACGGTCGTCAGCAACACACATATCGCAATACAACCTTTGTGTATCAATATTTTCCATTACAGTCACAGAACAATTAATATACATATCATATTAATTATATCTACTATCTTGAGACATTTGCATGGACTGAGTTCCTATCAAAACAGCACACACTTCATTCAGTTAACATTAACACTCCCTATTGATGATGTAACAGGTAGTCTCATTTATCAGTACTCTCAAAACCCATCTTGCAATCTGATCTCTTGATTACCGTATTCGACGTAATAAGAGCCCCGCTCTAATAAGCGCCCATATTTGCTAATATATTGAATAGCTAGTGAACAATCCTAATTAGCACCCCTTCCGATTGATCAATGTTCACAAGACTTATCTATTTGTGTATAATACGCACTCGTGTGTTATATGCACCCTTAATTATGGGCAATTAAATTATTGAAAAAATATCTGTCGTGTATAATACGCACAGACTTTTCTTTGTATCATTTCAGGCTGTTAGCATAAACCACAAAATTAACGATCTTTCAACTCTGTTTTTTGTTCTCACGAAAATTATATTCTAATAAGGGCCCCCTATTTCTATTTTTGAGAGCGCCCTGGGCACTTATTACGTCGAATACCGGGGTGAAGTATATATATATAATTTGGGCCCCAATACATATTGCAATATGTCGCAATACAGTTCTCCATATTATGATATATAAGATAGCTACACGATGAATCGCAAAGAACAAAAAAGTACAAACCTTGGAAAACATTGTTCTATCATGTCGCAATTTCTGAAGATTCAAATATGCGCTCACAACTTGATGATGTTATATAATGGACGATGTTATTTTTTAGAGGGAAGTGTCTATTAAGATGTTTCCCATAGATGTAGCTGGTCTACACAGATAAACGCAGTGGCGGACTATCGTGTCCAAAAGAGGGAGAGATATGACAATCGGTATTAGGAGAAAAGGTACAGATAATCAATGTGATGATTGTGAAAATATACAGGAAAGACCAAACTTAACTGGACTTGTCCAATATTTCCAACATTTCCGACATCGAATACCATTCTGGGAGTCATCATTATTAAAATTTGAGTCAATATTTTTAAAGCTTGTACATTTTCTAAACACCCTTTAAGAGCCTGTACATAATGTTGATATCTCATATAAGAAATAAACGACTGCATCCCTCCTGGTTTATTCTTCCTGCTGTGTTTTATTGTACGGTAAACAACTCCCACTCATATATTTTCTAAATATTGTAATATGATTCATTTGCCAATATGCCAACCCTGACCAATGGAGTCGTCGCATGTCACAAGCAGGGTTTGTCTGGGCATAAGCCTTACCTGAAATAAGAACAGGTGCACTAAGTGTTTGTCAGTGTGGGAAGGAACTGGCCTTTTTCCTTGGAATCCACAAAATAACCTTCTGATATTTGCAGTGATGTATTATTTAGGCCATTAACAGCCAATATACAGTAATTATTAACTATAAACTAAACACAGAGAAAACTAGGATAATGAGATTGCAAAGCGTCAAAGATTAAAAGAGGTTGATACTAATTAGATTAGCAACAAAACAAAGGCTTGTGTCATGCTTTCTGTGACCTCTTATATGACCTTGAACTTGACCTTACCCAGACATAATCCATAATCTAATTAGGTCTCGCGTTGTCCCTGAGACCGTGTATGTCAGATTTGGTTAGAATCAGATAAGATGGACTGAAGGTATCAAGGTTATGAGCTTTTTATATAATCACAGACCTTTACCTTCAATCTTATTCCTTGTAAATACTACAGGGATTTAGTCATGTCCATATAATGAGTTCAAGTCAATCAACTTGCCTTTGAAAAATGCCACTTACTTCTGAAACGTGATTGAAAAGTATACGGTATAAGCACCAGCTGCTAATTAGAGAAATATCAAAACCAAATATTTCCACAAACATAAATAAATATTGGGCTTAAAATGTGGTTGAAAAGTGATCTTTAGAGAGACCAGGTCAATATTCACGCATCAAACATAACTAACAGCATCAAACATTATGAGACTCAAACATGATCAGAAACCAGGTCAATATTCACACCCATCAAACACACCCAACTCCATCAAGTACAACCAACCCCATCAAACACAACCAATACCATCAAACACTATCAGAAACTTGTTTGATAGGCATTACTTAGAAGTTGGCGGATGACAAGATAGACACAATAAGGATCTATACCGAAACATCGCTTTTTACAGTATTAAAGAAGTTGTTATCCATAAAATTGTGTCTATCTTACTATCAGAAACCATGGTCAAGACAGTCAACCATCCTGGCTGTTCATCGATCTCAAAGAACAACTGGGTTTCATAAGAAATGTAATGACAGGAGAATATAGATCTTTGGTGGAAGACTGGGAAGAGGCAGGCTGCAGCTAGCAGAAGCAATGATAAGAGAGTAAACACTGCTTCGGCCTCCAGTCCTCCAGTAGTTGGTTCCGTCAACTTGAAGACGTCACCTGAACTCGGTGGGAATAACCAGTACAGGACAACATGAGCTGGACCACGGCTGACCTTCAGATGAATATATACCGTATTCATCGTAATAAGCGCCCACGGCAATATTTGCTAATATATTGGCTAGTGAACAATCCCAATTGGCACCCTTCCGATTAATCAATGTACATAAGACTTATTTTTTCGCGTATAATACATGCTCGTGTGTTATATGCACCCTTAATTATGGGCAATCAAATTCTGGAAAAATATATGTCGTACATAAACATTTCAGGCTGTCAGCATAAACCATGAAATTTATCTTTCAACTGGGCGCTTATTACGTCGAATACGGTACTTACCGATAAAAGAAACGTGAGCCATAGAAACATATAGATAGTATTACGATAAGAAGGGATGTTTCCAATGTGCATCACTTGATAACAAAATTAACAATCAGTGTTACTATTCTTATCAAGATATGCTGCATGTGATTTCCAAACTCTACACACTAATACTGCACGAGACAAATGGTGCATCTCGAGTCATGGATCTTTGACGTCACGTGTGATGCGTTCATGAGTGTCGGTTCACTCAGCATAGCAGTATGTTCATTTGTGCATTGAACCAATCTAATATCTCTTGAATATGAGTAATTCATATATTATTATTAACCAACATGCTGGTATTCACATTTCTTTTCGTGGATAAAAAATCAGAATAATGTCAATGGTCTTGGTCCGTCCTCCTCTGTACATTCTTCAACATCTTTCCACTCACCAAACACCAAAACTCTTCTCGAAACTATTAAACATATCAACATGAAGCATGGTTTCTACAAAAAGTAGGATTTTTCTTTGAGAAAATATGTCCCAATACGTGGGATTTGTCAGATGTAAGATTTTCGACATGTGACAATACAAAAACAATAGAACACATGTGTATTACTTCATTTGTGAGTGAGTGCGTATGGTTTTAGCAATATTCCAGCAATATCATGGCTGGGGGACACCAGAACTGGGCTCACACATTGTACCTAATGACGAGCAAACACCTTAACCTCTAGGCCACCCCACTTCATTTAAGAAGCTTTCATTTGAACATATCAAGATGTTTTTTAATTATTGATGTCTGCAGTATATCAAACCGTAACTGTCTTCATGGCTATCATAAAACATCTTCCTGGGACAAGGGAGGTCACTGACTATAAAAGTCCAGTTTCCACCGTTGCTGAGCCAGGCTGGAATTTCAAGGCTCGATCGTAGCGCCACCAGTGGCTATTACGAGTTATGTCCCTTCTATGTCTCTCCTATTGTCCAATATGATTCCAACTTTCATATCACATGCATTTGCTTTAAAAAAAATGGCAGTGCCGAGTCTTTTATAGGCAGTTAACGCCCTTGCCCCAGGAAGAAAATCATCAAAATTCATGAATCACTTTTGCTTTGTATGAATACATAATTTACAATTAAGTTCCATTTTGATGTTTTTCAGTTGCATTTATTAAAAATCCACAAATTATCTAAACAACAACTAACCCTTGAATTAAATCCAAAGAAAAGGGAGAGTGACTTGAATAAAAAATATTGTTTCACTTCTGAACCTACATTAAAAACAATGTTAACCAGTATTATTCCCACACTCGAATCTCTCAGCCTCAGTTTGTTATTGGTCTATGGCATCATTCCCCTTAACCTCTGAGCTCTGATCCACAGTCTTTCCCACACACTCCGCCCCCCATGACCATGACTACCATCAGTTGTCATGAATATTGGAGATTCCCCTTCCGATCACAATGTCACATTCCCCCTCCACTCACTATGAAAGGAAATACATTCACCAAAAAAAGAATAGCAAATGCATTTTTTTGTGACATTTGGTGGATACATTTAATGGAGAGAAGCTGAATGTTCACCTATGACACACGTTACCACTCTTGGCACTAGTCGCAGACATGACATGTCCAAGGTCAAGGCCATCTGTAGTCAGCATGGTATGTGCCCATCGTGTGAGTCAAGAACTGCCTGACATCTCCGTCCCATGGAATCAATGAGGGTAGGAATCACATTGCACATGTCTATCCAACTTTGATGGGATTCAAATCTTGTGATCGAGAGCAGGACCAGAATGTTGCGTAGGTACGTTGTGAGTCTGGCATTTTCATACTAGAGTACAGCTTGGCGTTCTGAATGTATGGAGAATTTCATTGCACTACTAATGCAGATTCTATCTACCTCCTGTATGCAGACTGGTGCAAAACATGGAACACTATACACATATGTTCCATCTGCACAACAAAGTATGTGTGTCAAGCGGGGCATTCACAATCACTAGCTACCACAATCATTGAGCTAAGCACAAAGTTGTCAATATCCCAAGTTGCCTGAATGTTTGGCAAATCAAAGTGTGTTATGCCATAAGGGTAGCGTTACGTCAATGAGACCCGGGCATGGCAGGAATAAAGCAAGATGGTCTCATTTCTTTAATTGCACTACTAGATTCAGATCTCCTCTTATCAATAAAGAATTCTTTAAAATAACAGGCAATTGTCAACATCTACCATTAAACATCGGTTCTATGCAGCCCGCCTGAAAGCAAGGAGTCCTGTGAAGGGTTGCAAACAGCTTACCTAAGGCACCAAAGATTGGGGAGGACGAGGCAACACTAGGTACGTGCCATGCACCAATAGCGCTACACCATGTATACTAGACTGACAAATCAAGGTTTTGCCTCCAATTCACAATTGGCAGAAAATGTTGTTAGCGAGGTAGCAACGAGCGTTATGCCAGAGCAAAATGACCATGATCGGTATGGGGGCTGTAGCACATTATTACTATTATATTATACATTTATAAAACTGCAGGTATCAAGTTACTAGTATCTGCTCAAATGCGGTTTAATTTGTTCCCCGACCAATGGATCTGTTTGCATTCCAGTTATCTTCTCAACTTCCTGGGGAGTATATGACCCAAGCTGCCAAAGGGCGCTAGAAGGTTTTTACATCCACTTCACATATCGGGTACCCGTTCCCTGCTGGGCAAACAGAGGCACTTTTGAACTGAGTCACTTGCCCAGGGTGACACCACAAGTTTTGACACCAATGTTTCGGGTGTCTGTACATATTCGTGTTTCCACCATCGGACGAGTGAGTTCTTTTGAGTGCACAGGGTGTATCTACTGTTCACTTGGGGCAGTGACAACACTGTAAAGACCTGTGAACATTGTTGGTTCCAAGGCTGAATAACAACCCGGTCACTAGCGGGATACGATCTCAGCACCTGGTGCTTGCTAGCCTGCTGCTTTTGCCAACTTGCCCACTCCGCCCCAATATGACAGGCAAAATGACTGCAATTTCATTAACACATAAATTTTGATGTTTGTCCTTTTAACTTTTATATTTATGTTGCTTCAGCTGATTCTTCCTTTTCCCACACAGGAAGTGTTCCTGTGGGGCTTCATGCAATCGACTGAGGTGACAGGGAGAAAGCAATCTCCCACTTTCCATGTCCAAGAAGACACAGAAGATCCTTCAGGAAAAACAATGAGGTTTTTAGTCCAGCAACAAAGGAAATATTGAGTACTTCCGGGGTCATAATCCAAAACAAGAAATGACGATGACAGCCATGATACATTTGCTAAGATCTCTCATACTTAACTGGAGAATGCAAAGACAAACACAACCTAGAACTGTAGAAGTTAGACTAACACTTAGTCAATGAAAACAAGTCTTCAAAATAATATTTTTAAAAATTCAAAAGAACCATACCTCTTCTGCTGTTTTCGAGACTTGGTTAGTTTGATCTAGACTTGCCTTGGCTTTCAGTAACAAAAAAATACCTACAAAATCTTAATTCCACAGTCATGGTGCAGGACTACCAAGAAGTCATCATTGAAGACTGGAGCCATGTTTCACTAATCAAAGGATCACATCTCATCTACTTTTTCCAACTATGATCAAAGGGTATGCTGTAATAGCTTTACAGCTTTTCAAGCTTTACGTTCAGCATGCTGAATTAATTCAGGTTGCACACATCTGTGTGGCTGGGAAAACCAAGAATAATAATCAGGGTTTGAACTCATATTCCAAGGGACGCAATTCTGCACAGCCAACTGCGGCAATACGGTTACACTGAACGCAAACACACAAAGCCTCCTGTTACTCAATCTCATTAAAATCAGAGCTTAGTTCTCGCTACCGCCAAACTAAGGTCTGAGGACATCTCATTACGGGTCACGTCAGACCTACCTTTCGCGAACTTTGACCGACCAATAGAATGACTGACAAGACGTCGACATTAACCAATCTGATGGCAGCTTTCTTGTGCTTTACGGCACTAGTTTCAAACTTGCAACTACGCTTCGAAACATTTATTGACAAATTCTCGATTACAAATTTGAAAACTTAACAAAAGAACATTCTGGAAAGGCTAATAGATGGCCTAGATTGTATGGATTCAGTCGTGAAGTCCATAACTTTCGTTCAGAAAACCATTTTCAATGTTGCATGATTAGAAAACACATTCCAACTGTCACTTTCCTGATCTGGTAAGCAACGCTCTGATTGGTCGGATGAAAGGTCATTCTGACGTGACCTGTAAGATTTCCTCAGATCTTTATTTAGCGGTAGAGAGAACTAAGATCTGATTTAAGTGTGATTGCCTGTTACTTTGAACACCCTGTGTATACATTGTTTATATGCCTATTCCAATGAATAAAAAAAATATCGGTGCCTAAGACGACTGGGCTACTCACCCAGTAGCATCTAAACGCTGGTATAATGCGTCTAAACAATGCTGGTATGATGCATCTAAACGCTGGTATAATGCATCTAAACAATGCTGGTATGATGCATCTAAACGCTGGTATAATGCGTCTAAACAATGCTGGTATGATGCATCTAAACAATGCTGGTATGATGCATCTAAACAATGCTGGTATGATGCATCTAAACACTGGTATAATGCGTCTAAACAATGCTGGTATGATGCATCTAAACAATGCTGGTATGATGCATCTAAACACTGGTATAATGCATCTAAACAATGCTGGTATGATGCATCTAAACGCTGGTATAATGCGTCTAAACAATGCTGGTATGATGCATCTAAACAATGCTGGTATGATGCATCTAAACGCTGGTATGATGCGTCTAAACAATGCTGGTATGATGCATCTGAACAATGCTGGTATGATGCATCTGAACAATGCTGGTATGATGCATCTAAACGCTGGTATGATGCGTCTAAACAATGCTGGTATGATGCATCTGAACAATGCTGGTATGATGCATCTGAACAATGCTGGTATAATGCATCTAAACAATGCTTGCATGATGCATCTAAACAATGCTGACATGATGCATCTAAACAATCCTGGTATGATGCATCTAAACAATGCTGGTATGATGCATCTAAACAATGCTGGCATGATGCATCTAAACAATGCTGGTATGATGTCACATCTACTATGATGTCACTCAACAATCCAAGTCACCAATGTTGCCTGCATTACGTCAATCAATAGCACAGAGAGTATTGTCATGGCCGATACCGTCAGAGGCTCCTTATTATGATTGTTGCCTAATAACATACATGTTAAGTGAAATAATTTAGAGTTAGGAATTTCTTAACAGATATTTTCATATTTATTTATATGTTTCATAAGTACACATATCATGCATTATACACATTTGAGACATATATAGGTGAGATATATGGTCTGTAGCCACAGTGGTGCATGGTTCGTCCCCTTGGATCCTAAGTATCACTATGAGTAAGCGAGTGTGTGAGTAAGTAAGCGAGTGAGTGAGTGAGACTGGTTTTACACTGCAATATTCCAGTAATATCACGGCAGGGGACACCAGAAATGGGCTTCACACAATGTACCCAAGTGGGAAATCGAACCCGGGTCTTCAGTGTGATGAGCAAACGCATAAACCACCAGGCTACCCAACCGCCCCGAATCGTTATGAATACATACAAGCAGCCTGTATTCCCAAACAAATGCAAGCTGGTTTTCTATGTAAATCTGTACCTAACAATAGGAACAATTATTCCATTGGTATGTATACTCACCACCAAAAGAAACATGAACCATAGAAACTATTAGAGAAGTATGTACATTAAGAAGACATATTTCCAATGTGTACCACATAATGACAAAACTAATAATCAGTCAAGTGTTACCATGGTTACCACAGTGTCTTCATTCTTATCAAGATATGCTGAACATGATTTCCAAACTATACACGCTAATCCTGCACGAGACAAATGGTGCATCTTGAGTCATGGATGTATGACGTCACATGTGATGCATTTATGAGGGTCGATTCACACAACATACCAGTATGTTCATTCGTGCATCAAACCAATCTAATATCTCTTGAATATGAGTAATTCTACACATATTAACCAACGTATGGTATTTGCGTTTCTTTTGTCAGTGAATATACAGACAAGCAGCCAGTATTCAAAAACAAATGCGAGCTGGTTTTGTAGTAAACCTGTACTTAACATATGTTCCACTGCTATAATGAACAAGGCCTTGGCATAAAGCTGTATCGATCCTTTGTTTTGCGCACACTTACTCAACATTTTGAAATGGCAATGCCACATCTACTAACTACTAGAAGGTAATCTGGAGGCTAATCTGATAGATACAATCTTGCAATAAGTTAAGCCATTGGTCCATTTTGTCCATGCCTCTACAAGCAGCCAATTTGATTCCCCTCTCATTATAAGTGAGGCATGATGAAGCCTAGCCTTACTCCAAGGCTGTACTGAAAGATGAGTTCATGGATGTGCAGGGTTCACTCTAGGAATTTTCTGACATGGGCCTTTTATATAAAAATTTCAAATATTCCAGAGGTACGCCCACACTTGCCCATACAGCGCAATGTTAAAATGGCCCATTGTACTTAAAAATGTGGGGCTTTTTCAAATTTTTGGCTAATAGCACAAGGTCCCACCCCAAAATTATCCCTTGATGAGTAGTAATTCTATCTAATTCTAACACTTCCTAAAAGGCAAGTCTAGATATGTGGACAGTACAATCTAAAGACTCCAGTCTCTTATAGGGACAACTTGTTCTTATTATTTACACAATCTAGAAATTATCATTTAAACTAATAAATACTGCCTTAGAGACTTGTGCAAGTCTAGGCGAAGCTGTCTGCCACTGGCAGGGACAGTTCTTTGAAAACACAGAGGAGCTCAGGTGGCCCAGCAGAGTTGCATGCCAGAAACCCTTGATTGTGGGTTCGCATCCCACCTTGCCCTGATTATGTTTCTAGGTTTGTCAGCACCATACCTGTGCTTGTAGGTTTCACCAAACACTTTGGGCTTTCACCAGCTGTTCCCACCAAAACTTCAAGCCTCATTGTAAACGTCCAAGACCTGCATCACTTTGGGCTTTCCTCCCACAAGCTGACACGCTATGACGTAACTGGAATACTTTTCAAAGCAGCTAATAATCCAAATGGAGACAAGGGTCATGCAAAAAGTGGCATCTTGGGGCAGCCTTTGGTATTGTGTAGCACCAGTATTGATGGAGTATCGCGATATCACATACATTGTCGAATCAAGAGTTATACAAGATTAATGCTTGAAATTGCTTATTTTTTAATAACGAAGACAATGCAAAACATTTGGTCAGTTGGTAAATACATAAATAGAAAAACAAAATGTATTTCCTGATATTTCCTCCCCATCAATGTGATCCATATCTAGTATACATTAATGTCATGGCACCCATGCAGATTTTCAGACAGGGTCAATAACTACAAAAAACATGTTTGACCTATTTAATGACTGAAAAATAGTGCCATGGCACTGTTGTCAACATTAATATTCAAATATTTTCTGCACAAAGACTAATAACTAACACTAAAATCTAACTAGTTGAACAACATATGATCTCATCCCAAGGAGAAACATACATGCAGTGTGACAATTTCAGAGAAGTTTCCAGAGAATCTGAAAGGACGGTCAAACAAAGCCACTGAACTATAAGATATTGCAAACAAGAGTCATCAGAAGATGACAAATCCCCCTGGCCCCCACAAATTCGAAAGAACAAATCATCTGATTGTTACAGCAAGTCCTACAAGTTTGATCTGTCCAACTTGATGAGAGTATTTCTGTCTACTCTGTCTGTCAGATTACAAGAGTAGTTGTTGAGCTATCAAAACAACACCATGGAATTGGGATTCGGAACTTTGTATTCATATGTCACTTGTCAGGTCTTCTTTAGCAAAGATATGAGTTAGTGGATGTCACACAGGTGTTACACAGCTGATCCTGTAATCTGATGCATTACCAACTGTAGTTACAAATAGTTACTGAAGCTCACCTTTCACATTAAACCTATGAAATCTTATATATTGCAGCTTACTAGAAACATAAAAAAGGATAAAAACAAAAATGCCTAGCTTGCAAAAGGCACCAGTTGACAACCTGGTCTTTGTGTATGCAAAATTTCAGGAAAGAATACCGTATATGACCGCGTATAAGCCGAATTTTGAGGACCAGAAAAAATATTCTGTAGAAAGGGGTCGGCTTATCCACGGGATACACTTTCATGATAGTATTTTTCAGATCGTGATCTGTCAGAAACATCGCCTGAATGACGGTCCGATAGATTACAACTTCCCGAAAATTTGGAAGTTGCCACGACTAGAGCCATTATTGTTATAAATTATCAATAAAGTTATTATTATACACCAATGTTGTCATTATTACAAAAATGTTATGCATGTTACTACTTCTGATAATAAGTTTTCAATTGAATGTTCAAAGTTTATCGTTCTTCATGAACTCCACAATCTTTACATGTAACAATATATGTAATTCACAGCATAATATATAATCCCCAGATGAAATCGCCAATAGCTATTACGTACGTTTTGCAAAGTTCATAAATTGATAGTGAACAAGTGTCTACCTTTATTGAAAGAGGCAAGTAAACAACTGTATCGGCGAGTTATTCCGTTCGCCATTTGCAAAAACATGTGATCAGCTGTTTCCTGTGACGTCACAAACAGTGACCACTGTGATTGCTTCCTGTTGTTTAAAAAGCAACATGGTACACAAGGAAATGAGCACTGATAATAATGGGCCGATTGGTATTGTCATGTTGTTTACACACAAAAATTCAAGTTGTCGGTGCTTAGCGATCGTGTTGGGAGTAGGGGCTTAATTCCTTTGTTTTCGAGAGATTAGTTTAATAAACTGGAGAAGCCTGTGAGTAAGTGATGGTCATTCAATGTGTTCATAGTATGATAGTTTATTTAATTCAATTGGATTAACATACAATAGTGGTGTAAAGGGGGTTGTAAAAGTTGGTATATTTTTACTGACTGACATTCTCATCATGAGTTTGAAACGAAAACACCATGCTTATGATGCTGAATTCAAACTGCGAGTCTTCGCTCTAGCTGATATATTTTCTCACGGGTTCATAATTCTATATACACCGATTCACAAAATGGTGCTTGTTGTTGATGGCAACATATAACGATCATTATGAGAATAAAAAAAACCAAGAGAAACAGCTTCCCACATTATGAAAGTGGATGACTGGTTTGTTAAATCTTTATTAGAAATAATAATGACTTTTTCAATATAATTACAATGTTTTTCATCTTATATTTTTTAATATCTGTGAGTACCGGCACATGTCTTGCAGTCCGACTTGCAGTGTTTTTTGCCTTTCACTTCCTGGTTCGGCTTATCTGCGGGTCATATCATTTTATTTCGTATTTCAATGGTCAAGTTAACACCTTGGCTTATCTACGGGGTCAGCTTATCTGCGGTCATATACGGTACCTATTAGTTTTAGAGATATGGTCCGGACAAAAAAAATATTACAGATGGATGGACAGACAGATAAGCTAATTATAGCAATTATACAAACATACATAACAAATTTCATCACATTTTGAGCTAAAATAACAGTAATGGCCATCAAAGTTCTAGTTTTCAGAGTGGTCGAAGTGCAAAGGTGAAATCAACGTCAAAATAAATAAATATCACCAGAGCTCCAGATAAGCTGCGTACCTGCGTAAAATACGCATCAGAAATGCAGAAATACGCAGTAAAATAAAATCCAAGCGTATCAAATACGCAACGAACATTACAGATACGGTACAAAAATAAAACTTGAGTGTATCATCAAAATATTGTGAAGTAACCCTGCGTATTCGATTAGCAAATCAGCATCTTATTTTGAAATTATAAACGGGCATTCTGTCAACCTTGCCAAACTCCACGATGACAGTTACATCATGATCATTTGCCATCACACTTTCGTGTGGAAGTATCGTGGTATTTTTGAGTCCTATAAAGCTCTCGAACCCACACGACACCAGTTTGCAGGGACTAGATGAATATTTAACTTAAATACCCACATGTGAAATTTGAATACCCAGATAGAATTACTGATACCCAATGATTTAAAAATGCATGTGTAAAATACCCACAACACCAAAAAGCTTATCTGGAGCTCTGTATCACCCAAAAGGAACATATATATTGAGACCCACTAATAACTAAACATATACCAAATGTAATGTAATGAGTAAAAGAGGGCATAAATAGATTTTTCAATATGGCTAGTGACAGATGTTTGGAAAAGAAATGTGTGTTTAAAATAAATCATTATTGGGGCAAGTGTAAACAAATTTATGCGAGTGCAAGGAAATGCTGACAAGGTATTGTGGTAGAGTCACCCATGAGTACATAGATCACACATGCGAGTGTCTTGCAACATTCAAATCAAAATACATTAAACTAAGTTAATAACGAAAAACCCTTATAATCATGATAATGAACTGACCGATATAACAGACTTATCCCCTTCCACATGGCGGTGGGTAATATTTATACTGTATATCAAGCAGAATCTGTGATATATTTATAGTTTTACACCTCTTGACAGAATGCTGCAGCTACTTCTATCCATTACAACCCAGTTATGATGAAAAGCTATAATGATCTAACACAGATGAGTGAAAAACTATAAAGAGTGACTCCATCCCGGGATCCTGCAGACTGAGAGAATTGAACCATGCTAGCACAGTGGGGGGTTACATTGCTATATTGGCAGCTCTCCAATTAGCAACCATTTTGGTTGCCAAAATGTGATTTAAATTTATGATTGGTGACCGAAATATATCTTCTGTTCACCACTTGGCTACCTAAAAATATACATCACTGGCAACAATAATTATTTCTGATACGAATAATGTTGATTTGTATAATATTGCATATGTACTTGTTCTGGGGTATTTTGTACCCTGTTAAAAATTGCATTTCACCAAATTAAGACTAACAACAAATCATCTGGTTCCGATGATCCAACGGACCCTAAAAAATGCTTCCGTCCCTAATGCTTTTTCACTATTAATTAACTTGATTGACATTTGCTCTGAGGTTTTCTTGATCGCCAGTTTCCCAATTGCAAGGGAACTCGTATAACCGCACTTAACGTCTGTATCAATGAAAATCCAGATGGCTCCAAGCAGCGGTGCAAGGATTCAGTTATGCTAAATGATTATACTGTGTGCAGTGCATCAAGTTTACGAACTTCTGACATGCGAAGACAGTTCTGCTTTACTTGAAAACACCATGTCAAAGTACTTTTCAATCTTGGCATAGCAAAAACACAATCGTTCCATGGAATATTGTGAGTGAAAAAATGACAGTTGCATTGGAATTAATAATTGTGATGATCTACAAGATTCCAAGACGATGGACGCAAATGAAGACACAGGGAATACATCCACCACAGCAACAGTCGAAAGTTATCACAATCGGTTCTTTTGAGAAGAAATTGAAACAAGAGTCATCAGAAGACAACAAATCCCGCCAGCCCCCAGAAATTCAAAGGAACAAATCATCTCACTGTTACAGTTAGTCAAACTTGATGAGAGAATTGCTATCTAATCTGTCTGTCTGTATACAAGAGTAGTTATTGAGCTATCAAAACAATATTATGGAATTGGGATTCAGAACTTTCTCAGAACTTTCTGTGTCACACCACTGTGAACAGAGTCAAAGTCAAACTTGATGCCATGGAAACAGAAAAAATAAAAACATAAAAATCCCTAGGTAGCAAAAGGCACTATTTGACAACCTGGTCTTTGTGTGAGCAAAGTGTCATGAAAGAATACCTATTAGTTTTAGAGATATGGTCCAGACAAACACACCACTAAGAACAGAGTCAAAGTCAAACTTGTTGCTACGGAAACAGGAAAGGAAATTAATTTTTTTATATTCCTAAAATGCAAAAGGTACGGCTTGATTAATACAATGAAATGTGGATGAAAAATATAGTTGTTTTTTAGTTCTGCTGTGGAAATTACCCCTACCTCCATTTCAGCTATTGTATTTGTTTTGTTTATTTGTTGTTTTACGCTGCACTCAGCAACAAACAAAACAAACAAAAATCTAACTTGTTTCAATGAAAACGGGGTAAAATACATGTACCAGGTTTGGATAAAAAGTCTTTCACAGTTTTCAAGTTGTGATCCCGAAATGACACCCACCTACCACACCCCTTTTGAGACAAGGTCCAAATTGTTTCCAAGGAAATCGAGAAAAATTAAAATGCCAAGAATCTGCAAATAGAAAACGGCATCACTTCAGGATCTGTTTGATTTATATGCCAATTTTCGATGAGAAATATATGGATGATTTCCATCCTGGTCTATACAAGCACAGTGGGAGGGTGGCTTCATCCTTACTGGTCTATACAAGCACAGTGGGTGGCTTCATCCTTCCTGGTCTATACAAGCACAGTGGGTGGCTTCATCCTTCCTGGTCTCTATACAAGCACAGTGGGTGGCTTCATCCTTCCTGGTCTATACAAGCACAGTGGGTGGCTTCATCCTTACTGGTCTATACAAGCACAGTGGGTGGCTTCATCCTTCCTGGTCTATACAAGCACAGTGGGTGGCTTCATCCTTCCTGGTCTATACAAGCACAGTGGGTGGCTTCATCCTACCTGGTCTATACAAGCACAGTGGGTGGCTTCATCCTTACTGGTCTATACAAGCACAGTGGGTGGCTTCATCCTTCCTGGTCTATACAAGCACAGTGGGTGGCTTCATCCTTACTGGTCTATACAAGCACAGTGGGTGGCTTCATCCTTACTGGTCTATACAAGCACAGTGGGTGGCTTCATCCTTACTGGTCTATACAAGCACAGTGGGTGGCTTCATCCTTACTGGTCTATACAAGCACAGTGGGTGGCTTCATCCTTCCTGGTCTATACAAGCACAGTGGGTGGCTTCATCCTTACTGGTCAATACAAGCACAGTGGGTGGCTTCATCCTTCCTGGTCTATACAAGCACAGTGGGACGGTGGGTTCATCCTGCCTGGTCTATACAAGCACAGTGGTTGGGTGGCTTCATCCTTCCGTGTCTATACACGCACAGTGGGTGGCTTCATCTTACTGGTCTGTACAAGCACAGTGGGTGGCTTCATCCTTCTTGGTCTATACAAGCACAGTGGGTGGCTTCATCCTTACTGGTCTGTACAAGCACAGTGGGTGGCTTCATCTTACTGGTCTGTACAAGCACAGTGGGTGGCTTCATCCTTCTTGGTCTATACAAGCACAGTGGGTGGCTTCATCCTTACTGGTCTATACAAGCACAGTGGGTGGCTTCATCCTTCCTGGTCTATACAAGCACAGTGGGTGGCTTCATCCTTCTTGGTCTATACAAGCACAGTGGGTGGCTTCATCCTTACTGGTCTATACAAGCACAGTGGGTGGCTTCATCCTTACTGGTCTATACAAACACAGTGGGTGGCTTCATCCTTCCTGGTCTATACAAGCACAGTGGGTGGCTTCGTCCTTACTGGTCTATACAAGCACAGTGGGTGGCTTCATCCTTCCTGGTCAATAAAAGCACAGTTGGTGGCTTCATCCTTCCTGGTCTATACAAGCACAGTGGGTGGCTTCATCCTTCCTGGTCAATACAGGCACAGTGGGTGGCTTCATCCTTACTGGTCTGTACAAGCACAGTGGGTGGCTTCATCCTTACTGGTCTATACAAGCACAGTGGGTGTATTCATCCTTCCTGGTCAATACAAGCACAGTGGGTGGCTTCATCCTTCCTGGTCTATACAAGCACAGTTGGCGGCTTCATCCTTACTGGTCTATACAAGCACAGTGGGTGGCTTCATCCTTCGTGGTCTATACAAGCACAGTGGGTGGCTTCATCCTTCCTGGTCTGTACAAGCACAGTGGGAGGGTGGGTACCTGGCTTCATTGGGGCGGCATACCTTCATCCTCCCTACTTTGTTTCTTTTGAAATATGTGGCAGCAAAGGCCTCCTGCCACACAAACTGCCACAAGTGAGGCAAGGGGTGTGCTCGCTTGACTTTTAAATGTCATCAAAACCATACCACACCCAGGGACACACTACAGTTAAATGATGTTTGGAAAACTAAAACAATATTTAAAACATACTCTTTAATTAAATAAACTTATTTAAGAGCTTGTTTGTTTGAAATCCAAATATCCACTTCCAGCCCTGCATTATCGTAATGCCAATTTATGGTTAATGCACTGGTTTCTTACGGACCAAATATTTGTGGATGCATGACAAATGAATACCGAACAACTAAAATTCTTGTCCAACAACCTCGACTATGTTTACTGTGTAAAGACTTATGTGTGTATACAATGAGTAGGCTCTAGTACACAACTGTAAGACAGGAAATCTCACCTCGACCAAACAAATGGCTTATCCTACTCAATGACCTATTAACTCATGATCTATAAACTGACTTTATCTATATATAATGACTACATTCTCAGTGATTATACACATAAGCGATAATTTTCAATGAAACTTCCAGCAAGGGGTTGACACCTGAATATTTAGCTTTAGATTACTAACATGATTACATCAAAGTTTCAGAACTCAGAACACTGCCATATGCAGCACCCTTTGGTTTCAAAACCTAATTTAGAAAACATGCAATCAACCTGATTAAAATCAGATCTTTATATTGTTGAAATTTAAAAATCCTGTCATTTTAGAGCTAAATGGCATCTACAAAAGGAAGTACATATGTACCATCAAAGGATTATATGTCTTCTGCATGGCTTTCGTTCATCAAAATCAGAATTTCTGAATTCAGGCAAAAGGAAAGTAGCTGCATGATTACCATGGACATCGTGGAGGGGGACATTGTGGAGGGGGACATTGTAGAGGGGGACATCGTGGAGGGGACATTGTGGAGGGGGACATTGTGGAGGGGACATTGTAGAGGGGGACATCGTGGAGGGGGACATTGTGGAGGGGGACATTGTAGAGGGGACATTGTAGTGGGGGACATTGTGGAGGGGGACATTGTGGAGGGGGACATTGTAGAGGGGGACATCGTGGAGGGGGACATTGTGGAGGGGGACATTGTAGAGGGGACATTGTAGTGGGGGACATTGTGGAGGGGGACATTGTGGAGGGGACATTGTAGAGGGGGACATTGTGGAGGGGACATTGTGGAGGGGACATCGTAGAGGTGGACATTGTGGAGGGGACATTGTAGAGGGGGACATTGTGGAGGGGACATTGTAGAGGGGGACATTGTAGAGGGGGACATTGTGGAGGGGGACATTGTAGAGGGGGACATTGTGGAGGGGACATTGTAAAGGGGGACATTGTGGAGGGGACATTGTAGAGGGGGACATTGTGGAGGGGACATTGTAGAGGGGGACATTGTGGAGGGGACATCGTAGAGGGGGACATTGTGGAGGGGACATCGTAGAGGGGGACATTGTGGAGGGGACATTGTGGAGGGGACATTGTAGAGGGGACATTGTGGAGGGGGACATTGTAGGGGGACATTGTAGGGGGGGGGGAGATTGTAGAGGGGGACATTGTAGAGGGGGACATTGTGGAGGGGACATTGTGGAGGGGGACATTGTGGAGGGGGACATTGTGGAGGGGGACATTGTGGAGGGGACATTGAAGAGGGGGACATTGTGGAGGGGGACATTGTGGAGGGGACATTGTAGAGGGGGACATTGCGGAGGAGACATTGAAGAGGGGGACATTGTGGAGGGGACATTGTGGAGGGGGACATTGTAGAGGGGGACATTGTGGAGGGGACATTGTAAAGGGGGACATTGTGGAGGGGACATTGTAGAGGGGGACATTGTGGAGGGGACATCGTAGAGGGGGACATTGTGGAGGGGACATCGTAGAGGGGGACATTGTGGAGGGGACATTGTGGAGGGGACATTGTAGAGGGGACATTGTGGAGGGGGACATTGTAGGGGGACATTGTAGGGGGGGGGAGATTGTAGAGGGGGACATTGTAGAGGGGGACATTGTGGAGGGGGACATTGTGGAGGGGGACATTGTGGAGGGGGACATTGTGGAGGGGGACATTGTGGAGGGGACATTGAAGAGGGGGACATTGTGGAGGGGGACATTGTGGAGGGGACATTGTAGAGGGGGACATTGCGGAGGAGACATTGAAGAGGGGGACATTGTGGAGGGGACATTGTGGAGGGGGACATTGTGGAGGGGACATTGTAGTGGGGGACATTGTGGAGGGGACATTGTAGAGGGGGACATTGTAGAGGGGGACATTGTAGAGGGGACATTGTAGAGGGGGACATTGTAGAGGGGGACATTGTGGAGGGGACATTGTAGTGGGGGACATTGTGGAGGGGACATTGTAGAGGGGGACATTGTAGAGGGGACATTGTAGAGGGGGACATTGTGGAGGGGACATTGTAGAGGGGGACATTGTAGAGGGGGACATTGTGGAGGGGACATTGTAGAGGGGGACATTGTAGAGGGGGACATTGTGGAGGGGACATTGTAGAGGGGGACATTGTAGAGGGGACATTGTAGAGGGGGGCCATTGTGGAGGGGACATTGTAGAGGGGGACATTGTGGAGGGGGACATTGTGGAGGGGGACATTGTGGAGGGGACATTGTAAAGGGGGATTTGTGGAGGGGGACATTGTGGAGGGGGGAGCTACATGATGTACATATTTACTTGTGACTGACTTGCTTGCCATGGGTAAGATTTATTATCCAATCAGAGGTAGAAACTAACAGTTTTAGTCCACTAGTCCTAACAATGATCACATATAGCTAAAGCTTTAAAATAGCAAATTTCTACTAGTCTTTATATTCCTGAACTATTGGGCAGTTTGGCAAGGATGACAGGACTAGTGCAAGTTTCTTACTCTGTCCGATGATGACACCCTAATCCCAAAGAGGTAGAAGGCCTGATTTCTTATGCAAACATGGCATCCTTTTTCTTAGTAATGACTTTTTTTATTACTTTGTATCACATACTAAAGCATGTCAAGTGTAAGCCAACATGTCGGCATGATAGTACCACAAGTGAGTCACTTCAAGTTCAAGGAGCTTTGATTCAACACATCTACCATCTGTTCACATCAATGTTTCTATCTGTGTAACTTAAGGATGGGCTCTCAAACATCCTTTTTGTTCATTCATGTTAGACTGACAGGGTGGAAATCATAATTTGCTATAAATGCATAGATAATGAGAAAGGGACCATGAACCCTTGAGAGGTGGATGTAGACTTCAGAAAGCCTGAATAGGCTGTAAAATTGACACAATGAAATGCACTAGAATGTGGGTAGTTATCTTGCCACTCATCATGCTCATCGCTGAATAATCAGAGCTTTTTCACTAACAACCACAACCTACAACAGTTTTACAATTGTACACTAGTCACATAAGAGCATATTAGCAAACCAGTTCATCTAGTCACACCAAAGTGTATTAGAGAAACTGTTTTTTTATAGTAACTTCAAAAAGCACACCTTGGCCATTTTTTCCATTTACAACGATCACTCTAAATATGAGTGGTGATAGGCTTGTGGTTAATGTGTTGGCTTGTCATGTTAAAGACCCGATTTTAATTCTCCACATGGTACAATGTGAGAAGCCCATTTTTGCTGTCGCTAACTATGTCCTGTCCATCGGAAGCTCCGACAGGCCTTGTAAAAAGGCCAGACACACAACCAACTCAGAAATAGATTCCCATAATTTGTACGACCCTGTTCCTGAAACAAATCAACTGACAAGACTGGTGAATTTTGATAATAAGTAACCAAAAAAACAAACAACTTTGAGGACTGATTCATCAATAACCATGGCAACAACTTGAAGATGTGGGCATCACTGAAGTAGGGATTCTGATCATTTGGCTAAAATTAATTCATAAGCATAACTTTGTTTACCAAAAATGTTCAAATAAAGAATACCCACTGCAAAGTCTTGAAATGCCAGGTCCTCAATAGGACAAGGACTGATGCTGTCCAAGATGTCCGTAGCAGTATTTAGATACATTGACATTTTCTTCAACAGACAAGTGATCATGAACAGTATTTGAAGATTGTAAACAATCTAAACAGAAAAAGAACCAACTTTTCCTGGGCATATTTTCTACATAGTACATATATATATGAACACTTAACACAATTTAATATACTTGTAAATAAATGACAGTCGATGCCAAACAAGATACCTTCACATATTACAAATTCAGAAAGGTGTGCATCAAAATTGTATGCAATCCAAAATATGTCTATAAATAATAGAAGCCTTTATCAAACCGTTCATACCAGTGATAGGATTACATTTACTGTTTTCTCTTTTACAAGTGTGCCAAAGATGTTAAGCTGTGCCCTTTGGAATTTAGCATGCCAACAAGAACAGCCATCATTCAACTCGGTGAATGCCATGTAACCAAGGCAAGATAATAAGCAGTTGTAAGTATTAATGTCTACCCCTTGGCTTTTTGCTCAGCTCGATATCTCATTTCTGAATAACCAAATGTATTTAGTGAATCATACTATGCATTAAGCGTGTTCACACATTCATCATTTTCAATGTGTTTGTCACGTTTATCTGCGGTTTGATAAAATAAACATTGTCAATAGGTATTGTTGTTAAGCGTGCCCTTCGGGCATTGGGAAGTTATTTTAACCACGCCATCGGCACTAAAATACAGAATTTTGAACTCTGTCAACAAAGGATATTACTTTTTGGACGGAAAAAAGCGTATCACAACATTCATGCTTTATCGGTGATTTAAGGAAAACTGACAAAATACTTAAAGTCACACAATTCATATAACACAGACATACATACAAATTCAGCAATATATGTCAAAGAGAGAAAAGAATCAAAACAATGGCATGCCGAACATAGTAAAACATAGCTGAACATTCACCTGTTAAATAAGACGTGATCAGGACACTTATGAGTAGTTATTGCAATGACAAGGACAGGTCAACATTATGCAGCCAATTTGTATAGTATTCATTTGCATAAAATTAAATCTGTCTTTATCACTAAACAGTCAAGGGAAAAACACTAAAAAATGTGAAACCATCAAAAAAAACAAATAAAATTGGAGAAAAATCACAAGTTACCTAATGTTGAAGAAGGTTGAAAATGTCAACAAACGAAAGAGTCCTGTCTTCGGGAGCTGTGTTGGCAGCCGCTTTAGACAGTGTCGAAGCATGCAGGTTAACTGCTCATAACAACAACACTATGAAAAAGTTGACAAAATTAAATGTCACACCATTGCATAATAGTGTTATAACCCCTACAGGAGCATAAGAGGGACCTGAGATGGCCTGGCCTGTCTCCTTCGACCTTACTTGACCCGAATCGCAAGGCCCGGTTAGAACATGGAGGGTTGAGTAACAGCAAGGCTCGCCTGCCTGCTGCCTGCTAGCGACGTAACAAGCTCCAAGCCAGGTCTGCGCACTGCTAAGAACATATGATCAATATAGCCTCGGCGAAAAAAATAATTTACCTCGTTCTCATGGCCGTGTGTTTGTAAACTCTGGAAAGTGATGCTGTTTTGTAGGATAGTCGAGAAAGATTTCGTCCGCTGCCACAGGATCACATAAAGTTATTTCGGGTCATTCAGTCGCCGTGTCAGCGTGACCTTCTGGGCTACCTACTTAGCAGAGGGTCAACCACCGCGCTTTAGGCGAGAGATGGCCGCTGCCCACTCGCTATGCAGCTATGACACGTCACTAAACACATATAAACCAAATGCACAACCCATGTTAAAAGCATGCATCACAGTTAAAAGAATTGAGATATACTTACAAAGTCGAAAGTCGATTTGCACGTAAGTACCACGACCGATGGAAGTATGTAGGTCATGTGTTTATCGGGAGGTCAGTAGAACACCTAAGGTGACGGGTTCACCTCACGGTCATCTAATGACCAACCAGCCATCTCATTAGCGGCGCGTTACGCCCAATATCAGATTGCAACAGTACTAGAATCTATCTGTACTCAAATCAATTGTCCCTATGCGTTCGAAGAGATTCTTTTCCTCGAGACTATATTCGCGTAGACTGACAACCGCATCACTGCTTTGCTTGAGAACTACTTTTCGATTGTACTGATTGCTATCAAACCCGTTGGCTTGAGCATGCATGACTGCGAAAATTCATGTTAAAACCCGACATGTCAGTCACATAAATGAAATATCAAGGCCATACCCACCCATGCATGAATATTCATGAATGATCGTTTCTCAATTTATTATGCTCAGTAATTAATATGTTTACATGTGGCATTGTTTTATTCGACAAATGTGGCCTTGAAGAGCAGACACGGGAAGGAGGAGTTACGATACATTAGTGAGCCAACGATCACAGATCCGACACGCGGCTACTGTGGAGGGGCATTCGCTTCATCCAAATGCGGCCATAAAAAGTGTCTGAGCTATTTATATTCTGGGTTGTCCCAGTGCACGAGGATTGCGCTGTCTTGGTTTGGTGCATCCAAACATGATTACACTGATGATGTAGCCTCATAGATGTAATTCAATATGCTATATATTCAGTTCCGTAAAAGATGTCAGTGGGGGGAAAAACTATGTATCGTGAAACATATGTACGAGTAACGGTTGGTTTAGAACTCTCATGATATATTAGAACAGAAAATGTTAATTACAGATTTGTTACCCACCCCAAGATTTCAGTACAGCTTGCACATTATTTCCATAAAGGACAGATATAGATAAATGTAAGATCCTTGTCATTTTTAATATGTTGGCGGAACATGACAAAATTAACAGTGCATGTGATACATTTGTATACTCACAAAAATAACATGATTGAAATTTAAGACCTTACATTTAGGGCAGAAAACACGAAAGAAATAGTAAAGTAGAGTTTTCAAATTTTAGGGACAGCAGAGAGCTTTCAGTAGGCGTTTTCTACCCCCAACTTTGATGTGTCATAATTGTTTGGTGTGGCCATCAATATTTGCTAATAAAGTAGCTGAGTTACATACTTTCAATGTTCAAAGCGGCGTTAAACCCAACTCACTCACTCACTCACATTTTCTCAATGCCTTTCTTTTATTCGAGTAAAGTACATGTATATTAATGTAATAGACAAAGTTCGAGTACAATTAGCGCCATACTTTGTTTTATGTCATTATCGGTGGTTCGGGCGAATCCAGCACTTTCTTTTGGAGGGGTCCATAATATCAAAATCCTCTCACAGATAATTTTACTGGCTACAACATGCTACATTTTGGAGTCAAAACAGTTGACGCAGCTTATACCGCTCACAAATCTTTGCAAACACCGTAGAGTTCGCGTTCAATTCTGTCATCGTGGAATGGAGATAAACAAAAAAAAAATTTAAATTGAGAGCAATGGTACCTGGAGATTTGACAGCGCTTAATTTAACACATGAGTGAGTGAGTGAATACGGTTTTATGCCGCTTTTAGCAATATTACAGCAATATCACGGCGGGGGACACCAGAAATGGGCTTCACACATTGTACCCATGTCGGGAATCGGACCCGGGTCTTAGGCGTGACGAGCGTACGCTTTAACCACTAGGCTACCCGACCGCCCCTTTAACACATGAAAATTCACGCGGCGCTTTCGGTTCCACATTCAGTATAACGCTTCAGTCAAATCTACAGGTTGGTTGGTTGGTTGGTTGGTTTGTTGTTTAACGCCGCACTCAGCAATATTCCAGCTATATGACGGCGGTCTGTAAATAATCGAGTCTGGACCAAAAATCCAGTGATTAATATCATGAGCATCCATCCACGCAATTGGGATCGATGACATGCATCAACCAAGTCAGCGAGCCTGACCATCCGATCCCGTTAGTCGCCTTTTACGACAAGCTTAGTCACCATTTACGGCACGCATAGGTTGCTGAAGACCTATTCTACCCCGGAATCTTCACGGGTCCAAATCTACAGGAATCATAGATGTATAGGAGAAAACACTATGTGTTAACCAACGAATTAAGAATCCACGATGTCGACGTGGGAAAGGTATTACCTCGCTACACACCCGTCTACGAAGCTTGCATTGCACAATGTAACGGTTTCAGTGATGCGTCATGACGTCATGTGTTTATAACGCATTGTGACGTCATAATAACAAACGTCTCGGTTGGGCTACACAAACGGGCACCTGTAAGCAGACATTTCGTTGTTCTCGACATCACTTGGGAAACATAACGTACGCTTTCTTTAAACAAATACTGAAACTGTTTACAAACTTCGAGCAGTATAGATACAGTTCATCATTCTTCACTCTTCT
This sequence comes from Haliotis rufescens, assembly GCF_023055435.1. Lineage (NCBI taxonomy): Eukaryota > Metazoa > Mollusca > Gastropoda > Lepetellida > Haliotidae > Haliotis > Haliotis rufescens. Next base: position 1,007,222 of record NW_025964001.1, on the reverse strand, counting down.
TAGTCAGATTTTATTTTTAAACTTGGTTTACGAATCCGTCGACACCAAATAACTGAAATCTGAAAAAAGTATTAAAAAAGGTGAAAAGCACTGGGGTTTTCAATTCCAGAAATTTGTAAAATGTTGTTTTTTTAAACAAAAACAAACACTTACTGTCGCCATCAATGTAAACATATTATTTATTTTTAAATTAAAACCTGTTGAAAATGTATCTTAAAATCTTCAAAACACTGTGAATTGTGAGGAATCACGAGAGAAAATTAATAGATATATTTGTAATTGGAAATTTTTATGTATAGTTTGTATATCAACCTACGGACCCCTACCTAACATGGACACTCATGCACTGTAATGTGTGGCGATTTCTAAATTTTATTTGGGTACTCAAACTGACATGGGCCTCCTGGGAATTATTTTACATATCTGTTCCAGAAAATGCTTGAAAAATAATAATTTGTCCTCAGGTTTAAGCCCCACATCCTGACGGTCTGTCCGCAGTGCCAAAGACAGTCACGTCCTGCCTGTGTGTCCGCAATGACAGAGACAGTCACATCCTGCCCGTGTGTCCGAAGTGACAAAGACAGTCACATACTGCATGTGTGCCCACAGTGACAGAGACATTCACATCCTGCCTGTGTGTCCGCAGTGACAGAGACAGTCACATCCTGTCTGTGTGTCCGAAGTGACAGAGACAGTCACATCCTGTCTGTGTGTCCGCAGTGCCAAAGAAAGCCTAATCTGTCTATGTGTCCGCAGTGACGGAGACAGTCACATCCCGCCTGTGTGTCCGCAGTGCCAAAGACAGTCACATATTGCATGTGTGCCCACAGAGACAGAGACAGTCACATCCTGTCTGTGTCCGCAATGACAGAGACAGTCACATCCTGCCTGTGTGTCCACAGTGTCAGAGACAGTCACACCCTGTCTGTGTGTCCGCAGTGACAGAGACAGTCACATCCTGTCTGTATGTCCGAAGTGACAGAGACAGTCACATCCTGTCTGTGTGTCCGCAGTGCCAAAGAAAGCCTAATCTGTCTATGTGTCCGCAGTGACGGAGACAGTCACATCCCGCCTGTGTGTCCGCAGTGCAAAAGACAGTCACATCCTGCCTGTGTGTCCGCAGTGACAGAGACAGTCACATCCCGCCTGTGTGTCCAGTGACAGAGACAGTCACATCCTGCCTGTGTGTCCACACTGACAGAGACAGTCACATCCTGCCTGTGTGTCCGCAGTGGCGGAGACAGTCACATCCCGCCTGTGTGTCCACACTGACAGAGACAGTCGCATCCTGTTTGTGTGTCCGCATGCAGTGACAGAGAGACAGTCACATCCTGTCTGTGTGTCCGCTGTGACAGAGACAGTCACATCCTGCCTGTGTGTCCACACTGACAGAGACAGACACATCCCGCCTGTGTGTCCGCAGTGCAAAAGACAGTCACATCCTGCCTGTGTGTCCGCTGTGACAGAGACAGTCACATCCCGCCTGTGTGTCCGCAGTGACAGAGACAGTCGCATCCTGTCTGTGTGTCCGCAGTGACAGAGACACTCACATCCTGCCTGTGTGTCCGCAGTGACAGAGACAGTCACACCCTGCCTGTGTGTCCGCAGTGACAGAGACAGTCACATCCCGCCTGTGTGTCCGCAGTGACAGAGACAGTCGCATCCCGCCTGTGTGTCCGCAGGGACAGAGACAGTCACATCCTGTCGATCTATCCGCAGTGACGGGAGCAGTCACATCCTGTCTGTATGTCCGCAATGACAGAGACAGTCACATCCTGCCTGTGTGTCCGCAGTGACAGAGACAGTCACATCCTGAGTGAGTGAGTTGGTTTTAACGCCGCTTTTAACAATTTTCCAGTTATATCGCGGCGTGTCAGCTTAATGTGGGTGGAAAGTCGAAGTGATGCAGGTATCAGACGTTTACCATATCGGTGAAACCAACGAGCCCGGGTATGGTGCTTACAAACCCAGAAACATAATCGGGGGGAACCAGAATTCGAACCCACAATCATAAGTTTCTGGCGTGCCCAAGCGACGCAGCTCTGCACAACGAATCGCGGCGCCTTTAGAAGACGACTGGGCCGTCACGCTCGTCACGCCGAAACCTCGGGTTCGATTCTCAACGTGGATGCAAAGCGTGAGACCCTTTTCTGGTGTCTCCCGTCATGATATCGTGCAATATTGCTAAAAGCGGCGTCAAACCATACTCACACACTCGATGTATTACTGCTTGCTTGTTTGTTGATTAACGCCGCACTCAGCATGAGTCCAGCTATATGACGGCGGCCTGTAAATAATCGAGTCTGGACCAGACAATCCAGTAACTGAAATCATCAGCATCGATCCACGCAATTGGGATACGATGACATGCATCAACCACGTCAGCGAGCCTGAACACCCGATCCCGTTTGTCGCCTCTTACGACAATCATAGTCGCCTTTTATGGCAAGCATGGGTTGCTGAAGGCCTATTCTACCCCGGATCTTCACAGGTCTGATATATTACTGAACGCAGCGTGTTTATTAACATTCATTCACTCATTGTGGGGCGGCGATACTCGTTTACAAAAAGAGACACCGTTCTACTGCATGACAAGGGCTGTATTGTAGATGGAAGCTTGTGGACGTGTTAACCTGATAAAGACAATGGACAATTCGCCTGATAACGAACGGCACGCCGGCAGATAGTCTAGCTTACGACCTGGCTCTCTCTCTCACCAGACACTTACTGATATTCCGAAAACACGCACTTAGATAAGATCGTTCAGACTGTTGTGTGTTCGGCATGACCGCGTGATGTTGTCTTCCTTCTATGATAAGTGGCGGCAGATCAACCCAACACAGATACCATTCCACAATTCCGCGAAATCACATGGTCACATATGTTTCATATTTTTTTGTCACACAAAATATTAATAATATTCCCATTTTCATCAAATGAACGTCAGAAAATGAAACTCGATACAAGACTTTTGTACTAATATTTCACAATAAACTAAACTAGTGTGACTGCGATAATTGAGCAACCACTTTACTCAGTGTTGACAATAATCAGACAACCTACACACTGCTTTTATGGACTTGTATATGTAACATTTATAAAGACAAAATGTAAGAATTATCAATATATATTCAAAGCAGTATAGTGTTTCTCCACTTCATGATTACTGATAGGATTACAGGGTTCGCGAGGTATAAATTGACGCTTAGACCGGCTCCCGATCGAAACATGTTTCGAAAGGAAGATTCTGTAAACACCACTGACCATTCTGAACAGAACCAGTACCCCGTGTATGCTTGTTGCCAGTACCCCGTGTATGCTTGTTGCCAGTACCCCGTGTATGCTTGTTGCCAGTACCCCGTGTATGCTTGTTGCCAGTACCCCGTGTATGCTTGTTGCCAGTACCCAGTGTATGCTTGTTGCCAGTACCCCGTGTATGCTTATTGCCAGTACTCCCGTGTATGCTTGTTGCCAGTACCCCGTGTATACTTGTTGCTAGTACCCCGTGTATGCTTGTTGCCAGTACCCCGTGTATGCTTGTTGCCAGTACCCCGTGTATGCTTGTTGCCAGTACCCCGTGTATGCTTGTTGCCAGTACCCCGTGTATGCTTATTGCCAGTACTCCCGTGTATGCTTGTTGCCAGTACCCCGTGTATACTTGTTGCTAGTACCCCGTGTATGCTTGTTGCCAGTACCCCGTGTATGCTTGTTGCCAGTACCCCGTGTATGCTTGTTGCCAGTACCCCGTGTATGCTTGTTGCCAGTACCCCGTGTATACTTGTTGCCAGTACCCCGTGTATGCTTGTTACCAGTACCCCGTGTATACTTGTTACCAGTACCCCGTGTATACTTGTTGCCAGTACCCCGTGTATGCTTGTTGCCAGTATCATGTGTATACCTGTTGCCAGTACCCCGTGTATGCTTGTTGCCAGTACCCCGTGTATGCTTGTTGCCAGTACCCCGTGTATGCTTGTTACCAGTACCCCGTGTATGCTTGTTACCAGTACCCCCGTGTATGCTTGTTACCAGTATGATTATATAGTTTCGATTATTTACAGATTTAAATAAATAAATGGCAGCAAAGGGGGTGTGTCTGATCCTGGCGCAGTCAGGCTGGTTAGGCTCATCATCAGCTCAGGGCCCTTGCCCCCTCTACACGCAGCCTGGAACAGCAAATGGAACTCTTAGGAAGAGCTGCCAAGTCGAACCCACCCAGAACTTTTCGGAGAACGTGAAGACTCTTCAACACTGCAGCCTTCTGCATTACCAAGATTGTCAGAAGGGCTGTATTCCTGACACCAAACCCGGGTACTCTTCCAAAGTCAGACAACAGATTGGAGGTACCACCCCAAAGGCAGCGAGAACAATGGGGAGGTCCGCATATTTGCCATGTTTTTTCCTGAATCTTGTCAGTCATAATAAGTAGTGTCAAAAGGGACAGAAATTTCAATGATATAAATGATTTCACTGGATTTATCAAAAGGGACAAGATCGGGTTTGTTGGCCAAGATAGGTCTGTGGCTGTATATACAGGCATATTCCAAAGAAATTTGTGCTCATCATTTTCCATGACGCCGTCTACATATTCTGGGTCGTACCATGGAAGGACCTCTGTGTCAAAACCACTAGCATGGCAAAAACGGTAATAAAAGATTGGAGCCACTCCATGTCGCTTAAACAACTGTGCCCGGGCATCCACTGACAATCTGTTGGACAGTCTCATTACATCCATTGCATAATCTACATTTCATATTCACATTTTTATGCAAAATCACACACTGGCGGTTTCGAGTGGTAAGTGATTGGTTCTGAGATGCAAACAGAAAACTTTCTGTTTCGCTTTTAAGGGCAGCTAGCCGGCTTCTTCCAAGCGAAACACTCTACAAGGTTGTCTAACGTCTCACCACGCCTGCACATAAACTCGATGCAGTGGTCGTTCAGAGTCTGGGCCGATTTGATATGGCACTTCGCATGGCAGACACTCATTTCTGTACCTTCCGGCAGTACAGAGCAATCAAGAAAATTAACATTGGCATGGAGGCTATATCCCACATCCTTGGCTCGTTTAAGAAAACTGTGGAATGTCTTGTTTTCATGTTGAGTCTTGACACGCTTCACTGGAGGATAAGACAAATAAATGTGTGCAAAATGTTATCATGAATAGCGTCCACGTTATTATGATGATGATGATGATGATGATGATGATGATGATGATGCCCACTGCATATAAAAGGAAAAAGGAATCTCTACTGGCTCGCGAATGCATCGTTATTTTTTTTATGTGTAAAATGTCTTGCTGAAGAAATATCGATGAGTTTGCCTGCTTTCACATACAAATTATTAGACGGTCATAGCATTTTACATTTTTTTTGAAATATCAAATCGCACAGTTTATGAGAGTCCAGGGGTCCAGGAAGGCGCGATCTAACAATCCATTCCCGCCCACTCACGCTAAAAGCGATTGCCTGGCCACATATACGTGGAACAAATGCTCCAAATAAAATCGATAACCATAGACATTGGTCGAATCGCCATGGTTGGTGTTTTTTGCCCGAGAAGGGACTTGACCTAGAAAACTGTCTCGCTGAAGATTGTGCAATCCATCCCAGCACCAGTTACCTCCCTTTAAGTAATGCTTACATAACGTAGCATGGAAGGATGAAGTAACGTGTTATCTGATGCTGAGGCTAAGTTTACACCGCACACTGCGACTGGCGGAGTGGACCTCAAAGGGGGCAGTAGGTCAGATCTCACGTCGGAGGTACGGTGTACTCATCCTTCGTGACGTCATCTGTCACTGTGCACGTGCTTGCATTTCAAGGACACGTCTTTCAGCCATGTACATGTACATAAATGTTGCCGTCAAGACGTGATTGTATGCATTGGGCATTTAGTGTTCAAATGAGAATGAAAATGTTTAATCAGAGAGAAATAATGTTGCATATATCAGCGTCGGATTTGCATATGTTTACTGAAACCAGGCTGTGCAAATACATTGTTACTATTTGCGTTAATATATAACTATATCGGGTCCAATCCAACCAAATTATCCGAGAGATGTATTAATATTTAGCAGTAACCTCACTTAGTTTGTTTTGTTTATTGTTTTACGCAGCATTCAGCAACATTCCAGCTATATGACGGTCTGTACATAATCGAGTCTGGACCAGACAATCCAGTGATTGACATGAGCATCGATCTACACAAATGGGATTCGATGATACGCATCCATCAAGTCAGCCAGCCTGGTCACCCGATTCAGTTAGTCGCCTCTTACGACAAGCGTGGATTGCTTAAGAGTGAAGAAAAATTCTTCCCCATCTTCCCGAGACAAGCGTGTCCGCTAGCCTGTGTCAAAGCCTTGTTTCTGCTTTGATAAAAAAGGCTAGTGGACGCTCTTGCCTCGGGAAGATGATTCTAACCAGGATCTTGATGGGTTTACTTGGGGAGCTGGGAATGCAAAGTGAATGTATATGCAGACAACAGGGGTCCGTTTACGTGCATGAGAAGCAGTGGTGACAGTGCTCGCTCCTGTTTTATTTATTTATACGCAAATGACTGTATCAGTAATTTTAACAATTGTTTAACCGCAAAGTTTGCAGATGACGCAGCGCTGGCCGGATTCATAGCGTAGTTTGAAATTTATTATCGCTCCCAAATTTCAAAATTTGTCCAATGGTGCAAGATTAATTTTCTTCCTCCAAATGTTAAAAAGACAAGGAAACGAAATTCTGCCTGTTGTTACTGATAACGAAAATATTGATTTGGCTGACAGTATCTTGGCACCATTATTGATTCGAAACTCACTTGGAATGCTAACACGGAGCATATTTATAAAAAGGACCAAAAGCGATTTTATTTTCTTACGGCGTCTTAGGTATTTGAAACTTGATAATACAATTCTCTGAGTCTCACTGTTTTAAAGAACATTTATTCAAAGCATTTTAGTTAAATACCATTCTTTGTCATCGTGATCGTGTTAAATGTTCTACACGTTTTACTTGTGGTTATATAAGTAAGTATCTTATTTTCTTATGTACATATTTTAATATCATATATTTTGTTTTCATATTTTAGTGCTAATCGACAGTGCAACATGAATACCCCTTGGAAAAATAAGGCCTGTCCTGTCTTATCTCTTATCTATATAACTTTACAAGCATACGTAGGATGAGATGATAATGTTAATGTTAACCTCAGCGCCCCAGGGGCAGCTTCTGCTGTATACTCCCCGGGGAGCTGAGAATTAAAAACGAGTCATACAGGCCCATAGTTTGTCTCCCATACCCTAGAGAATAACTTCAAAAACGAATCCAACTCAAGTCTGGAATGATTTGGCAAGTCTAGCTTGTCAATGATGCGCATGTTGCAGGGGCGCCATGCAACCGTGGTGTTCTGCAAGTACTTCTATATATGGGGAATGTGAACTTTTGCCACTGGTCTAAATCAGTATTCAAGATAAATTAGGCCCTACCTGTCCTAAGAAATTGTGACCTCAAGTGACTTCTCTAGCACGCGTCCCCGAGGACAATACCGCGGCCGATAACGCGCTGACTGCCCAATGGTCACTCGCAGTATAAGGTATACCGCTGACCTCGCACCTGCTGTGCACTGACCGCATTCTTTACGGTGTCGGTCAGTCATAATATTAGGCAACCTACAATTACAAGACACGTGCTACAGGGTGTTTATCGGTCATTATACAATTATACTTCACGTGCTCTAGGGTGTTGATCAGCCATTATACAAAATACTCGCGTAACACAGCATACTCATTTAGCACGTGCTCCAACGTGTTGTTCAGTCATTAATATACACGTGCTACAGAGCGTCGGTATACAATATACACTTGCTATTCGGAGCTTCGGTTAATCATTAGCCTATACAATATACACGTGCTACAGAGAATCGGTCAATCATTAGCCTATACAATATACAGGTGCTACAGAGCTTCGGTCAGTCATTAGCCTATACAATATACACGTGCTACAGAGAATCGGCCAATCATTAGCCTATACAACATACACGTGCTACAGAGCTTCGGTCAGTAATTAGCCTATACAATATAAACGTGCTACAGAGAATCGGCCAATCATTAGCCTATACAATATACACGTGCTACAGAGAATCGGCCAATCATTAGTCTATACAATATACACGTGCTACAGAGAATCGGCCAATCATTAGCCTATACAATATACACGTGCTACAGAGAATCGGCCAATCATTAGCTTATACAACATACACGTGCTACAGAGAATCGGTCAATCATTAGCCTATACAGTATACACGTGCTACAGAGAATCGGCCAATCATTAGCTTATACAACATACACGTGCTACAGAGAATCGGTCAATCATTAGCCTATACAGTATACACGTGCTACAGAGAATCAGCCAATCATTAGCCTATACAACATACACGTGCTACAGAGAATCGGCCAATCATTAGCTTATACATCATACACGTGCTACAGAGAATCGGCCAATCATTAGCCTATACAGTATACACGTGCTACAGAGAATCGGCCAATCATTAGCCTATACTGTATGCACGTGCTACAGAGAATCGGCCAATCATTAGCCTATACAGTATACACGTGCTACAGAGAATCGGTCAATCATTAGCCTATACAATATACACGTGCTACAGAGAATCGGTCAATCATTAGCCTATACAACATACACGTGCTACAGAGAATCGGTCAATCATTAGCTTATACAACATACACGTGCTACAGAGAATCGGTCAATCATTAGCCTATACAGTATACACGTGCTACAGAGAATCGGTCAGTCATTAGCTTACACAACATACACGTGCTACAGAGAAACGGCCAATCATTAGCCTATACAGTATACACGTGCTACAGAGAATCGGCCAATCATTAGCCTATACAGTATACACGTGCTACAGAGAATCGGTCAATCATTAGCCTATACAATATACACGTGCTACAGAGAATCAATCAATCATTAGTCTATACAATATACACGTGCTACAGAGAATCGGTCAATCATAAGCCTATGCAACATACACGTGCTACAGAGAATCGGTCAATCATTAGTCTATACAATATACACGTGCTACAGAGAATCGACCAATCATTAGCCTATACAACATACACGTACTACAGAGAATCGGTCAATCATTAGCTTATACAACATACACGTGCTACAGAGAATCGGCCAATCAATAGCCTATACAGTATACACGTGCTACAGAGAATCGGTCAGTCATTAGCTTATACAACATACACGTGCTACAGAGAAACGGCCAATCATTAGCCTATACAATATACACGTGCTACAGAGAATCGGCCAATCATTAGCCTATACAGTATACACGTGCTACAGAGAATCGGTCAATCATTAGCCTATACAATATACACGTGCTACAGAGAATCGGTCAATCATTAGCCTATACTGTATACAGGGAACTGAGAATGAAAATCGAGTGACCACTGATCCTTGGTAATAATGTTAGCGCGTTGAGCAGACATCTTGTGTATCTAAGCCAGCGCAATATAAGGACACCATTATTATTATTATCAGTATTAAACTGCAGAGCGTCGGTCAATGATTAGCCTATACAATATACACGTTCCACAAAGCGTCATTCAGTCATTATGCAATATACACGTTATACACGGAGCCGTGCGAGAATGGCACAATGGAATGCCTTAAATGAACTCGGATTGATGGATATTTAACTATGTTTACAAACAGCGGTATCCATTATTCCATCCTTCACCGACATCACGTTGCTCATGGATTTTCTACCTACAATATTATGTGAATACACGTGACATAGTTAGTGGGACAACGTTATTGAAACGTGTCTGAGTGGGAATGTTTGTATGCGGTCTTTGGCAGTATCGCAACGAGGGACACCAAGAATGTGCTCCACATCGCACCATTCCTGTGGAGAATCGAACCCGGTACTTCGGTGTGGCGAGGCCACACTGGACTATATCACCATATCTGCTTCCAGGGATAAAAAGTAAAACAACTCATTTGAAATTAAAAATTCTGGCATAACAAAAGTCAATCCTATCATGGTGCCAGCTAGGGTTGGGACTAGTCCAAATTTATTACCCGGGCACCAAGCCCCTATTACCCGACCCTACCCGGGTACCCACTGTAGGTATCAGGAGGTGTCTCAAAATGTCCGATTGGAAATTTTTTTAGTACAGCCCTGGCAAAACGTATTCAATGCAGGTATTAAACAATCTGGTCATTCATACATTGAAGTTGAATTAAGTTATGTCTTTATTCAACCATATGAAAAATCAGAAGGAATGGGTGTATAGTCAGAAAAAAATACGAACATTAGTGACTTGTAGTGTAACCATAGAGTTCTAGATATTTTTTGTCATTAAACAATATGTCACGTGACTAGCCACGGGTCCGGGTAGTCCTGTGGGTACCCGGGTCCTACCCAGTACCCACCCAATTACCCGTCCCAACCCATAGTGCCAGCCGTCCTCCTTGTCACAGGTTCTGAGAAAGTGTAGAAAACTAACGGACGAGCGCCTACATGGGGCAACGCGTCTAAAACCGATTTAGATATTTCTCGGTCCTGATGAACTTCAGAACGAGCGCTACTGGCGTTCTTCGTGTATTCACATGTCCTGGTTACCTATTTCGTGTATTATTAATTACATATGAAAAATCTTCCAATAAAAATTCCCGTCTCTGTAATTTTGGTCTCCGTTCATATATATCACAAGTCAGTTGCATTCATAGCGGCATAATAACTACAAACATTCGGCAATAAATAACAAGAGTTATTAACGTTTTACAAATAATACGTTTAAGTGTTTTGTTTATCATTGTTTTTAAAGCGCTTAGCTGGCTACAGCAACAAGAACCAACAGTGGCACCAGTTTACAACGCAACCAAAGGGAGGTAAGCAAGCAAGGGAGCAGGCGCATGCGTCAGTGATCGGAAATGCTGTTATTTCCCGCGAAACTGTCAACAACAAAGTCTCGACTCGGTTGTTCAGTTGGTGTACGTTTTCAGCATGCCCAAGCGATCTAACCCGTTTGGTGAACAGTCACCCCTGCAGCTTAAAACTCATGTTGGTCAAAAGGAGGTGGATCTTGGCGTTGCACAAGACGAACTCATGAAGTCTGTATACGGTGCGTATTTATACATGCCCTGACAGTCATTTCTCGACCTCAGAGTCCGACCCTGTTTTGAATACATGATCTACTTACTGGCTGTCAGTATGACAACTCATATAAGTGTGGAAAATTCGGATATCGTTTCCGAATCATACAATCTTACGTTTATGGCCCAGTTCGGTGTTTGCTGTAACTGGGAAAGAGGGGTTCACAGTAACTCATAATCATTCCGTTTGCTACGAATCATGACTTCTTACAGGGGGCCAATGAGATTGGCCTTAGGACTATGCTATTTTAGGGATACCCTCCATTTAATGAAACATTTTGTCACTGTTTTTGCTGTGATACCGATATGATGACAAAGGTATTAGTTAAAATTTACACCTATTTCAAAACACATCAGTAACACCTTCATGCCCTATTTTCTTCTACAAAAGTGAAATTAAAAAACTAAAAAAAACTCCATTTCAGAGAAAACCAGAGACATATTGTTCAAAGGATCCCAAAAAGCTTTCACTAAAGAGGTTGTCTTTGATGCCAATGACAACATGATGTGGCAGGCCTCGGGAGAACCGACATCATCACGCAGCCTGCTGCCAGGTCAGATGTGCCTTGACCAGTGTGGTCATCTGACCACGCCTGCAGCAAAAAGTGAAGAGACGGAGATGCGCATGACGGCAGACGAGGATATGGCAGTGGGAATGACCGAGTGCGGAGATGCTGGGTCACGCCTTCCGGGTCAGCTGTGTCTTGACCACAATGGTCAGCTGGTCTCATCTACCGGGGTTAGTGGGGATAAGTCCGCTGGGGGCGCAGGTACTCCTGGATTCTCCTTCAAGAAACAATCAACTTTTCCGTCTTTAAGCTTAAAACCAAAAGGCAAGCTAAATATTTCATTTGGAGGGTGTTTGTTTTCTTTGTCATTTTGTTTCTATTTGTGCACTTTCTGTGTTGTTTGATGCACTGTTTATAAAAAATCAAATGTAAAATTGAAACATCACGTGTGATTCCCCACCATGCACCCTCCCCATCTTCATTGCTTGTTTCTTGCATTGGTTCATCCATTTCAACATGTACAGACCTGACCATGTGACGCACCTTCCAAAATGTTAGTAAAAGTTCATGTTGACCGACTTTCCAATATGTTCACTGGATATGTTCAAGTTAGCATGACAAATATGATGATGTAGAGCCATTATTTACCACAAATGTTTGGCAATGTTTTACTCATGTTGTCTCATAACATCAGCTTATAAGGTGAGCTTCAGTGTGTTAGCGTCTCACACCTAGGTTTAAAGAAATACAATTAGAAATTGAATTAGCACTAGTACTGGTAGCGTACCTTCATGTTTTTTAGATGTGTTATTTCATGGTTCATTGTTTGAAATTAATCATGAAAGTTATGGGATCCTTTTATGATCCTTGTGTGAAAGTACAAATTTTGAGGGTACCCACATCATGTAGATTCATATAGTATACAAGCATCATACCTTAATGGTCCCCTTTGTTTCGAACACTGGTTATTCCTGTGCACATTACCATTCTACTTTACTCCTTGTAATTGTCAGGTAGCCTAGTGGTTAAAGCTTTGCTTGTCGTGCCGAAGACCCAGGTTCGATTACCCACATAGGTACAATGTGAGAAGCCCATTTCCAGTGTCCCCTGCCGTGATATTGCTGGAATATTGCTAAAAGCGGCGTAAGACCATACTCACTCACTTTGCATTTGTGAGAATATGAAGACCAATTTAATTGCTTGTTTTTTCATTGCCAAAATAACTGAAGGCAGGAGGGCAAAAAAATATTAATCACTTTAAAAAAAAAAGAAGGGATTTTATTTTATTTCTGCATTGTGTCTATAAACATTATCTTTCCTGAAGTGAATCAGACAGAACAAACAGTCAAAATGTCCAAGGACTTTAAATACGTAGGAAACAGGTTAACAGCCCCAAAGAATTTTTTTAAAGACTAGTCCAAGACTAGTGTCCTCACTTGTCTTCAGAATTTGTAGCTAGTCCTACTTGAACAAGACTAAAATTTCTGTCAGTTTCATTCAGTTCCAATATTAGCTAAATTGAAGTGTTGAGAACTGCTTCAGAATTATAGATGTCAAATGCTACTAGTCAGTGAGGACTACCTACCGTCACTGGCTTTTCTCTTGTCATCACCAAACTTAAGTAGCCTCGGCCTAGCAGACCAACATGAATTTAGAAGCCTGGTGTGGCCCAAACGGATGTACCATTACTTGAGCATGTATTTTTTTCATACTTTCAGCTGCATGTGTCAACTGTCGTACCTCTGCCCCCCGAGGAACATTCGCGGCCTGCAACTTCTGTGAGCAGGTGAAGTGTTCCTCTTGCAGCACCAGGTGCACCCAGTGCGGCGGGGACTTCTGTCAGCTCTGCTCGGTGCTCAAGTAAGTGTTCCCTTGCCTTTTGGAAAGAACACGAGTGACAATGCCCCTCAGACAGATACTGATGACAGTGACACTCGGACAGAACACTGATGACAGTGACACTCGGACAGAGCACTAGAGACAGTGACACTCGGACAGAACACTAGTGACAGTGACACTCGGACAGAACACTAGTGACAGTGACACTCGGACAGAGCACTAGAGACAGTGACACTCGGACAGAACACTAGCGACAGTGACACTCGGACAGAGCACTAGTGACAGTGACGCTCAGACAGAACACTAGTGACAGTGACACTCGGACAGAACACTAGTAACAGTGACACTCGGACAGAACACTAGTAACAGTGACACTCGGACAGAGCACTAGGAAAAGTAACACTCGGTCAGAACACTGATGACAGTGACACTCGGACAGAGCACTAGTAAAAGTAACACTCGGACCGAGCACTAGTAACAGTGACACTCCGACAGAACACTAATGCCAGTGGCACGTGGACAGAGCACTAGAGACAGTGACACTAGGACAGAGCGCTAGTAACAGTGACACTCAGACAGAACACTGATGACAGTGACACTCGGACGGAGCACTAGTGACGCTGACACTCGGACAGAACGCTAATGCAAGTGGCACGTGGACAGAGCACTAGAGACAGTGACAGTTGGACAGAGCACTAGTAACAGTGACACTCAGACAGAGCACTAGTGGCGGTGACACTTGGACAGAGCACTAGAGACAGTGACACTTGGACAGAGCACTAGTAAAAGTAACACTCTGACAGAGCACTAGTGACGGTGACACTCGGACAGATCACTAGTGACAATGACCCTTGGACAGATCACTAGTGACAGTGACACTCGGACAGAGCACTAGTGACAGTGACACTCGGACAGAGCACTAGTGACAATGACCCTCGGACAGATCACTAATGACAATGACCCTTGGACAGATCACTAGTGACAGTGACACTCGGACAGAGCACTAGTGACAGTGACACTCGGACAGAGCACTAGTGACAATGACCCTTGGACAGAACACTAGTGACAGTGACCCTTAGACAGATCACTAGTGACAGTGACACTCGGACAGATCACTAGTGACAATGACCCTTGGACAGATCACTAGTGACAGTGACCCTCGGACAGATCACTAATGACAGTGACCCTTGGACAGAACACTGGTGACAGTGACCTTCGGAGAGAACACTAGTGACAGTGACACTTGGACAGAGCACTAGTGACAGTGACCCTCGGAGAGAAAACTAGTGACAGTGACACTTGGACAGAGCACCAGTGACAGTGACCCTTAGACAGATCACTAGTGACAGTGACACTCGGACAGATCACTAGTGACAATGACCCTTAGACAGATCACTAGTGACAGTGACCCTCGGACAGATCACTAATGACAGTGACCCTTGGACAGAACACTGGTGACAGTGACCTTCGGAGAGAACACTAGTGACAGTGACACTTGGACAGAGCACTAGTGACAGTGACCCTCGGAGAGAAAACTAGTGACAGTGACACTTGGACAGAGCACTAGTGACAGTGACACTTGGACAGAGCACTAGTGACAGTGACACTCGGACAGAGCACTAGTGACGGTGACACTCAGACAGAGCACCAGTGACAGTGACACTCGGACAGAATACTTGTGACAGTGACACTTGGACCAACACTAGTGACAGTGACACTCGGACAGAGCACTAGTGACAGTGACACTTGGACAGAACACTAGTGACAGTGACCCTCGGAGAAAACACTAGTGACAGTGACACTTGGACAGAACACTAATGCCAGTGATAAGTGGACAGAGCACTAGTGACAGTGACACTCGGACAGAGCACTAGTGACAGTGACACTTGGACAGAGCACTAGTGACGGTGACACTCAGACAGAGCACCAGTGACAGTGACACTCGGACAGAATACTTGTGACAGTGACACTTGGACAGAGCACTAGTGACAGTGACACTCGGACAGAGCACTAGTGACAGTGACACTCGGACAGAACACTAGTGACAGTGACACTCGGACAGAGCACTAGTAACAGTGACACTCGGACAGAGCACTAGTGACGGTGACACTTGGACAGAGCACTAGTGACAGTGACACTCGGACAGAGCACTAGTGACAGTGACACTCGGACAGAGCACTAGTGACAGTGACACTCGGACAGAACACTAGTGACAGTGACACTCGGACAGAACACTAGTGACAGTGACACTCCGACAGAACACTAATGCCAGTGGCACGTGGACAGAGCACTAGAGACAGTGACACTCGGACAGAGCGCTAGTAACAGTGACACTCAGACAGAACACTGATGACAGTGACACTCGGACGGAGCACTAGTGACGCTGACACTCGGACAGAACGCTAATGCAAGTGGCACGTGGACAGAGCACTAGAGACAGTGACAGTTGGACAGAGCACTAGTAACAGTGACACTCGGACAGATCACTAGTGACAATGACCCTTGGACAGATCACTAGTGACAGTGACACTCGGACAGAGCACTAGTGACAGTGACACTCGGACAGAGCACTAGTGACAGTGACACTCGGACAGATCACTAGTGACAATGACCCTTGGACAGAACACTAGTGACAGTGACCCTTAGACAGATCACTAGTGACAGTGACACTCGGACAGATCACTAGTGACAATGACCCTCGGACAGATCACTAGTGACAGTGACACTCGGACAGATCACTAATGACAATGACCCTTGGACAGATCACTAGTGACAGTGACACTCCGACAGACCATGATGACAGTGACCCTTGGACAGAACACTGATGACAGTGACACTTGGACAGATCACTAATGACAGTGACCTTCGGAGAGAACACTAGTGACAGTGACACTTGGACAGAGCACTAGTGACAGTGACACTTGGACAGAACACTGATGACAGTGACACTTGGACAGAACACTGGTGACAGTGACCTTTGGAGAGAACACTAGTGACAGTGACACTTGGACAGAGCACTAGTGACAGTGACACTTGGACAGAACACTGGTGACAGTGACACTTGGACAGAGCACTAGTGACAGTGACACTTGGACAGAGCACTAGTGACAGTGACACTCCGACAGACCATGATGACAGTGACCCTTGGACAGATCACTAATGACAGTGACCCTCTGACAGAACACTGGTGACAGTGACACTTGGACAGAGCACTAGTGACAGTGACACTCGGGGAGAAAACTAGTGACAGTGACACTTGGACAGAGCACTAGTGACAGTGACACTCGGACAGATCACTAGTGACAATGACCCTCGGACAGATCACTAGTGACAGTGACACTCGGACAGATCACTAATGACAATGACCCTTGGACAGATCACTAGTGACAGTGACACTCCGACAGACCATGATGACAGTGACCCTTGGACAGAACACTGGTGACAGTGACACTTGGACAGAACACTGGTGACAGTGACCTTCGGAGAGAACACTAGTGACAGTGACACTTGGACAGAGCACTTGTGACAGTGACACTTGGACAGAACACTGATGACAGTGACACTTGGACAGAACACTGGTGACAGTGACACTTGGACAGAACACTGGTGACAGTGACCTTCGGAGAGAACACTAGTGACAGTGACCCTTGGACAGATCACTAGTGACAGTGACACTCCGACAGACCATGATGACAGTGACCCTTGGACAGAACACTGGTGACAGTGACACTTGGACAGAACACTGGTGATAGTGACCTTCGGAGAGAACACTAGTGACAGTGACACTTGGACAGAGCACTAGTGACAGTGACACTTGGACAGAACACTGATGACAGTGACACTTGGACAGAGCACTAGTGACAGTGACACTTGGACAGAGCACTAGTGACAGTGACCCTTGGACAGAGCACTAGTGACAGTGACACTTGGACAGAGCACTAGTGACAGTGACACTTGGACAGAACACTGATGACAGTGACCCTTGGACAGAACACTGGTGACAGTGACACTTGGACAGAGCACTAGTGACAGTGACCTTCGGAGAGAACACTAGTGACAGTGACCCTTGGACAGAGCACTAGTGACAGTGACACTTGGACAGAGCACTAGTGACAGTGACACTCGGACAGAACACTGATGACAGTGACCCTTGGACAGAACACTGGTGACAGTGACACTTGGACAGAGCACTAGTGACAGTGACCCTTGGACAGAACACTAGTGACAGTGACACTTGGACAGAGCACTAGTGACAGTGACACTCCGACAGACCATGATGACAGTGACCCTTGGACAGATCACTAATGACAGTGACCCTTGGACAGAACACTGACGACAGTGACCTTCGGAGAGAACACTAGTGACAGTGACACTTGGACAGAGCACTAGTGACAGTGACACTTGGACAGAGCACTAGTGACAGTGACCCTCGGGGAGAAAACTAGTGACAGTGACACTTGGACAGAGCACTAGTGACAGTGACACTCGGACAGAGCACTAGTGACAGTGACCCTCGGAGAGAACACTAGTGACAGTGACACTTGGACAGAGCACTAGTGACAGTGACACTCGGACAGAGCACTAGTGACAGTGACCCTCGGAGAGAACACTAGTGACAGTGACACTTGGACAGAGCACTAGTGACAGTGACCCTCGGAGAGAACACTAGTGACAGTGACACTTGGACAGAGCACTAGTGACAGTGACACTTGGACAGAGCACTAGTGACAGTGACACTCGGACAGAGCACTAGTGACAGTGACACTTGGACAGAACACTGACGACAGTGACCTTCGGAGAGAACACTAGTGACAGTGACACTTGGACAGAGCACTAGTGACAGTGACACTTGGACAGAGCACTAGTGACAGTGACCCTCGGGGAGAAAACTAGTGACAGTGACACTTGGACAGAGCACTAGTGACAGTGACACTCGGACAGAGCACTAGTGACAGTGACCCTCGGAGAGAACACTAGTGACAGTGACACTTGGACAGAGCACTAGTGACAGTGACCCTTGGAGAAAACACTAGTGACAGTGACACTTGGACAGAACACTAATGCCAGTGATACGTGGACAGAGCACTAGTGACAGTGACACTCGGACAGAACACTAGTTACAGTGACACTCGGACAGAGCACTAGTAACAGTGACACTCGGACAGAGCACTAGTGACGGTGACACTCGGACAGAGCACTAGTGACAGTGACACTCGGACAGAGCACTAGTGACAGTGACACTCGGACAGAGCACTAGTGACAGTGACACTCGGACAGAACACTAGTGACGGTGACACTCAGACAGAGCACTAGTGACAGTGACACTCGGACAGAACATTAGTAAAAGTGACCCTCGGACAAAACACTAGTGATGGTCACCCTCAGTTAGAACACTAGTAACAGTGACCCTGGGACAAAACACTGACGACAGTGACCCTTGGACAGAGCACTAGTGACGGTGACCCTCGGTCAGAACACTAGTAAAAGTGACCCTCGGACAAAACACTAGTGACATTGACCCTCTGACACCTGCATCAGAGAGTCTCATCTGCCAACCCTTACACATAGTCATCTGTTTCCCCCAAGTCTTCACTTTTCAATTCTGATTCAAGATCGAGACCATGTTAAACTATATATACAGAGGCATATGTACAGACAGGGTCATGTAAGATCTTGACACATCTGTCCACAGTTACGACGAGGCAGTGGAACGACCCTTCTGTCTCAACTGTTCCTGAGAAGACTGTTGGCAGTCATCCTGCTTCACGACACCAGTGCTCTCCCCTTCAAGTGATGTCAGTTCTATCTCCCGCATGACACAATCCTGGAGGTCGTCCTGAGCCTTGTCCTCTGAGTTCAACCAGCCGGACCACGCCACTTGGACCAAGTGATAACAAATGAAATCAGCCATGTTAGATTGGACATGAACTCTCCCCAAGGTTTATTGTGGGAACACAAAATGGGTCCATAGTGTAGTATCTTACCAAGTGGTCATTTTCACAAGAGTTGTTCAGACACGTACATTGTTTTAGTGCTATAATGTTGAAGTAAGACAAGTTCTATGGATGAACAACTTCTTTATTACAATTGGTGCGACATTTCGGTGTAGATCCTAACGCCTTTACCAAGCAAGTGATGGATAGTGCTAAACAACATAAGTATATATAATTACTAACATCAAAGTTTATACAGTAAATTGATTGATGGACACAGAGAGCTGATTAAGATAATTGGAAGCCAGTGGATGACTAATGGACACAGAGTCAGCAAGCAGACTGATAGAGATGCTTGATAAAGGTGTTAGGATCTACACTGAAACATCGCATGCTTGATAAAGGTGTTAGGATCTACACTGAAACATCGCATGCTTGATAAAGGTGTTAGGATCTACACCGAAACATCGCATGCTTGATAAAGGTGTTAGGATCTACACCGAAACATCGCATGCTTGATAAAGGTGTTAGGATCTACACCGAAACATTGCATGCTTGATAAAGGTGTTAGGATCTACACCGAAACATCGCATGCTTGATAAAGGTGTTAGGATGTACACCGAAATGTCGCACTAATTGTAATAAAGAAGTTGTTCATCCATAGAAGGGGCGGTCGGGTAGCCTAGTGGTTAAAGCGTCCGCTCGTCACGCCGAAGACCCGGGTTCGATTCCCGACATGGGTACAATGTGTGAAGCCCATTTCTGGTGTCCCCCGCCATGATATTGCTGGAATATTGCTAAAAGCGGCGTAAAACCATACTCAGTCAGTCATCCATAGAACTTGTCTTACTTCATCACACCAACTTCTAAATGCCACTAAAAGAAGTGCTGTAATGTTGCAAGTCTTCTGTAACTGTTTTGTAGTAACTTAAAAGTTTTACTTTCTAAAGTGGGCAAACCAATGTAAAGTGAGTTTTCAGCCCAAAGCAGCTGATGAAATGCTTAATAATTCTAAAACGCCAATTGTCATAATTCAGTGAAACCAAGGAAAGGATAGTGATTACTTCTACAAACTCATCCTTATTTTCCTTGTGATTTACTGTGATTTTCTTGAGTGGAGGGAGTAGAGAGTACATGGCCAATCCTTGAAAGCTGTGTTGAATCTATCTGCCGATGCTGTGATTGTGCACCGGTACAGCCTGGTATCGTGGGGACTGTCCACGGAGGTAGCTGCAGTTATCTCCCTTTGATGCATTTTGAGGAGTTGTGTTCTGGTCCTCTGACCGTGTGTCACTCGTCCAAGAGGTCATGTTCTAGCACCCCACAGCAATAATGACTAAGTCGTATCTCAACCGCAGATTTGCCAGGCCTGGACTGAGTATGTTAAGGTTGATGTGAAGTTGCCTCCATTTTGATGTCGTAAAACATATTTACCTACACCAAAAGTGTAATTCTAGTGGGGGTCATTGACCAGAAATTTCAGTATTTATATTGACTCAAAGTATCACAATATATCAATTGATAATAAAATTAATTCCGTGTGTGAAAAGGTAAAATATGAAGACGTGCAATTAATCAATTTAATGCTAAGTACGAACTATGTGGATTCATGAAATATTTCAAATTGAATTCTCTGTCTTCTCATTGTCTAAACCATGGTAAACACATGTAAAGGTTTCACAGGCAGTGAATTATTAATATGATACATGTATCTATATTCATAAATTTG
Source organism: Haliotis rufescens (assembly GCF_023055435.1). Taxonomy (NCBI): domain Eukaryota; kingdom Metazoa; phylum Mollusca; class Gastropoda; order Lepetellida; family Haliotidae; genus Haliotis; species Haliotis rufescens. Next base: position 986,038 of record NW_025964001.1, on the reverse strand, counting down.
TATCGATAGTGCATCGGTATTAACAATTTATTGGTACATCGATATCAAGACTTACGATGACATCCCTAGGTTCTAGCATTGTTTATATGTTGCTCCAAGAAGCAAGAAATTGCCTTCTTAACTGCAGTGTCTGTATTTGTACAGTGATCTTGTTGCCTGTGTTTGAGGTATCTTCTCCCCGGAGTTAGTTCCCCTTGTTGACACTCTCTCAAATGGCAGCCTTGTTCACGACCCTAGACCAGCTTTTGTATCTGAAGCTCAAGCATATTTTTTTCTGTGTACTCAAAACAAGTTTATTCTGATTCGTAAATATGTGTTCCATAGCGTGTTGAAATTCTCCATCTCCTCTTTACTGTGAAATGTTTTATGACTGGTTTACCCGTGAATGATATTGTACGTGATTGTGCTTGATGCGGTTATGTGTTTATTGAATGATTATAGGTATTATATATCACATTGTATTATCATGATTATGTTAGTGATCACATTGTTACCTGTCAAATTGTATATTTGTATAGTCTCACGACACTTCATCTCAGATCATAACAGTTTGCACTATGCACAGTGGCTTGTTTATCAGTAAGTCTCTTTTCTTGTCCAGGCTGTAATATTCATGGACAGATTCTCTTTCGTCTGTTTTGGAAGGAGTAGTGTGTTCCTATCTAGTCTTTCATTTCATCCAAGCAAGTGACACAGCATTCTGTACAGAAGCTACTGGACTGATGGCCCACCTTTAGAATTCAGTACCACAAACTTTACAAACAGTACCAAAGAACGTAATTTGTGAATTGTTGTTGCCAGATGTACTGCCGAAATAACGCAGTGTGACAGTGTGGCTGTGTGACAGTGTGACTGTGTGGCTGTGTGACAGTGTGACTGTGTGGCTGTGTGACAGTTTGACAGCATGGCTGTGTGACAGCGTGGCTGGTGTCATTGAATGAGCCCAGTGATGTTGAGAGTTTTCAAATTTATTTACTAAATATAGCCTGTGTTGGTGTATTTTATGGCAAGCGTTTATTTTCAACATAGTTATGTTTGTTGGTTTCGACTTAATTCATGGGGCTAAAGGGATCTTAAATTAGATCTTACATGCATACATTGTGTAATGTATTTTCGATTCAGTAATTTTCATTATTATCGTCAGCCACAATGTGGTGTGTGGGATACAGGAGGAGTTTCAGCCATCCTAATGCCCGTCTTTCCGTCTGCTTCTCTATGGGGATAAATTGTCTCAAAAACTATTAAAGTTAGAGAAGTGAATTTTACACACTGATATTAATGGTCATGATCTTAAATGGGTTAAAAAATTGGTGTCTTGAATTCATGTTTTACAGAGTTATGGCCCTTGCTCCATGTTTTGCCGATTCAGGTTCAGATTCAGTTTCAGAATTCCGGGTCATTTGACCCATAGTACATTACACATATCTAATATTTGTAGGTGCATATTAATATCTTCTTTGATACAAAGAAGTTTGTACAAAACTTTTGGCAACTTAAGCAATTTCTGTGAATTTTTAGAAGTACACAAGTTTGCTGCAGCCAATATAGGATTAGAATTATCTGTACATTCTTCCAAGTACAAATTATTTTCTACTGCATAACACGGGCAATAAAATAATACACAAGGAAGAGAATTTATGGATGTCAACTTCTTTATTATGAAGAACACAATGTTCAGAGTATATACTTACTCCATCAGGTGCCATGGCACTGTTTTCTTGCTTCTGATGACGTAAAGCAACCCTAGTCTCTTCTTAAGTCTTTATCAGACTTTTATTATCTTTTATAGTTAACTTCAATATTATTATTATATACTAGTGTATGAACAAACAAAATTCCAATATACTCACTGGCTGAGATAGTGATATCGGATATCTTGTTATGGTTGGTTGGTTTGTTGTTTAACGCCGCACTCAGCAATATTGCAGCTATATGACGGGGGTCTGTAAATAATCGAGTCTGGAGCAGACAATCCAATGATTGACATCATGAACATCGATCCATGCAATTGGGATCGATGACATGTATCAACAAAGTCAGCGAGCCTGACCATCTGATCCCGTCTTGTTATGCATAGGATTGCAGTTTATTAGGTGTTGATGCTGCCCACTTCCAAACCTTGCCATTCAGAACTCCATCTTTCTTTTCTTTTGCAATGGATGATTTACGTTAGTGATTCCAGGCATCTGATGCGAGAGATAGCCAGTCATCATAATACATTCTAGTCTTGAATACACAATGCCAGTCCCTGAGTTTGTTGGGGTTTGATGCTTTTGGTATGTGCTGGTGCCTCGTTCCAAATCTCATTGACCCGAGGTCCAGGTAAAAACTCTGTATTCCAGGGTCTTCTGGACTTCTCCTTCAAGGGCTTCAATTTGAAGATGTTGGCTAGAGGAAACTGTCATGGGACTTCCACCCAAGGCACCTTCACTCACCACATTTGCTCAGATATGAATCGGAGACCGACTCACATTACCTGTCATTGTGTTCCCTGCCAAACTTGTATAGTAACGAACAGGAATGCGCCAAATGACATTGGTCTACTCTTTACCTTTGACCCTGTTCCATTCTTTACTGTAACCGTTTAGGCATGACTAGGTAAGTTTGCACTTCGTTAAACAGTGTGGACGTAGCTCGGTAAACAATCGCAAGGTTCAAGTCTGACACATCTATTACAAAAACTGTTTGCTGGTCTCCATGACAGAGATCGTCCTTATGAGTTGTCCTGAATTCTGAAGATGCTGCATACAGTGTTATGTAGCTGTTGTGACATATCTGATTCATCGCAGTGTAACAGAGGACATGCTGCAGTAGATCCCTGTCTTGTTGTACAGGGTGCTGCCGCCACTGCCACCTACATTGTAAGAATGTGTTGATTGTGGTACTGCAATGACACAGCCAGCAGCAGGATGTCTTGCTATGAGCCGGGACACAAGTAACAGAGCACATCTGTACACCACTTTAGATTGTAATGTTCTATTTGTCAAACATGTCAAAAACTTCGCAAACCATTGTATGTTTAGTATCTGATGCTGTTAGAATGATAATACTATCAGATCATGTTGTATCTTTATATATACACACATCCATAATATATTGGTTGGTTATTATTAAATTCATAAAAAACAAACAGTTGTGTTGTGTATGTGTACTGGTAGTGGACCACAATATTTTACTTCTCGAAACAAGTAGAGAACACAATTGCACACTCGGTAAAAAGTATTGATTCTTACCTAAATATTTTCTTTAATAAATGTTACACCAAACACTAATTACTATTGAAAATGAGTTGTGAAAACGTCAATATATTCAACCATTGCAACATACTTGACACTGCCAACTGTAAATCGTTTAGTGTGCCACGTATTTGGTCATACTGTCTATGAGAAAGATGGCTTCGCACCACCAGTAAGAGCACATGCAGTATCGTGTTACGTATTTGATCATGAGCAAGGTATTGTTATACGTATTGGATCGTGAGCAAGATATTGTTATACATATTGGATTGTGAGCAAGGTATTGATTCGGATCGTGAGCAAGGTATTGTGATACGTGTTGGATCGTGAGCAAAGTATTGTGATACGTATCAGATCGTGAGCCAGGTAATGTGATACATATCAGATCGTGAGCCAGGTAATTTGATACGTATCAGATCGTGAGCCAGGTAATGTGATACGTATCAGATGGTGAGCCATGTAATGTGATACTTATCAGATCGTGAGCCAGGTAATTTGATACGTATCAGATCGTGAGCCAGGTAATGTGATACGTATCAGATGGTGAGCAAGGTAATGTGATACATATCAGATCGTGAGTCAGGTAATGTGATACGTATCAGATGGTGAGCAAGGTAATGTGATACATATCAGATCGTGAGCCAGGTAATGTGATACGTATCAGATGGTGAGCAAGGTAATGTGATACGTATCAGATGGTGAGCAAGGTAATGTGATATGTATCAGATGGTGAGCAAGGTAATGTGATACATATCAGATCGTGAGCAAGGTAATGTGATACATATCAGATCGTGAACAAGGTAATGTGATACATATCAGATCGTGAGCAAGGTAATGTGATACATATCAGATCGTGAGCAAGGTATTGTGATATGTATCGGATCGTGAGCAAGGTATTGTGATACAAATCGGATCGTGAGCCAGGTAATGTGATATGTATCAGATCGTGAGCCAGGTATTGTGATACGTATCAGATCGTGAGCAAGGTATTGTGATACGTATCAGATCGTGAGGTAATGTGATATGTATCAGATCGTGAGCCAGGTATTGTGATACGAATCAGATCGTGAGCCAGGTATTGTTATACATATTGGATCGTGAGCAAGGTATCGTGATACGGATCAGATCGTAAAGTTGATTTATGGTTCCAGCTCTTCTGTGTACATGTTGTCGATGGCATGCTTGAGTCCACAACTGGAGAGGTGGGGGTAGCCTGGTGGTTACAGCTTTGCTTGTCACGCCGAAGACCCAGGTTCGATTCCCAACATGAGTAAAATATGTGAAGCCCATTTCTTGTATCCCCTACTGTGGAATGTGATGTAAAACACATAACAGAAATAACAAACAAAGATTGCGATTTGAAAGTTTATAATAAGTTAAATTTGTTCACCTGGCTTTTCCTAAGTACAAATGCATCATATAGAAGAGCATGTGAATTAAACGGACACAGAAACAGCACAAGGTCTGCAAAAACAATCATGTATTTACAGTTAACAAGCTTTGAGCTAAGTCAGTCTGGAATGAATAAAGCGCTTCCCGATGAGTCGCTCCTGGGGTCGCTAGTGCCACAGCGGATGTCCCAGTAGGATAGGGGTCTACAGATACTCCCACAGCTTGCACATGGTGCAAGCAAATCTCAATTCATTCAAGCACTGACAAAACATGGCCAGATGTTGCTATGTTTCTAAAAGAGTTAACGAAAATCAACGAAAGATATTATCATCCGAATGAAGTCTTTCCCAGTAGGAAACCTTCTGATAGAAGATTCTTTGCAGGAAAAACACATGACAGATGATATCGCTAACTGATAACTCCCAGCACATCCTCTGAAGGACATATTCCCGTATTGCCCTTCTTAGCCTGTGGTGTTAGTCTTCTCACAGGATGACTGAGGAAATACAACTGAGTTGGTACATCACTGAGTGTACCCTGAACCAGCAGATGGGATTCAGGCAGTTGTTAAAGGGGCTACCCTGGATACAAGCGCGTGGTTCACACATACTGTAGCTGGACAGATGCAGGCTCATGCCCAGTGCCCATATTGAACAACCCGGGAGAGGATAATTGTTAACATTACGGCTGAAACAACTCAAGTCCTCATCCACACTGCAATACATTACATTTTTTCCAAGTAACTTTGAATGTAATCTTATTTTAGAAATGTGTATCCCCGTGTTATGGGTTTTTGGATGCTTCAGAAACATTTGTAGTTTTCTCTCGTCACATAAATGTAAAACATCTCATTCCATATAAAAGACAACTTTCTCTTAAAGTACAAGCCATCATCTGAGAATTTACAATGTCTGTGTCATGCACTGTATGATTGTAATTTGTCAAGTTGTTCCAGCCTTAATATAACATTATCATCATATCCTCATTTCAGAAAGTGTGTGTTCCACACTGACAAGCCCTTGTCATTTTCTGGGTATTCGCATATTACACAGTTGCTATGTGTGGACTCGGCTTTCTCGTTAAACGAAGACTCGTACACTATTGGTGACAGGCGACATTTCTTATATCACAGACACGGAGCGTGACCAAGTGGGTTGCTACTGGTCAGACATTGCACAAAGGAATGGCAAAAAAACAAGCATGTATTTACAACACCACACAGCACCATTGTATAGCAGAACTCATTGACTCGACACCCATAACATGCTAAGCTTATTATTGTTGCTGAAAATGTTCTAGTATTTGCGATATAAAAAATGAATATTTCATGGAAACAAAATGATATGAACAGCTACATATGTGACATTATGAACATACACTATGTGTTTATATTTCACATCGCTACAACCTAGCATATTCATTATACGGAATCTCAGAATTTATCACATCACAGAGAGAGACTGCACGTTACAAATACTCTTATATAAGTCACTACATTGAAAGACTTGATTAGGCTAGATATCCACATACAATATTAACCTGTGTAAGAAATGCGTGAAGCGCTACCAAACAGCGTTATGCCCACACGCCGCACTAACGACATTCACCTCGTAATTTGGAAAAGTTGACAAATGTATGAAGGATATGTGTCAAATATAATGACCACTAAAATCTTTTAAACCACCCTAAAATATATCCTAACAAAGTCACACTGGCTTACACAAGGAATCTACAGGGGGACAATAACAATCTCATTCCTTTCCTAATAGCCAGTGGAAAGTATATATTTTACATTATATGAAATGTTAATTTGCAATAAAGATTTTGTGATGATCTTTGCAGTATCATTGGTTTTGAAAAGGTTTGAGCTACCTAGGCTTACAAAATAGCTGCCAAGATAGGTTAGACAATCGAGAATTCTCTCCCTTTGTTCCACAAAATCCTTCCATGAACTTTGAAAACTTCCAAGAAGAGACATGATTTTGAGTTTCATAATTCCACATGAAGTAAGAATGATGGGTTATAAGTAGCCATACCGGCTCTGCAGCAAGTGCCTTCCTTCAACATGTATATTCCATATCCAGTTTAACTAAGGAACATGTACTGCTTGTTTTCAACATGTAGAGCTATATATCCATGTAACTACCATGGGGGATTGCAGGCCATGCTGGGCTGTACAAGCACACTGTTACAACAGACTGCACATACAGACCGGGCGATACGGAGGAGGAATACACACCTCCCTTGTCACACAGAGGGTCATTTACATCTTAATATTTCCATTTACTATTTCTAATAAATCCATATCACTCAACAGGATCGGTAAATTGCAATATCTTTAAACAAATTACTTAAAAGTAAATATGTTTGAGTTACCTCCCCTTGTTTGTCGACCTGCACGACCAGTGACTTGGGAATTTAGCAAATGCCCACACTATATCATTTTGATATACATTGCATTAATCTTTAACAACTGAAAATATATCAATATTATTTCTGAGAAGGCATATAATTATTTCTTGTTTTTTCTGTCATTAATCTCTCATCACAGTTAGCTGGCTCAACATTTCTTCATACAAATTCTTTGGCACTCAAGAATGTAACAAGATCTGACTCTTTCTTCAGTTATGTCATGGACGTTATGACAGTAAAATTCGGCAAAAAACATTCCTTGACTAAGAAAATATTTTACAAGTAATTACTGAGATCATAGCCTCATTTATTTCCAGGATCAGTCCAAGCCAAATTTTACTTCCTTTGATAACAAGTTAGTAGAACTCTTCTTCCCCTATTTCCTCCATGTCTGGAGACATTTCTTGTGGGTCTTCCTGCTTCTTCCACGCCTCCTCACACTCCGGCTTGTCAATGAATCGGAAATCTGCCAACTCATTCCGTATCCGCTCAATTTCCTTGAAGTATTTTTGTTTTTCCCTTGAAGAGATTCCGGTGACTTCAGTGGGCGAGTCTTCATCGGGGAACAAGGCTCGGTGTACCACTGGAACGAAACAGGAGAAGTGAGTGAGTGAGTGAATTGGGTTTTATTTCTTTAATGTGGGAGCAAGCTAAAGTGACAGATCTTTGACGTATACCACCTTGCAACAGCACCAGTGCCCACAGGGTGCTGGTTATCAAGGACTCTACAGACAAACAGAAACAAGAAATCAAGCACCTGTTGGTGCTTCAAAATACCAGAGAACCTATGTTACACATCCAGGCCATGAATACTTGTGATCCTCAACTTCCTAACAATATGACAGACAGACAGATTTATTTTGTACATGTGTCAAATAGTACAATGACATTTTGTTGTAGGAAATTATGACAATATAAGCCCTTATTCCTAGGTTTCTGAAACATCGCCCACCATTTCATCAGGGAGAAACAGGACCAATAAATATGTAAATTAACCCAAAGCCCATACTCATTGGTCACTGTGTGTCTGCTGTGGTATAAAACTCGGATGTACCTTGTTGGTGATGCTCAATTTTGCGTAGATTCTTCAGGATGCCAGCCAGCTCCTGATTGGCTGACTTCCAGGCTGGGATCTCGTTCTTCCCCGAGTGACTCAGGAAGTCGTCAATGGGAGAGGGAGTTGCACTCACACGATTATGCTCTCTGAAAACAATTACACACGTTTCTGTCAAGAACACAATACAGATGGTCATATTGACAGTGCATAATCAGTGTTCATATTTTCACAGCAAAACTAACATAGGATATCCTGCCACTTCTTGTAAATACATCAACGACCAATGTACAGTTTAGGCATGTAATCAATTGTGCTTATATCTGAGTGTTGTTGTGACATGTTGTTCGGACTTGACAGTATCTGTCTACAAATATCTGACCGTACCTGTGTCTACTGTGAACTGACAGTACCTGTGTCTACTGTGACCTGACAGTACCTGTGTCTACTGTGATCTGACAGTACCTGTGTCTACTGTGACCTGACAGTAACTGTGTCTACTGTGATCTGTCAGTACCTGTGTCTACTGTGACCTGACAGTAACTGTGTCTACTGTGACCTGACAGTACCTGTGTCTACTGTGATCTGACAGTACCTGTGTCTACTGTGATCTGACAGTACCTGTGTCTACTGTGACCTGACAGTAACTGTGTCTACTGTGACCTGACAGTACCTGTGTCTACTGTGACCTGACAATACTTGTGTCTACTGTGACCTGACAGTAACTGTGTCTACTGTGACCTGACAGTAACTGTATCTACTGTGACCTGACAATACCTGTTTCTACTGTGACCTGACAGTACCTGTGTCTACTATGACCTGACAGTAACTGTGTCTAATGTGACCTGACAGTAACTGTGTCTACTGTGACCTGACAGTACCTGTGTCTGCTGTGACCTGACAATACTTATGTATACTGTGACCTGACAGTACCTGTGTTTACTGTGACCTGACAATACTTGTGTCTACTGTGAACTGACAGTACCTTCATCTTCTGTGACCTGACAGTAACTGTGTCTACTGTGACCTGACAGTACCTGTGTCTACTGTGACCTGACAATACTTGTGTCTACTGTGACCTGACAGTAACTGTGTCTACTGTGACCTGACAGTAACTGTATCTACTGTGACCTGACAATACCTGTTTCTACTGTGACCTGACAATACTTGTGTCTACTGTGACCTGACAGTAACTGTGTCTACTGTGACCTGACAGTAACTGTATCTACTGTGACCTGACAATACCTGTTTCTACTGTGACCTGACAGTACCTGTGTCTACTATGACCTGACAGTAACTGTGTCTAATGTGACCTGACAGTAACTGTGTCTACTGTGACCTGACAGTACCTGTGTCTGCTGTGACCTGACAATACTTATGTATACTGTGACCTGACAGTACCTGTGTTTACTGTGACCTGACAATACTTGTGTCTACTGTGAACTGACAGTACCTTCATCTTCTGTGATCTGACAGTACCTGTGTCTACTGTGACCTGACAGTACCTGTGTCTACTGTGACCTGACAGTACCTGTGTCTACTGTGATCTGACAGTACCTGTGTCTACTGTGATCTGACAGTACCTGTGTCTACTGTGATCTGACAGTACCTGTGTCTACTGTGATCTGACAGTACCTGGGTCTACTGTGATCTGACAGTACCTGTGTCTACTATGAGGTGACAGTACCTGTGTCTACTGTGATCTGACAGTACCTGGGTCCACTGTGACCTGACAGTACCTGTGTCTATTGTGACCTGACAGTACATGTGTCTAATGTGATCTGACAGTACCTGTGTCTACTGTGATCTGACAGTACCTGTGTCTACTGTGACCTGACAGTACCTTCATCTTCTGTGACCTGACAGTACCTGTGTCTACTGTGACCTGACAGTACCTGTGTCTACTGTGACCTGACAGTACCTGGGTCTAATGTGACCTGACAGTACCTGTGTCTACTGTGACCTGACAGTACCTATGTATATTGTGACCTGACAGTACCTGTGTCTACTGTGACCTGACAGTACCTGTGTCTACTGTGACCTGACAGTACCTGTGTCTACTGTGACCTGACAGTACCTGTGTCTAATGTGACCTGACAGTACCTGTGTCTACTGTGACCTGACAGTACCTGTGTCTACTGTGATCTGACAGTACCTGTGTCTAATGTGACCTGACAGTACCTGTGTCTACTGTGACCTGACAGTACCTGTGTCTACTGTGACCTGACAGTACCTGTGTCTACTGTGACCTGACAGTAACTGTGTCTACTGTGACCTGACAGTACCTGTGTCTAATGTGACCTGACAGTACCTGTGTCTACTGTGACCTGACAGTACCTGTGTCTACTGTGACCTGACAGTACCTGTGTCTACTGTGACCTGACAGTACCTGGGTCTAATGTGACCTGACAGTACCTGTGTCTACTGTGACCTGACAGTACCTATGTATATTGTGACCTGACAGTACCTGTGTCTACTGTGACCTGACAGTACCTGTGTCTACTGTGACCTGACAGTACCTGTGTCTACTGTGACCTGACAGTACCTGTGTCTAATGTGACCTGACAGTACCTGTGTCTACTGTGACCTGACAGTACCTGTGTCTACTGTGATCTGACAGTACCTGTGTCTAATGTGACCTGACAGTACCTGTGTCTACTGTGACCTGACAGTACCTGTGTCTACTGTGACCTGACAGTACCTGTGTCTACTGTGACCTGACAGTAACTGTGTCTACTGTGACCTGACAGTACCTGTGTCTAATGTGACCTGACAGTACCTGTGTCTACTGTGACCTGACAGTACCTGTGTCTACTGTGACCTGACAGTACCTGTGTCTACTGTGACCTGACAGTACCTGTGTCTAATGTGACCTGACAGTACCTGTGTCTACTGTGACCTGACAGTACCTGTGTCTACTGTGACCTGACAGTACCTGTGTCTACTGTGACCTGACAGTACCTGTGTCTACTGTGATCTGACAGTACCTGTGTCTACTGTGACCTGACAGTACCTGTGTCTACTGTGATCTGACAGTACCTGTGTCTACTGTGACCTGACAGTACCTGTGTTTACTGTGACCTGACAGTACCTGTGTCTACTGTGACCTGACAGTACCTGTGTCTACTGTGACCTGACAGTACCTGCATCTTCTGTGACCTGACAGTACCTGTGTCTACTGTGACCTGACAGTACCTGGGTCTAATGTGACCTGACAGTACTTATGTATATTGTGACCTGACAGTACCTGTGTCTACTGTGACCTGACAGTACCTGTGTCTACTGTGACCTGACAGTACCTGTGTCTACTGTGACCTGACAGTACCTGTGTCTACTGTGACCTGACAGTACCTGAGTTTGTTGAGTGTCCTGTCTGTGGACGTCTTCAGCTTGAGTGACAACTGGTAGATGGAGGTGATGAGGAGAGTGTCGTAGGACTGAAATATACACATATCAGTGAGTGAGTGAGTATGGTTGTAGGCCGCTTCTAGCAATATTCAAGCAATATCACAGCGGGGGACACCAGAAATGGCCTTCACACATTGTACCCATGTCGGGAATCGAACCCAGGTCTTTGGCGTGACGAGTGAACGCTTGAACCAACCGCCCCTATAAACACATCAACCTCAGCACCCACATGTATAACACAACTCAACTTCATCATAACAGACACATGGGCTAAATAGCAAGTTGGATTTCAGTCACTCAACCACGGCTTTGTTTGTATATTACTGACACTTAATGATGTGTAGATAAAGAGTACCCTAATGAGTGAGTGATGGAGTTGGGTTTAACGCCGCTTTGAACAGTATTCCAGTTATATCAGGGTGTGTCAGCTTAATGTGGGAGGAAAGCCCGAAGTGATGCAGGTCTTAGATGTTTGCCACTTTGGTGAAATAGGATCTCCAGAAATACACTGCAGCAATGTCCAAGTTTAACACACTGCACTGCAACATCAAGACTGACACAGGCCATGGACATAAGATCGTCGGCCACAGCCCCTCTGAGACACCCACAGACCTGCAGTACTCATCACATCACAAACAGCCTTTCATCATAATCAAGACACGTTTCTGTCCATGGCCCAGGGGTGTTCTATAAATAGGTGTCATAAACGTATTTCATGTGTTTGTTTGAATAAGGAGATCATGTTCTCCCGAGGGCAAGGTGGGATTATTTCATACATTTTTATTTCAGCACTGTTGTACAAAAACTCAACATACGAAATGTCTCTGTCATAATGCAGTCATTGGGGGCATGGGTGGCCCAGTCGTCTAAAGCGCTGCGATTCTCTGTGCAGAGTTGCGTCCCTTGGACACGCCAGAAACCTATGATTGTGGGTTCGAATCCTGGTTTGCCCCAATTATGTTTCTAGGTTTGTCAGCACCATACCCGTGCTCGTGGGTTTCACCGAAGTGGTAAACGTCTAAGACCTGCATCACTTCAGGCTTTCCTCCCACATTAAGCTGACATGCCGCGATATAACTGGAATACTGTTAAAAGCGGTGTTAAACTGAACTCACTCACTCACTCACTAAAGCAGTCATTAATAAACAAAGGTTTCCCTAAACTACCATGCAGTTCCATTGGTTCAAATATCACTGGCGCCTAGCTTCTGGAGTCAGGAGCCAACTCAAGGTTGTACTGTTGACATTAGAGCTATGTTTATGTCATGTTATTAACATATTTACTTGAATGATTCTTGAAATTAATTTTGAATAAACAACATGAAAAATTCTTATTTTACAACAAGAAAAGATTTTCACAAAATATGTAACATATAATAATTTTTTTGTTTTAGGACGCTATTGTATCTTGTCCACATGATTAAAGGTGTACATCTTCGTAAATGTTTTCATCTTTTTATTCCCAAGTTGTTTGAAGATTTCCATATCATAACTGGTATTAGTATCTATTTCCTTGGTTTCTTATGACAAGGTAACTGGGGACCAATTCTACCCCGGACTCCCCACTGGTGCCCTGTCATGTTCCAGGACTGACAGAACTAACGAGATCTTCTACAGACTACAGGCCAACACTGGCTGAACTCCACTACACAACACACACATTAGTAGGGACGTGCTGTGACAACACACAGGATATTCATGCAGTGGATAACAACACAACACACAGGAGGAAACACAGGCGACAGCACGGCATGATGGTGATACACGGGAAACAGCTCAGAGCCTACTCGGGAGAACTTTACCACATTCAGAAACAAAAAACTGTAGAAAAAACATTCCGGAAATATTTCCCTGAATGTATCTTGACATAAACATACATTATCTACACTATCAAACTCAAGGCCTGTCACAAAGGTTTGGTCGTCAATGGAGAACAGATTCACAATACAATGTGTGAGAACTGGTCATGGGGAACTTCGCAGGTAATAGGAACAACAAACATGACTATTGGGGGTTTATTATTAACAAGCTTATGTCAAACCTCTTCTGTTCAATCAATGTTACAAGTAGTCTGAAGGACGTTACAGTGCCAGGGGACATAACTCTTCTAACACACTGAAGTTAATGTGTACATTCAACATAGAAACATGCTGGCTCTCTGGTAAGGTAGATTTTATTTCTGAAAATATGTCCTCCTTGTGCATCTACGGAAAAAACATGTGCAATGTGGTTGAAATAAAATTAAAATAAAATGTCAAGAAAAATAAACAGTGTTGTGTCGATTGTTTCTTTTCATGACAAGTCAAAGAGTTATTTCCCTTTTTATATTGATCAAAGTTGTTAATCAAATGGTAGAAAAAGAAAATTCCTTTATGAAATTGTGTTGGATTTGTAAAATAATTAATAAAAACATTTGTGTGCCTTGTGCATAGATGCCTCCATTATAAAGCTAGCTGTCTATTTCAATACTAGAGGGACATATTTTCAGAAAGTACTGTATTTCATTATAACAAACCTGTGGACTGTCCCCGCCAGACAGTCTGGAATGGTTTTCCTCGTACTCAATGGAATCAAGAGTCCGTCGCCTTGACGACAGGGTGGAGGTGGGGAGGGGGGATGTCGCCACTGACGGTGACTTGAGCTTTGGCGGTGGTGGTGTAAAGGCGGATTTGTACACAGCACTCCCAAGCATGCCGCGACTTATGTCCTATAAGACAACACGACATGACAACACCGGAAGCAACGAAGGCTGGGAGGAACACGTCACACGGCCAGTGCAACAAAAGATAATTGTGCAAAACTAAAATACTTAACTACCTCAAATTCAAACTTTTGGCTATTCAGGACATTTTCATTAAATACGAGAAGCTAAAGATAATATATAATTTACTTATTGTTTATCCTTGACACCCTCAAATATCCAGTATACTATACCTCCATTCTAACTGATAATAGCCAGGGCCCCGTTCTTCAAAGCGAAGTCCCATACTTTAACATAGGCTTACAATCATCGTAGCGCTAAGATCGCTTTGAGGAACTTGGCCCTGAACCCATTCACTACCAGAACAACCTCGTGCGAACTTTGACAGACCAATGAAATGATTGACAGGAAGCTGACATTAGCCAATCAGAAAGCAGCTTTCTTGAATTACAGCACCAGTTTCAAACTGGTGACTTCCATAACAGACTATGCTTTTAAATATATTTTGACAAGTTCTTGTTTTAAAATTTCAAAACTGAACAAAGGAAATACTGGAACGTTTACATAGATGCCCAAGATTATATGGCAGTACTTCCTAAGATCGATATGTTATGGTAGCAAGCACTAAGATCTGATTGTAATGAGATTGATCACTTATTTCCCACAGAATTCCTTTGGCACACAAGACTAAATTCATTGAACAGCTGTTTTCATCTTCAAAATCAAGCCATGGCAGTGAATGGGTGGAGGGGGTTTATCATAATAGATTGGAGATATAGGACACTGGATAATTGATGAACTGGAACGTAAATATGATAAGCAATTCAACCATAATCTACGAATGTTAGAGTATCATAAAATATTTGATTAAGTTAAACAAACAAGGAATGTTCATAAATTTCAAATGGAGTTTGATGCCAGATGCAAACTTTGTTAATAATTTCAAAGACTATTTTTCCTTAGTACAAATGGTCAGAATATAAAGTTAGGATATTTAAGAAAACCTGACACAAATACACTAGTTTCTTGTTAGATACTAAAGATTTAGCATCCATTATAATAACATGTCAAGGGATCTCCAAGGGTCCTTTCATGCTCCTCATGCTATTGTTATGTTGCTTCATTCAAGGGTGGCAGGGTAGGCTAGTGGTTACAGTGTTGCTGAAGAGTCCTGGTTTGATTCTCTACATGGGTACAAGTTAACCTTTCATCTTGCTAGAATATTGTTAAAAGTGGTGTAAAACCATCATACCCCTAAAATCCTTCTAATGACGCAAAGTTATGTTCATGATGTGACTTTTATGTTAGTGTAAAACTAGGGTGCAATAAAAAAACTCAAGATGCAGATATACAACAGACAAGAGGGTCACTGACAACACTACCATAGACATGCTGGGACAACTACCCACCTGAGATGAATGCAAGGAGAGACTAGTATCATCCTCGTCAGCACTGTGGGAGATCCGGTCTCGGCGCAGTGGCCCGGATAGGGGAATGAATGCCCGTGGGAGACCCTGCTCGTCGAAGCTGTCCGTGGCCTCGCTGGTGGTCAGACTGAGATCCTCTACACTTGATACGGAGCCATTTCTATAGGTGTCGCTACTTCGGCCAGAGAGTTCTGCGGAGTTGGTAAATGAAGCTGATCTGTACATCCGCTTCTTGGCCAAAGTTGATTGACTTGACGGCAGTGGTTTTGATTTTGGTACGTCTTTAGCTTTTGCTTTAGCAGAGGCAACTGCTTTCCGAGGGTCATACTCCTTCCTCCGCTTCCAGGCAAGCCGCTCGGCTGCTTTGGGTGAGTTGGAGCGACTTCCTGGCTGAGACTGGCTCCGAGCACTGTTGCCAGTAACAGACAGTCCCCGAGATCCTTCAGTCTTCTTCAACTGGGTCTTGAGAACCTTCAGTTCAGATCTCCGTGCAGCTTCAACAGGGTTGAAAATAGACAGTGTCTTTTGCGAGTTGGTCTTGTAGCCTGATCGCAAACTATGCCTACCACCATCTTTTCTATCAAAGTTCGGAGATGATGATTTGATATTTTCCCTGCTCTTTTTGACTATCTCAGCTCCTAGACTGACCTCACTCTTGCCAGAATCAAACCTCCCCGACATCCCAGACTTGGACCGTGCGGTGGACCTGGCCGTGCTGGAGGCTGTGGACCTGGCCACGCTGGAGGCCGTGGGGGCTCTCGAGGAACTGGCAGTACGGTTGGTGGATCCCCTGGGCGTACTTCCTGTGGAGCTTCTGCTCCTGTTTGTCCTGGGAGTTTCCTCTGGACCATCAGCTTTGGCCCGTCTCAGTGCGAATGCTCTGTTGGGCTTCGTGTTGGTAATGAGGCCCTTCTTTGCCTCTTTCTTTGCGGAACTTCCCACATTGTCTGAACTGACATCAGAACGATAACTTTCAGAGTCTCCCAACTCAGAGGATTCACTATAAACATCTGACACTCCTGAAGTGTCTAAACTGTAGCTTCTAGGTTTGGTAGTTTTACTCACATTTTGGTCCCTATTCACAGACAGAGATTTCCCCAGAGGAGGTTTTTTAGGTGTTGATGTTAAAACATGTTTGGTTGTTGACCTCTTTCCTAGATTGTCCCTTGGGCTTGAAAATGTTGTTGGTTTTACAAACTTATCATCACCATTAACCATTGCCACTAGGCTGTCAGAGTCTGAGTCACCAGCTGTGTCATTCTGACAATAGCCATTCATAGTCTCTCTGTTAGCCATTCGAGCCTCCATGGCCGCCATCACAGTCACGGTATCCCTCAACAACACCTCTGTATCCATGCTCGTGTTTGTCGGGGCGGAATCTGAGGCAGGACTATCCGTCCTCTGGGTGGTATCCCCGCTCATGTCCGACCCACTTCCACTCCGACCACGAGCCGACGAGTCCCCGTTGGTCTCCTGGTAGTGAGTTACCACTTGACTAGAAATAGTCACACTTTTTTGTTTTGAATCCAGGGGCCACAATGTGAGTGGGTCCTCTTGCCTTGGGGTGGCATCTCCTGACCGTGGACTCAGCTCCCCGATCCGAGGGCTGTAATCACTGCTGCAGGGACTCTGGTCAGTGGGGATGGAGGGCAGCTTCCTTCCTGTCCCTGGTCTCTTACGCACATTAGGTGGCTTCTGGGAGCCCAAATCTTTCATATTGTTATGACCTGAAAAAGGTAAATTACATGGTTGCAGATCAGTGACAGTTGAATAGGGCACACAGAGACTCCACGTTTGATTGCTCAAGTGAAGCATCTCATTGTCCGTGGCTTCAGGGCGAGTATACCCTGCTTGTACCCCACTGATTTCAAATGAATAGGGACAAAGTGAATAGATGCGACTATTGTGGCCTCTTCAGTCACTAGCCATCTATATTATAGAATAAACCTTTAATGTCTTCACCAGCATTCTGACACTGTTCATCAAAACAAAAGTCATTTTCAGAATAATACTGAAATGCTTAAAGGTATGCTTATCTATGGACAAAGGGGATAAAAGTAATGTAGGAAAAAATAAGTTTTGAAGACGTTTCCCACGATTGTGTAATCAGTGATCCCTGGGGGAGCGTGCGCTATTGATGGGATTATTGCCTGGAGGTGATGACGAGCTTGAAACTCTACACTATTCATAGCAGCATCAAGAGGTGAAACAGATTCTACTTTGGTCTTTTGTCTTTTGTCATATTTCCTAAATACAAAAATGTGAATCAGATCACAAAATAATGATAAAAAACAACTTAAACTAAAGCCAAGATAGAGTTGTTCACTAAAACTCAAATTTCCATTTTTGAAACCTACATTTAACTGTATCTCCAGTTAAGTACCCGAAAATATGTCATCCCCAAATTGTATTTCTGAACTTGGGCCGCCTCAACAAACTTGTTACAAACAAAAGGCTTTTCTCAAGATGAAACATTTCGACTAAACCAACCTTCTTCCAGATCTAGACTCTGAGATTTCTTCAGTGCTCGCTGCTTCGCCAAGGCGGCCCACTGTGACACCCACTTGGGAACATCGTCGGTGGACATGGCGGCCAGAGACAGGTCCTGAAACAACAACAGCATCACTCTCAGTACTGAGTTTCCACTTTAGGAAGGAATCTGCCTGTCTTCAAGAAATGTTTCTCCAATACAAATCTACCAGAAATCTCTGATCAAATGACCAACTTCTCCTGTCTGTACCAAAATACAGACTAAAGTCCTTCAATGCTCGATCCTTCTCTCACACTGTTGCCTCTATGGAACTCCCATCCCTTCAGCCTCAAAAGTGCATCTAGTATCACTGTGTTTAAGTCTGGACTCAAATCGGACCTTTTTGAAAGTTACAACTGAATGTGTAGATATTTACTATCTTACTGTCCACTCTCTGTTGTATACATGTACATATATGTGCACTGAGCATGTCCCTCAGTGATGGGGAATTTTGTGCTATAGAAATAGCCTTATTATTATCATTATTAAGCAATGATCTTGAGTTCCAAGGCAGGAACTACAATCAGAAATTCTGCAATGCTGTATTGAGTGAGGTGTGGTGAGGTGAAATGGGGCTTAATGTCGTGTCCAGGGATCGAACTCCGAACCTTCCACTCTCCGGGCGGATGCTCCACCACTAGACCACGGAGGTGGTCTCTGTATTGAGTCCAGAGACAAGGCACTGATGGTGGGTACAGTACGGAGACACAACACTTCAATCATATACTAGACTGTTTCTATATATTTAGGAATAATCAACAAATATATGACAAGGGGGGAAACGATGGATTTAAAATAATAAAAGAAAGGAATAAAAAAAAAAAAAAAAAAATATTACAGAATTTATCATCATCATATTATATTACAAACATCACATACATTATATTCTGTTTGCAATTACCCAAACTATATAAAAACGTACAATCATACATGAGAGATTACAGTACTTGAAGTTCAGATGACTGAATGTAGATGAGGTGAGTCACATCAGTGATGGGAAATAAACCACATGTACAGCCCTGGGGCCAGGAAACCGCTCTCGGGCCCATGGATAACGTTCTCCTATTTACATGTATTGTATACTGTGCAATAAAAATGCAGGCACTTTGCATACGTCAAACCTTGACTTTCAGGTAACACCTGATAAAGCTCGGTCTATCATCCACAGAGGTCAAGGTCACAGAGTTCAGGTTATTTTACATGACTGGATGCTCCCCTGTGATGAAGCTGACAATGATGAAACCACAATTTCTAAACCATTATCCAGATAAGTGCTCCTTGTGAAGCCAGGTCTGTACACCTATAGTTACTTGAGCATGGCCTAGCTCGCCCCACGGCCCAAGTTCCTCCCTTGTCTGGCTGTGTGGACAGGCCTGGCTGGAGGTCCCTCCCAACACTGACAGCCTTGTGTACAACAGCATGCTTCGCTGCTTCACAAATAGATTCAATATTACCAAGCATCAATGCGGAACGAACCAACTGGAAAGTGAACACACCCAGATTACCTGGTCATCATGGGCATGATGGCTCAAAGCCCTGGGTGGACCCAATGATAACAACCCTTGGTCGACCCGATAACAACCCTTGGTGGACCCGATAATAACAACCATTGGTGGACCGGATGATAACAACCTTGGGTGGACCCGATGTCTGACAACCCATGGGTGGACCCGATGTCTGACAGCCCTGGGTGGACCCAATGATCACAACCCTTGGTCGACCCGATAACAACCCTGGGTGGACCCGATAATAACAACCATTGGTGGACCAGATGATAACAACGCTGGTTGGACCCGATGTCTGACAACCCATGGGGGGACCCGATGTCTGACAGCCCTGGGTAGACCCGATAACAATCCTTGGTGGAACCAATGATAACAGACCTGGGTGGACCTGATGTCTGACAACCCTGGGTGGAGACGATGATATCAATCCTGGGTGGACCTGGATTAACAGGCCTGGTTAGACCCGATGATAACAACCCTGGATGGACCCGATGATAACAGACCTGGATGGACCTGTTGATAACAGACCTGGATGGACCCGATGTCTGACAACCCTGGGTGGACCTGATGATAACAACCCTGAAATGACCCGGTATCTGACATCCCTGGGTGGACCTGAGGATAACAGCCCTGGATGGACCAAATGATAACAACCCTGGGTGGACCCAATGATAACAGCCCTGGGTAGACCCGCTGATAACAGCCCTGGATGGACCCAATGATAACAAACCTGGGTGGACCTAATGTCTGACAACCCTGGATGACCTGATGATAACAACCCTGGGTGGACCCGATGATAACAACCCTGGGTGGACCCGATGAAAAAGACCCTGGTTGGACCTGATGTCTTCAACCTTGGGTGGACCCAATATCAACAACCCTGGTTGGACCTGACATCAACAACCCTGGGTGGACCCCATGTCAACAACCCTGGGTGGACCCGATGTCTACAGCCCTGGGTAGACCTGATATCAACAACCCTGGGTGGACCCGATAACAACAACACTGGGTGGACCCATGTCTACAGCCCTGGGTAGACCTGATATCAACAACCCTGGGTGGACCCGATAACAACAACACTGGGTGGACCCCATGTCAACAAGCCTCGGTGGACCCGATGTCTACAGCCCTGGCTGGACCCAGCGGCTTACTGACCTGGTGTAATGTCAGGTGGGATGGCTTGATGTGAGACAGTTGGACCTTCACAATCATCCTGAGTGGGATGTCATGCATGGTGATGGATCTCAGCCCTACAGCCATAAACATTTATACCTACATACCCCATCAAACATCTGGCCATGAATCTGTAACATCCTCTCTAGAGTGTCACATTCAATTAGATATCTGGGTAGGTTTTGTGAGTTACTGAGGCATAACCTATTCCTGATTAATGCGTCTCATGTGTGTGGCGGTTGTTGAATTTGTCGCTTAAAGGCTCTGTTTTTTTGTCCTGTGAGAGAGCTAGACTTGAACACCCTGAATACAAGGATATTTTACTATTTCACAAAGAAACATGTTATCCATCAAAGTGACTGAAGGTTCTGTTATGATTAAGAAACATCAGATCCATGATAATATACTTCCTGAAGATCAAATAATGATCTCACTAAAAAATGGCATGTGTTTCTATTTGATAAATGAACAACAAACAACATCCATCATCCCAAACCCTAAGCTGTCAGGGTGGGTGGGTGAGTGAGTGGGTGAGTGAATGGGTGAGTGAGTGAGTGAGTGAGTGAGTGAGGTAGGTGAACGAAGAGAAGTTGGTGGGTAGGTGAGTGAGAGAGTGGGTGGGTGGGTGAGTGAGTGAGTGAGTGAGTGAGTGAGTGAGTGAGTGAGTGAGTGAGTGAGTGAGTGAGTGGGTAAGTGAGTGAGTGGTTGAGTGAGTTGTGTGAGTGAGTGAGTGAGTTGGGTGTAATTCCAGTTACGGCACTGCATGTCAGCTTACTGTGGTAGGAAGGCCCAAAGTGATGCAGGTCCCAGGCGTTTACCACATGAGCAAGGGTATGGTGCAAACCAACCTAAACACATAATCGGGGTGAACCGGGATGGCAACAATGGCAGGATCCAGCAACAATGGTTGGATCCAGCAACAATGGCAGGATCCAGCAACAATGGTTGGATCCAGCAACAATGGCAGGATCCAGCAACAATGGCAGGATCCAGCAACAATGGTTGGATCCAGCAACAATGGCAGGATCCAGCAGTGGGCTGCAACTAGCTCAAGTAATTCAGGAATCCTTCTCATCAGAATGTTAGTCTTAGGGATATCTGCCACATTTACTTGTGTATAAATATCTATAAATTGTCACAATCATTATATAGACAATACAGCTAGGATGCATATTATACTACTAAAAAATGTTTTATATGTATACAAAGGTAATGAGTCTTGATTCATATCGAAGTGGGTAAGTTCAGACACAATATATGGCTTTAGGATATATAATGCATTTCATCAACATTAATTAATACCTAATTCAATATTGTGCATATTATTTGTGGCGAAGTTGTGAGTGTCAGGAGATTGTTTTCCTGCTAGTTTCACTATTTTCCAGTGGTAACTTGATGCCCCCACACCTCAGGGCCGTGCTACAAAGCAAGGCCATGGAGACTAAAACAATGTCACATACAAATACTAGGTCTACATAAACAGTGACTTGTTATTACACCTTATTTACTATCAACCAGTGAGTCAAAAAGTTACCTGTGACTTGCATGACATGGCAGAGCTCTACAGGACTACATGTTTACACAATGTATCAGATGAACAATGTTTGTATGAAAACACACCGAGTCAGCGAGTCTCCCTGCCTGACACCCCATGAGAACACAAGATTATGGCTGCTTGACACCATGATGAATGGAGACCTCTCCTACATTCCAAATATATCCAGTCAGACGATGCATTAAAGGTACACTGGGAAAACGTATCATCCGTTGTCTTCTCAAAGTCATACAAACATCCATACTCCATCACCAGCAGCTTATCAATTTTGAAAAATATTACAAAATGGCGAATTGTTATAAAAAATATAATAAAATAAAATAACAATTTATGAATCACCATGATTATGAATCTACATGCATAGTATTGCCTTATGTCATGGATCCGATTTGGAATATGTCGACATATGAACCTTCAGTACAAGACCCCAGCTTTATTCCATATACCATCATGACAATGATTATACACATATATCTATTACCAATGTCGTGACATATGTACTTTAAGGTGAAAATGAAACATAAAAAACAAAAACAATAACAGAGTGCTCTATTAATGAGATTTCATAAGTCCAAATTAAAAAGGGTAATGGATCAGAAATCCATCCATTATCTCTTGTAATGTTGAATAACATACAGCATGAAACTGCGGTTGGCTGATGAAGTGCACTTATCATGCAGTAAATCAATAACACCCCACATCCGTCACTGGGCCACTTAGTCAATCACACCTGTCCAGGACACACCTGTAACGAGGCAGATTAATAATGATGGCCTTGCTTCTGTGACACCTGTCTACACCGCAGCTTCACGCAATACATTTGGGACTTCCTCATCACCATGTGTGAGGTAGGAGTATGCACCGTATTGTGCTTCCAGGCACATGACACAATGACCACACAGGACTACTGTGTCATGCAAAACACAGTAGCAGTCTGAAATGTTGGAAAGACCGTTCTGTCATTTCGAGTTTTGTAAAATGCACATAACTCCATTGAATCCATGGTTAGTGAGTGAATAAGATCACTGGGTGCTATGCTGCTTAAGTACCTCACAGGTCTCCTGAGTGGATTCCACCCTTGAAGATCTGGGTTAGAATTGATCATCAGCAACCCATGCTTGCTGTAACTGGCGATTATGCTTGTCGTAAGAGGCGACCAACGAGATTGGGTGGTCAGACTCACTGACTTGGTTGATGCATGCCATTGCATCCGAATTGCGTGGATTGATGCTCATGATGTCAATCACTGGATTGTGTGGTCGACATTTGACTATTTACAGACCGTGGTAAAAAAGGTGTGATATTGTTGAGTATGGCATGAAACAACAAACAAACAAACAAATAAACAAACCTTAGTGGATTCAAACTTGGAACTTCTGTGAGACAGTCTGACACTAACCTTTAGTAAAATTCACGACTGTCACACCTTCCTAATATCATGTCAAGTGTAAGAGGTTAACCATCCAGCAGTGCCCAGCACATCCTACTGCTGCACACCTGTGTAATGTACAGGTACCACATCTCACCTGTCGGCTTAGAGAGGGGGTTAGGCTGAGTTACATCAGTGTTGACATTGTGTAATTAGATCCCAAGATGGCACACGATGTATGGACATTACTGCTCCTTTCAGAGATTAATCAGCTCTCTAAATACACGGAGAATGTCAGGAATCCTACCTTAATGGGGCCATCCACATCGGCCTCTCACATCATGAGGACAACACCCATTAGACCACAACTATAATATTTATTACCTGTCCGCTTCAACAGTTCTGTGTACAATATGAGATTCCCAAGACATTTAGAAGAGACATTTCAAATTTCATACTGGTTTAATGTGTTTCTTCACAACATGTATAATATGCTCACTGACTGAATAGTGTAAGATATAGTAATGATGTTCTCAAGAAACACACTGCAGGTGCATGGATGAGCACTCCCAATACAACCCATATCCCATAACTTGAGCTATAATCCCAAGCTGGATACTCCCAGTACATACAAAAACAGATGCAATAAAAACCACCAGATATTTGAAAACATAAGTGTTGAATAACCGTAACCATATCTCTCTGTTATCGTCTCTGTCGGGGCGGTAGGGTAGTCAAGTGGTTAAAGCGTTCGCTCGTCACGCCAAAGACCCAAGTTCGATTCCCGACATGGGTACAATGTGTGAAGCCCATTTCTGGTGTCCCCGGCCGTGATATTGCTGGAATATTGCTAAAAGCGGCGTAAAACCATACTCACTCACTCACTCACTATCGTCTCTGTCATTCAAACCCCTTCACCCACAATATATCGTCACTTGGGACTACAATCTTAATGACACTGTCTCCCACCCACAACAAAGGCTTATCAAACTGTACCGCACTCACATCTTTTCCAATAATAGTTTTGAGGTTGACAACATAGACCGCTCTTCTGAACACACTC
Organism: Haliotis rufescens; assembly: GCF_023055435.1. Taxonomy (NCBI): domain Eukaryota; kingdom Metazoa; phylum Mollusca; class Gastropoda; order Lepetellida; family Haliotidae; genus Haliotis; species Haliotis rufescens. Next base: position 961,214 of record NW_025964001.1, on the reverse strand, counting down.
CAAAAAGTACAATCTCCTTGACACACTTCAATCTCTATTTGGTTCACTATTTATCTGTGACAACAGTATTCAGAAATAGAATCTGTATATTTGAGGTTGGATGTCATCACGACAGTGACTAATTTGGATAGCAACATCTATATCCTAGATACACGTTTCAGGGCTACTTCTTGCTCCTTCATCGCCTGAAACAGCAAGAGATGCCCTGAAACACTGTGTATGTATAATACAGAAGTTGTCAAACTTGTCAGATTAAGATATTTTAATAAATATTAGCAACGATTTACACACTAACACAAGTAATCAGTTTGGTTTCTTATTGAGTGAGTGAGTTGGGTTTAACGCCGCTTTTAACAGTATTACAGTAATATTGCGCCGTGTCCGCTTAATGTGGGAGGAAAGCCCTAAGTGATGCAGACATTTACCACTTCAGTGAAACCCACAAGCATGGGTATGGTGCTCACAAACCTAGAAACATTATCGGGACATATTGGGATTCGAACCCACAACCATAGCGTGCCCAAGGGATGCAACTCTACACAGCAAATCATGGCGCCTTAGACGACTGGGCCACCTGTGCCCCCTTGGTTTATTATTGAATAATGGGACTATCCCTATGAAATGTTGAATGGTATATACACTTGCAAATAACAGTAAAACTCCCATTCAGGATAAAAAGAACCACAAATTGTCCAACACAAAATACATTAAGGCATCTTCAAAGGGCATTTCTGAAAGTTCTTCTCCACCAGCCAGCAGCTCTCACTGATCAAAGGGCAGCACAATCCACTGGTCTGGGTTACTGCTTCAGTATTGATGAATCAGCATAAAGTTCTGTCAGACCCGATCCATAAACATGAAATCTCTACACTAGGCTTTTATCAACATGAAACATCCTTGCTTCAGGGAGGTATTTCAAAGTCGAGTACTTTTATGTTTCATCAACTATTTAAGGGTATTTCAAAGTATGGGGATACAAAATCGAGTTGAAACAGTCGGTTGTCTCTAATGATGGCTGACATGTGTGGGCAATGGCAAGTCATCAACAGTGCTGGGTGGAAGACAGTTTATTATGGCATGGACAGCTCAACAACAAATCAGGGCGCTAAGGAACTGTATTTTATGCTGAGTAAGAAATATTACATCGTTATGACAGGGAAACACTAAGGGCTCAAAATATTGTGAATAAGTCTGGGATCAAACCAAGACCTTGTGTGCAGGCTGAGAGAACACACTTTCCACTGTGCTACTGTGCTGTGGTTGTTGGGTTATATACTCACCGCCAAAAGAAACATGAACCATAGAAACATATAGAGAAGTATGTACGTTCAGGAGATATGTTTGCAGTGTGTACCAAATAATGACAAAACTAACAATGAGTCCAGTGTTACACCAGAGTGTCTTTATTATTATCACGCTATGCTGCACATGATTTTAAACTTTACACGCTAATCCTGCACGAGACAAATGGTGCATCTCGAGTCATTGATCTTTGACGTTACATGTGATGCGTTCATGAGCTTCGGTTCACACAACATACCAGTATGTTGGTTTGTGCATCAAACCAATCTAATATCTCTTGAATATGAGGAATTCTTCATATATTAACCGACATATGTGGTATTCACGTTTCTAATGTCGGTGAGTTTATTCTAAAGGAGGGTGTATTACGATGAAGGGGTGTATTATGATGATGAGGATGTTTTACGATGAACCCGACCGTTATCCAATCACAGAGTACCCTGACCTAGCATCTGAGATGATGTGCTGTTCTGTCTGCCTCTGCAACAAGGTGGAGGGCTCACCGCTGTGAGAGGATTACCTGTATTTGGTCAACATTAAACACCCCCGTGATACTCGCAACACCCTCAACACACAAAACCTTTAACAGTGATGTCTCCTTAACAAACAAACGTTAGGGCCCTTCTCAAACTAATGACTCAGTTCTTAGTTCATTTTGAGATGATACAAACCCAATCTAATGAGGTCTGTCAACACTGACACGTCACTGTGACTTCAATCATGTGACACAGACTGGGATGATATGGGGCAACCTGGCCTCTCGGAACAATTCCCCTAACATTACAATTTATAAGGCCCATTTCTGGCATCCCCCACTGTGATGTGTCTGGAACACTGGAGAGTAGAACCCTACTTAATCACCATACCGAGTGGTATGTTTGTGCAGACGATGTTGAGAGAGGCCGCCAAAAGTAATAAATTACATTAACACGACACTTCAGTGAATTCAGGTCACTTCCTGACACAGAGATCCTACGTTCTTGCTTCACAGAGGAATCCAGAAATCCATACAGCTCTTACATGGTGACACAAACAACTCTACTCATTTTGTCAATACCACTGATAATATGAAATAAGTTTGAATTTGATTTTCTTACAACTAAGAGAGTCGAACATGTACTGAAAAAAGATATTTCAATTTGTTTCTTTGTCTATTAGACATAAGGCTTATCATCAGGTGTTAATGTGTGATGTTACAGGTAAATTACAGGTAACTGCTGCTGTCTATGTTCCTGACAGATGTACATCTCACCCCATCAGATTATGTCCAAGTTTTTAGGTGGTGACGTAGCCTAGTGGTTAAAGTACCCGCTCATCACGTCAAAGACTCGGGTTTGATTCTCCACATGGGTACACTGTGAGAAGCCCAGATTGCTGTAATATTGCTAAAAGTGGCCAAAACGACACTCTCTCACATCAGCTTTTACATTCCTGTCCAATACAGCCAATGAATGATTTTTTAACAGATACTGAATGACCTCAGTATTCATGAAACAGAGCACATGTCACCAGGGGGGACATGATGAAATAAGAGCTTCTCCTAAACTTCACACACAAAACGGAAAACAAAATGAAGAATATATGCCCTGACAGAAATCTGTCACGATATCTGCCACACACAACAACCCGGCAAAACGATTAACAGAAGTACAAAGGTGATAGTTCATGCAACCAGTGACATTATCCCACGAAAAGTTCAAACATTATATACCTCCTGTCTACATCACTCTACAGAGACACAGAAGTCAGTATCTCACCAACAATCTCTAACCCTACCTTGACCGTTAACTTTCCTTTCAATGTATCGTGCGACTGAAGACGCAGATATAAAGTCACGCAAGCAGGGTGTAACATGTCAATGGCAGCTACTGAAAAGACTCACTCTGTATTCAACTCCCACACTCACTTACCTAATCCCTGCCAAGGAGACTGACACCTGAAATTTACCTGTACATTCCGCAGGGGTCAGGTACCTGACAGACAACAGGTGACTTGGGGGTACAAGGATAGGTATCGGTCCTACAGTCCCCCGACACTGAGAGGGCAGGGGGTGGGGATCTCATACCCCAATGGTAACACTGTACCATCTTGGCTTGCATTGAGATCAGTAAACTCTACGCTTCAAGTTCAGTGTGTGATGGTAAAATTTCCAAAGTGTAAAAATATCATTTCAATTTCTTATACTAAAATGTTCAATGTCTGATGGTAAAATGTTCAATGTTCAAATAGTAAAATGTTCAGTGTTTAATGATACAATGTCTAATGGCACAATATTTCATGTTTATCTGTAAAATGTCTACTGGTAATCTGTCTAATGTGTGTTTAATGATGAAATGTTCAATGTCTTATGGTAAAATGTTCAACGTTTAATGGTAAAATGTTCAATGTTAAAATAGTAAAATGTTCAGTGTTTTATGAGAAAATGTCTGCTTGGTAGAAACTGGTAAACTGTCTAATGACTATTGTCAAAGTAAAGTTAAGATGTTTAATGTTACAAAGTCTAATGTCTAAAGATTAGTACCTGATGTCTAACAGTAAATACATAGAAACTCTCAAAGAAAATAGTCAAACAAACACGTACTTTGAGATAATATTTTGGCTGATGACTATAAATGAATGCACACATACCTGTCCATACTCAGGATGTACTTATCCTTATAGATATATTACTTATAGACTATTTAATGACCAGGTCATTCACCTGTCACAGTTGACATCTGACCATATTGACATACCTGAAACTGATATACAATAGCAATATCTATTGACATGCTCAGATATCTATCGTCAGAGTGTCACCAAGAAATCACTGCCTCTCTTCAGCTGTAGTTAGATAAAGGTCACAACTCACTCGGTGATATTAATCTGTTTACAAATATGCTCTGATAAGTCCCAAATTCAAAATTAAAGACAAATAATATGACAACTTGTTCACCCATGACCTGACCAAACCATAAACAAAACAGGTTATTATTCTTACCTGCAGGAATATATTCCCTGATGGGGGATTGATAGCGTGTTCCATTTCCTGTAAAAGCCTTGCTACGCAATGTGCTTGTTACTCCTTGTTAAAGCCAACTCCTGATGAATGTCGAAGTCTCTAAATGTTTACAACTACCTCAAGCTAAGACAAGACCATACTACTCTCCCTGCATACCACAAATGTTTTTTCACTCTGACAGGAATATTTGATGGTGTAATTTGTTGTCAAGGTCTGCGAAGTCAGCCGATCCTATCCATCAGTGTGTGTTATCTACCAGGAAATCCAAACTCTCAACCTCGCGGTGTCTCTTTGATGCTCTCCACCGCTGGAGGTAAAATACTTCCTCTCGTACTAGAGAGCTGAGGGTGAATGCTTCTTTTCAATGGAAATTCGCCTCTGGATCCTCGACTATGAGGTAACCGAAACTCTCCTGAGTCGTCTAGAGGGTGGGAGAGTGCTAGTCACCAGTGGGAATGCTCCACTATGAGTTAACTGCAGCAACTTCCCTGAGTGTTTCACAAGCCCACTAGCAACAACTGCCCTGTGTCTGTGTTGGTGTGTGGGATCAAGCCACACCAGTCAGCTGGAGCTCGTTAGTTGCCTCACTGAACAGAAGCTCTTGGGATTATCTCACATGGATTAGGATTTAGATAATTATACCTGTCAGTAATGCTTCAAGAATCAAATAGACACCTCAGCTCCTTAATTAGATTCGTATACATGCAGTGTAATATATATACAGGCTGTGCATTAACCCTACCCTGTGTAAATATATCAGCATTTATAAATAAACTCACAGTGTTACAAACAATAAAGAAGTTGTTATCTACAATAAGTTTCACGTCAATATGTTTTTCAAACTTTTAAAAGCCTCGCCAAGACTTGATTAAGACTTGCACAAGTCTCCAAGGCAATAATTATTAGTAAATTATTATCAGTAGTAAAAATGATAATTTCTAGATAATATAAACAATAAGAACAAGTTGTCCCTATAAAAAAAAACTGCATCCTTAGAGTGTACAATCCACTTATCTAGATTTGCCTATTAAAGGATAGAATTACTATACATCGATGGACATATCATTCAGTACAGCCGTGGAGCAAGGCTAGACTTGATTATACGTGCAGTGTTACACATGCATACAGCGTTATGCATGCCGGACTGGGCATCTTATGGTTACAGTGAATTACACTTGAATGCAACAAGGATGACAGCACGGCTCAATGAGCTGCAACGCAGCACAGGCCACCTTCACCCAGCATGATATGACTGCAACCTTGCACTCCCTCTAATTCTACTGTAGGCAGTCACAAAATGTACCACGATCACAAGAGGAAACTGAAGAGGGCTGCTCCGCCCGGCCTATGTGCAGACAAGGAAACTCATTACTGGAGTCAGTCCGGTAATCTTCATCACAAACACTATCTGGCCACCTCCAGGTAATTACAGTGACCATTGTCCGAGAGGGGCCGGTCTGAGTGGACAGCAGCCGTGAGAGTGAGCTTGTTGACACACCAGGTTACAAGAACTGACATGGAGTGGACCAGGGGAGTTCAATCATGAAGATGCTCCACCTTCTCCTGATGGTGGTAAGATCCACCTGAGAGATAGAGATAGTACCCTGCTGATCGGGATGGTGGATTGAGTGACACGAAGTGGCGGTATGTGGGGGTGGAGGTGGGTGGTTGCGTTGAGAGAGAGATGAAGACGCTCCTGCTGCTGATCGGGATGGTGGATTGAGTGACACGAAGTGGCGGTATGTGGGGGTGGATGTGGGTGGTTGCGTTGAGAGAGAGATGAAGACGCTCCTGCTGCTGATCGGGATGGTGGATTGAGTGACACGAAGTGGCGGTATGTGGGGGTGGATGTGGGTGGTTGCGTTGAGAGAGAGATGAAGACGCTCCTGCTGCTGATCGGGATGGTGGATTGAGTGACACGAAGTGGCGGTATGTGGGGGTGGATGTGGGTGGTTGCGTTGAGAGAGAGATGAAGACGCTCCTGCTGCTGATCGGGATGGTGGATTGAGTGACACGAAGTGGCGGTATGTGGGGGTGGATGTGGGTGGTTGCGTTGAGAGAGAGATGAAGACGCTCCTGCTGCTGATCGGGATGGTGGATTGAGTGACACGAAGTGGCGGTATGTGGGGGTGGATGTGGGTGGTTGCGTTGAGAGAGAGATGAAGACGCTCCTGCTGCTGATCGGGATGGTGGATTGAGTGACACGAAGTGGCGGTATGTGGGGGTGGAGGTGGGTGGTTGCGTTGATAGAGAGATGAAGACGCTCCTGCTGCTGATCGGGATGGTGGATTGAGTGACACGAAGTGGCGGTATGTGGGGGTGGAGGTGGGTGGTTGCGTTGAGAGAGAGATGAAGACGCTCCTGCTGCTGATCGGGATGGTGGATTGAGTGACACGAAGTGGCGGTATGTGGGGGTGGAGGTGGGTGGTTGCGTTGAGAGAGAGATGAAGACGCTCCTGCTGCTGATCGGGATGGTGAGACACATACACATGGAGTGAACTGGGTGACATTCCTCCTGAGGTGGGATGCTTGGAAACATGGAATACACCTCCTCCTTCACCTTGCATACATGATCTCTTGAACTACATTACAGAATAATAACTAGCACTTCTTAAAGGTTATTGCTAGGATAACAACTACCTGCATGTTATCTTGACACAGGGACTGTCTTCAATGCTACTTCAAGGCGCGTGACAATACTGGCAGCCATGATGCAACCTTTCTGTGGTATGGGTAACAATGCTACTGCCCATACCGCACCCTGTGCTTTACAAACATTGATGATACCTATGGCATACAATACTTTAATGAAACTTAAATATTTTCAATCCACTTTAATTAATAATACTTTTCAATTCCTAAACAACATCAGAATGTGCAGAAAAAAACACAGCTGCACATTGAGCACATACTGACGGGTCAAGATTCTAACATTCAGTCCACCATGGCTTTTACTCCCCAAACCATATTGTAACCTCTTCAACAAACACTTTAATAATTTCCGACCATCCATCAGAGTGAGTACCACCAATTGGTGACACCACCCAGGCACTCAAGCCTCTAATTCAAAACCTCTACACATACTCACAGACAATACAAGACTTACGGGGAGGGATTACCCCTAGTGAAAACATTGAGATGGGCTTTACCTACCTATGCAATACCTGGACTGACCGCTGACTGCCCGGCCCCGGAGATAAGTCTATCCTGTGATTGCATTACCCAAGCCTACATTATAGGTGAGAACAATAAGAGGCCATTGTTGTGTGCTGTCGGCGAACTCGGCTAACTGTGTATTTGCAGACAGATCAACCTGGAATTGTTCTAATCCCCCTTTCCTTAAATCTGCGACTTTCTTCCCGGATTACAGTTTAATCTATGAATTCTAAAATTAAACACATCCTTGAGGCTGTTTTTTCAGGTCACTTCACAAATTGGATTTCCAGTTTGACAGATGTTGACATGAGTGGTAGTTTTGCCTTGGCAGGATATTAATAACCATCTCAACCTGATGCTTGTACAGCTACAGCTCACACCGCTCACATATCTACAGCTATCTGACATGTCAAGTGTATATCTCCTCCCATGTGTATTGAACTTGATGTCAATTTATATAATTTAATCTGTCATAGTATCACAGGCAGAAAGAAGCATGTGGCCCACCTGTATTTCACAGAAGACGAAAGTTGATTTCTTGCTGCTCTGTCCTACTCCTGATTTCCATAGCCATGTTGTAGAATATGTGAGAATATAATATGTAAATATGACAAAATTCACACAACTGTTGAGAAAGTCCTCGCTATAGGTCTCAAAATGTTTTTCATCCCTCAGTACCCTTCCAATCCACCTTGTAACCCCTCTAGCCCCGCTGATCACAGATCTCAGTTTCTTTGTGAAACCAGTTATACAATGTTGCCACATCCCCAGTCAATAAATAACATGTATCCCACATGTACATCCCTACCTTTATCCACACGTCAGCTCCGGTCAATACAGATAGATATAGCCCTTCAGTTTCAGCCCATCAAGATCCAACCACAAAGAAGCTGTGTTAATCCAGAAGCTGTTGCCAGCTCAATCTTGCCTTCAAAGAGTTTATTAGCGTACCTGTCTGTCGTGAGTTGTTCAACAATGCTGGTCAGAGGTCAACTGACACCATGTTTATTCATAGGTCTACCGCAGATTGTTGGATCTCAAAGATGAAACATGGTTCTCCCTTACACAAAACAATAATGGTCTCGCCTCACAGACACCTGGACTATTTTATACCTGGGTGAGAGTGGTGTCAGTGTCCTCCACCAAACTTCACCTGGGACGGGAACAGGCACTAGCCCACAAACCTGAGTCAGACTAGTTAAAATTATCCCAAGGGCTACTAGAATTTCAGGCTTTATGCTGCTGTCCCTATATGTTGTCACCTTTTTGGCTTGAAAATGTTTCAGATTTATCTCAAACACAGCTTCAGCATTCTATAGTACTCAACTTTTGATAGGAATAATCTGATATCTCATTCCATTCAAATATACACTTGATATATTATGAGAATCCGTTTTGTATATCATGGAAACATGAGACCATCCCTATCACACGTGGAGTAGCATATTGGATATAATGAATGACACCCTTATTCTTTACATCACATTAATAGCTCATTATCAGTTATTTCCTTACTTAGAATTTCCAACTTAGAAATCAATCATCCTCTTAGTATGTCCGGATTTCACAAATCCTTGTTAAAATCCAACCACTACCAATCCAAGCTGGTACTGACAGATTCACAGATGACATCATGAAACACACATAAGCAGCACCTACAGGTATGATGAATATATTCACATATCACAAAATCCATTTCCAGTGGAATGTCAGCTATGTGAGGGTGGGATGCTGGTCTTGTTCGGGTACAGAGATGCAGGGTCCACGACCTCTTCAATTACCTATATAATACACCCATCTCTGTGTCACGCTTCTAGCTGGATGGACACCATTTACTGGAAGAAATCAGCCACTTCAACCACCCACATATTAGACCAAATTACAGTTAATATAGGTTTTCCTGTTCTGCTGGATAGCGTTCAGCTGTTTGTTGTACAGAAGTAGAGTGGTTCCAGTGCTGATCAATGCAGGTATGTGACAGGTGCCCCTGGCAGGTGTGTTCACAACACTGTATGACTGTAGACACAGCACTCCACCACCTATACTGGCTGACATCACACTCAACATTCCAATAAATCACCTCGCAAACCAAAGAAATAAATTCAAAATATCAATAACCTTATTCTATAGTCACAAACATGTACAATAAAAGAATATTGAATTTTTTGAATGCATTCAAAGCATTGGAAAGACAAATTATATAAATTTTCAGATGAGATTTGACAAACCTAAAATGAGAAATTTGTGAGGTTTTTGTAATATCCTGAGGTGTGGATGATTTTAGTAGGCGTTACACAAGTTAATATACAACTTGAAAGAAGTTAAAGACCATCTGATCATTGCATTTTACTACAGTTAATGTGGCATGACAGATTAACTTTAGTCCCATGAAAGAATCGGGGATCCTTAACTTCTTTTGAAAAATACAGCAAACTACGTTTATAATGAACACGCTTATAACGAATTGATGGATATAGCAAACTGCTTTTTATTCCCGACCATTTGCTCTATATATGCTCTATATATGCTTATAGCGAACAACAGTTATATCAAACCAAGATTAGTAGTCCCTTTGAGTTCGTTATAACCATAGTTTACTGTGTATGCAAATGTAAAGAATCTTTCCCAGTGATGACAGTAGTTGTCTGGCAGCCGCCATCTTGGTGCAGTGTCAATCTATGCGTGTTACTTGTCCCAAATGTCAAAAGAGTCAGTTTCCCATACAACAAATCTTTGTCTTCTTCCTGGTACTAGCAGCCACACAACTGATTTCAAATATCATGACATTTACACCACACTACAACAGACTCGTTACAAGTAATCAGTTCTTCCATATGAAGGGGCAAACATCCATAGAATACACACATCACACAAACAAGTCATATTTCATTTTGTTGCTAACTTTGCCAACAAAATATCAAGTTAATGATCATAACTTGAAAATGTCAATTTGAAGGTTGAAACATCACAACCACATAAACTGAAGTTGTAAAACTATTTCAACATGACATCCATCTTTGAATTAAAAAAATAGATAAGTATTGATATTACACAACATAACAAAACTTGTATACTGCTACCAACATAAAACTTCAAAGTTGAAGAGATTAGAGTCATAGTCTTAAAGATTGCTGTACTAACACCACAAATAGCAAAGGATTAAGGCAGACTTGAGTGAGTGAGTGAGTGAGTGAGTGAGTGAGTGAGTGAGTGAGTGAGAGTGAGTGAGTGAGTGAGTGAGTGAGTGAGTGAGTGAGTGAGTGAGTGAGTGAGTGAGTGAGAGTGAGTGAGAGTGAGTGAGTGAGTATGGTTTTACTCTATTTGAGCAATATTCCAGCAATATTGCAGCAGGGGACACCACAAATGGGCTTGACACATGGAACCCAGGTCTTCAGGATGATGAGCGAATGATTCCAACACCAGTCGACCTCCTCACTCCAGTTGACCTATAGGTTTCACTGATACTACAGCTTCTAATATTAGCATTGTTCACATTTCTTTCCAAACCATACTGCCTTCAATGAAAGTATGTAAAAGTAGCTTGTTAGTTGTCTTCATATGCTACAAGAACTAGTCAACATGCCATTGAGATGCCCTAGTGTGTGAGACGCTGTCACTAGAACACTGTCATCTATTAAACCTGTAACAAAGACTTGGCCTACGAATCAGACAACTCCCAACAATTGAAATATGAGAAAACAAAAACAAAAAAAAACTGAAAAGCAGAGGGGTTTTATTCTGCAGACAAGAAATAAGTAAAATGTTATAAAAAACTCATTTACTCCTGCCCTCCTCCCAACCAGTGGTGGACATCTGAGCCTAAAGAAGCAGTTATAGAGAATCAGTGATAGCACCATCAACAACAACAATCCCCCCCCACCACACACACACACAAATCATCTCCAACTGTCAGCTGCCTGAAGCAAGATCTCACCACATGTAGATCTGCTGTAATATTCAACACACCTAGCTGGCTATTAACTACTCGCTCATCCGAGAGTCAAAACAACATGGCCCTAAACATACACAACAGCCTCTAGGCAAATAGTACTGTCACATGTCATAATTGTGTGTCTCAGCATACCATATTTATCTAATAAGCGCTAGATCTCTGATAGGCGCCAGCATGTATCCTACCAATTTTGTTGTTCTTTGGGTGACACTCCACACAAAGTGGGTAACACTCCACACAAAGTGGATAACACTCCACACAAAGTGGGTAACACTCCACACACGGTGGATAACACTCCACACAAAGTGGGTAACACTCCACACAAAGTGGGTAACGCTCCACACAAAGTGGATAACACTCCACACAAAGTGGGTAACACTCCACACAAAGTGGATCACGCTCCACACAAAGTGGATAACACTCCACACAAAGTGGGTAACACTCCACACAAAGTGGATCACGCTCCACACAAAGTGGGTAACACTCCACACAAAGTGGGTAACGCTCCACACAAAGTGGATAACACTCCACACAAAGTGGGTAACACTCCACACAAAGTGGATCACGCTCCACACAAAGTGGATAACACTCCACACAAAGTGGGTAACACTCCACACAAAGTGGATCACGCTCCACACAAAGTGGGTAACACTCCACACAAAGTGGGTAACACTCCACACACGGTGGATAACACTCCACACAAAGTGGATAACACTCCACACAAAGTGGGTAACGCTCCACACACTGTGGATAACACTCCACACAAAGTGGGTAACGCTCCACACAAAGTGGGTAACACTCCACACAAAGTGGGTAACACTCCACACAAAGTGGGTAACACTCCACACAAAGTGGATCACGCTCCACACAAAGTGGATAACACTCCACACAAAGTGGGTAACGCTCCACACAAAGTGGATAACACTCCACACAAAGTGGGTAACACTCCACACAAAGTGGATAACACTCCACACAAAGTGGGTAACACTCCACACACGGTGGATAACACTCCACACAAAGTGGATAACACTCCACACAAAGTGGGTAACACTCCACACACGGTGGATAACACTCCACACAAAATCACTGTCTGAACAGCGAGTCGAAACTACGACTGACATATACTATAGTCACTGTCTGAACAGCGAGTCGAAACTACGACTGACATATACTATAGTCACTGTCTGAACAGTGTGGAGTGACTACGACTGACATATACTATAGTCACTGTCTGAACAGTGAGGAATGACTACGACTGACATATACTATAGTCACTCTCTGAACAGTGAGGAATGACTACGACTGACATATACTATAGTCACTCTCTGAACAGCGAGGAATGACTACAACTGACATATACTATAGTCACTGTCTGAACAGTGAGGAATGACTACAACTGACATATATGATAGTTGTTGATTGATAGTAGTGACACCTACAAAAAGTACAATTCTGAACGATCTAATTTCATCTGACTAATTGCCAGTCCCTACGCAGGTCAGGTATTAATACTCTTTAACAGGAAGCGTAGATGAATGACACCGCTGTCTATGTAAGGAAGGAAGAAATTTATTGTGAAATTGGGATGGAAATAACTCAATCTACCAGAAATAACTATGAGATGATGGACAGGATGATATATCTAATTGAGTAAACAGACGTAGTGGAGTATACGAGGAGGATATATATTTGTATTACGACATACTCTCATGTTAATTGTGGGATTCTTAGTTTATAAGCTACACCAGTTGGCGAAAGCAGAGGTTATTTCAACATTACACCATAATTAGAGAAATAGAAATCTTTTTGTTGTTTTGTTGAACTCTTAACATTTCAGAAATACCAGTATGTTCACATTCTGACAAATGCAGCATGCACCTACATTCATTCTATTTTCAAAACAGAGAATTAGAGTTTAGTGTTTGCTTCATGAAAGAGTATCTATAAAGAAATGAATTAAAACAGCTATTAAATGTGAGATATGGTTTAAGTTGCTGTCATGCATAGAGTACACAACATTTTAGTTTCAGATGAGAATGATCTCCCAGATGGATTTGAGAGCAGGGGGTGGAATCTCAAATCCAACACAAGACTGGAACCTTGCAGCTAGTCAAGTCATTTAAGGCTTTGAAATTCGCTGTGCAGAGTTGCATCCCTTAGGCTTGCCAGAATCCTATGATTGTGGGTTCAAATCTTACAATCACCCTGATCATGACTCTAGGTCTGTGAGCATCATACCCATTCTTGGGTTTGTCCAAAGTGGAAGACATTTAACACTTGAACCTATCAGGCATTCATCCCACATTAAGCAGACAAGCTGTGACACATATACTCTTAAAAGTAAAGGTAAACCCAACTCACTCACTCACTAACTCTGTTGCCTTCCTCCATCCAATCCCGTACAGGCTTAAATCAAGGTAAGAGCAGAACTCATACGGAATGTTTTCTTCAAGCTTTTGTACAATTTCCAGACATATCTAAACCACCAAATTATGCACATCACATCCTGCAACAACACCCACTGTCTGTTGTCGGAAACAACCCTCTGTAATTATGCAGTACTGTCGAGCCATGGCTGTGCAGAACCTCATCCTATATCACCACACAAAAACATCGTCCGTGTTTAGACAGAAACAGCACACACACCTACCTGCAACATTCCACATGCAACCGCCAACAACCTGAGACGTGACCAACCCACCTGCAGACCTCCCCCCTCCCAAGACACCAGGGGGCAATGTGACCACTTGCATAATAACTGCCCTGTTTCAAAAAGCGATCTTAACTCCCATACGTAAAAAAGGGTTACAACAGTCGTGGTGCTAAGATCGCTTGGCAGAACATGGCACTGAGACACCTCAGACCTGATATTCAGTTTTCCAAACACCAATGTCAGTTTTGTATTGGATGTGTTCTCTCTAATGTTTATGAAATGTCCACTGGGGATTGATCAGAAATTTCTTTTTGAGCTAGTAGAGGTCAATGTTCTCAGGAAAAGTCTGCAATGTCTTGGACAGAACATTGTCACATGTAATGTTAAGTGTCAATGAGAAATATTAACAAGCCTGGTGAGATGTTCCGTATGCAGAGATGCGTGCTGGAGGGGTCATGGCCTGAGCTTGTTCATGTTAAGCACACTTGCTGCAATTTAACAGAGTTCTGAGTGGCAACACTATGTCTTTCAGGGTGGCACCCTACGTAGGAGACAAACATGGGTTATAACATAGGTGGAAAATATCATATACATATTGCTACACAATCTGGAAATTAATGCTTTCTATAAAAGACTTCCCATCATAAACTGTGTTAGAGACATGTTAAGTCACTCATAAATTATTTCAGTACTTCCACAATGACAGTTGAGGTACGTAGAGAGCTGACTGGCTCGCTATGACATGCCTTCACAGAACCTCAGATTCTTTCCCATGCAGAGAGCAGAATTCAGCAAAAACAAGATCAACTAATCAGAAAAATGTTCACAGGTAATTTACTTGGGAGTTTTCAGGACAAACGTAAACATGTTTGGAGATCACTCTATAATCCTAACATATTTGTCTCCAGACGTAGAACCTGTTCTGATCAACAAGTCTGACAGTGAGCGATACTGATGGGAATTTGCCCGAGACGGACAGTATTTCATGTCAAAGATTCGGGGGAATTCAGTAAAACCAGGAAACATCAGTCTGACTCCACTGTGGGAGAATCAATCCTGTCTAGACTGTCACTAAAGAATGTCTAGGATTAGATTACATAACTGTGTACCTGTTGAGGTAATCTGGTTCTAACAGTTCTATTCTCATCTGATATGACAGGAAATCATAGTCCTAGGTCCTAGGAAGTCATAGCTCTTGGTCCTAGGGAGTCATAGTCATAGGTCCTAGGGAGTCATAGTTCTTGGTCCGAGGGAGATATAGTCAGAGGTCCTAGGGTGTCATAGTCCCTGGTCCTAGGGAGTCATAGTCAGAGGTCCTAGGGAGTCATAGTCCCTGGTCCCAGGGAGTCATAGTCCTAGGTCCTAGGGAGTCATAGTACCTTTTCCTAGTGAGTCAAAGTCCTTGGTGAGTCCTTGGTGCTAGGAAGTCAAAATCCTTGGTCCTAGGGAGTCAAAGTCCTTGGTCCTAGGAAGTCAAAGTCCTTGGTGCTAGGAAGTCAAAGTCTTTGGTCCTAGGAAGTCAAAATCCTTGGTCCTAGGAAGCTAAAATCCTTGGTCCTAGGGAGTCAAAGTCCTTGGTCCTAGGAAGTCAAAGTCCTTGGTGCTAGGAAGTCAAAGCCCTTGGTCCTAGAAAGTCAAAGTCCTTGGTCCTAGGAAGCTAAAGTCCTTGGTCCTAGGAAGTCAAAGTCCTTGGTCCTAGGAAGTCAAAGTCTTTGGTCCTAGGAAGTCAAAATCCTTGGTCCTAGGAAGCTAAAGTCTTTGGTCCTAGGAAGTCAAAGTTTTGGCTGTAGACTGATGTTTCCAGGTAAATGAAAGTGTTGATTTTGTTTCAATATCAAGACGCATGTTTGAAACAGATAATCTTATTAACAGTAATTACTTCCCGGGTTTGGGACACAGATGATGAATAATGAAAAGGTTTGCCCTCAGAAACTCCTTGATGGCACGCATGAAAACAGGACCAAAAATACTTCGGACATACAACATAGAATATTACACAACCAACTTGGCTTGAATGAGAGATTATTACTTTTACAATTATTTACCCGTATCTTCAATATTTTAATTTCAATGTCTAAAAGATGAACAGTCAGTGACTTTATCCACAAGTCGGAATTCTGAGTCCAGTAAAAATGTGTTGGTCGAGTAAAGCCTAGTTAATAATAATCCATACAATAACACTAAAATCTACTGAAAATGATGTAAAGTGTCATGTTCAGGTTTTCGGCACAGACTGGATGAGTGACGTGTAGAATTAATCAATAACTTCATATCAACATTCCCTTATTAATTCTACACATGTTGCCAATCATATTGAGTGAGTGAGTGAGTGAGTGAGTGAGTGAGTGAGTGAGTGAGTGAGTGAGTGAGGGTGAGTGAGTGAGTGAGTGAGTGAGTGAGTGAGTGAGTGAGTGAAAATTTAACGTCACATCGGCAAAATTTCAACCATGTCGTGACATGAATGATATCCAAACATAAAGAAGTTATGAAATTATGAAAAAGAAATGCCCCATAATTAAAATATGCTGAAAGAAAATGGCACATACATTTGAGTACATATAAATCACATCTAGGCGACAGATACCCTTGGTTTAGTTTCCATAGCAACAGGTAGTCACTGCTCATCATATACAACACTAACACCACACTGGGACACACAGGGTAAAGAACAAACAGTTTCAAAACATAACTGACATGTGTAACGTAACGGGAGTCAAACGAAAAAACACAACTGAGCTAACATTTTAACTTACAGCCATCAGGTCGACAGGGCAAGGCACACAGCAAACAAAGTTAGACAGTGGCTATATTCCAGGTGAATTATAGATATAACACAGGTCCCAGATGAAAGATGGCACAGGATATAAAAGCGTAGTGTGCGACCGGCTTGTGTCAGTCCCGGTTGATACAATACCCACGTCAAGCACCTGGCTGATCATTACTAGAGCGAGTGCTTCTGGCCTTTCATTGCCATTAGCTACAGTGAAAACACCGGAGTGCAGTGACAGCGATATGACAGAGGTCTGCCAATAGGGAAATGGTTGAGCATTGGCAGAACTACTCAATCATCATGTGATGGGTCACTGAACTCATGTATCAGAAACAGTAACTTTATATATTGCATACACACAAAAAGATTATTGACCTGATATACAACAGACCGGCAATAGGATATTGTAGTCCATTAAACTGATAGAGCTGAAAGAGTAGTCTCCCTTCCACCACTTAAATAGCTCATGTTGTCAGTGTTGGAAAGGCGTTGTTTTCTTCATTGTTTGATTGAGACCATTCAGGTATTTTATTGTATCATATCCCATACACCCTGCCGAGATTCCTGGGTAGGATACATTCCGGTAGCCAAGAGCAAGACAAAATTGAAAATTGGGTGGTTCCAAAGTGACCAGGCTAATCTCATAGACCATTCACTGGCATGCAAAAAGATTACATATTTTTCGTCTTTGAGAGCAGGAGTAGAATCAACAGATTCGAGTTATTTCTCTGACATACAGGTCAACCACATCATGGATGATACATCATTTCTGTATAATTTTGATTAATGACCTACAGCTTTGTTAGTTTTACTCGTTAAAAGTCCAAAAAGCCAGTGTATTCTTGGCAACAATGATTGTGTGACACCATCATAATCACTTATAAAAGTCTAAAACAACAAATTGTATAATCTGAGGAGTCAGAAGAAAGAAAAAGGAAAAACTATTGTAAAAGTGACAGAAACTATCACAACTAAAAGAAAACAAACTTCATCCAAATGACATTTCTACTGAAAGTAAATTGTAAAATGTATGTGACACAAACAGGACACAGAAGCGATGAGGATATGAAGATATATTCCCATACAGACAGCGAGTAGACTCAGTGTTATGTAATATATCACACAGCAGAGATACATGATATATTGTCTTTGGTCACTCACCTGGTTTTCAAAGAAAGTCTTAAAAAAAAATCAAAACTTCAATTACCATTTAAGAAAAACATTCACTACATTTCACTGTATTTTCACAATCTGGATATTTGTCATTCCCCAGGCACAATCAATATGCCAGCAATTAAGTTCTTGGAAATTTCTTCCAAGATGCGGTTTTAAAAGCTTTGGTCTTCAAACCCAAAGCACTAACTCCTGTCCTTTCACCAACATTTGCAACATTATATAACTAGGAGATATAAACTGCAAAATTGTTAAAGATCAACTTTGCAAATCTGGGGTATTGATAAACTTCCTAAAATCCCTATTTTACATTCACACTCTGACATGTCAATAGGTGCTGATTCAAAATGGTCAATACTAGTGCAAGGAGAGGACCTGTCTCATTGTTGTAGCTCATCTCACAGTCTGCTATCAAAGACTCAGAGGTGCTGATGGGTTAGCGATCACTCGGTTGTCAAACTTGGATGTTCCTACATTCCACATGCTGCTATAGCACAGGCCAAATCATGGAGCATTCCAGAGCATATGATATCAATTAAACATGACATACACCATAAGGAAGTGTATTAGTGACAGTCTAAATCTTTTTTATCATCTACGTAGATAACACATCTACATATGTTTTTTTTATCATCTATGTAGATATAACTTTCATCTACGTAGATAATACATCTACATATGTTGTTTTTTATCATCTATGTAGATATAACTTTCATCTACGTAGATATTACATCTACATATTTATTTTTTAACATCTATGTTGATATAGCTTTCATCTATGTAGATAATACATCTACATATGGTTTTTTTTATCATCTATGTAGATATAACTTTCATCTATGTAGATAATACATCTACATATGGTTTTTTTTATCATCTATGTAGATATAACTTTCATCTACATAGATAATACATCTACATATGGTTTTTTTTATCATCTATGTAGATATAACTTTCATCTACGTAGATAATACATCTACATATGTTTTTTTTATCATCTATGTAGATATAACTTTCATCTACGTAGATAATACATCTACATATGTTTTTTTTTATCATCTATGTAGATATAACTTTCATCTACGTAGATAATACATCTACATATGTTGTTTTTTATCATCTATGTAGATATAACTTTCATCTACGTAGATAATACATCTACATATGGTTTTTTTTATCATCTATGTAGATATAACTTTCATCTACGTAGATAATACATCTACATATGTTTTTTTTTATCATCTATGTAGATATAACTTTCATCTACATAGATAATACATCTACATATGTTTTTTTTTATCATCTATGTAGATATAACTTTCATCTACATAGATAATACATCTACATATGCTTTTTTTTATCATCTATGTAGATATAACTTTCATCTACGTAGATAATACATCTACATATGTTTTTTTTAATCATCTATGTAGATATAACTTTCATCTACGTAGATAATACATCTACATATGGTTTTTTTTATCATCTATGTAGATATAACTTTCATCTACGTAGATAATACATCTACATATGGTTTTTTTTATCATCTATGTAGATATAACTTTCATCTACGTAGATAATACATCTACATATGGTTTTTTTTATCATCTATGTAGATATAACTTTCATCTACATAGATAATACATCGTTTTTCGTACCTAAAATGAGGGGGCTAAGAAGGGGGGTCGTCTTATACACGGAGTCGAAGATCTCACATTTTTTTCCACTGGCGATGTCAACCGGCGTCCGATAGCCAGCCCAGCATTTGACAATAAAACTTCGCATTTCGTCCTAAATAACTGTTCCAATAACTATTTCAATACATAAACATGTTTTGTATCTCTTTTCCTTGAATAAAGTTTAATAATTTCTGCAAATAAAGTTGAAATGACCCTCGCCTCGATGCAGATTGTCAAACCACCTGACACGGTAAAACAATCAACATCCGTGAGTAGAGAGCCGGAAGTACCGGTAAGCATTTGCATATTGCACATGTGACCTAACATGTGATAACCGGTGAAGCTGAAATCAATTCCCGCTGTTTTTACAGTTGTATTAACAAGTGTTGGAGACGGTGTGTACAAGTGATTGTGGAATAAACACGCTGAATGTGAAGCAAACATAAGCCTAGTTAGATACAACATAGTTAATTGGCGATTAAATTACTCACCATTGTCTTTTATATGTTATTACTTCATAAATGAATTTTATTTTACGGGCACCAATTTGGTGTCGTACCGTGTAAACACAAAATGGCGACGTGTGCTGGAGTTACACACGCGACGTATCATTGTAGAAAAAAACAACAACGCAAGATAAACATATTTTTATTTTGTGTGTGCACTTGTGATGTCCGTGTGCGAAATACGCTACAGTCGGAAAGCGCACGTTAAATCTTCTATATCAATCATACTTGTGATGTGTTTCAATTCAGGTCGCCTTATACACGGAGTATAGGATTTTGGGTTGATTTTTAAGGCGTGTACAGGGGGGTCGTCTTATACGTGGGGTCGCCTTATACACAGCGATATACGGTATGTGATATCATAATCATATGCATAGATACTTAGAGAGTGATATTGACTAGTTAATACAAAAATATATATTTCAAATAAGGGTGATTACTAAATTACTGTTAATTTAATTAAATGTTGGAGAGTATATAGGAGTATTTGGCATTTTCCGTATTTTGACAACATACTGAGATCATTTCAAATTGTCAAACTATGAGCGCTAAAATAAAACACTAACTACAGAATTGTGCCTTCAGTGCTTCATAGGATAATGACAAGTATTGATTGGCTATAGTTTTTACAGTTTGAGTGATTCTCACGCCTTCATATTCATGTTTTACCTCTTGAACCTAATTTCCATTATGGAGAAATCATGAGAATCAGCATATCCAAGTGATTTCTCCAACTTCAACGATGTTATGTTTGATGTATAATTTCTACTAAATTTTAAAAAATGACCATTCGTTGTTTGTTTGTAGTTTGAAGAACATTTTGCACTCTCCTCTCTTTATTACAGTTGTAAGAGAGTTAGGCACGTGTCATTCTTCAGTAATTTCGACACATTGAAATGAAGATTTACTTTAATTAATGTTAAGATAATACCTCAATAAGGATATGTCAAGGTAGAATTTCAAACAAATCAGTGATTATTAATTAGCCACAGGTAATATATATCTGACCCGGAACTATGGAGATGATACTTTGTTTTAGACTGTGACACTTATACGCTGCCATACAAACATGCCTCAATTTTTTTTTAAATATGTGTGAATTGGCTCACCTCGAGATCAATATCATCAGGAATTTCGAGGTCGTCCATGGTGTCTGCACTTCCTGCCTCCACCTCCATGCTGCTTCCACGATCTCGGAATGCTCGTTTTTGTGCCAGCTCTAAGCTCTCAGTTACCTCCCGTTCTTCTGCCTCCTCGTCACTGTCCCCCACATCTATCACAGGTCGCTCAAACGAAACATTAGGGTCCACCCCAAAAACACGGTCAATATTCCTACGCGCTTCGTCCTCATCACCACATTCTTCCTCCACCTCAATAGTATAGGTCCCTGCCTCACTCGCTTTATCATCATCCTTTTTATCAGGAATCAATCTGTCATTGGTCAAAAGCATGCGAGGGCTTCCCATGTCTTTTGATTTTCGGCTTTTGAGATTACTGGCAGATACCAGGTCACTATTAGCGTCCCCATTCTGCACTGCGTGTACATCATACCCGGCCGACTCCTTGTACAAGTCATGTTCGGTCAGCGGTGCTGCACTACTTTCGACCTCCGCTACAGGCTTGTGACTGCCTTTGCCGTTGCCCTCAAACATCTTGTCTATAAGGAAGGATGCAGGGTCCCTGTACTGTGAAGGATCCAACGTTGACACTTCGGATGGTTTTGATTTAGGAGATTTGGTACTGGATCGCACAGAACTTGGGGATTTCTTACTCCTCACTGCCCTGGAACCTGCAATAAGATGCAGTGGAGTTAGCAAAGGAAAATATAAGGAAAATATATTCATTTACATTCATATGTCCAGTCTGAGAATATATATCCTTGGTTAGGACATTTTACTACCATCTTTCAAGATGGCCGCCATAATGTTAATACATTTCGGTTTCTTCCACACGGTATGTTATATGGTTTGGGAAGGAAGCGGTAACTGGAGATATCATAGGTATTAGCAGGAAGTACATCATAACAAATGACAAAAACAGAACATAAAGGGTTTGTACAATTCACTAAAGTTTTCACTCAATTATATTCCATAAATGCAACAAAATATGCAAATTCCGTTAAGCATCCTCATACAATCACAGATCAGTTTGTAATGTCAAACATCTACCATTCATATAAACAGTGACAGTAATTACTGTAGAGTAGAGGACTACCGTATGTCCTCAATTAAACGCCCAGGGTTTCCATGAAATGCCAGGCCTAAATTAAGAGGCAGGTAGCTTTTATGCACAGAATTCTACTCATTATCATCTTTACGTTTAAATAAAAAGTGTCTGAAATACATGTATGCCCGGGTGTTTAGTTGAGGAAATACGATATCTGTGATTCAGTTGCTCCATCCCGAGGCCAACAGTCTCTTGAATATTGGAAACGTGATTTATCCTTGTGGAGAATCAATGAACTCAGCTCATGTAGCACTACCTTTCACAGGGGTGTCACTCTTGCTGCTGGACTCCCCATTTTCTGTGACTCTTGATGGAGATTTTTCTCCCCCCAACTTTTTACTGCCATGGAATTCTGTCTTCTTTGTTGATGAATGTTTCTTTACAGGTTTGGTGTCTGAGGAGGAGCTTGCCGTGTCATCCTGCTTCTTCGTCTGCGCGGGCGACATCTCTCGCTCCTCCTGAAATGTCAAGTGTCATCCTTCAGATGCAACAGTAACAAACATCTTGACAACTTTTCATCACAACGTCACGGTACATGTGTTGCCTGCTTGTAGTAGAATAACACCCCTTATCCTACTGCCATGTCAGAATGATGAGATCTGATTGGTACATGTGATCTTGATAAAATACTGTGTATCCTGCCTTGGAGGGTAATAAATTTCTCAGCGGGAAATAAATCTCTTATACCCTGCCATGAGCAAGTCAGACTGCACGTGGATTTATAAGAGGTAGTTTAAATCCCTTATACCCCGCTTCAAAGCAAAAAGCCACAATGGAAGTCACGTGACATAGCACAAGCTAACCTCAGCTCAAACAGCTATCAATTTTGAATTTGTTTGAATTATTTTAAAATGTCATATTAAAACATATCGGTAAGATAAATTTGTTGAAGCAGGATCACTGGGGTACATGGGGTTTTATGCGTCCCACGTAAGGTCTTATACCACGAGCCGGAATATCACACACTTTTTACATATAATATATATTATATATCGGCCACATGAAATATCCTGGTTATCAAGTTCTACATGTCTCCTGCTTATAGAAGTCTTGGCCAATATCAAACAATACACAAATTGGCAATCACATCAGCCACATGATATATCCCAGTTATCGAGCTCTACATGTCTCCTGCTTATAGAAGTCTCGGCCAATATCAAACAATACACACACTCTGGCAATCATATCAGCCACATGATATATCCCGGTTATCGAGCTCTACATGTCCCTGCTTATAGAGGTCTCAACCAATATCACACAAAACAGACACTGGCAATCATATTGGCCATATAATATACAGACTACAAGACTCAAACAGATAAAGCGATCTGCCCTCACCTCGGACTTGCTTGGTGTGGCCTCTTTATTTTGTGACCTTTGTTGAACTTTATCTTTTCTTTCTCGAAAACTTTTCCTCATTTTGGACGGCACACATTCACTGAGAGACTTTGGCATCTTTGTCTTCTTGTCATCATCTCCAAAATCTACAGTGAAGGCCATCGCCGCCGTGTCCGTCTGTCGACTGCTGCCACGGTCTGGCGTCCCCTCCTTGGAGGACGTGCGGTCCCCCGGTGTGTCTGGTGTGTTCATCTTGCTGGTCTCGGAGAACAAGCTGTCCTTGGATATAGAGGAGGACATGCTTCTAGGCGGGGTCTCCTTCTCCCGGTCCGACTCAAGGGCCCTGTATGGGATCTCCATGTACCTGGTGCCATACTCGGCCTCACCCTGAGACTTCTCCATCCTTGACAGGGCCTCTTTTTGTTCTAGAGACAGACTTCTAGGGCGGTCAGCCTGGTTATTGCTCTCTGAAACAGGGCAAACAGAGATATTAGTCCATAGATAAAAGAAGTATTCCTTCACTGAAAGTAAACTGTTTGCGCAAGAGCCTCTCACTACATCATTTGTGATTATCTCCTATGTATGACACAGCTCCAAGAGTCAATGTATTGTACAAGCCAGTATTATCATGACACAGAACCAAGAGTCAATGTATTGTACAAGCCAGTATTATCATGACACAGCTCCAAGAATGAATGTATTGTACAAGCCAGTTTTATCATGACACAGCTCCAAGAGTCAATGTATTGTACAAGCCAGTATTATCATGACACAGCTCCAAGAGTCAATGTATTGTACAAGCCAGTATCATCATGACACAGCTCCAAGAGTCAATGTATTGTACAAGCCAGTATTATCATGACACAGCTCCAAGAGTCAATGTATTGTACAAGCCAGTATTATCATGACACAGCTCCAAGAGTCAATGTATTGTATAAGCCAGTATTATCATGACACAGCTCCAAGAGTCAATGTATTGTACAAGCCAGTATTATCATGACACAGCTCCAAGAGTCAATGTATTGTATAAGCCAGTATTATCATGACACAGCTCCAAGAGTCAATGTATTGTATAAGCCAGTATTATCATGACACAGCTCCAAGAGTCAATGTATTGCACAAGCCAGTATTATCATGACACAGCTCCAAGAATGAATGTATTGTACAAGCCAATATTATCATGAGACAGCAGCTTATTATCAAAGATACAGGTCTCATAATCCTCTACTAACGCTCCACCTCCAATACATGAATTACCACCTGTATTCAAAAGAATAATGTAAGTGAGTGAGTGAGTGAGTAAAGTTTTATGCCGCTTTTAGCAATATTCCAGCAATATCACACATTGTACCAATGTGGAGAAATGGATCCCGGGTCTTCGGCATGACAAGCGAATGCTTTAACCACGAGGCTACCCTACAGACTAATGTAATCAGGTCTGTGGTTGGAGATGTTCACAGTCCATACAGACACAAGCTTCATAACAACTCCTGTACCGTTTATACACAGTATCACAAGGCAACATCTTTAACACAATACAGAAATCTATACATATTCTGTCTCTCCAGAATAATCTACTCACAACCTAGAAGTATGGATTGTCTGTGATCAGTAATCTTCCTAACCTACGTCTAGAGTTGTTCAGTTTGGTCTGACGTATGACGTCCAAAGAGTATTTGTCAGCTTCTACAGCAAACATTGCTGGCAGGGTGGCAAGGAGATGATCATCAATCTTTCTTCTTGCATAACCTTTATTATAGCTAAAATGGATAGAATTATCATTAAACCGCCCGCACGTTATCAGAAATGAGCGGGCCACTGTAACTTGATAATGCCCTCATATTACTTGACGACGGGCCATTATCACGCCCGTTGTTAGGTGACGTCATAGGGTAGAGAAAATGACGTCACGTATTATAGTGACGTCATCTGGTTTGTTCTATGACGTTTCCATATTTGTAAAATGTGGTCAGTGACATTCGTGTTGATTGCAGTAAATGTTTCAAAACCGATATTGTTGTTTCTTATTATTTGATAACAAATTCCATCCATTTTAGCTATGATAACGGTAACGCTCTTTTTCAGGGCATTATCATTTGCAGATGCCCTCGGTCTTTTCAACTGCCCTCCTTCGTCGGGCAGTTAATGAAAAACCTCGGGCTTCTGCAAATGATAATGCCCTGAAAAATAGCGTTACCCTTATACCCATGAGTGAATATCTCACCCTGAATATTGATACAGGTTGACTTGTATCCACACAACCACGAAGCTGCATGTTGTAGGCACTGTGTTTACATCCTGGCTTCCTGTGACTACCCTACATCTGTATAAACTGTAAATACCCTCAACATAACCATTGGATCATAAAGTGCTCTGACTTAAACTATGTCTTAGCAAGCTGCATTGCAAAACAATCTAAAATTTAAGGTTTCTTTGAGTTTAGATAGAGTCACATCCCATATACTTGTGAGCTAATCTTATGACACCCTATATACTTGTGAGCCAATCTTATGACATCCTATATACTTGTGAGCCAATCTTATGACACCCTATATACTTGTGAGCCAATCTTATGACACCCTATATACTTGTGAGCCAATCTTATGACACCCTATATACTTGTGAGTCAATCTTATAACACCCTATATACTTGTGAGCCAATCTTATGACACCCTATATACTTGTGAGTCAATCTTATGACACCCTATATACTTGTGAGTCAATCTTATAACACCCTATATACTTGTGAGCCAATCTTATGACACCCTATATACTTGTGAGTCAATCTTATAACACCCTATATACTTGTGAGCCAATCTTATGACACCCTATATACTTGTAAGCCAATCTTATGACATCCTATATACTTGTGAGCCAATCTTATGACACCCTATATACTTGTGAGCCAATCTTATAACATCCTATATACTTGTAAGCCAATCTTATGACATCCTATATACTTGTGAGCCAATCTTATGACCCCCTATATACTTGTGAGCAATCTTATGATGCTTGTAAATTAACCTTCAGGTCAGATGGTACCCTCCAACCTTGCATGTGTTTGAATTGTTGAATTGTTGAGTCTGTGAACCATTTGTAAGATGCCTTCCCAGAGCCTCACTTGGCAAGTATCATATCAACAAACCACAATACACTTCTGCGGTCATATGATGAAAACCCAAGGATCATAATCAGAATGAATCAGAGATCCAACGCCATGAGGCCACAGCTAAGGGACACAACTCTGCACAGCCAACTGCAGTGCCTTAGACCACACATTTGATTAAAAATCCTAAATATTGCATAACATGCTATACAAGACAATATTCATCACATGCTGTACAACATACACACTGTACAACATGCACACTGTACAACATACACACTGTACAACATACACACTGTACAACATATACACTGTACAACATGCACACTGTACAACATGCACACTGTACAACATGCACACTGTACAACATGCACACTGTTCAACATGCACACTGTACAACATGCACACTGTACAACATGCACACTGTACAACATACACACTGTACAACATACACACTGTACAACATACACAATGTACAACATACACACTGTATAACATATACACTGTACAACATACACACTGTCTCCACTGACAGTCACCTAGCTGTTTTCTTTACGCCTCCCCAACCATCGTCCCAAGGTACATGAAGATCCTGAATTCACTGACGTCCCAGAACACTCGATCCCCACCACTGTCCATCATCAGTGATCTCTGAGGTCACAACAACCCCAAACATATCACAGAATCAATGCGTCTCATTCCAGTACAAGACCCCCATTATAACCTCTTACTTCTAACCTAACCTGCAGACACAGCCAAATGCCAAGCATGTCTGCAACCTATTCAAATACACTCCTTATGGATATTGGAACAGATCCAGTAGAGAAATTAACAATTCTGTAAGCAGACAACTTCCAAGGGCCTTGTCGTTGCCTATCTGCTAATGAAGTCAGTATTTAGCCACAATGTTAGGGTGAACCCTGGTGTCCATTGCTGTCTCAACTCTACCAAACCTTCAGAAATAAAAGCACTTAAGCAACAGTCTAATTGACAGTGCAGTTCTTCATGCCCCTTCATCAACTGGCTACAGAGGCAGACATGACACTTGAGCATGCAGAACAGAACAATTGGCAGGAATTCAAAGACATCGCCATCAATATAACAATGTGTGTTTGTGAGAATCTCCAGGATATGTCATGATAAATACATCGGTCCATCACTAATTCCAAACAACACATTGGTCTATGAACTGACCATCAGTGTATTCGCATAATTAGCTATTTGTTCCATGCAGTACATAAAAAACCCATATCATTGTCATGATTTTGCCTTACTTCACACTATACAACAATCCAAGATACAATTTACACTTAGAACTTTCACTAACAAACCCGAAGACTACAGAACAGTGCTTCTAACATCAGTTAAATACATAAATATTTATTCAGTTTTCACATAATTCTTGAAATTCTTCCTGTTGATACATTTCAATTGCAGGCTTAAAAACAATTACTACAAAAGCTGAGTAATGTTAATAATCAACAGAGGTACATTCCTCTGAAACCCGATCAGTGACAGTTGATCAATGTGAACCATCATACCTGCTACCCAATGTAATCCATGTGGTGTCTACCTGATGTAACAGCTAGCTGAGTGATATTGAACATACATCCCGGCCAGGCAGCAGCTATCCACATCTATCCCCCAGCTCACTGCTCGATCCAAGAGCAGGTAACCCTCTCGTGTGTCCTGTTCAGACCTGCATTATCCCCTATAATCCCCTAATCTCCAGCAGGCGGGGGAGGTCCTAATTACTGATAAATGTAGATTATCAAACGTATTTTGTCACAGGGGGGATAATGTAACCCATTATCTAATCCCACTGCTTGATCATTGCACTGTGGTATTAGCTGTAGGTAGAATGCTGTCCTGAATTCATGGAGTCATCGAGTTAATTGCGGTATTATGAATTGCAATAACATACTCATACTCATCATAATACTTGCCTAGGGCTAGGAATAGCTAAAGGTAACATTAGTTCTGGTATGTAACTTACATATAAACATCTGATTAATGTACGTCTATTTGTGAATAATAGGAAAGTTAATGCCTTAATATCTGGTAAATATGGGTAGGCTAGTGTTGTACATGGTAGTATTTCTGACTCTCTATTCAAAGTTCCCCCACAGGAGACATAAATGTCCGCACACATGCCTCTATAGAGTACTGTGAACTGCTCATACACATTAAAGACACTGCTATAAACTCAGCCCACAGATAGCAGGGGAAGCGTCTCTCAAAAGTGTATACTGTCAAATAAATCTGTCACAGATACAATCGACATGGATAATTCAGTGTCGTCTACAACAGAGGAACAGTATTACTATTGTACCCATGCCATTTTATAACCACTGTCGCTATACCCCAGTCTTGTAGTTTACCCTAGCATGTTATAATTATCCCTATTAGACCCCAGGGATATTATAACCATTCCTATTATACCACAGCCATGTTATAACTATTCCTGTTATACCTGCATCATTTTATAACTATTATACACAAGCATGTTATATCTATTCCAATTAGACCGCAGCCTTATTTTAACTATTCCTATTATACCACAGCCATGTTATAACTATTCCTGTTTTATCTGCATCATTTTATTAATTCTATTTGTATTATATACAAGCATGTTATAACTATTCCTGTTATACAACAGCCATGTTATAACTTTCAATTACACTATTCTATTAGTGCTATTACATATAGCATGTTATAACATTTGATGTTATACCCTAGGCTTGTTATAACCATTGATGTTATATCCAAGCATTGTTATAATCACTGATGTCGTACCAAAGCCTTATAACATTAGAAGTTATACCCAGCATTGTTATAACATTTGATGTTATACCACCTTGTTATAACCATTGATGTTATACCATAGTCTTGTTATAACTATTGACGTTATACCTCAGCCAGTAACAACTTTTGCCATAAACTGACTAAATGGCATCAAGTTCCAGCACACATGGACGCCAGCAGACATGTGACAAGTCCAGTCTAGACATGATACGTATGTCCAGCTCACATGATTAGGATCGATCATCACCACACAGACACTTTACATTTCCATGTTTGATAACACAGTTTATAAACTCATGACACACTGAAGAGTGAAAGGCATTAACATTGATACAGAATTATGTCATTGTCACTTTTCGAGATAGTCACCTAGCCTTGCTCCAAGGCTGTACTGAAAGCTAAGTCCATGGATGTGTAGTAAATCTATCCTCCTAAAAGGCAAGTCTAGATACTAAGGACTCCAGTCTCTTATAGGGACAACTTGTTTTTACTATGTACATAATCTAGAAATTATTATTTAAACTAATAATTATTGCCTTAGAGACTTGTGCAAGTCTAATAGTCACCTAATGCATTTATCTGCTACATTGCTCCTTGATCAGAGTTAATCATCAAACATATATCTGTGTACAGGCAACTGGTTGAACTATTTCAGTCTAAATAGTACTGTGTAGATTACCCCGGGTATGCAATGTACAGTCTTGACATCGTTAAGACAGGTGTGTAGAAATGTAGCCAGGCCCTACCTGTATATGTACTCGTTATTACACCTGACAAGTTCTGTATCACAGTCATGACAGTTTTCTTCACCCCAATGTATGTATAATACACTAACGATGTAGGTATAACATGAAGGCTTACCTGTCCTGACCACAACAAACTAGGAACTGTTCTCACCTGTCAATGGTACTGTCAAGCCAATGGTATCAGAGTCCTCCATCATGGAGTACCAGTATATCGAGGTTTACACGCCTCTGTCAACATCCACTACAACATATCACTACATCCATCCACCTCACACTGCTGCTACACCTGACTATCGCAAACACGGGACTGAGAATTCCCCACCGAAGTACAACATTCTCCAAGCATTACAGCAGAGGTAAATGGGAAGGCAATGGTATTCCACAACTCAAGCACAGCACTAGACCACTCTCAATAGCACCTGGCACAGTGCCAGCCTTCTCCCTACACTACTGCACTGTACAGTGTGCAGCCAACACGCATTAACCATGGGTATTGCAATGGCCCAGGTGAATGAACACTAGACACATTCCAATTGCAGGTCTGTGACTAGACTAACATACAGTCTATCTTATATTACACAATACCTTTTTCTCCTCTATTATTTTAGAGCTGGCTAGATTTCTTTTTTTTTACAATCTGGTTTATTTTGGACTTTATGAAATACAGTCTGTGACCAACTCTACATAAAGCTCAAAGAAATCAAAAATGCCTTCATGTGCACTCTTGTTACCTCCTTCCCCAAAAACATTACTGATACAAAATTTGACTGAACTGTAAATCGTCAATAGTTAAAATAAAAAGTTTTATGATTTGTCAAGCTGTCCTCATGCTAACAAATTTCATATCAGGAACAAAAAATACCTGTTCAGCTATTCTAATTATAATGTCTTATCCAAATTAGGCAATGACCTGGTGTCACACATCAATACTGGAGTCCACACATCGATACTGGTGTCCACATACCAGGTGTTTAGCCACTGGAGTCTAGTTGCCAAAATAACCCCTGTTCCTGACAACTGATCAACTGTGGTGTGTCCCCACCCTCAGGGTATTTCAACAGTAATGTTTGCCCACACAGATAAGCAATGCATACCTCTACTCGCCAGGAATGGCCGAGAGTCCAACTCGTAAATTCAAAGTATTGTATAATCAAAGAAGGTATTCCACCTTATTCAGACGTTGTGTAAGAGAAATGTTATCGACATGTCACTTTCTAACAAAGAGTTGATTCATGCTGGTATACACATATGTGATCATGGCAGGATATACACATATATACACCACGACACCATGTGATATCATACACTGACAGTATGCTGGGACTTATATTTATACCAGTGATGTTATTACACATGTACGTACATCTAAGTAAACAGTGAGTGGTTTTATAGGTTCTGTACAGTTTCATAGGTATCACAGACACAACAGTCCATGCGATAACCATGATAACTGACAAGAAGCCATGATATCACACATACATCCCAGAGGTTCAGAAGGAGATGGCTGGATTGTTTGTTTGTTTGTTGTTTAACACTACATTCTGCAGTATTCCAACTATATGATTGGTTGGTTGGTTGGTTGGTTTGTTGTTTAACGCTGCACTCAGCAATATTCCAGCTATATGACGGCGGTCTGTAAATAATCAAGTTTGGACCAGACAATCCAGTGATTGATATCATGAGCATCGATCCACGCAATTGGGATTGATGACATGTATCAACCAAGTCAATATGACAGCAGCCTGTAAATGATTGAGTGAGTACCAGACAACCCAGTGATAGATATATATGACGAACGATCCATGCTGTGGGTATGATGACAAACTATGAACCAAGTCACCGAGTCTGACCATCCAATCCACTTGGTTGTCTCTTACGACCAGCTTAGGTTGCTGGGGACGAATTTTATGGGGTTTGGGCAATGAAACACGAAAATGACATTAATCGGAATTAACTAAACATTCCCGGCTGGGGGTGTTCCCCGCTGCACATATTCCCAGTGTGTCTGTGTGTCCCACTGTGTATGCTTCTCCTTCAGACAAACAGTAACCTCACGATCACCAATACAAACACAGCTTCACTGACAGGGCACGACCTGTGTGGCCACTCATGGAGTGTTCTGCACCATGTGGTGTGTGTTGTCCTGCAACCCTCTCCAAGCCAGTGACAGTTGTGTAAGCATCTAGCACAAACAGATGATCAGACGGTGATGATACAATGGGTAACGCACAGGCTACTCCACCAGACTCCCCATCCTGTGACAGTTCTCTACCACAAACCCCAACTGATCCTGAATATACAATCTGTGTCACTAAATAGTGAGTGAGTATGGTTTTACGCCGCTTTTAGCAATATTCCAGCAATATCACGGCGGGGGGACACCAGAAATGGGCTTCACACATTGTACCCATGTCGGGAATCGAACCCGGGTCTTCGGCGTGACGAGCGAACGCTTTAACCACTAGGCTACCTGACCGCCCCCTGTCACTAAATAGAGTTGGGCTACCAGATATTACAAGTTGTCCACCAGTCTTGAGGCTCAGGAACATGAACTAACATGGAGGGTACATAAACTCATGTCAGCCGAGGAACCGGTGGACAACAAATCCCTGCCACACACCGAACTATATTACAGGTACTGTATGTCTTATGCATACATGCTTTAGTCCGAATGGGTAAAATACCACAGTTAGGTCAAAAACCAGATGGCAGAAGACAAACTTAGAATGATTTCCCTTTGATTATTTCATTCAGAAAATATAGTTAATATTTAAGAAGGGCATGCCACATAATTAATTCAAGATACAAACTTGTGGTTGATATGCTATAAGGGGTCGGCTAATCAATCGAAGAACATATCAAAGAAATGTAATTACATGTTAGAAGGGTACATCGAAAATAATAGAATGGGTCTCAGTTTATCAGAATCCAACAGTGATAGAAACATGACATGCCTTGTCCTCATTCGTCCCCAACAGTTATATATATGCTCTAGGGTCTATGAGAGACTATGAGGAGGAGTAATATGTGTTAACACCAATCCAGGAATTTTGATTGGAATTGACAAAATCATTAACAGATGTTTGGGTGATTTTAGAAAAAGGTCTGGATCCTCTTTGAGTTTGGGGCTTGGGTGTTTTCAATAATCCCCAAGCCTACCAATCTCTTCACAGACTGGGGGAATCTAACAACAGCTTCAAGCTAGGTCAGACAAATATGTAATGGATGCTGGTACTGGGTATCAGGGCAACATCAGTCATGGAGGCACCTTCTTTCTCCTTCAACACTCTCTCATGTTTGTCACACCAAAGAAGAGATAAGCTGCCCACCCACCCAACTTTTTAAAAGCTGTTGCTTCAAGACCAGCTGTTCTCACTTAGTTCGCCTTGGTCTCCAGCTCAGTGGGGCGGTGGGGTAGCCTAGTGGTTAAAGCGTTTGCTCGTCACGTTGAAGACCCGGGTTTCGAATCCCCACATGGGCACAATGTGTGAAGCCCATTTTCTGGTGTCCCCGCTCTGATATTGCTGGAATATTGTTAAAAACGGCATAAAACAATACTCACTCACTCTAGCTAAGTATTCAATGAAATGGTTTCAGTACAAAGTATGAGAAGCATGTTGTTTTTAACAGTATTCCAGTTATATCACTTAATGTAGGAGGAGGAAAGCACAAATTTAAGCAGGTCTCAGACATTTACCACTTTGGCGAAACCCACAAGCACAGCTATGGTGCTGACAAACCTAGAACCCTAGAAACATAACGGAAGCAAACCAGGATTTGAACCCATGATCACAACTTTCTGGTGTGCCCCTGGGATGCAATTAGATGATTGGGCCACCATGCCCCTCAAAGTACAATAAAAATCCTTCCATTTGCTGGCACTTGGTAACATATTAACCAGGGACATGTAATGAATAAATTCTCAAAATTCTTCCTCCATTAACTAGACCTCAGACCCTAAGGCACTTGACATCAGACAAACACAGTGAAACATGGAAGCATGCTCAATGCGAACTACAGCAATATTGAAGTGAAGATGACAATACAGAAGCTAGTAGCGCCAGGAGACCATTCCACTTTACATTGTTAGTGAATAAAGAAGTGTAAAAAGGGCATGTGAGAAATAAAAATTATTGATTGAAATTCATTCTACCCAAAGTGAGTTACTGACAGCATGAACCCCTCCGGAGTGGTATTTCCAGTATCAGCTCGTACTTTCTCCAGCCACATTTAAGCACCATCCCAACAAGCTTCACAAGATTTGATCACCAAACAAGAATATCCCCTCACTCCAGCACCACATGAACCATTCAAGATTCAGCATCTACTCAGGACCTGTTTCTATAATCAGATGTATGTAATTCCATAGAGCTTCCTTCAGAACCATGTAATACGACTGTGCGGCACCTATTTACAGGAATACCTGCAACTGTAATCTTGGAGAATCAGGGACCTGGCATGATGGGGGCAATTACTTCAACCCTGAAGCTACTGCCACATCTTGCCTATTGGACTGGCTGAATTAACTGCTGTGTCGGACCTGGACAAGTGTGAAATATCCGCTGACTGATGAGTCAATTCTGGATGTCCGAGACTCCAAATTGAGCTTTCAGATTATTGTGCCAGTGACAAGCAAAATTAACTTCTTCTTTTTTCAGAAAGCCCTTTTGACAGAGCATTCACAGCAGTTAATTACACTTAAAATGAATTAATTATTAGCAGATGAGAGTTTATAATGAGTTTATATCTCATAGGAAAATGTGGCTAGTTGTGAGATGAATTTACAATGGGCAAAATTATTTTAATTTAGAAAAATATTTGCATTGAAATGGATTGGTCTGCAAGCAGGCTCTGTTTGAGATCATGAACATTGGACCCAAACCACTCTGCAGGTGTATAATTATATTCCAGAATGAAGATTGTGGCGTTCAACACTGAGCTACATTTATGCACAGCATAATCATATGACATAGCTGGGGAGTTATGAGACATTTATACCTGCAGGCTCTGACATAACAGTGTGCGACTTCAGCCAATAGTCCCAAGGCCAAGTCTATCAAAACTCCTCTGCATGTGATATGAGAATATTCAAGAATGAAGTTCCAACACAAGCTACATTTATACACAGAAAAGTCATATGACATAGCTAGGGAGTTATATATACCTACAGGCTCACAACAGGACTAGGATGAAGGGCCAACATCTCCTCAAGAATGAAGAACACACAGCTGCTGCAAGGGAGGAGGTGTGGCAGGTTTCTGTGATGTTCTGGGAGAGACTGTCTGGTCTACTTCTATCACTGGAACACTGCCATACCTATTGATTTCTACAAAGCTGTCTGTATTGTGCAATGAAGGCATCGCCATGCCAATGTTGGGCGATACAGAGCTTTAATAAAAGATCTATGCATAGTCTTAACTATCACTCTCTGTGGGAATGACACAATGCATGACCTTTTGCCAAGACCAACCTCAAAGTTCAGGGTGTTGGTCACAGGGTTTGCAAGAAAACAACTGATGAGGAAGATACGTTTTCACAGTCAACTGGATTTTTCAAATCTGCTATATTGTAACACTTCAGAAACGGGTATATGGTTGTGTTTATTCTGAAACTTCAATGGATAAGTAAAGCCAACATATTTTATTCAAAATTGCTTTTATCTAATACACCATATACACATTGACATGAACAGATTCAAGTAATTAGTGATGGTATTTTACATGTGATTTGGCATTGTGGCTGTATTAAGACTTCATATTACATGAAGATGACTAGACTAACATATAGTCTCTGAAATGAACATATCATACAGAAAAAAACAGTTGTTCAGTTATCTTAATAAAAATCTAATAAAAAGGGAGCCCAGTGATTCTCTTCTTTTCCTGATACTGCAGTAATCTAGACTTGCCAAACATTATAGACTTGCATGGGCTGTAGTTGATATAAATGTATCAGGGTCTGTAAGACAGACTAGAAGATGACACTCCTTGACAGCATTTGTAAATATCCATAACTGCCAAAACAACACAAGATTTCAGTGATTCCAATAAAACTTAATCAGCTACAATTTTGTAACATCACTGTATTATTTGACATAGGCACACAGTGAGTGAGTGAGTGAGTGAGTGAGTGAGTGAGTGAGTGAGTTAGTGAGTGGAGTTTTATTCTGCTTTGAGCAGTATGGTAGTTATATCATGGATATATCGCAGGTCGTAGGTGCTGATAAACCCACAAAAACAGATAACAAACCAAGAATCATGACAAGGACGTGACAAAGCAGGGACCTGAACCCACGTGGAGACTGAGATCCATGGTGTGCACTACTAATTCTACAGACTTAGTCGACATGGTCGACCATGCCCTACAACAATCAATGACTCACACACCAAAACACATTAACCTAGAACAATAGAACCACTTACAACATTGTTATCAAACTGGGTCAGTATATCACAGGTATAAACACTGTGTCACCTAATCATGACCATCTCACAACACTGTCCAGGGCTATTGCTACTCTCTCTGAACACAACAATAAAGTGGAGTACCACTAATCAGATCTATGTCTCATAAGCTGATGACCTCCAATCATGTAACCAGTGAGAAGGAGGCCTCAATGGAGTAGTCAGCATACTTCCAACCAGGTGACCATAATAGTTCAGAGAGATAACAAGCACCTGTCAATAAACCAAGGACTTGGTTGCAAACAGTGTCATCACACAATAGATTCCAATACGATCCTAACTGATGTCAAGGGTTTCCATAAAACAATTACTACTCACAGATAAAAGTGTCAATTACATCCATATCTTCCCATTGAGAAGGCTCAGCAGTGATTCACTGCAAGCTAGAGCTTATCAACAGGACATAATCACATTCACTTTCAGTTTCAAAACCCCAGTCTCTCTACCTGAAGGTGTGGTGGGGTAGTCTAGTTGTTGAAACATTTGCTCGTCATGATAAAGGCCTGGGTTCAATTCCTAACACTATTTCAAGCCCATTTCAGGTGTCCCTTTGTCTTGATAAATTGGATATTGGCAATTGTGGAAGACAACCTCCTCATGCCTAAATACCCAGATAAACTTCATTTGATTTTTGTGAACATTTTCAAAATATTTAAAAAAGTAAAAATAGAGTATGTGGTGTCAAAGTGTCTTAGTATAGAAAGGTCTCTTTGAACAGATGTTGAGATGAGTAAGCATGGTTTAGTGGTCTTTAGCTAACACAGCAGTTTTACAGCTTCACAAAATGTACCTGTGGAGAAGTGAACCTAGACTTGCACAAGTCTCTAGGGCAAAAATTATTAGTTTAAATCATAATTTCTAGATTATGTAAATAATTAGAACAAGTTGTCCCTATAAGAGACTTGAGTCCTTAGATACTCTACTGTCCACATATCTAGACTTGCCTATAAGGAGGATAGAATGACAATACATCCATGGACTTTTCTTTCAGTACAGCCTTGGAGCAAGGCTTAAGTGAACCCAGTACACAAGTTTAACATCAACCACTCTCCTGTCTTTGAATGGCATTTAGAAGTGATACACATAAGAGAGAATTTATGGATGTCAACTTCCATATTATGAGGAACCCAACGTTTCGGAGTATATGCTTACTCCTTCATCTGGTGAACCACTGTCCTTCTTCACACAATGACAGAGCAACAAGTGACAATGGATACAAGTACACACTGTTGACTTATGACCCAGATCACACTGAGGGAGATATTGGCCACAAAATAAGTATGAACAAGAGCCATTGTACCAGTAACCTAATATATTGCATATACAACCTCCCAGCAACCAATAGGAAGTCCTCATGCATTCATGAACCGAGCACTTATTACCAACTAACCTTTTCAGTCTGACCATGTCGCTATTCATGAATGTGATCATCATATTGGGTCAACATATCCTTCCTCATATGATCACACAATAACGCCAATAGAGGCAATACTCATCTACCTTAATCCTATGATAGAGGTTCTCATATCCATAGTCTATAAATGTGACTATTTTTATTGACTTGTGGACCTTACTGGGTCAACATGTTCTTCCTTATATGATCAGGGCTCTGTTCCACAAAGCGATCTTAGCACTAAGATGACCGTAACTCCCACACTATAACATAGACTTACGACAGTAGTAGCGCTATGATCGATTTCAGGAATGACCATCAGGCCCATAACGCCAATAGTCATCTACTTTTATCCCATAATAGGGAAGAAGGGGCCATTGTCGGCATAAGTACTAAAGAAATGTACCCCAGGTAAGTTTCTGTATACAGAAATGTACCGAGATAAAATTAGAATACAGAAAGGTACCTGGTACCCTAAACAGCGGGCGAGTCCATATTCCCCAACCAGAAACCATGTTGTAGTTCCGGTTCGCCTGATTACAAGTGCATGCGTCCTACTTCTACACGATCTTTTGCCTAAAGCTCCCTACCCTTGCTTACCATTACAGCCTTGTCAAAGGCATTCAACTTAAGAACATAATCCAAAAGTTTACTCCTGACGAATGCGTACTGCCATGTTGAATTTAACTTTGGTTTGGCATACAGGAAATAACAAATACCTAGAAAAACAGTTACATGCATTTCACCCTGCTGCGGAATGGACTCATCCTAGGGTACGCTTCTGTATTTTGATTTTGGCTAGGGTACATTTCTGTAGTACCTGTGCCGACAATGACCCCAGCCATAATAGGGGTTCCAATAGCCATACTCTATAAATGTGAATATTTTTATTGACTTATTAATGTTTAAGTAGCACTAAGCTCAGGACAATGAGATATACTTACAAAATCACTTCATGAAGCAGTAAATCCAACAGAACATGGGTATCCATTTGCAACTTGTGCTTCCACATCAAACAGGCCTCACCAGCAACAACTAAAGACACCATGTGCATCAAGTGTCAGCTCCACATTACACATGCCCGACCAGCAACAACTAAAGACACCATGTGCATCAAGTGTCAGCTTCACATTACACATGCCCCACCAGCAACAACTAAAGACATCATGTGCATCAAGTGTCAGCTCCACATTACACATGCCCCACCAGCAACAACTGAAGACATCATGTGCATCAAGTGTCAGCTCCACACACAGATTCCAGGCCTAACTGCTCAAGATGTCAGCATTGTCTAGACAAAGGTTCCTGCTCTTACAGAGCCACAGAGCATCACCCTGCCCTACATCAGCCCAGACAAACTGACCCTTCTTTCTTGGCCCTATCATCAAACACCAATTAACACTAGACTTCCATCATCAGCATCCCTAGGGGCCAGGAGGGTACGGCTGCTGGGGTTATATCATCACTGGACACAGCATGCATCCCAGATGTGCTGGGGCCAGGAATCAGGAAGCCAGTGAGTGAGTGGGTACTGATGCTAGCAATATTGCATCAGTATGATAATGGGGAGACCAACCATATGATTCACACACAACAAACACATGGAGAAGTGAACCTAGGAATTGGTGGAATGGATTCACAATTTATCCAGGAAACTACTTCAAACATTGTGGCATAGTCCTGCACCATGACTGTGGAATATATTTATTTTATGAAAAAAAATAAAATCTAGAAAATCTAGAAAAGCAAGTCTAGCCAGCTCTAGCTAGCTCTATTCCATGAAATCAGCATAGGGAGATATTTTTTTAAGAGTCAAGGAGGATATTGTGTAATATAAGATTTCACTAAATGTTAGTCTAATTGTGTCAAAACACTGCCAAATCAAGCAAAGGGAAATTCTCAAAGCCAAATTTATTTACATTAATTTTAGTTACTGTAAGTGCACAGGGAATATGAAACAAATATGAAATGTGATGCCTTTAATTGTGTTTATGTATTCACCCCATAGCAAACAGATATCAGTGCTTATGCCATGGTGAATACATTGCAATGATACTTATATAAACCTCGGTTCATCCATTACATTTAAACTTATTAATTACAATTGATCATTTGATATTTTCTTTAACTAGACTAACGGGATCGGGTGGTCAGACTCGCTGACTTGGTGATGCATGTCGTCGTATACCAATTGCATAGATCAATGTTCATGATGTCAATCACTGGATTGTCTGGTCCAGTCATGATTACTTACTGACCGCCGTCATACAGCTGGAATATTGCTGAGTGCATCATTGAATAAACAAACGACTACACTACATGTATGGAACTTGTACCTGCACAAGTAAGTACTCCAGAGACTCACACTTAGGTCCCTGTAACGTTAACACTGGTCATACACAATATACCCTGCTTGCAAAAATAACTGACACACACATGCGCAGATTATTTAGAGTGTTAACATCAAACCAATGTGCTAAAACCTAGCTTCTCTCTGACAGTGCACCTGTCAGTCACAATGTTATGTTTTCCTAAGGTATACAGTTTGTAATAAGTATAATAATGCATCATCAACTCCTCCATCACATTTCACACAACATCAGCAGCCATCGTCCCTTGATAACTACCATGCCATATATCACTACAACAACCATTGCTTGGGTTTCAAGTGTGGCAACTGTGAAGTGGTCACTCTAGCCTCCTCAGGCTGATCCCCTGACAACTATCACCCCATATATCACTGCCTCAACCATCACTTGGATTTCAGTACACGGCAGTAATTAAGTGTGGCAACTATGAAGTGGTCACATTCACGCTAGCCTCATCAGGTCGAACCCAGAAGATTCCATCATTTACCATCACAGAGAGTTGCCTATAGACTTGCACAAGT
This sequence comes from Haliotis rufescens, assembly GCF_023055435.1. Lineage (NCBI taxonomy): Eukaryota > Metazoa > Mollusca > Gastropoda > Lepetellida > Haliotidae > Haliotis > Haliotis rufescens. The sequence goes on along the minus strand of NW_025964001.1, from coordinate 920,054 downwards.
CTCTAAGGTAATGATTATTAGTTCAAATCATAATTTCTAGATTATGTAAATAATAAGAACAAGTTGTCCCTATAAGAGACTGGAGTCCTTAGACTGTCACGAATCTAGACTTGCCTATAAGGAGGATAGAATTACAACACATCCATGGACTTTCCTTGAGTACAGCCCTGGAGCAAGGCTAATTAAGTTCCCTACCTAACCACCACATCCAGGTGAGCGGCTGACAAAGCCTTCACTGATCCCTAGGCCAACACCATGAGAGGTGGGCAATCGCTGGAAGATGCAATCAGTTGTGAAATGGCTAATAACAGATGACGGCAAACAGATCCCCGAGAGAGAAGGTTACCCAAACACCACTGCATTCAGATTATATACTAGATTATATCCCCCTACACTGGCTACAGTGTTCAACATGCTTGGCCGTACTGCTTCCATCAAGCTTCTTGTGAGATATAATCTTATACACACACACTGTGTGACATTGGTGAGATTTATGCTGTTGCAGAGAGCATGAGGGGAACACTGAAAAACGTTTACATATTGGATGATAAAGTACATAACGCTTTTATATCAGACCAATGCCATGAATGTCTTAATAGTGTTTTCAGCTACATATACTACTCACAAGAAAGATCAACATAGTAACATGAAAGAATTGGGTGTTCCTTAACTTCTTTTGAGTAGCATAACTACTGACATATTCACTGCTTTAAATCAACCACTTTGTACGTGTTCATTCAGCAGTGCTGCAACTGAATGCTTTTTGTGGAATTTTAGAAAGCGTTGTTCAATGATTTTATGACTTGTGTGAATCCTATTGAAAACAAAAAGAGATCCTATAACATCCAAAAGATGTCTTGAATTGGGTTTTCCTCTACATAAGTTACTGACATATTCAATGCCTTCAATCAACCACTTTGTACATATACATTAAAAGGTGCATGACACAAAATAATGCTAACAGATGAAAATAAGAATGAAATATTTTAATGAAATAATTTAAAAACTTTGTGTGAATCCTATGAACAGCAAGAGATCTCACAATAGCAAAGATACTTCATGACAATTCATGACCTGACAAAAATTAAATTCTAGGAAACCAAAACTAAAAGCCGGGAGCTGACCTACCTGTATCCCCATGGACTGAACTTCTCTTGGACCCCGGCTTTGATGGGTACGAATCTGTCCCTTCCTCCTCTCCCCACCAATCAGGCTGTCCGTACAGGGGCGTGCATTTCTTCACAGTTTCTAATTCTGGAACACAAAAAATATGCATAATGAGTTACGAGCCTCAGTCGCAAGAGCCCATTACTGGGTGTGCATACAAGTGAGGCACGATGCAGTACTAGCACATGTGTGCGATGCCTCCGACTCTCCTGTGGTGGAGGTAGAGAATCTCCTGTCATGGAGGTAGAAATACTGGGAGCTCAGGAGAAAAGTAAATAGTCCTATCACCTATACCAAGTCATTCCACACGTTAGACACATTATTCTGATTGGAAATAGTTCTTGATTTGCACAATTTTCACATGATATCTTAAGGCATTTACATCCAAAATATGATTATTTGTTAAAAAGTAATTATTAAATCCACATGTTGCATCTATGAAATAGTTTACATTCATAATCATAATAGATAACTAATACATGGTGTTCTGAAATCACATTACATGTCAACATAAGAGAATTTGATCTGCACAAATTACATGTAATCAGAAAACAGAATCTTGCACTCATTAGTGAAAACCCCAATCCTGTACACGTTGTCTAAAGAGCTCCTCCACAAACCAATGATTGCCAAAAAATATTCCAGTCTCCTATCACATTAATCACACTCATGAAAGCAATGTTGGTTCAGGTGAAAAAATGAATTCTCGTCCTGTTTGATGAGCATCCCCATTTTCAAGTTTGACTTTTTCTTCAACTGGTGATGGTACTGACACCCCTGAGGTTGAGCAGGAGTTGAAGGAAAGCAGTATCCTGGTGGTAGCCCGGAGACAAAAGGAACAACCCCAGAGTCTAAAGATCTAGACATTGCCTAGCAAATGACTTCCCTGCTCCCCTTTCGTGACATTTAGAGAGTCACTCATTCATGTTATTGGATCTCTCACCATAAACTGGAACAATATATTTTTGTCTTGGGTATTAATTTGTGACCATATTCCACCATATTTTGGATTTGTGTTTGGGCCTGTCGGGTAGCCTAGTGGTTAAAGTGTTCGCTTGTCACGCCAAAGACCCGGGTTCGATTCCCGACATGGGTACACCGTGTGAAGCCCATTTCTGGTGTCCCCCGCCATGATATTGCTGGAATATTGCTAAAAGCGGCGTAAAACCATACACTCACTAACTCACTTGGATTTGTGTTTAAGCCTGGTGACCAACGGATAAGAAGATATGGCTGGTGTGTCAAAGCCATGTCATACATCTGGGTTCAAAGGGGGCTTTAGAATAAATTCTACATTGCAGCCTAGTTTTCATGCCAGGCTGCACCAGGTGGATACTGAAATATTATACAGCGCCAATATTGAAAATGGTAATTTCTGCGTATACAACCTAACATTACTGTGTAACTGGATCCTGTGAGATTTTTTCACATTTGCTGAACTCAACTCTTGTATTCTCATTTAAACCCAAAAGACAATCTTCCATGATGCAAAATGTATGGTGAATCTTGACTTTCAAAACAAACATTCCTCATAAGCAAGAGAAATTAATGGCCATGGCGCCTTGCCAACATGTTTTCAAGAGCTTCAGGAAGCCATATTTTAAGGATTAATTCAACTCCACTGCATTGCTGGGTTATAAAACATCTTATACAACCTCACAAGATAAAACTAGGATAGAACTTCACAAATGAAATGCAAAAATCTGCTATGAAAAAGCATTTGGAAGAACACTTAAGAGAAACAGGAACATAAAGAAAACAGACAGTGAATGGAAGGCAATATCTTAAATGAATGCAGCAACTTTGACAAGCAATTTTAACCTGCAGTGGAAAGTGAAAACTAATTAATGTCATGTTGTTTTTTCTATGGCAAATTTAAAGAGGCTCTTGTCTGTAGAATGGCTGAACTCTGCTGGCTTGGTGCAATAACGTCATCCTCCATCAGGCTCATTCACTCACTCACTCCACCAAACTGCCATGTGGCTGTTACGTCTCTGCACAGTTACATTCTCGTACTCCAGGAACTTGACTGCTTAGCAGGTGACATGATTCATTCTCATTCCTAATTCATTACAGGTGTTTTGCTCTCAAAAACTTGACATCAAAGTTTGCAAATTTTATCATGAATCCCATGGACACGAAGACTCGGAACACCGTCATCTGACACTGTACAGGTGTACAGACTTGACGCAGTAGTGGCCATATTTGTACACTTTACACAAATGGCAACACCTAAAACCGGTAGTGTCTTCTGATGCAAAAGACTACAGACACAAATTCTCAACCAGGTTATACACAACTCAATGACGAGTATATTCAACTGTTGTATTACAGCTGTCCAAGAATGCTGACATTGATTCCTGTATTTGGGATTCGCGTGAAATATTAAACATCCTCCTACTATTTACCATCTCATGGACAAGCATAGACATGACCACTGGTCTGTTAGTCCGAGGCTAGTGAAAATTGAGAGAGACTATTGGTTTTTCCCAATGAACCACAAGTCCAAAGTGAGCTGCAAACAGATCGACCAATGGTTCAGACTAGTGCCTACCCTCATGGACAGGTGACCCAACAGGTGACCAGTGGAAAACATCGGACTGAGCAAATTCTGACAAAAAAGATAATCAAACCACATCATCAAAACAAATTAACCGCCTCCAGTTCCCAAATCTACAACACCCAAATACCTTCAGTAGGCGATACATTGCCCATCCTGCAGCAAAACATTTCGTGTTGTCCCTCCTCCTTGTCCACAGACATCTGCATCAAGACAGCAGACGGCAATCTGACTTTCCAAGACTGTCCCAGGCAGCTCACCTCGCTCCCTTAACTCCACCAAACTATGTCTTACCTGCACATCTGTGCCTTATACACAAGACATATCATCTTCCATCTGGCTGCAAGGAATAACTCAGCTTGAGGAAATACAAAAACAATTGCCTCCACTTCCTTGGTAATCATCATGTGTTTTCCCACTTAAACACTGCAAGTTATCTGTTGCAGTTCTGGAGTACTCTCAGTTATTTGGGTGCTTGCTTTTCTTCTTCTGTAAATGGCCTCATCTGATGCTATTCGTGCCCATGGGTTCAGTTGAAGCTGTCCAAGTGTCACCTTAATCACCTATCACATTCATGCGCTCCTTGCATTATGGGTTACTTTTATAGCTCAAAGTAGATCTTCCTTTCACTAGCTGATTCTTCAATATGGGAACTAGTTTAGTATTTTGCTTACTGAGATCAATATCAAGTCTGTTCCTCACATAATGATGGAACTATAAAGGGAGTCAGTTGGCAGCCCAAGGTTGCTTCGTGTCGTTCCAACACACCTTTGTCTACTAAATCAACATTTACGATGAATATCAATACGGCAGTTTACAGTCACCCTAGTCCCATTCGACAATGTCTTAACACATGGCACTTATTACAACATGTAGATTTAAACAGAAAATGTGCTCAAACTCGAAGTATAGACCCCTGTTAAAGTGTAAGCAGAGACCATATGTCGGTATATTCTGGTGTAAGAGAACACAACCTTCTATAACAAATATTCTGTAAGTTTCAAATCAGGAGAGCTAAGAATGAGAAACCTGATCAATATTTTACCCCATACTTACCAACTTACAACAGTACAGTAAATGTTTAATTACATTCGGGACTGACACAATGTGTACCGGTAGTAGTTGCAGCTCCTCACAACCTCCCTATACAACCACACTGACATGCAGTTCCCCACCACTTCAACTCAAGCCTCAAATTTCACAAGCATGAAACCGGAGTCACTACGAGTAAACTATATATACCCTTTGTCTGGGATGCCTCGTGCTGATGCAACACAGGGCTGACAGTAACATACTCCACCACCCTGACAGCAACACCCCGCACAATCCAGCCCGTGCCATGTGTGTCGTCACGCCCCACTGCACATAGACTTGCACAAGTCTCTATTGCCTAATTATTATTGCCTAATTATTAATTCAAATCATAATTTCTTGATTAGAAAAATAATATGAACAAGTTGTCCCTAAAAGAAACTGGAGTCCTTAGACTGTCAACATATCTAGACTTGCCTATTAGGAGGATAGAATTACAACACATCCATGGATCATTCTGTACAGCCTTGGAGCAAGGCTACACTGCACACAGCTACACCAGCAACAAACACAATCAGCATTCATTCCATTTTCGCTCCATTTCAATTCAACAAATGCACATCAGTTTCCATGATTTGCCACAAAGCATGTTGAATTCGCATGAACCAATGGGCGGAGTGGTCTTCACGGCTACAATGATGCAGCCACCAAGGCCTGGGTTTGATTCAAATGAGAATTAAGCGACAGCACTTGAGTTGTATTCATCCTCTTCCCGACATTCTGGGGGTTTCCTCTGTCATCATCAATGTCCTTTATTATGTCCTTGGACAAGGATTACCAGACATCAGCATGTGGAGAGTGTATGGTTTTCTCTATGTGAGCTTTCTGGAGCTCTGGGCCCCGTCCCACAAAGCAATCATAGCGCTATGAGTGTCGTAAGGCTATGTTAAAGTATGGGAGTTACAATCATCTGAGTGCTACGATCTCTTTGTGGAACAGTGCCCTGGCTTATGTGACACACTTTCACACCTCCAGATAAGCTGAGTATTTGTGTCAACTACACAAAATAAATCTCCATTACCCAATTAATTTTGAGTCCCTTGTGTACAAATATGTATAACAAATTTCAAAAACGCAACAGTATGATAACACTTTGAGTAATTACCCAATATATCCACTTCTACTTGCATACATGTATGTCTAAACACATCCCTATTTTCTGATCACAGAAAGGCATCACACATGAACCTTACTGCTGTGAATACTGAATAAAACAGTAGCTATGTCAGGCATATTCTTAACTGACATGTATATCGCTGTAGGTTATTCAACATTTAGACACTTGGGGAAGCAAAAAAACAGATACAAATTAGAAGTCACCTGAAACAGCATTTCAAGCAGAATGATCTTTTAAAATATCTCTTCATTGGTGTAAAAATATCCAATAGACTGGATCAAAGAAAACTATCAATGCCCAATGTGAATGATAACATGTGAGTAAATACTAGTACTCAATGGATAACAGCGTTATCTACAGCCCAGCACTATCTGTGTGTGTAGATTAGAGCTCATTCATTAATGGTCGCATTGAACTTCAGGTGGGAGTCATTTGGGAAATTCACAAACAAGGCCAGTTAAATAGTCAGTTCTCCCTACAAGCATGGAATGCTGGGATCTTGATTGCTTCTGAATTAACAGCTGAGATTGACATCAAAACTTTGTTTTCTCAAACATGTACGTCCTGTTGGAAATCCAGTGGATAGCATAGTCCTCAGTGTCCCATACTTTTGGTAAGAGCAGACAAGAGAGGGTTGGGGTGTCCAGTTCAGAGGCCTGGGCAATTGCCTGTCGTGCCTTGATGGCCTGTCGTGCCCGATGGCCTGTTGTGCCTTGATGGCCTGTCGTGCCCGATGGCATGGTGGCTCATGCTTTTTCTGATTGGCCTTGATTGTTTTACAGGCTGATGTGATATAGCTGGAATACTGCTGAGGCATTACACACAACTCACTCATCCTCTCAATCAATCCTTTACACTGTAGGCAGGAGTAACACTGACCTCCATAGCACAACACCAGAGTGAGTGAGTTTGGTTTTACGCCGCTTTTAGCAATATTCCAGCAATATCACGGCGGGGGACACCAGAAATGGGCTTCACACATTGTACCCATGTCGGGATTCGAACCCGGGTCTTCAGCGTGACGAACGAATGCTTTAACCACTAGGCTACCCGACCACCCCACAACACCAGAGCAAAGACGTGTTGCATCTCTGGGCAGCAGCAAAAAGGAAGGCAGCTACACATTGATTCTTCCATTACTTCTGTCAAAAAGTGGAGGAGGTATATCTGTGATCAAAGTCACAAAATATATGGCTTTTGATAATTTGCAATAAATATCAAAACAACGTAACTATAAATCAAAATACTGCTTGCTCCTTGTTAAATACTGCACTCAGCAATGCTCCAGCTTTATGAGAGCAACGTATAAACAATCACGTCTGGACCAGACAACCATGATTGATATTGTGAGCAAACTCTCACGCCATCCAGGTAGAATGACGCTCCATCAATCAAGTCATCGAGTCTGATCATCGGATCCTATTACTTCTTCCGAGACAAGCATAGGTTGCTAGGAACCAATTCTAACCAGGAATAACCACAAAGTTCAGAACAACACCAGACTGTGATGGAATCAGTCTCCCCCTCTGATTCTCCATAAAGGCTACATCGTCATCCAAGAATGCTCCATCGGGGTACATATGTGTGCAGCATGTTAGACACAGGAGAATATATATGCCAGGAGTGTTTACCTCAAATAAACACGCAGTTCACAGCATGCATACCTTTCACCCTAACACCATCGTCCTCATGAAGCTCTGCGCCAACACAGGAATTAACAACCTGTATCATGATGGATGTCTTGTCACAGAGACGTAATGCAAGCAAAACTCATTTAAAAAAACATAAAAACACCATTGACATCAGTAACACTAAAAGTGCATGGGGGACACTATACAGAGCTTGAATTGAAGATCAATATTGTTTTATGTGCGAGTTGATTGAGGCAGTAGTTAGGATAACACTAGACATGCTGTATTTCCACAGTTGTTTCCCTTTATCGTTGCATTAATTAAAAGTAAATATTAACAAAGTATTTTATTTACTGTTTCTGTTAATCAAAATTTGAAAAGACAAAATGTTGTCTTTCCATCTGAATCTGTAAATTTATCAAATATAGAATCCTTTTATTACTTATAATTGATGGAAGTCAGCTAGCATGATATTTTCAACATCACTGTTTAGAAATAAGACAGGAAATCTGTTAGACTAGTCTCTGAAATGAACATATTTTACAGACAAAAACAGTTGTTTATTAGAGTTATGGAAAATAATAAAAAGGAGCCCAGAATCTCTCTTCATTTTAAGATACTGCAGTAATCTAGACTTGCCAAAACATTATAGACTCGCATGGGCTGTATTGGATATATTTGTTTGAGGGTCTGTATGACAGACTAGAAATCTGTAAGCATCGTTTGAAGTCATCAATGTGTGTATCATGCACACATTTTAGATTCACTAACTCACTGCTTTCCCAACAAATGATTAAACAGTTTTACAAATACAGTATAAGCATTTTTTATGGGAGTAAATTAACATCAAATGTCATCACACAGGTAATTACACAAGTAACATTGACACCTGTTATTTCACACTCATAATGAGTACTTGTCAAAAATGAATGATGGGAATTTATTATGGCTGCCAGAGCTGCCATGTTCATATTGACATTGGAATTCTTTAAATCAGACCATCCATACACAAATTGTAGCTTCACAGACCTTGTGGTTACAGTTTGTACCCATGTCGGGAATCGAACCCGGGTCTTTGGCGTGACGAGCGAACGCTTTAACCACTAGGCTACCCGACCGCCCCTGTGGTTACAGAAGAGATTAAAATGTACATGTTTATCACAAAGGCTTACCAATACAATATCTACACTAAGTGTAGCTGCCAGCTACCTGATGATACATAGAAGTCTGTATGTACTGTGAATGAAAATACTATGCAATATCGCTCTATATAATGTACATTATGTATATCTACCTTTCATGTTTATGATTACATTTTCTCCCAAATGCAGATAGTTTGTACCTGCGATACACGGGTGGTCTGAACAATGAAATTCTTGATTCTTGATTCAAAGGGCACACTACAGATGTTGCACCATGACAAAAGTGATCAAATGACATCAAAACCATATTTCATAATTTAAGAAAATACACTAATTCAAGTTACATAGCATAGAAGATAACAAAGAAATGGGAGATTCGAGACAGAGTTGACAACACAAACAGCATCAGTTTCGACATCAACTACAGCAACAACCTGTACAGCAACAAGGTCATAGTTGACCGCTTCCCCTTGACATTCCCCCAAATGTCTGTCGACTCTTCCCCCAGCACCTCGGCATCTTCAGACAAGGGGGCACTTCAGTGGCTATACTGATGCTGACAACATGACCTGAATATCTGATACAGATGGATGCTACAGATAAGAGCTGTTTGTCTTGTTGAACTGAGACGAGAGACCAACAATCACTCGGAGTGGATGGCTCGAAGATCATGGCATGGCAAACTGCCATGTGATTCTACCATTACAATCAATACAACCGTTCTGTCATAGACAGTCGTTAACAGCATTTCAACCACCATTTAATGATGGCGGGAGACACAATGACACAAACATGCATGTGGCCAACAAACCTGATATCCCCAGGAAGCTCTTGTGATGTCAACTACGCTCTGTAAAGTCACATCTATTTATAGACTGTCATCACAGGCACTGAGTCTTGCCATGTCCGAGATGCTGAGCAGACAAGGTGATCTGACCTCACGCTCTCAGACTCAACAGTCTTCCATGAAATAAAACACTGCCTGAATCTCCCCTGTATCTAGAATGACCACTTGACTGCCAATTTTAAATGACATTTGTGACTGCTATCCCATCCTTGCTCCCTAAAACTCAGTTTCTGGAGCCAAATTAGTCATGAGCTATAGTCTGTTCTAGAAAAGCGATGAGGGTGCACGGCTGAGAAAATCAATAACTGCCTGGTTACAGTTGTCAGGATGACACAGGAGACAGGGAATCTATCTCAGCTCTGACCAGCTCATCAACAGGATCGATTACCTTAACTTGTAACAATACAATAAAACACACTCAATCACCACAGCTTGACAAAAACATTAGGGTTTTCGGAAGGATCTATAGACTTGCTCCCAATAGTATAGGGACTGTGTGACCCTTTTGCCTACTTGCTTATTCAGAGTTTTGCTGAATCAGCAGAATATCATGTGTTTTGTGCCAAGAATTACCATTTCTTTACAATCTCCCTTATGGCATGTGGTTTGACAGGTTTGAACTTTGTAGCTTCCTTGGGAGACATTAATATTTAATTTATTCCAGATATTTAATTTCAAATCAAGGCATGTTAAAAGAAATTATTGATCCCTGTAATTTGTTGAAATGAATTTCATTATGATTGCATGAAATAATAACTTCCTTCTTTATATGAATTTGTAACATTCACTAACAATAGAGAGTAGTTATTAATAAAAAAGCAGAGAATGTTTTTTACCAGTAGGACCAACAGGTCAGTGTTAAAGTGTAGATATTTCTGGTTTCATAGCAATAAAACATTGCTGTGAGAAACAAGCCTACAGTTGCCTCACACTGCTGCTTAGTTCAAATCATTGTTCATCGATAAAAGTCTTACCAAACATAATTCTTATACCTTAGAATACCTCATATTGGCACGAACAGCATAGTCCATTTCATAGTTTCATATCAAAATATTATCAAAAAGAAAACCTGGAAAAGAAATGCCTAAGGGTGTGAAAACTATAGAAGTGAGTACTCAAGGATGTATCTTTACTGAGCCCAGAGGTTCTATTCATCATGAAACCCAACAATCACCAGTCCCCCTCAAGTGTCCACCTCAACCAGTTTTCTGGGGTTTAATAGTGAGTGAGTGAGACAGTTGGGTTTAACGCCGCTTTTAACAGTATTCCAGTTATATCGCAGCATGTCAGCTTAATGTGGGAGGAAAGCCCGAAGTGTTGCAGGTCTCAGACTTACGAGCACGGGTATGGTGCTGAGAAACCTAGAAACATAATCGATCTCACAATCATAGGTTTCTGGCATGCCCAAGGGACGCAACTCTGCACAGAGAATCGCGGCACCTTAGACGACTGGGCCATCCATGCCCCCTGAGGTTTAATAAACCAAGTCACAACATCTACCCCTGCAGGGTGAATCTGTAAAGAGAGCATCGTTACTGACTCCTACATAAAGATGCCAAACTAGCCACCAAGTGAGTGGTCATTGTGTTCAATTATTCTGTATCAACATAACTGAAGAGGTGCAGAGTGAGTGAGTGAGTTTGGTATAACGCCACAAGTGTCAGAAGAATATGAGTGGAAAGTCCAAACAAATGCAGATTATATACACTCAGCACATAGGTGAAACCCACATGGACCAAGGGATTGAAACCCACATGGACCAAGGGATTGAAACCCACATGGACCAAGGGATTGAAACCCACATGGACCAAGGGATTGAAACCCACATGGACCAAGGGTTTGAAACCCACATGGACCAAGGGATTGAAACCATCATGTCCAAGGGATTGAAACCCACATGGACCAAGGGATTGTAACCCACATGGACCAAGGGATTGAAACCCACATGGACCAAGGGATTGAAACCAACATGGACCAAGTGATTGAAACCAACGTGGACCAATGGATTGAAACCCACGTGGACCAAGGGATTGAAACCAACATGGACTAAGGGATTGAAACCAACATGGACCAAGGGTTTGAAACCAACATGGACCAAGGGATTGAAACCCACATGGACCAAGGGATTGAAACCAACATGGACCAAGGGTTTGAAACCCACATGGACCAAGGGATTGAAACCCACATGGACCAAGGGATTGAAACCAACATGGACCAAGGGATTGAAACCAACGTGGACCAAGGGATTGAAACCCACATGGACCAAGGGATTGAAATCCACATGGACCAAGGGATTGAAACCCACATGGACCAAGGGATTGAAACCCACATGGACCAAGGGATTGAAATCCACATGAACCAAGGGATTGAAACCCACATGGACCAAGGGATTGAAACCAACATGGACCAAGGGATTGAAACCCACATGGACCAAGGGATTGAAATCCACATGGACCAAGGGATTGAAACCCACATGGACCAAGGGATTGAAACCCACATGGACCAAGGGATTGAAACCCACGTGGACCAAGGGATTGAAACCCACTTTTAAAAGATAAGCAGAAGAAGAGATGCACAGAGAGACGTTCCCCACAGTAATCAAGCTCTGTGTGCTGTATGTGCTCATGACCTACACTTCAAACAGGCCACTGCATTTCCTGATCAGTTGATAACAAAGCAACAAAGACTTCTCGTGTATTTCTCATTCTCATCGTCTTACCGATATACCTACTATTACACAAAAAATCAAATTCATCTTTAGTTATTATTTGTGAATGAAATGAATCAAAACAGACAATCGAGATAGACCTTGTTTGGATGAATAATTTCATCTGCTACCTTACAACAAAATACAGGTGAAAAGGATGCTGAGTGAACACCCTCGGCAGTAAAACCCACTGAAGATATCTAGGTTCCCCTGTCCCTTGGAATTAAACCAGAGGACACATCAGCGATAATCCACAACATGAAAGCACAATAAGATCTCAAAGAGCCCTTTAAAATATTCTCAGTCTCCACCTGTTGATCAAACCTGCAGATACCATTTGCTGGTATGTAAAGCATTTACAGATTTCTTATCAGTGATTGTAATGTTGGGAGATTTAATGGTTGATTTATATTTTGGTGTTACAATATAGCAATACATATTTTATTATTAGTGGTATGCGAAGACGAGTTATTTCCCTATTAACGGAAGTGGGGAAGAGCACATGTTATGATTTGAAGTGAGTTGAGTTGCGGTGAAATGTGCGGGATTTGCCAAAACGATTGTGTTACACATTGAATTTGTCAAGTGAAAGTGTATGTTTGCAACAATGTGTTATGCTTGTCTGAATCCTAACAATGTTTTTTACGTGGCCAACGATCATGGGTCTCAGTAATAAATCCATCAAAAATCATGAAGTGTTGCGTCTCATGGCTACATCACGAAGAGCATGGAACATCAACCCGATATGTGGAATAAGCTAAAACCACCAAATCAAGAACCGTTACAGTGATTATGTATAAAGTACAACACCCACAAACAGCAGAATAAATCTCAAAGACTCCCTATAAATCCCATGTCCTCAACTGGACATTAAGCAACAGATATGCATATGGTTGTGGAGCATGTACAACTGCACATGTATCAGTGATTGTCATTGAAGGTCATTGATGGAAAAACCATCCCCTCAACAGCCCCCTTAAGGCACACAAACTCTCCTGGATGGAAAAACCATCTCAAACAGCCCCCTTAAGGCACACATACTCTCCTGGATGGAAAAACCATCTCAAACAGCCCCCTTAAGGCACACATACTCTCCTGGATGGAAAAACCATCTCAAACAGCCCCCTTAAGGCACACATACTCTCCTGGAGATTCCACCAGCAGTCATGGTCAGTAATACACATGTTCATTACTTCATTCATATCACTGATTATACATGAAAGAATGTGCACTGCAAGCAGAATAAACATCTCAAACAGTCCCCTTAATAATAATAATTCCGACTCTATCATGAGCATGTGTTTATGAATCACTACCAAAGACACACAACCTCTCCTGGAGAATACACCAGCAGTCATGGCAAATAATACACACTTCAGTTATGTGATTATACAAAAAACGATTATGCAAGCAGAACAAACATTTCCAAGAGCTCCTTCTCACCTGGTGGCAGCTGATGTCGAGATCCACTCCTAGGTATCCGTGTAACGGCGTAATCCAGGTAGTCGGCGTTTTTACGGGAGTAGCACATACACGGAGCATCATGCACGGGGTCGCTGTGACCCGCATGTTCACACGATGAGTGATGGGATCCGTCCCCATTAGATGGGTACTCGTATCCATTGTTTGTCATACTGCCATCAGCCTGGTCACCAGCGTCGGCGAAGACAGACGCCACGTGGGGATGATGCCGCCCCTGACGTAGCCTCTTCCTGGGCCAGGTGTTGGATCCAAGGCCAGGATTGCCGCCTTCTTCTGCTTCCTTCTTCCCAAAACTGCGATGCATATCCACGAAATTCGGCTCGGCTGTTTGATGAACACATGTGTGCTGGATCTGCTGCTCGGCTATACAGCCCTGAAACAACAAACAGAAAAACAACGTATCAACTGTTGTTTACATCATCTACCAACAACAAACAACCATCTTCACATCTCAAAAGTCCAACTGGAATATATGCATCAAAGTATGCTCCAACATCAAGGAAAACTAGAACAGGGTCCTCAAAAACATTCTCTTCAAAGAACTGTCAAATTATGTCGAAGTAGAATGGACTTAAGTATATACTTTGAGTTATGCCAGGTTCGAGACAACCAAAAATGACGAATGAAGAATGAATACACAGTAACCAGGATTTTACTTCGAGACAACGGTAAGTTTAGCTCGACACATCAAAGTTCGACACAATGGTGTCTGACTGTATCTATCATTTTCTTCACAAGGCAATCTCATCAAAATATTAGAGGGCTACAGGGTAGCCTAGTGTCGAAAGTGTTCGCTTGTCACACCGAAGGCCCAGGTTCAGTTCCATGTTTACAATGTGTGAAGCACATATTGGTGTTCCTAAATGTGATATTCTAGAATATTGCTAAAAGAGGTATAAAACCATACTCACTCACTCACTAAAATATGACTTACTTCTACTGTCAACAGTTCCCACTATGCTATCACAGCCATATTGATCCTATTCTTGTATAACTGTGTCAAATGTCCTAGTTAGTTCAGAGCACGATCAAGCTAAGGTATGCTGCTCTACCAGTTTACAATTAATCTTGGCACTGATTAGCCTAACGAATGAATGTAATCAGGGCCTGGCTCTCATATCAACAGGAATATTTTCTTATCAGAGAGCAGAGTAATTAATAGCCTGAACCACTCAGCAAGTAACAGGTGTCAAGCTTGTTCTCAGACTCTGGTCAAAAGCCTCTCATTAAACGCTCTCAGGTAAATCAGTGTAAATTGTAAACAAACCTTAAATAAACTCTAAAAGAAATCTTGAAGGGATTATTTTCCCCGAAGGTTATTCATATCAATTCCACATGAAAGAAACAAAACGTAACTGTGAATAAACAACATACTTACATAATCGTAAGAGTGAATGAGTGAGTGAGTTGGGTTTAACGCCGCTTTTAACAGTATTCCAGTTATATCACGGCGTGTCAGCTTAATGTGGGAGGAAAGCCCAAAGTGATGCAGGTCGATGGTGTTTGTGCTGACAAACCTAGAAACATAATCGGGGCGAACCGGGATTCGAACCCACAATCATAGCATAATCGTAAGAACTAACTTCAGTACCTTTTGTATTTATATTAATGTAAAAACTGGTGTGCATACAGTGTCAAGCCTCCCTGTCTGACAGTCTTGGTTCATATGTCAAGATGCAAGAGTTAGAACTAGTACAGGGCTGATATGAGGCTAAGTTCCATTAAATGAAAAAAATAAAGAAAAGAAAAAAAGACATTTTTAAAAATTTCATTTTACTTTTTTCAATATATTTTTTATCTCAACAGTAAAAATTGATCTGAAATAATTTGATGAATATACTTTTATCCAAATACAAACTATATTTTTATCTAATACAGACTCAGTGCTTCTTGATCACAAAATCACAATTACTACTGAGTGATCGATCTTTTTTCTTAGCCATCATGTGAGCTTTCTTCTATCCTGCACGGCAGCAGGGGGAACATAGTGCATGTTGCACATTAACGACCAGCATGTATAAATAGTTACCGTCAACGAAGGTAACAGAAATGAGTGAGTGAGTGAGTGAGTGAGAATGTGAGTGAGTGAGTGAGAATGTGAGTGAGTGAGTGAGTGAGTGAGTGAGTGAGTGAGTGAGTGGAGCCACTTTTGGCTCCATTCCAGCCAACTGAGCTTCACACATTATGATGCTTAACCCACTGGGCTAGCACACCCTGACTGACACAAAGGGAACAGTGGCAAGTGAGGACTTGGAAACATAACGAAAACATAATCAAGGCAAGCTAAAACACACAGCCTGCCGATTTGAACTGCCTGCTCCTAAATGTCGAACCTTAATGTAAAGGAAGTTAAAGAATACCTGATTTTTTCATATGTCAAAACAGAGTAACTATAGTCCTCTGAAAAAATTGGGTGTTCTTCTGTCATGACAACTGGATGCTCTTTTCTTCTTTTAAGTAACATAGTTCATTTACTGATGAAGCACATTTCATTAATGCACAAATGATTATAAAAAATGAAAAATACCATTCACTTGAGGAAATATACAGATTTTAAAATGATCTAAGAAAGCATTCAGATGTTACCTTCGTTTGGTATAATGAAATAAACTTTCTCGTCACAAGCATGCTGACAATTAAAAAAATATAACCATCCACCAAAGTGAAAATAACTGCATGCCAGACAGCAAATGAAGTTGAAACCAGACCCAAAAACAGCCAATAAAGAGGATAAAATTCCCATGAACAGAAACACAGAAAACAGGCGACAAAGCGGGGATGGTACAACATGAGTTACCTACCCTTGTAACCTGATTGAAAACCATCTGGCTTCTACGTCTTATCACCTAGGTTCAGAATAAAATAGTCGCATCAAATGGAAGTTACACGATCTAATTACTTTGATTCATTGGACCGTGAAACTGGCTGCATCATTTCACTTCATATCCTGAAAGTTGTACTACCATGCAGACCATACCGTAATGTTCTGGTTCACAAAGACGTTCCCAAGAAACTGAGTTTCAGAGTAACTGATAAGTGTTTACAGGTATGCTCTCGATGTCATGGATGTTACATAAACATTCCCGGGCACACAGTCAGGGTGTGAATAATCTTACAGTTTCCACGTTGGTTCCAACATGAATCACGTCGTGTCATTTCATCAACTATGTAGACCCCATCAGTGGCCTTAGCAACTGGCAATTACACATACAGCCTTTGTCATCATCTGTTTAGCAATCAATAATTCACTAATGCTGTTTTCACCTGGAGCTGTGACAGTTTCACACATAATGATTATTGATTACACATAATCCTAGACCAGTCTCTTACGCTCCAATCCAACTCGTGAAACATTATTTCATTAACACACATTAACCCATAAAAGACATTCCTATACATCAATGTCATGCCAATCAGCCTCCCCCGAAACATTCATTACTGTTGCAAGAACTTGAACACAGCAGTGCCATGTCTGAATAATCAATACAGGTTTCCTCTCAACACATCACACTGCCCAGTTGACAAATTACACAAGGTAATAAACGTTGTTGTTAAAGCAATGATACGAGATGCAGCGGGTACTTTGCCTAATGATGCATTCACCTGAGACACACCTCTGAGACAAGGATTTACGATGTGTCTCTGACTCTACGATGGTGTACACTGATCTTGATGTGTCTCTGACTCTCCGGTGGTGTACACTGACTACGATGTGTCTGACTCTACGATGGTGTACACTGACTACGATGTGTCTCTGACTCTACGATGGTGTATACTGACTACGATGTGTCTCTGACTCTACGTTGGTGTACACTGACTAAGATGTGTCTCTGACTCTACGATGGTGTACACTGACTATGATGTGTCTCTGACTCTACGATGGTGTACACTGACTACGATGTGTCTGACTCTACGATGGTGTACACTGACTACGATATGTCTCTGACTCTACGATGGTGTACACTGACTACGATGTGTCTCTGACTCTACGATGGTATACACTGACTACGATGTGTCTCTGACTCTACGATGTGTACACTGACTATGATGTGTCTCTGACTCTACGATAGTGTACACTGACTATGATGTCTCTGACTCTACGATGGTGTACACTGACTACGATGTGTCTCTGACTATGGATGGTGTACACTGACTGAATGTGTCTCTGATTCTATGATGGTGTACACTGACTGAATGTGTCTCTGATTCTACGATGGTGTACACTGACTATGATGTGTCTCCGACTCTATGATGGTGTACACTGACTGAATGTGTCTCTGATTCTACGTGCTGGAAAGACTTACGTTGGGATATGGGGGAAAGTCTAACCCGTGCTTGTGCATTACACCAAGATGGTAAAAGTCTGAGACCTGCATCACTTTGGGACTTCCTCACACATTCACCCAACACATCGGGATATAACAGTATATACTGTTCAAAGTGGCATTA
Organism: Haliotis rufescens; assembly: GCF_023055435.1. Lineage (NCBI taxonomy): Eukaryota > Metazoa > Mollusca > Gastropoda > Lepetellida > Haliotidae > Haliotis > Haliotis rufescens. Next base: position 901,860 of record NW_025964001.1, on the reverse strand, counting down.
AACCTAACTCACTCACTCATTATTACTTGTAAGCAGCAAGTATATTAGATAAGCTGGTCAAGCTTGATAACTAGCTTGGTTGCATCTGCCAGGGATGTTGCTCATAATATCAACCACAGGTTCGTCTGGCGAGCATTCAATTATTCACAGGCTGCCACGATACAGCTGGAGTATTGTGGAACACAGCACAACCAATTAGATTTACAAACAAAAAAAGAAGGTGTTCAGACATTACTGACGTGAGTAACGTTGTTGATGTTCCGATGCCCCGTGACTAAGACTGCAGCTGTCTCCTACACTGAGCACATGACACCTACTTCATTATTTGAGTCATAGACATTTATTACACAGATCAGATGTCTCAACTTATAACATTCCAGAAAACACATGTTGCATCATTGCACTGTTTATTACAACATCCTCGTCATGATATGGCTGAAATATTGCCGATGTGATATTAAATTTCAACTTAATTGTTAAACATCGTGACATCATTAAAAACAACATTGTTTTCATCTAACTGCATAAAAGTGTTATAAAAAACCTGAAAATTTATCATTACAAATACAAATAAGTTTAATAATACCTTAACTATCTACAAACTCTATAAACCAGTAAGCTAACTGAACCTTTCCTCGAACATTATTTGTGGCCATTAATTCTCTTGTACACCTGTCTCCATTTGCTCCTCAAAAATATTATTAAGGCTTGCTTCCCCATTCCAAGAGTTTACAGTAACAGTCTACCCATGGAAACTGGGTTAGGTTACATCTCATTAAGACGTTGCCCCTTCACAGGGCATATAGACAAAACACGGCCCAAGTTTGTTCGCAAACATTGCCACTGACCAACTTCTTCAGCTCCATGTATACACTCAATACAAGCATTTGCATATGCAAATAGGCATAGGTCAAATGTCATGTCTGTTCAATTTATCTTTAACCTCAGTGTAAAACCTCAAAGAAAAAGTATTGACACTTTCTTTAACTGATGGGATTCTTGTAGAATCAGGGATTATTGGAACCTTCTTAGTTTGGTTTGGAGATACGTTTTTTGTAAATAAAGTCCATAGAACAATAAAAAGATCTCATAACTCTCCTGAGCTGTAAACTTTCTCATATTTCCATACTTAACTTATAACGATATCCAAATATAGTTAATAAAAGTTGATCTTCACCGGAGACTGATCAACTCACTAATGGCCTGGAAGATATACAATAAATAACATAGCAGTGTTATTGAAAGACAAATTTGTTTGTTTGTAACGCTGCACTCCGCAATATTCAAGCCATATGACTGTGGTCTGTAAATCATCAAGTCTGGACCACACAATCCAGTGATTGACATAATGAGCATCGATCTATGCAATTTGGATATGATGACATGCATCAACCAAGTCAGAGAGTCTGACCCCCCAATCCCGTTAGTCGCTTCTTATGACCAATCAAACCCGGATATTCACGGGTGTGTTCTTCATCCTGTATTCACCATCAATGTCAGCAGTATCTGCATGTATGCATTCTTATGCACAAGTGATGTGACACTTTGTATACAAGGAAGCTGAAAAAGTGCAATGAACAGAAACTTCAGCAGAAGCACAACACTTGCCATAGACTTGAGGTGAAATGGGGTTTAACGTCGCATTCAAGATTACTGCACTTATATAGCGACGTGCATGCACGTGTGTGTGGGTGTAGCTGCTTGTTTTAGTCCAGACTAATGCCGATTTTATAGTGCTAGCCCATTGAGACACCATGCAGCATTTCAACATGAATACCCCACTCAGACACAGTATGCTGACTCCGAGCCGACCAGTCCTTGTTTTAGCTCCTTAATGCCGAGTGTCAGACAGTGTAACAACAACTACAATGTTTTTTTAATTTTTTGGTATGACGCAGCTGGTGATTGAACCCCGGACCTTCCGCCCTCCGGGCAGGTGCTCTCACTCTAGACAATGACTTGATATTGACAGTGTGGGTGGAGTGATGGAAACCTTGTTACTTTTTTACTTAGACATTTAAGAGTGCAGGTATGCTTGAAGTGAAGTTGTCTATGCTTGATCTGCATTGAAATTTTGTAAAGTGAAAATAAAAGGTTGTATCCATTGCTTTTCATTACAAAATTACCTACAGGAAGAGCAGTTGAAGGAGATTTCACTAGCCAAATTGACTACCAATTCATCAGGCAAATTACTAGCCTGGAACTTCCGGACAGAGGTGAAGGCTGTACTGGCGTGACCTAATTCATCTAAGAAAAGAGTCATTGGTTCCTTCCTGCGGACTTCCTTGCCCCAACAATGTCATGTATCACACGCAGGAAACATAGCATCATCGATGTAAGCGTGGCCCTCGTACCCTGAATGCTGTGTAGACAGAGCTGGGCAGTAGCAGACTAGATGATGCGTGGAGTGATAGGTTTGACATCCTAAGTTGGGTGTCACTTGTGTTACCCCCATTACAGTCTGAACAACCCCCCCCCGACCCCCACATGAAACGGATATTCTGTGTGATGATGTTATGCCCACTTAGTCTGGTAATGGCTAAAGACCTTACCGAAATTACAGTGGCAGGTGACTGAAAATATCAACCTACCAACATCATAGGAATGCTTGTCAAATACAAGCTTTAATATAACTGATTTACTACATATATGTAAACAGAAATTAAAGTTACATATCGACAGATATTTAAAAAAATTAGTGAATATTGTCTGTAAATTTAAAAATACCAATTAGAACATAATAAGTCAACTAAAGTGTTGACACTGCCTGAATCACCATCCAAGCCTGAGCTCTACCGACAGATTTGCATGGCTTTCCTTACAACTCTAGGCCAAACAGAGTTATCTCCCCTTATCCTTCATACTTCACTCCATGCACACACAGACAAGAAGTACAGGAACACCATTGTACACATTTAATGAATCATATAACACATTATTATTTTAAATGGATGAAACACAATTATTGTGCTATATCAATATTTCATGCCCCATTACCAAAACTTTAAACAGAATCAGATGTTTTGATCAATCTGATTTCTACGGAACACAATGGTAAAACAATCACCCAGAACTGCTGAGAAAACTGTTCATGAACTACTGTATTTCATGTATTAAGTGCCATAGGCTCATGAAGGGTTTTTACAAGGGCTCGGGCTTATTGAAGACTATACTCCCCTCGTGGTAACTAAGGTAAACTTCTGAACACTATGTTACAACATAAAAAGGGAATCTGAATACATCTCATCTAACAAAAACAAATGAAATCTTGTTTTCAAAATGTGGAGGATGTTATAGGAGCAGGACACTATTAATACAGCAAATACTGTAAGCATAGATAAAAATGAAAATGACTTTTGTTCAGACTCACCTCACATTCTGCCATGTCAAAATGTGTCCCTCCCTCGCGGGCCGCCCACCCAGGTAGCGTCTCTGTGGGGTGGTGGTGCGTGTGCCCGGGGTGGTTGTGGGGGACATGGCTACCCTTCTCCACATGGTACACCATGGTATGTGAGACAATGGTCAAGGAACTCAACACACTGGACTATGCTACATCAACCGATAACTCAACACATACATCAAGTATATTCTGCTAAAGGATGGTGCTCCATAGCTTGGTACAAATCTGGATCTGGATGATGGGTTAGTGGATTGTGTGAAACTAAAAGATGGTCTGTGTATTTAGCATTATCATTAGATTGATATACATAATATGATCTTATTGAACGACACTTGCTGGCCACGGGGCTGCCAATAAGGCGAGGTTTATCACTCTGTCACTGCCAAGTCAAACAGGTCAGGGGTCACCATGTCATGAGTCCAGATCTACCGACTTGAGATCGCTGATCTGTCACCTCCCTATCCTGCTCCTTGCATACCTGAAGTGGTAAATGTCTACAACCTTTCCTTCCAGTCAGCCACAGAGCGAAACAGGTTGTTCAAACCAGTGTGCCCAAACTCACGCACAATGTTTGAAATTTAAATTACGCCTACCTATGCCTCGTATAACCCTAGACTAGGGTTATTCTACCGAAGATAGGACCAGCTCCGCCAAAGACTGGCATCACTAACACTGCCTGTTATTCTTAAACATGATTTTTTTTTTCAATTATGGAAATGCAGCATAAAAGCCATGTAATTGTTGTGGACGTAAATGAAAGCACTCATGCTTGCACAAGTGACTGGCTCAGGTGACTGGCTCAGGTAACTGCAACACTTCCACAGGTGTGTCAAATAAATCAAACTCAGGACTTTGAATGGAATAATACACATGTTGTCCAATGCCCTGCAACTGTTTCAGCAGCTGATTAACGATTATACAGGTGTGCTAAACCCAGACAGGTGAGAAAGGTAAAACTCAGGTCATGAATCAACGAGACTTACACACCCTGACACCTCATGACTGGGGGATTTGTGAGCTTATAATGAAATAATCCACACAATACTGATGGTCGCTGTACTACATCCAGTTCAATATACACATGAGCCAAGCTCTACCTGGCACAGTACCACGTTTTTTCACAGGTAATCTGTCTGCTGCTGGTCAAACTGACCCTTGTTCACCAGGACTGAGTGAGTATGGTTTAACGTCGCCTATAGCAATATTCCAGCAATATCATGGTGGGGGACACCAGAAAAAAACTTCACACATTGTACTTATGTCAGGAATCAAACCTGTGTCTTCGGCGTGACGGGTGAACGCTTTAACCACAAGGCTAACCCACACCCCTTGTTCATCAGGAACACTTTTGAACAGGACATAACTGCATCCAATGACTAGGACAGTATTAAAGGACATGGTGTTACACCATTAGTTTCCTTTGACATTCAGATTTTCATTTCTTGTAGGTAATTTCTATTCAAAGGAACAAGATTTGATTTCAAAGATCATGGTACTTTTTTTGGGATATTATGATGGAGAAATATTTCGCCTACATTCTCGTCTATGTAATAATGTTTTATATTCCTAAAATGTATGGGGGCGGTAAAGTTGCCTGGTGGTAAAGGCATTCGCTCGTCACGCCAAAAACCTCAGCTCGATTCCCCATATGGGTACAATGTGTGAAGCCCATTTCTGGTCTCCCCTGCTGTGATATTGTTCGAATATTGCAAATGGCAGCGTAAAACCATACTCACTAACTAAAATGTATGTTGATATTGATTGTTAAACAAACACTTAATTCCCTGACATTTGCCAGCAAAACTGGCATCAGGTAGAATCAACTCCAGCCATCACTGGACCAATGATGGGACAGCTCCCTTTCAACCATGTCCTGCATGTTTCGCTTCACTGTCTTATGCATTCGGTGGGGGGCATGGTGGCCCAGTCGTCTAAGGTGCCGCGATTCGCTGTGCAGAGTTGTGTCCCTTGGGCATGTCAGAAACCTATGATTGTAGGTTCGAATCCCGGTTTCCCCCCCATTTTGTTTCTAGGTTTGTCAGCACCATACCCGTGCTCGTGGGTTTCACCGAAGTGGTAAACGTCTCAGACCTGCATCACTTCAGGCTTTCCTCCCACATTAAGCTGACACGCCGTGATATAACTGGAATACTGTTAAAAGCGGCGTTATTCACTCACTCATGCATGACCAGTGAAGTGTGTCAGACACAGACTAAACACGGAGAGCAGGTGACAAAAGATGTCTTTTCCCCACAGCTAATCTGCCCTGCCCCTGTTATCACTGTCTCCGCTGTTTGGGTTGTCCCAGGCTGCTATTACTGTTATTCCCTACACAATAACACCTGGCCCCTCTGATGATTGTATACTCAGTGACAGATCCATCATAGGGGCTGAGCTCTCAAAGAGATAAATAGCTTTAGGAATACACAGTTATACTGTACGGCAAAAATTCCAAGGGGGCTTAACAAAATAAAAGGCTTGGCTTAGATGAGAGGAATGGGTAAAGAATTAGTATGAGTTTGTTGTATATTGCTGCACTATGTAAGTAATCGAGTCTGGACCAGATAACCCAGTGATTGATGTTATGAACAACAATCCACACTGTCAAGGTACGATGACACGCATTCAAGAAATCAATGATTCTCGCCACCTGATCGCCATTTATGACCAGCATAGGTTGCTGGGGAGCGATTCTAACCCAGAATCCCCACCAACCAGACAATTCCTGCTCAGAACAATTACTAGCCCAGATGTTATTTGTCAGAATGCCCATAATCTAGTTCCCATACATAAAGCCTCTCATATGATAAATTACACATATCATCTTGTAAGTACAAATATTTCAATAAATATGTATCCCAATATATCAACACATAATACTTCATTAAACTATCAGTATTTGATTTAACGTTCTCTGCAGGATCATGAGACTATGCTACTGATCTCACCACCTGTACTGGAGTTGTTTACATGGTCACATGCTTATCAACTGTTGTCTACATGCATCTATCACCACCATTCTCCAGACAAAGGATATCGAATCCGAGGCGTACGGAATCCATGTGGTTCAGAGTAACATATTCTTGTTCTGGAATCCGGCTCTCGTTCACGTATGTCTGAAACAAAGGAAGGAACGTTAACATACATCACGGAATCCCCTGTTCTCAACACACACCTGAAACAAACATCAGCCAACACAAGCCCACATACACAGGATAGCTGTGTGGAGCATCCCCTTGACAGAGGCCGGAATCTGGGTGGAGGAGGTTGGTGTGTACTCAACACTTAATACCTACACTCAGAGCTGGAGAGAGCCCACTGAAGGAGCTGATGCTATAAAGATTTTGAACCATCGTTCGGAATACCCCGTGTTAAAGTTTTTGAGGTAGCATTATTAGAAATCACATTCCGACTGTCGCTTCATGATCTGGTAAGCGACACCTTGATTGGTCGGATGAAAGGTCGTGCTGATGTGACCCCTAATGGAATGTCTTCAGATCTTTGTTTAGCCGTAGTGAGAACTAAGATCTGATTTTAAGGAGATTGTAAAAGGACCTTCACAGAGTTCCATGATAGATCAACTCGCAGTGGGCATAGTTTCCTCCCAAAGGGCACAGCTTTATCAGTGCCCTGTGTCACCCTTGTGGCACACTACATATCTATTCCTGCTGTAGAATCTCATTTCCTCCAACCAGAAGAACTTGTTTGTTTATTTGTTGTTTAATGCTACTCAGCAATATTCCAGCTATATGACAACGGTCTGGAAATTACCCAGTCTGGACCAGACAATCCAGTGATTAACATCATGAGCATTAATCTATGCAAATGGGATCAATTCTAACCTGGACATTCACTGGTTAGTTCCACATACTGAGACAGTCAAGAAAATTATGTTTCTATACACATGTACTGATTCGGTTTGAACCAGGAAGGTGATGCATTCATTAACCTGCCGGTTGTCAGACCTGTTTAGAAAGATCCCAACGTCACTGTTTACCCCCAAGTACTACACTTGTCAGAGTTGTTATAGCTCCTGATTCGGTGCCTTCAACAGAATTTAATTCTACAAATTATGAGTCAAAGTTAATAAACAGCAACATACAAGTATCACGCTAGGCCATAACCCAATCTATTAAGTGCATAATATGTGTCCAATGCAGTTAAAATAGAAGGAAGTATGGTATATATTTAGACTAACATGCAGTCCCCAATATAACACTGATGTGTGTGGTTTAATATGATATGGATGGAATGCTGGAGCTGTGAAGGGGATGAGAATTGGATATGGATGTCTGTGTGATAAAATACATGCTGTAGGCCTGTAAGGGAGACTAGGTATATGTTATTCTACTGGGGTGACCCCAGGAGTACACACATGCCTTGTGCACCTCACATTACCACGGGAAGGACTTCATACAGTTTATAACAAAGCATTAAATGTGAACAAGGATATTTATTTATAACCACAATCCACACGTTTCTAACTAAACACCCATCCGTGCGTTAGTAGACTAAACAGAGAATTTCAACAGGACAGGCCCTCAGGAGTCACCCTGAAAACACCTTGTTGCTCACAGAGGCGTAACATAATAAACCCCACAACTGTTGGCGCTACCTCCTATACATGGACAAACTGGCATAAAACCACCATTTATGAGCCTCATCGAGTGCTACATAACCAGCATACACCCTAACACCCTTAAGGCGCAGTTAAACTAGGAACTGGCTTCCAAACAAGATCTTATACAATAAGCATATTCTACCTGTTAATATAGGATGATATTAATGAGTGTCATGTTATTTCACTGCAGCCTTGATCTATTTGTAATAATTTTCTGATAAGTCTATGGGACTTATCGGTAAAAGGATAGACAGTACAAAATGCATGTCTCTTTTATTAAACAATTGTTAATGACATGTCATATTTGGTCTAATAGTTCTGAAAATTCCCGATACTTCCTGAGTAACATCATACCTGCTTATACATAAAAAAAAAGATCATGACGATCAAGATATGTTTACCCTCAGGTAATAAATGTTAGTACTCACTGGCTTCACGCACAAGTCTGTGTTACATGATGGAACTATGTTACACTGACAGAACCAGCCTCGCTACACTGTTACTACTCCTCTATGGCCACTGAATAAGCAGTGAGGGTCAGTCCTGGCAGATCTCCCTGTCTAAGCCATGTAAACTAGAGATCACAGGGGGATGGTAGAAGGTAAACTCCACTAAATTGATTTGTAGGTTTGACTTGTAATGTCCACTTTGTTGTCACCTACCAGCTTCAGGCTGGTTCACAGCTGCAAACACAGGAGCTCACTATGTTCTTTTGTTTTTCTTTTATTTGACAAGATACGGTTCTTTCATTCTAAATTTTCCTTGATACTGTGTAGCATTGTAAGTAAGTGGCGAAGGTGAAACCAAACAAAATTGTCAAATCAGAATATGATGAGCTTTCCCTGACATCTAATTACAGAAACATTGGTAGGTAATGCTTCATTTTGATGGAAAAAACAACAACATAATTTTTTATTTTCTGCCTTACAAATTACAGTAACTTGCTCATGACAGTTAGTGAGAAGGAATCAGATAACTGGATAAATGACTCATTATCATATGGTATTTTCTGTTATCTGTTAATCAGTGATAGACTACTTTAGTGAATCCTGGGGCCAGAATGGTTACAAGGTCAGAGCTAATCTCATCAAGGCCTCCACAGTGCCAACAGCCTCGGCCTCATGTGTGAAAGGCCTGCTGTCACTAATCCATTGTTTGCCCACATTAAACACTGTTTATCAACCACAGACTCATTACAGTTCCTCGCTCTTCCTTTGACCGCCCTTGTATCTGTTGAATTGACCGGCATTAAGGTCCATCTACCAAGACAAACAAAAACTCAGGAACCCTGCTGGGGATTGATCTCTCTGATCTCCTTGACCGGAGCAAAACATGGGCGGGGTTGTCCAAAACAAACTCAGGGGGAATGTGAGGAAACTACTGTCTATGGTGGGACAAGACTTACATATAGCATGTTATACACAGCGATAGAAACTAACAGTTTTAGTCCATTGGTCCTTATAATGATAACATATTGCAAAACCCTTTAAAAGGCAAATTTCTACAAATCCTTATGATGCCTCAACTATTGGACAGTTTGGCAAGGAGTATAGGACTGGTGCCAGTTTCTAACACTGATGTATATCAGTGTTCCTTTAGTTGTGACCACCTCTAGTGGACAGAGAATGTGCCCAGATAGTGGAATGATGTGGTTTGATCCCCGGCAATGTTAAGAGATGGTAGTAATTGTTTCCTTGCCTGGTGCTCCGCATTAAGGGTTTAAATAAGGAATGGTCTGCTTGGATTCAGTATACTGTGTCTTAGTAGGGTATCTCTGTTAAAACTGTGGCATGGTATCTCAGTGGGCTAGCAGTATATAACTAGTACAAGCAGCCACACGCATCATGCGCACGCACATCGCTAAATATGGTATGGTGCTGACGCAGCCGATCATAAAATTTACTTGTGAAATAGGAATCAGTCAGCTTATTACAGCATATCATGTACCTATTGTGAGTGAGTGAGTTCATTTGTTGCTTAACGCCCCACTCAGCAATAATCCAGCCATATGATGGTGGTCTGTAAATAATCAAATCTGGACCAGACAATCCAGTGATTGACATCATGAGTATCGATCCATGCAGTTGGGATACGATGACATGCATCAACCAAGTCTGCGAACCTGACCACCCTATCATGTTGGTCACCTCTTACTACAGGCATGGGTGGGTGAGTGTCCTGCAATATCACAACGGGCAACACCAGATTTGTATTTCACACTGAGAACCCAAGAGGGGCATAGAACCCAGGTGTTCAGGGTCCCAAGCGAGGGTTCTAGGTTACCCCATAACCCTTTCGCTTGTAAGAAGGTATCAGGAACATCAGTTCATCACAGCAGACAGAGCACTGTAAGAGGGTAATGGTCTAAACAGCACCTCTGTAGGAGCTGTGTTGGCTGTTCATCAAGTCTTGATGGCACAAACACACACTGTTCAATCACCACGGACTGCACCCGTTTCCCTGCAACACAGGCCCATCAACTCACCATGTAATGTGATGGCCCTCCAGACAGTGATGGATGGCTTGGCTCCATGGACCAGTGTTATACAACCACACAGCCAAGGTACCACACTTGGCAGTCAATGGAAACAGGGAATCTGGCATTTCATGACAACATGCATTTCTCCTTGATTGTGCCAGGGGGAGTTGGTAAACTGAGGTACACTTTGAAGCATGGACCATGAGTAATTGGATCAACGATGCTGAGATTGTGGTGAAGGCTACATTATCTTAGTCATCTTGTGTTTGGACAGTGAGTGAGTGAGTGAGTGAGATGGGTTTAGTGCTGTGGTAGGTGATGAAGGCTACATCTTTATTAACTTGTGTTTGGAGAGTGAGTGAGTGAGATGGGTCTAGTGCTGTGGTAGGTGATGAAGGCTACATCTTCATCAACTTGTGTTTGGAGAGTGAGTGAGTGAGATGGGTTTAGTGCTGTAGTAGGTGATGAAGGCTACGTCTTTATTAACTTGTGTTTGGACAGTGAGTGAGCGAGATGGGTTTAGTGCTGTAGTAGGTGATGAAGGCTACATCTTTATCAACTTGTGTTTGGAGAGTGAGTGAGTGAGATGGGTTTAGTGCTGTAGTAGGTGATAAAGGCTACATCTTCATCAACTTGTGTTTGGAGAGTGAGTGAGTGAGATGGGTTTAGTGCTGTAGTAGGTGATGAAGGCTACATCTTTATCAACTTGTGTTTGGAGAGTGAGTGAGTGAGATGGGTTTAGTGCTGTAGTAGGTGATAAAGGCTACATCTTCATCAACTTGTGTTTGGAGAATGAGTGAGTGAGATGGGTTTAGTGCTGTAGTAGGTGATAAAGGCTACATCTTTATCAACTTGTGTTTGGAGAGTGAGTGAGTGAGATGGGTCTAGTGCTGTGGTAGGTGATGAAGGCTATGTCTTTATTAACTTGTGTTTGGAGAGTGAGTGAGTGAGTGAGTGAGTGAGTGGGTTAAGTGCTGTGGTAGGTGATGAAGGCTACATCTTTATTAACTTGTGTTTGGAGAGTGAGTGAGTGAGATGGGTTTAGTGCTGTAGTAGGTGATGAAGGCTACATCTTTATCAACTTGTGTTTGGAGAGTGAGTGAGTGAGTGAGATGGGTTTAGTGCTATGGTGGGCGATGAAGGCTACATCTTTATCAACTTGTGTTTGGACAGTGAGCGAGTGAGTGGGTTTAGTGCTGTGGTAGGTGATGAAGGCTACGTCTTTATTAACCTGTGGTTGGAGAGTGAGTGAGTGAGATGGGTCTAGTGCTGTGGTAGGTGATGAAGGCTACACCATAAATATCAACTTGTGTTTGAAGAGTGAGTGAGTAAGTAAAATGGGTTTAGTGCTCCGTTAGCAATCTGGGAGCTGGCACAACAATGATAGAGTTGTGTGTAACCTGCCAAGAAAAGTATTTCAATTATTCTTATGTCAGCTTAAGGGAGAAAAGACTGAAGTAATACACACATTGCAATTTATTACTCTGGTGAAACCCACATACATACGTTTTGGTTCTGACAGACTGAGGATCAAAATCATTGATTTGAACCCAAACTGACAGATCTTGGCAAACAAGAGACACAACTCTGCAAAAGAAACTTATAGTTTGTTTGTTTGTTGTTTAAAGCCAAACTCAGCAATATTCCAGCTATATGATGTCAATCTGTAAATAATTGAGTCTGGATCAGACAATCTAGTAATTGACATCGTGAGCATTGATCCACGCAATTGGGATACGATGACGTGCATCAACCAAGTCAGCGAGCCTGACCACCCGATCCCATTAGTTGCCCCTTACGACAAGCATAGTCGCTTTTTATGAAAATCATGGGTTGCTGAAGATCTATTCCTCCCCGAATCTTCACTGTTCAGAAACTCACTGAGTACCACTGTCACCTCGTGTTCTATTTGGGCAAACATTTTCTTGCAGTCAGTCACCTCATCCCATGCTCCATCCTTAAGAAACGGGAAACACCTTCTACTAAAAAAGGCATGTCACTTTATTCTACTGGGGAAGGTGTGTGTGATAACCATCAACCCAAACTCTGTATTGTAAAATTAAAACATGGCGTAAACAGCTGCATGATGGGAATACAAGGAACATTTTGTTGCTCACAGCTTCGCACATATAACATTACAAATATGCATGGATTTGTCATGATACCAAGTCAAGCAGTCTGGTTCCAACATAAACTCCAAATGTGGTATACAATGTTTCTGATTGTATTGTGAAAACAACAGTCCTAAAAGATAAGATAACAGCACAAAACACACAGGGAGAACAGGAACGTAACAAAGGAGGTTTTGTAAGAGCTCTGGTGTGATGTGCTCGGATCTCCCTCGGTGACTGTGAGAAGTGTCTGTGTACACCACCTGTCATCTCTGCTGGTGACAGCTACAGGGCTTTGCCTGGCCTGTTTCTACCTGAGAGGAGACCCTGGTAACACATAAACCCTGTGAGACACACAGTCACCTCACTCTGTGACTCAACACTTCAAGACAGAGTGTATATAACTCATATCACCATGTACATGTTTGTCTCAGAATCTGTGTGATGTAAACAATCAAAAGTGCCGATCTTATTAACTGATTTCATGTGTGACTGACTGGTTTCAGTTTCCATCCCCGGAATTGGTCATGAAATCTTAATCGAAGATGCTGGTATTTTTATCAAGTGCAAAATCGTCTTCGCCGGAAGCCCTTGTAAAATGTCTAGAATCATCATCATGAGGTTACTCATTCGTGTGACAATGGTTCAAGGTCTCTATTACTCTAATATGTCCATCATGTGTAAGATGATATAATCTGGGAAATTTTATGATTATATTCATTGTTTATTATATGAATGACACTGAAAAAGAAACACAAGATTTTCTGATTCTCCTTCATGATCAATCAATGATCATTCAAAGATGATCAATCTTGTGGTTTTCCAGACAAACAGCTCCCATAACTGACTCAGGGGAGACAATCACAGTCCAGACATCAAACAGCTTACATCTCAAGTCAGTTTATGTACATAGTGCCCAGGGCCCTACCAAACAGAATGCCTTGGGAAACTAACGTGGAGTGATAAAATCATTCAATGTATTTTCATGACATAAACAAATTCCATGCAAACATCTTTTGATGCATTTACCTGGTGTTACTCTGAAGTTTCCAGGTGGCTGAGATGAGTAATCTGTATCATATCTCCATCCGTCAAAGCTGACATAGAGGATCTTCAAAACATGATGCCATCACGTGGCCATGAAACAATTGCATGATTACAACAAAGTGCACTGAATCTTCAGATCCTCCCGAACTGTGTTCACAGAGGAACTAGGACTCCCAGAACAACATCAACAGTCATCTCTACGCATCATCACGTTCCTGGGACACCCAGTTGGGAGATGGTTCAGTACATCTTGCCCTGGTGCCGATCACAGCGCCAATGGGCAGCAAGTTCCTGAAAGTGATGCCTCTCTATCAGCTTGTATCAGCTGGTTCCTATCTCCCTGAGACATGGCAATAATCACCCTCATCACCAGTCATTGCAATAATAAACCCTCACACAGCTATCATACAGGGAACTGGGGGCACACAAGCTCTCTCTGCACCACAGTACTTCAGCTACCATACAGTGAACTGATGTTAACAGTTTAAGATTAAGGAGGTCCATGCATTAAAATACTATACCAGAAAACCTCAAAGACACCCATTTCCAATAAACATTGCCATGCATCTTACAAACATTTCGCAAACAAACACGAGGTTCGGGTCAATAAGAGATACAACACTTTTGACAGTGTATTGATAAACTTGAATTCTTCATAAAATTATATATTATTCAGCCAAATAGATAACTGATTTGATAACAGTAAAGAAAGTAATGTCCCATGTTCAATTCCTGAGACTAATTGCTGCAGCAGCTGCTTTCAACAGGTGCCCCTACAGTGATAAATAGTTGTACAAGTCATCTCCAGCTCTCACATCTTGCATAGCAGTGAAGCTACTGTTGGCCAAATGAGCTGCCACAGATTCTTCCCATGTATCTACACCACATTAGAATAAAACCTTCACAACCTGGTATTTAAATGGTCAACCGATCCTGTTAAAACATGGAACTAATCGACCCCATCAGATGGTCATCTCCCTGACCCATGTTGAACTGACCACAACACCTCCTCCAACAGCTGTTGCTGTGAAAGGTCAAACAAGGTATGGAGTCTGTGATCAGCTACACACATCCCCACCAACTGGGGGCTGATTTAGATATGGCAGATCCGAGTTCAAATATTACAATGAACATCAAGGGGCTTGACATATCCAATAATGTTAACATTGAATGGGTCCCTGTATCAAAATACTACACAGAAAACCCCATGAACCTGAGAACCCCCTTAATATATAACATGAGCATATGATTCAAAACAACTAAACTGAAGTTGGATAGATCCTATAGTTTAAATGTAAATGTTATCACATTTGTTTCATTTTGAATGTAATATAAAAGGGTTTTTCATCAGATTACATTGAAAATCCATTAACAATCAATATTTCCCGAACAGCTGGAGTATATGTCCATATGTCCTATAGCAGACATCTCCCTACAATACTCCATAAATTATACAAGCAATTATCCACCCTGACTTCCAGAGCAGGTGCGTTACGTCTTATACTCCCTCCCTGCCTGTCAACCAGTGATTAACTGTGGGTGCTACAAGGTAAATGTCATGAAGATGAATGAAGTCAGTATCCAGCACTATTACCAGGGTTGGTCAAGATAAGGCTTCTCACGCTCTCCTCCCAACACAATAAACCTACACTTGACCCCAGCCGGGAATTCCAATTTGTATTGATTTGTGTACTTTCCATCCAGACAGGGATATACAAGGGAGACAAAACACCTACCTGTATTATCAACCTGTTTGTTCAAACAGGTCTCAGTCATGACACACGTCCCCCGCCCCTTGGAGACTAAAATAAAGCCACTACGTGGTCCAGCTCTAGAGAGATATACAATGTCCTGGAACACACAGCTAACCTGCTGATCTCACACACTGTTACCCTAAACCTACGATGTAGCATTCTTGTCTTTAAGTCTGGAAGGAGTTTGTCAATAAACATGTTTAAAAAAATCATAATTACCATACCAATGTGGTTTATTTGTTTGTTGTTTGACACTGCACTCAGCAATATTCTGGTCTGGTCCAGATAATCCAGTGATCGATATTATGCTGTTGGGGTACAATGAAACACAATCAACCAAGTCACCAAGTCTGGCTGCCCGATCCATAAAGTCGCCTCTCACAACCAACATAGGTTGCTGGGGACCACTTTTGGGAGCAAAGTGGTGTTGTCGTCATTGACTGCTGCAAAGTCTTCAAGATGCATTTAGAAGTTGGAAGAACATGAGGACATGAAACAACGATTCAGGGCAACTTCCTGCCCATTCATGAGGTGCTGCTGCTGTGACAACTTGATATAATGAAACAGTTATGTCACAGCATTGACTACTACTGCTATAGTACTGCTGATTAAATACTGTAAACAGCTTTATTTCTGTGCCGTTTAAACATTGCGAATACCACACCAAAGACAATACTGCGACGTGATATTTTTGCAAGTTGCCGTGTTGATAAGAGAAGTGACAATGTGGATTTGAAGATCAGTGTCATGAAACCAATTCACGCAAGATGACTTGTTTCCTTTGTGAACAAAATTGCAAAGGACACTGACGCAATCAAGCGAGGTTGGAAGAAGGCAGGATTACTGTGAGGCAACAGTGACACTAATTGGTCTGTTTACACTGTCATTTGTGATGTATTGTGTGACCATTCTGCATTCATTTGTGTTTTTAACTTATAGAGTAACTTGTGGTTCTGGTTGATGATTTCAACATTTGATGACGTGTTGCCATGAATAAAGTATGTGTGTATTATTTATACTTATTTTTGCGTTTTTAATTTTTGCGATTGAGTCTCGTTTGCAAAACTCACAATAATAAAACAGTCGCAAAAAATTCCCTGTTTACAGTATATACACAGATAAGGACCCAGTTTTTCAGATGGTCAAGTCATCACATTGAGGACTGCTTCTATGATACTCTAATAAATAGAGGACCCAGAAACTCAGACTCATGTCACTGCATCGACTATTGCTGCTATAACAATCTGGTATATAAAGCACTCTCATGCCAAAATGTCAGGACATGACACCTGCTATAACACTCTGATATCAGACTGTATAAAGAATGGTCAGCACCAGGAGACCTGCTGTCACAGCATCGACTCCGCCTGCTATAATACTATAAAATCAGACTGAATAAAGAATGGTCAGCACCAGGAGACCTGATGTCACAGCATCAACTCCGCCTGCTATAATACTATAAAATCAGACTGAACAAGTATTTGTCACAGAGTGACGAAATATCCCCCGCCTGTACACCATAGTACCAAATATGAAGACAATCCAGCGATTAGTTCTTGAGATATTGTGGCAACACCGTTTTCCAACTCCAAAAACAGATTTGCCTGCTGTGACCTTGAAAATGGGGTCAAGGTCACCAAAACCGACTGGTGTCTGCGGTGTCTGTATATACACCATAGTTCCAAATATGAAGACAATCCAGTGTTTAGTTCTTGAGATATCGCGGCAACACCGTTTTCCAACTCCAAAAGCAGATTTGCCTGCTGTGACCTTGAAAATGGGATCAAGGTCACCAAAACCGACTGGTGTCTGCGGAGTCTGTATATACACCATAGTTCCAAATATGAAGACAATCCAGTGTTTAGTTCTTGAGATATCGCGGCAACACCGTTTTCCAACTCCAAAAGCAGATTTGCCTGCTGTGACCTTGAAAATGGGATCAAGGTCACCAAAACCGACTGGTGTCTGCGGAGTCTGTATATACACCATAGTTCCAAATATGAAGACAATCCAGTGTTTAGTTCTTGAGATATCGCGGCAACAAACAGGTGGGACGTACGGACGGATGTACGGACGTACGGACGTACGTACGGACGGTCGTGAATACTATATCCCCCGCTTCGCGCTTTCGCGCGGCGGGGGATAATAAAGACTGGTTAGCACCAGGAGACCTGATGTCACAGCATCGACTACGCCTGCTATAACACTCTGATATCAGACTGAATAATGAACGGTTAGCACCAGGAGACCCGATGATGAGCAGATAATTAAAAGTATTTGTGAAACTATATGTATTGATATACATAAAGTATATCAGATATAAGTTCATTTAACTAAATACAGCAACTGATATATAAGAGACTGTAATCTATAAATATAAGACAAGTAATCTACATGTCAAATTACAGCATATCATATGGTCAATACATAACGAAGATCATAAACAATCATAAATCACCTGTAAGTCAGCACTCTAATCCTGCTATCATAACCACAGCGTAACAGTGTATAAACAGTCCCGAGTCAGCCCACCTAGGATACACCTGTACTGCATAACCCGTAGAGCTAATCGACTACACTGATACCTCTCAGGTATGGAAGGCAATATGGGACATCATTATAAGGCCTCACAATGGTGTGATTGACATCTTTTTCCATATGACTAGTTGCATTGTATCCGCGGCCGACGTCTTGTCAATGGAGATCACATCACGTAGGTCCAGTTCTGGTTTCAATATTGTCTGTCCCAGGTTATATCGGTGCCTCTGTTCTCTCATCTATCCAGATCACACGCAGGTATGGAGAATCAACACAGAATGTGCCTGGATGGACCATGGATTGTCCACTTCATGTGTTACGGCTATTATTCCCCCTCCATGTGTTAGTTACATCCATTATTTCCCCTGATCATCATCTTCTCCTGTGGACCCTACATCTTCCCCTGCACCTATTCGCCTCTACCTGCCTTGACACAGCCACATTATCTGACGACAGACTTTAATTTCAAAGACTCTCCTATATTTTCACACAGACAGTTTATTTCACAACAATGCAGAAAAGGAAATCTATTCTTCAAAATTCACCAATTTAGGACACTATTCAATAAATAATCACATTCCTAATTTAGCTGAATGAGTTTGTACTGAATTTTGCAAAAGTAAAAAAGAAAACCAAAAGAGGTAAAACACTTGATAAAGAATTTGATAACTTTGAACTTTCATTTTCAGTTTTACCCAAAAACAATTTTGTCTATACATATGTATTAACATATTTATTTATGATTGACATGAAGTAGAAAACAAACATTTCTACTCTTGACATCCTCTCGCTCTCGTGCCTGTTACATGTACATGTGACTACAGGCACAAGGTTAACCTCTGTGTCGTTTCCTCCACTGGTCGTGTCCCACAACCACAAGGCTTATAGTAATGTGTAGTGACCGGTGGGCAGGGTGATCCCAGTGACAACACACACAGGCTGCACACATCACACACATCACACAGGCCTACACTCGTGTGAACATTCTAGTTCTACCTGCTACAAGGTCACAATGACTTACCTACATGTGAAAATATGATTATAAGCTTTGAAATGTCAAGTTGTACTTTGCAAGTGTTGCTCGTAAACACACGAGACCATTCACAAACTGATAACATCAATATTAGCACATGTAAATTATGCTTTTAAACACATATTCCTTTTATGTCCTTCTCCCGGCTAGTTGATTATGAATGACAACTGTTGACTTGCCTCACAGTTCTGACTTTGCAATGTATGGAGATGCATGTCTACAAACAGTTACAATGGCCTGTCACAACCAGGAAAATGTCAATAGCAAATCATGAAACCAGTTGACAAGGAAAGAGGCATCATGATCAATACATGCATTATACAGCATCCATTTCAAGGTTCATAAACAAAGTTCCAAACTTACAAGTTGCCAAAATTTCCTGGTGTCCTCCTCCATCATGCTGTACTGTTGACAATATTCCACTGCCGCGGAACTCCTGCAAGCGCGGGAGTCATATGTTCACACTACCCAGTCATGCCTATATGACATCATCAGGGCTGATTAGAAAGTGATAACCTATCGGCACACGCTCACAGCTGGTCAGCTACACCACTGACAAGTGGGTTATATATAATATATTGCCCGGTCTATAATCTGCCATATTGAACACTTTTGAAGGCTATTGTTGAATTTGGATATCAATAATGTAACACGCATGGAGTGAGGGCTGGCATTTAACTTGTCATCAATTATTCACACTTAAAAGTGAAATTTGCTATCAATATCACCACCAATCCACAGAATACAGGTTTCAAATTTAGACAAAGTGGTGACATTGATTATTTCAAAGAAATTAATAAATACTTTTTCAAATGGGACAGAAATATGGAATTCATCTTCACAAAATAATGATGGCCAACACACAGGCTTAATGGCTATAATGTAATAGAGGTAGGATAATCACAGGAATAGAATTCTTCTTCACAATCTATTTTTTTTGGAATATTTCTAGTTTTCAGATATAAGCTATGAGTCATATGGGAACACCAGTGTGAAGTATTTGGCGCAGAGCCGACAGGTAGCGTTACAATGTACCTGAACAACAGCAGGCACCGTGCACCTTGTCAGCCATGGGGGACTGATGTTTATTTTCACAATATCGAATAACGTCCACTATTTTCAGGTACACATGACAATGCTTTTAAAACAAAATCTATTTACCTTGGAAGATTGAATTACAAACTTGCTTATTTTACTTTGAATATTTGCAGTGAAAAGAGAAACACTTTGAAAATTCTTTGTAAAATAGAAATGTGAAATATCCTACTTTTATCCACTGGTTATTACTTATCTATTAAACCTCTCCCAGCACAACACCAATGTCTGCTTTAACATAACACAGGGAATTATTCATGAAATGTAAAGCAATCTTGTGTTGTTCCAAATATCCTGATGGATACCAAAATACATGATACAGATATGATCAAGACAATTTTATTGCCAAACTTCAGTTACAAATGCCAAAAATATCTTTATCCTGTAAATTACCCATCTTTGTCTTTACTAAAAGAAACGCATCTAGAGAAAGCAATAGTCTGATTCTGATACCACGTGATTGAACCAACCACATATTTGCAATCCTATAATATGAGTCATCTTCCTGTAATTTCAGGGTTCTAAGAAAAAACAGTCCTATGAAAGATAGTAATTTGTGAAGATTTACTCTCTGAACTGATAAATCTCCCACTGTCATTTCAAGACATAAAGGAACAGGCTTTATATTGCAGAGACAGGCTCCCCGAGAAACCTGACATGGTTTATACAAGATGTTATAACCAACACTGTCCGTATACCAGGGTGGTAATATATCTGGGATATACAGCCTGATATATACCAGCCATACTGGTGCTTGCTTGTGTGATATACAACTTGATATATACCAGCCATTCTGGTGTTTGTTTGTGTGATATACAGACTGATATAAACCAGCTATATTGGTTCTTGTTTGTGTAATATACAGCCTGATATATATCAGCCATACTGGTGCTTGTCTGTGATATACAGACTGATGTATACCAGCCATACTGGTGCTTGTTTGTGTGATATACAGCCTGATATATACCAGCCATACTGGTGCTTGTCTGTGATATACAGACTGATATATACCAGCCATATTGGTGCTTGTTTGTGTGATATACAGCCTGATATATACCAGCCATACTCTTGCTTGTTTGTGTGATATACAGCCTGATATATACCAGCCACACTGGTGCTTGTCTGTGATATACAGACTGATATATACCAGCCATACTGGTGCTTCTTTGTGTGATATCTAAGGTCCATGTAAGGCATTCTAAGGCGGATGTAAGGCTGATGTAAGGCCGATGTAAGGCTGATGTAAGGCCTATGTAAGGCCTATGTAAAGGTCTATATCTGGTTTCAGTGGTTTTCTTGTTACAAAGGTTATGGTTCATGGTTTAAATACTTTCAGTCGAAACTTGGGGAAGGTGAGTGATTAACACAACTTTCAAACACATACTTGAACAGGGTGATATTTATTACACAGGGCTAGTTGGACAATTGAAAAGTTTATAGTAAGATATGTCAAACAGGATATATATGTATCCCTCAGAAAATTCTACATTTGAAATGAGGTACGAGTATATGACTTTATGATGTTAAAGACCTTTTTTTGTTCCATACTACATTCATCAACACAAAGCGTCATCACTATGGACGGTAATCAATTCCTGGCTAGACAAAACCAGTGGGTCATAGCATGAGCAATGATTCCTGCCACTAGACGACAACCAGATCACACATTGCAGCCACCCAATCCTCTTTCTAGTCAGTTCTCATGACACGGGTTGCAGTGGTGCAGCCTAGAAGTTAAAGCGTTCACTCGTCATACTGAAGACTTGGTTTCGATTTCCTACATGGGTACAATGCGTTTAGCCCATTTCTGGTGTGCCCCGCTTTGATATGACTGGAATATTGCTAAAAACTGCATAAAATCATACTCACTGACTCACTCAACCATATGACATGGAATACAAAAGCCTTATTCTGCCCAGAATCGCCATAGAAAGTCAATAACGAAACTTTCAACAAATTGCTCCGTACAATATGCAGAAACCTGTTATTGTGACAGTCAATTAAATGACACCATAATCCGGAAACAGCACGGCCCTGTACAGCTAATACCAGTTATCGCCTATGACATAAAGGATCGTATTCCCTACATGGTAAATACCCAAATCTTGTGACCCCATCCATGCCTCCCCAGTCCCCACAGTTAGCACATTGTTGTCAGGGTGGAATAACAGGTTTAACACACAACACCCCCTGTCACATTCTCTTTCACCGTGAAGTAGACAATTTGCTGTCCCCAGTAGGAAGATCGTCTTTACTTGGTGTTTATCACATAGATGGGTCAGAGGAAAGTTCCTGTCTGTGTTCAGACTTGTCAGGCAGCCAGACTTTCCTCACCTCCACGTTCAGGGTACACTGATATACTGTTATGTACGGAGTGTCACCCAGCAAGGCTTCAAGATACGCTCTCATGCATACCCTAGAGGGATCTGACAGACATCCTTTAAATGGAATATGGCCTCATAACGTGTGGTTTTACTCTCCAACAAACAAAAGTGAATCCTCATAAATCCTGGATAAATGAAATAATACCAGGGTAGGCACCATGACCAAAATCAATCTAGTCCACAATTCATCTCTAAAAGTTGACTGTGTACATTGCGTCAAGAAACTACAAGTCCTCAAAACATTTCCTTATTTATGAACTGTAGAACTTGTGACCATGTCAAACCCTAATGTATTGACCACAGTTTAGAGAAGTATTCTGATGTATTGAGCTATCCATAGTTGGAGACAAGCAGAATGTCTACACATGACCATAGCGCAGAGGAGTATTCTGAGGTATTGAGCTATCCATAGTCGGAGGCAAGCAGAGCGCCTACACAAAACCAGTGTAGAGAAGTATTCTGATGTATTGAGCTATCCACAGTTCAAGGCAGCACAGTGTTTATACAAGACCACAGTGTAGAGAGGTATTCTGATGTATTGAGCTATCCATAGTTGGAGGCAAGCAGAGTGCCTATACAAGACCACAGTGTAGAGAAGTATTCTGATGTATTGAGCTATCCATAGTTGGAGGCAAGCAGAGTGCTTATACAAGACCCCAGTGTAGAGAAGTATTCTGATGTATTGAACTATCCATAGTTGGAGGCAAGCAGTGTGCTTATACAAGACCCCAGTGTAGAGAAGTATTCTGATGTATTGAACTATCCATAGTTGGAGGCAAGCAGTGTGCTTATACAAAACCATAGTGTAGAGAATAGACTAACACTTAGTCCTTGAAAATCTAAAATTTTGACAGAAACAAAGAACTCCATTT
Organism: Haliotis rufescens; assembly: GCF_023055435.1. Classification (NCBI taxonomy): domain Eukaryota; kingdom Metazoa; phylum Mollusca; class Gastropoda; order Lepetellida; family Haliotidae; genus Haliotis; species Haliotis rufescens. The sequence continues at coordinate 878,526 of NW_025964001.1, read as the reverse complement.
TAAGTGAAAAGGAGCCCCAGTGAGATGGGAGATCCTGAACCTGAGGAAAATCTAGGCTTGCTTTATTTAGGGCTTTTGCCCTATAGAAACATGATGTATTGAGCTATCCATAGTCCAAGGCAGCACCGTGTTTATACAAGACCCCAGAGTAGAGAAGTATTCTGATGTATTGAGCTATCCATAGTTGGAGACAAGGAGAGTGCCTATACAAGACCATAGTTTAGAGAAGTATTCTGATGTACTGAGCTATCCATAGTTGGAGACAAGCAGAATGTCTACACAAGATCATAGTGTAAAGAAGTATTCTGATGTATTGAGCTATCCATAGTTGGAGACAAGCAGAGTGCCTATACAAGACCATAGTTTAGAGAAGTATTCTGATGAATTGAGTTATCCATAGTTGGAGACAAGCAGAGTTGCTTCATATCTAGCAATAAATCAATTTAACTGGTCACCTGGAAGTGGATTTAATACCGGATAAGCACATAAAAAGTACATAGTAATGCTTTGTTCTTCTCCACATAGGATCATAGATTACCAAGGCATTATATGGAATGTAACCCTGCAATCAAAAGGACAAATTCTGTGTAGACGTCCAGCACTTCACTTACCCCATGAGCTGTGCTCAAATCCTTTATCTTGAACCGGCAGAGATAATGATCATAGGTCACAACTGCATGGCGTTTATCCACACTCTGACTCTGAAACAAATACAATATGGATATAGAAAACTGCTTGCCTTGGCATACAAAAGATGCTGCCCATAGTCCAGGATGAAAGTGAACTCCACTTATTAGAGAACCAATGAGGGAATATCTGTCCCGAGTGAATGAGTGTTGTCAGTCCCAAGCAAGGGAGTTTCAACATTTGAGGCTCAGATATTCCATAATTCCAAGGTTCTTATATATATAACAAATATACCAAGGCTTCCACAAAAATGAAAGTCCAACAACTGGTAATCAAGATCACATACTTTGTGTACCCCTCTAACAAGTGTAATACCCGTGCTCGTGGGTTTCACTGAAGTGGTAAACGTCTGAGACCTGCATCACTTCAGGCTTTCCTCCCACATTAAGCTGACACGCCGTGATATAATTAAAATACTGTTAAAAGCGGCGTTAAACCCAACTCACTCACTCACTCACTCTGACAAGTGTAAGTTGGCATGGCTCCCATGGCCGAAAGCTATGAATACACAATGCCATTCTTTTGTATACTGTGAATTATAAAAGAAAATGAACAAAAAACGTAAGAAATAATAACCAGACACAGAAGCTTCACTGAAGTCAGCCTATTGTTTCAATTTGTCATGTCCTGAAAAACAGATGTCAAACCATCTTGTTTTCCACAATGAAGCATCATAAAGTAATATCTTCTTAAGTCACACATCAGCATTGAAAACTGATAAACGTACATGCGCAAAAAGCAAGATTTAATGCACTTTATGTTGATGGATAATATTACACAATGCAAGAGTGGGTGAGAGTGGGACTTGACACCACGGACATCAGAGACAATCAAGTGAAACTTGACTTATCCATGTTGAGAATCAAACCTACATGTGACATGAAGCAACTACCGGACCTCCCCACTGTCCTACTCTCAGACAACAGAGAATCTTACATCTAACTATGATTCTACAAACACAAATTTGTTATTCAAAGACCCTGTCAAAATGACATCTGAAACTTTTTAAAGTTTAATATTTAGTGGTGTATATTCACCTAATTAGCATAATCAGTTTTATGATGACAAGGTAAAAAAGCAAACAAGTTCTATTTCCATGTGCCAAATCTTGAACCAGTTCTCATGCTCTCGTATATCATAAACACATCCCTGACAACCTCTCTATGCTTCATAAACTACACACAACACAGAGATAACAGGTGAAACTGTTATGAAATAGATTCTATCCATCTATAAGCCAAGTAAAGCAAACTATCAGAGCATCACCTGTACACATTCACCTCACCCATTCACACCACTCAATGCATCCAGCCATTCATAACACCCTTGATGCACCCAGCCATTATACAACCATCATGCAAGCAAGACAGGTCCTGTACAAATCAATTTATACTCCCAATATTTTGACCTTATTTCTGACACCTACAGCAGGATGTTCTATGTCTATGCAAACAGATTTCAAATGTTTTCTCCCAATTATACTGTAGTTGGCAAACCTTCAAATGTCAGTGTGACTGATTTCTGATTGACGAAACATTTATCCCCATCAACACCCAACCTGCTAAAACACACCCGCCTGCCACAGCAGGTCTGCCTCAGAGCAGTACAAGCTGAACCACTTCATAAGGTGGACCATTACATCACTTAATTCCCACCATTGACAAGTGTAGGTCACAAACCCACATATTTCTGTAAGAATGTACCGATCCTATAATGAAGACCAGGATGTATATATGTTATGACATCCAAGGTACGCTGGCAAACATGCAACAGTTTGACGCATCAGTGGAATCTCTGCCAAAACACCTGCATCCTCTATATGTGATAGAAGTGTTCTAGATAAAATCTAATTGTAATTCCTGAACCCAGACTGAACAGTCCTGCTGAAGAATGTTCTGGTATTACCTCTGGATATATAACACATAATCTTATAGGAAATCTCAGAATGCTTGGAATGATTCAGATATCTCATTGTATTTTGACTTGAAATAACTTAACCACAAATTAAAGTTAATTCCATACAAAGCATACATACACTTTCATTATCCAATCAAATCTTACCCTGAAAAATTAACGAAAGAAACGTAGATCCAGCAAGCAGACGTCATGACAGACGGAAGACGACCAGACACACCAAGGAATGAAGCAGGATCTGACACTAGAGGGAGCCCCTCCTGCTGAATGGGGAGTAACTACGTAAATATACCATGGTTTCCATTGCACTTTAAGAACTTTCTCTGGCAGCGAGTGCTATCAGAAGCACGTCATTGCATGGCCCGTAGCCTTGCTCCAAGGCTGTACTGAATGATAAGTCCATGGGTGTATAGTAATTCTATCCTTATAATAGGCAAGTCTAGATATGCGGATGCCAGGTCTCTTATAGGGACAACTTGTTCTTATTACTTATATAATCAAGAAATTATGACATAAACTAATAATTATTGCCTTAGAGACTTGTGCAAGTCTACATGGCCCAATGTGGCCTCGGCTTCCCAGAAACTGACTGGAGTCGGCAGGAGCATACAGTAGATAGGGCAGTAGGTGATTCAGCTAGGGAAGACATGTTCACCAGCTGGGATGACTACAATACCAGAGCCAGTGGTTCCTGGTTTCCGCTGACCACATAAACAATGAATTCCTCAGGAATAACTGTTCTACAACAATCATTTTTGGGGCTTTCATCCATGTCTATCTATTCTGGAAGTCATAAACATGAAACACAGGTAAACATCTGTCAGATTGAGGAGGTATTTCTTCACTGTGGAAGGTGTTGCCAGCCACAGAAAGAATGGATGGGGTTTTACATCATTTTTTGTTTGACTCTCTTGACACCTGGGGAAGGAATATAAACTATTCTTATTTACTTATCATCACCACCACCATCATCATCATCATCATCATCATCATCATCATCATCAACAATAACATCAATACCATCATCAACATCAATATCATCATCATCATCATCGGGTTGCCTCGGGGTTAAAGTGTTTGCTCATCATGCGAAAGGCCTGGGATTGTTCCCCACATGGGCACAATGTGTGAAGCCTATTTCTGGTGTCCCCTACTGTGATATTGCTGGACTATTGCTGAAGCAGCGTAAAGTCAAACTGATTGCTCCTCCTCATCATGGTGTTTTTCAGTGCAGTCAAATACCAGCTAGATCCCTATATTTCTTAATTGATTGATATGAATCATAAACTAAACATACTGAAAGCAGTGGTAAAGTTTCTCCTAACCTTGAGACAAGTGTTCCCTTCTTCGTTCCCCCCCCCCCCCCCCCCCCCCCCCATCCTAACACATTTGTTGCTGTTATTATTAACCTTTAAAACTTTAAAACAAACAATTCTGCAAAGGTATAATGTACACAATGGAAGAACAACCCATAATAGTACAAATGTCAACATTTCTATTGAAATCTTGTAAGTGCAAAACTTCACAACAAACAGTTTGGGCCAGACAAACACCAGTTGAACCATGTTTCCCTGAATTCTCTGTCACAGCCGACTGTACATCTGTAGACCAAGACTATGGCTTCCGAGACCATGTTGCTCCCTGTTTGTTTGGCCCCCAGGTGAGGGAGGAGAAAGGTTAAAGAGATTTTGTTTGCTGTAGATTCTCACTACCCTGACAAATGTGAGCAGAATCTAGACCAAGCCCTTCTTTCACACCCTTTGTCATACCTTGATCAGGTAAACCCCAACTGACACAATGGTCCAACTATTTTCCTCAACTACCAGTTACTAATCCATCACTAATTTCAGTCTCGGTCGGTAAATAAAGAATAACATTCTTTTAAAAGTGCAACATGGTTTCGGATTTTCAAATTGCTTATTTTTTTAAAGTCATAAAGCTAATTCCCTATCTTAATTATAATGAAGAAGCATATTAAAAATTAAATAGAAATCCCCCCCACATGTTCACATGCTGTGAATTATCACATACTTATCATACCCTGAATACATTTCATCCTAATAGATCAATTTCACCCAAAATAACCCACCTGTTTTTTTAACCCTGAAGTAAATGAAAGCAGCCATGTTTATTATCTTCCCCAGACTACAGGCTGGCCCCAATGCAGCAAGGCCTGACCCCAGGGCATGTTAAACACATGTGAAATATTTGAAGTTTCCACCTGAGTAAGTGTGCAACATGTAGCTCTAACCTACAGCAGAGGCAGCAGTCTCCCTGTGCCACTCAGCATAGACTCAGCATAGTCACGTCCTAAACTCCTTTGACACAGACATAAACTCCCTAGATTTAGGCAGAGACTCAGACAGAAACTCAGGCAGAGACACGTCCTAAACTCCTTAGACTCAGACATAAAATCCTTAGACTCAGACATGAACTCCTTAGACTCAGACATAAACTCCTTAGATTCAGACATAAATTCCTTAGATTCAGGCAGAGACTCAGGGTGAGACTCAGGCAGAGACACGTCCTAAACTCCTTAGACTCAGACATAAAATCCTTAGACTCAGACATGAACTCCTTAGACTCAGACATAAACTCCTTAGATTCAGACATAAATTCCTTAGATTCAGGCAGAGACTCAGGGTGAGACTCAGGCAGAGACACGTCCTAAACTCCTTAGACTCAGACATTAACTCCTTCAACTCAGACAAAACTCCTTAGACTCAGACATAAATTCCTTAGACTCAGGCATAGACCTGTCATAGCACACAACAATATCCATTCTGTCAACTTCAACAACATCTTAGATACACAAAACTTGGACTACTTAATTGTTGGGCTATTTTAAAAAAAAAAAAAAATTTCATTTCCAGGTGAAAAATAGAAAAGCAAAATGAGTAGAACTTGTTTATAGTTTTTAGGTTGAATTATATGCATTTCTTCTGGATCTAAAAATGTAAATTCCATGACAAGGGCAGAAATTCTTAAGCTCTACACATCTATAAACGCCATACATCTTCATTTTGAATATCAATATAAATAAAGAAAATAAATATAAAACAAGGGTGAGTCACAGTATTGATTTAGCTCCAGCTTAATTCAACAGGTATGACAAATAACCAGTGTCCCTGGTGGAGCTGCCAGGTCACGGAGACAGCAGCTGGTGCTGAGTCAGCATCAACACTGATGAGGGGAACTCCCTAACATACAGGTGATGATGTCACAGACACATCTGGTCACACTGTCACTGTCAGCGATTGTACCTACAGCTGTCATCATCACTCACAGCACAGATTTAACACTGATCTCACAGCTCCTTGTCAATACGACATGCCACATATCACATATTCTAATCTGTTACACTACATCCTATCCCTTTCTGCAAGAGGTATTGAAAACATGTACACACCACACAGTCTGCATAAAGACACTATTAAGTTCATCAGCCTTTTCAGTTTCTATTTAATGTCTGTGTCAAAAACTTTCCATCCTTTCAAAAAAAAGTTACAAAATCCCTCATCATAAAATAAGATAAATCTTTGAATACACAATGCCATTTAGAAATGTGGTCAATTGTAAAAATATGTTATATTTGGGATAACACTTTCTTAGCAAAGTACAGAGTCTAGTAATCTTTTTGGGTTGAGTCCCATCTGGGATTCGAACCCACAATCTCATATTTTTAAATTTTGAACTTTTTAAATTCAATTTTAATGATACATAGTTTTAAATTAAATTTCATTTAATTTCTTTTAATAATAATTTCCATTCATTCATTCATTCGATGTCTTTTAGTGTGTCTCATATGTCAATTGTGTTTCGACACACTTATTTCAAATTGCACATCAAAATCTGAATGGCTTTCTATATTTGTAAATGTGACACACATCAATGAACATTTTTCGACTACTACTTCCTAACCTTCACTCACTGATCAACTGTAGACTACTGGTGTATTATACAAGCACCTGCCTCAGACTTAAACATAACATAACACAGAATGTTTCATTACCACTACTATCATTTCACAATACCAAACACTCTTACCTGACCCTAGTTAGCGTAGTAGAGGAAATATTGTCAACAGTACACACAGACACAGACAGACAGACAGACAGACAGACAGACACAGACACACACACACACACACACACACACACACACACACACACACACACACACACACACACACACAAAACAATTATATAAGGTCTGAAATAAACATTATTTACTGAAAACAGATACATTGTAAAATTGTTAAAAACACATTCCAAACATAAACAGAATTTAATGTCCTACCTATACAGTTGTATATCCAAGGAGGGAAGTCAACACACTCACTGACAATATAAGGCTAGGCACTGATCTCTATCAATCAGTATATCCTGGCAGTGGGATATGCCCTGTATACCACCACTGTAACCACAAACAACCAATGAAAGACATATCAACACTATAATGACGCAATCAACTACATATCTTTACAGAACGCTCACCTAGTATGATTCAAGTGGTATTATAGTGGCATACAAGCTGTACTTCCCTGTGGATATAACAACTATATCTGCACATTGGACAGCCAGATCCCACACAACCAGGCAGGTCCACCTCTCACCTACAGGGTGGTCTGTTTCCCTATAGGTGACACTGTCTATGAGGTGTGATGCCATGTGGCACAGTATCTCAGTGTGCTAGCATTATAAATCGGCATCAGTCCGCTCTAGTACAAGCAGCCACACACACACACACACACACACACACACGTGCATGCACGTTGTATATAAGTGCAATAATCTTGGACGCAACGTTAAACCCCATTTCACCTCACCTCACCTTATGCCATGTTGGGATTCCCCCGGGGCATTGAGCATTGTGACAGTTTAACCACTATCAGCTGCCCCACCAAGTGTGTGCTTATAATATGTGGAGTAACTGCAGTGGGCAAGATTTAAATATCCTGAAGAAACTTTGATTTGAACATTTTAATTAATTTTATTGTAGATGCTCTTTTACTTCATTCATAAATAATAAATACTCACAGAATATTTCTATAGTTACATACCTCAGAATACCAAATATTATTTTGGAATATATACTACTCAAAACAAGTCAAAGAACACCCACAATTGGAAGACTGTGTTGCAATACCTAGCCATGACAGATGAACTATAGTATTACGAAGAAATCAGGTGATCTTTTAACTTCTTTTTGTGTTATTTGTGTCAGACTGCTATGACTGCTATACAGTACAATCATATTCCACATTATTATATGAACTATCAATGTTCACCACTGTTGGTGTGAGATGTTACAGGTACCACCTGACTCAAGGACAACCTTCATTTCCACACTTTATTGTGTTTTGTCCAAGACAGGAGAAACATGAGGAAGTTATGTGGACTAACATCTAGTCTCTGAAATGAACATATTTGACACATATATATTTAACATATTTAACAGTTGTTAATGCTAGTTATGAAATATAATAAAAAGGAGCCAAGAGACTCTCTTCATTATCAGATACTGCAGTAATCTAGACTTGACAAAAATTATAAACTTGCATGGGCTGTATTGGATATATTTGTTTCAGGGGTCTGTATGACAGACTTCTATAATGGTAGAGACAAGATTAACCCTGAAATCACCCATCAACACAGAACAATATGAAGGGAGACCCTACATACTGCTGACATACACACGAGGTGATTATGTCAAAGAGTATCTGGTCCTCAGGTGGTAGAATTGTTCCTTTGTACTATTGTCCTGGAGGGGAATTATTCCCATGGAGCAGTTTTTACCAGGTCATTTTATCCACGGTACATTTACCCTGGCTATATTTGTTCCAGACTGAACTAATACCATGAGGAACTGATCATCGTGACAACTGTTCCAAGGAGAATTTTACAAACACCATTCAAATAATGTCCCTCAATATGTCACTACCTGTGTAATTAATTACCTGAGATCGGATCACCTGAAATCCATTTGGTCCTGATTCCAGATATGTTCCATCAATTTGAAATGTTACCTTCAAACTGTATAACTTTAATAATACGGAAAATCATCAGTCACACATATCCCATCCTCATCACTAGACCTAATTCCAAGATGTCTTCATGCTCTGGGTGTACCTGTAGGTCGTGGCATGTATCTGTCTACAGCCGTCTACATGTACCACACTGTGAGTCCACCACCGTCACGTTCCCTGGCACACAGACACTTGGGCCAGTGTCAACACCCACATTCCTCCCTGCCGACCACAATAGGTAGAATACATGGTAACCCTACCACAATCTACCACCGGCTTCTTGATACACTTATCTCCACATAGCTGTCAAATAGAGTGTCCTTGGCCAACAGACAATGTTATTTGAGATTTCTTATCACTGGTTTAATAACATTTTATGATGAAATAATAGAACACAATTAACATTCAGTCATGATTAACAAATAACATGTTTCAATGTCATGAAAGAAATATGTCGACTTTATACTTCAATGAACCAACATCAGGTATCAAGGGAGGAAACTCTTGAACAGTTTATTTCCTAATATAAGATAGCTACACGATAAATCACAAAGAACAATGAAGAATGAAGTGTGGTTTATTTCATGATAAAACATTGTTTTTTTCTCCCTGAAGTGTTTATCGTACGATAAACGACGACCACAAGTCATTATTTCTTATATGAGATATCAACACTTTGTACAGCCTTTTCAAGGATGTCAATAAATTGTACAGGCTTTAAGAACATTGACCCGTATTTAAATAATGATGACTCCCAGAATACAATCAGACCTTGGCAATGTCGGACAACTCCATCTTATGTACAGGGGGCTTAAGTTTGGTATTCTCACAATTTTCACGTGGATTATCTGCACCATTTCTCCCAATACTCATTGTCATATCTCTCCCACTTTTGGGTGCGATCATTCGGCCATTGCATTTATTTACGCTACCCAGCTACATCTACAGGAACAGCTCACTGGACACCTCCCTCTAAAAACTAACATGGTCCAATTTGCAACGTCATCAAGTTGCGAGCACATGTTCAAATCTCCAGAAATGACGTCGTGATAGAACAATGTTTTATCATGAAATAAACCATGCTTTGTTCTTCATTGTTCTTTGCGATTTTTCACCTAGCTGTATATTGTATGATAAACAATGACCACAAGTAATTCTTTCTTAAAAAAATATAAAAACATACCATTTTAACATATTAACACCATATTCGCATGTACAGTGATATTTCCTCCATGGCACAAATCCAGCTTTGATTCTGTTAACTGACCTGCATATGTATTACATACATTATAACTATTTGTACCTACAATATACATCATACATAAGCATGACTGGCATCAATGGTTAATGCATCATGGCCCTTTTCATGATCACCGCTACATCAAACTTCTATTACCTGCATGCAAATTGCTACTTCAGCCATAGAAATGGAATTTCTGAGGCAGAATAATGACCCATCTGAAGTTCCTTGTGTACGCTACAACAGATCATGGAGTAGACTTGCCCGACTTGGCCGGGGAGTACAAAGCCTGGTTATGACACCAACCGACACTACCCTGCAGTACAACCCGACAGTCACAGGAGGCTTCCATACACAGCTAATACCCTTTGAGTACACCCAAACACCAGGCTTCCAAGCATACCTGACTGCCTCTGTGGTCTAGTGGTAGAGCGTCAGCCCAGAGGCGAAAAGGTCTGGGGTTCCATCCCCGGCCGCATTATACCAAAAGACATTAAAAGATGGTACTTGTTGTTACCCTGTCTGGTGCTTGACATAAAGGTGCTAGGTCAGCTCGGAGTATACTGTGTCTGAGTGGGGTATTCATGTTAATCTGCAGCATGGTATCTCAGTGGGCGAGCACTATAAAATTGGCATTAGTCCAGAGAAACAGCCACACACACGTGTATGCACATCACTATATAAGTGGAATAATCTTGGACGCGACGTTAAACCCCATTTCACCTCACCTCCATACATACCTAGTACCCATGTGTTTCTAAGTGAACAGGAGTGAAATATTGTCAAATATGGCCAAGATATACCCTTATATCAATTAAATATGCTTGTCATATTCAACATTCAAGGCCTACCTTTAACACATCGTAAGACATTGTAAGACACCTCCCCTTTGTGTAATAAGTTAAGACATACTATACACATTAGAGCTTAAGAGTTCTGGCAACTAGGTACTTAATGTTTGATTGGCATTCTGGGAGTTGGCAAATGAGTAAGATAAACATACAACTTTATGGACAACAACTTCTGGTTTATTGTATAAAGCGACGTTTCGATGTAGATTCTGGTACCATCATCAAGCTGGAGTCTTAACAAGGTACTTGGCGTGTTGTACATGTATGCCATATACAGAGAAGACTCGCTTGTCTGGACACTGTTAATCAGAAAACCCCACCTGCTGGACGAGTACTGCTGAGGATGCCTACGAATACACAAAGTGGCATTACTCTGTTCCAGTGGTTTGCTATTCTGGAATTTGCTAAATAGACGATTTCATTGGGAACTCTGCCATTCAGATTAGCAACAATCTGGATTAATCAGGTTTCACTATTCATCACCAAGGTAGACGTCATGAAACTACTTGCCATCAATGTAAAACACATAAAGATGCCTTCAAAGACTTCACATAACGATGAGTTACCTGGAGTCACGAACCACAGACAGAGAGTCTGCCTCCTTCAGTCCCCATCATACAACACAAGTACAAATGTATTCAGTAAGAAACACAATACACACGTCTTACCAGAGATGCCCTAAACTTGTCCGATTTAAACAAAGGATCTGTCTTCCTCACAACTACTTGAAAGTACATTTTATGACAGATACATTGTGGGGCAATGTTTACTCTTAGCTTGAACTTTCTTAATGTAAACATCACAGGAAAGTCCTGCAGGCATAAACCATATACACATGACATTCACTAAATGAACACATGACATTCACTTCATGAATACACAAAGTTCTTATGACACACAAACTTTAAGTGAATTACACTGATGTGCCATTATTATACAATAAAATTATGTTTGCCAACTTTCCCCCCTTCTTCACATCAGTATGTCATAGTTATCATACACACGCACCTCGGCTTACAGAGATGCATACTGCTGACAAGTGCTTTCATATATCCTAATATGTGCGTTTACAGAAAAGATGAAATTCATTCTAGTTTTTTAGCATGTAACGTTAAACACAATGTTTATTATGCCTATGACATGTTAAAGTACCCAGGTACTGAGTGAACTAGAAAAGCATACATGAAATTCAATTCATACATGCAAACACTGACAATACCCTGATGCAGAAAGTATCAACATTCATTCAAATAAGAAAGCATTCTTACAAATAAATCCGTATTCATTACGTCAATACATAATACTGCAAACCTGGACAGGAATAATGTATTCATTTCACTAATGAAATATATCCAACAAGCCTCCAAGCAATTAAAGAACAGGGTTTTCACCCCAAAACACATGTATGCATGAAATTAATACCTCCACTATTTCAATTGCCTGTGTGATATGAGTAAAGCCTGGCTATACCTTCCATCAGCTAATGATATATACACTGTTGGGCTTACTATATGCACCATGTAATACATGTTGGGGTAAGAATATACACCATATGCAACATCTTGGGCTTATGACCACATTGGGTTAAATATAAGCACTGTCTGTACACCGGGTTGGGCTTATGATATGCACCATATACGCAAAGTTGGGTTTATGATATGCACCATATACGTCAGGTTGGGTTTTTGATATGCACCATTTACCCCAGGTTGGGTTTATTATATGCACCATATACGTCAGGTTGGGTTTTTGATATGCACCATATACCCCAGGTTGGGTTTATTATATGCACCATATACACCAGGTTGGGCTTATGATATGCACCATATACACCATGTTGGGTTTATGGTATGCACCATATAAACCAGGTTGGGTTCAATATCATACACAGTGTTGAGGTATCACCATTACACCAGATTGGGTTTATGATATGCACCATATACACTATGTTGAGCTTATGATATGCACAATGTACACAATATTGGGAAAATACTATCAAAGCTTATGCATACCATGTGTTACCACAAGCATTCTACACACTGACGACACATTCTACAAATTGTCATAAGCACTCAAAAGCATAAAAGTAGGAAAGGTGACATGTGAGAGCTGCTGTTGTTGTATGTGGTCGTCAAAGGGTGCTAATTATACAGTGTTAGAGAGACCTCTCCTTGAACTGTGGGCTATCTGGGACGGGACACTCACTAACAAAACCCAAGAACCGTTCTCCGGTCAGGCTCGAGTAGTCAGCAGGTAACTACACCACCCCGAGATCACGTTACTCCCTCAACGTTGACAAAATTGGAGTACAAACTCTTTCAGGCTAGAAATTAAAGACATGCGATATTTCCTCAATGGCTGATAACTTGGACTGGACTAATCTCTGATTGCTGAGATTCAAATGGTTATGGGTAATATTTCATGGATAATATGATAAGACATTTGTAGACCTTGATGTCCAGTACACCCTAAAACTGAATTGTTATTTGTCCACCCTATTGGTTCAGTGACGTGCACATCCTTCAGGACGTTCTTTGAGACGGGAGGGTTTGCTGATACTCTACCGGGCATTGCAGGACTGAGTAATTGTGTCAAACATATTTTGGCAGAACTATTAATAAATTAAATACATTCATTATAGAGAAACAATGGGGAAAATTAATAAAGGAGACAAGTCCAATACTTTTATGGCTATATTAGTTTGGTAGTTCTCAAATGTGTCAACATTGTCACTTAAAAAATTACTTCCCTGGAAAAGAATCATGACATTACCTGAGCTAGTTTGTGTCATTATTTTTAGTTTCGATTACACACAGGCTAAGAACCAATTTTGTTATTTTGGGTCAAGCTGGCTTCTTGTATAAAATCTAACTTAGAAATTAGAAACAACCGAAATGCAGGCACAGCTTGAGACTTTGATGTCCACACCAGGACAGTGTCCAGGCACAACTTGATACTTTGATGTCCACACCAGGACAGTGTCCTGAGATTTTGATGTCCACACCACGACAGTGTCCTGGCAGAACTTGATACTTTGATGTCCACACCACGACAATGTCAAGACACAACTTGATACTTTGATGTCCACACCATGACAGTGTACTGGCAGAACTTGATACTTTGATGTCCACACCAAGACCGTGTCCAGACACAACTTGATACTTTGATGTCCACACCAAGACCATGTCCAGGCAGAACTTGATACTTTGATGTCCACACCAAGACATTGCCCAGACACAACTTGGTACTTTGATGTCCACACCATGACAGTGTACTGGCAGAACTTGATACTTTGATGTCCACACCAAGACCGTGTCCAGACACAACTTGATACTTTGATGTCCACACCAAGACCATGTCCAGGCAGAACTTGATACTTTGATGTCCACACCAAGACATTGCCCAGACACAACTTGGTACTTTGATGTCCACACCAAGACAGTGTCAAGACACAACTTGATACTTTGATGTCCACACCATGACAGTGTCCAGACACAACTTGGTACTTTGATGTCCACACCAAGACAGTGTCCAGACACAACTTGATACTTTGATGTCCACACCAAGACAGTGTCAAGACACAACTTGATACTTTGATGTCCACACCAAGACAGTGTCAAGACACAACTTGATACTTTGATGTCCACACCATGACAGTGTCCTGACACAACTTGGTACTTTGATGTCCACACCAAGACAGTGTCAAGACACAACTTGATACTTTGATGTCCACACCATGACAGTGTCCTGGAAGAACTTGATACTTTGATGTCCACACCAAGACAGTGTCCAGACACAACTTGATACTTTGATGTCCACACCATGACCGTGTCCAGACACAACTTGATACTTTGATGTCCACACAATGACCGTGTTCAGACACAACTTGGTACTTTGATGTCCACACCATGACCGTGTCCAGGCACAATTTGAGACTTTGATGTCCACACAATGACCGTGTTCAGACACAACTTGGTACTTTGATGTCCACACCATGACCATGTCCAGGCACAACTTGAGACTTTGATGTCCACACCACGACAGCGTCCAGGCACAACTTGATACTTTGATGTCCACACCACAACAGAGGAGTTCTAGGCCCTTCCCATATCAAACACCTGACCTCTAACAAGTTCAAACTAACAACAACATCATAAAATACAGACATTTTGTTCAAATGTTCACAATCCTATAATTTTAGAAGGCACAATGATATGATTGGCAGGGACAGGAGAAACAAGGCTTCATTGTTTGACCTGATGTCCTGACCTGAAGAGCCCTAATGACATCCAGCCCTGAGGTCCGACAGGGGAGCTAAGTAGGGTACTTAGTAGCCAATATGTTCCACTTGTCTCTGCTGTGAGACTCCTGTCCGTGGGCATGATTCAAGTGTACAAATATTCACAGAGGAGTAGAAGTAGCTCAAATGTAACCATCAGGCCCCAAGGACAGGAAAAACTAATAGACTCTGACTATCTGTCGTCATAGACATATAGATGTTATTCTTGATTATCCTTTGGGCCAAGTATCTACCCTATCAATGGAAACAATTAAGTGAAAATGCCCTATGACAACATATAGAGATGTTTATATATGTTGGGACAATCTTCACCTCTAATTGCAGAGACGTTATGACTTTTATTCCACAGCTGCAGACCACAACACAGACCTTTATTCCAGGGTATCTTCAGTATCTGATTGTGTCATGAATATTTCATGCTACCTGACACACGTTTTGATTAGAGCAGCAGTGATTGGTGCATGAAGTCAAGCAGTTATGCTTTGTAGGACACACAAGTTGGCTATTTAGAATTGCTAGGCCAGCCTACACATACATAATGATTGGGTAGCTTTGAGGTAAAAATTGTAGGTTCAAAACTTTTGAGTAACAAAATAAGTAGATTCATCAAGTAACTTAACAAAGATATTGAAAACTCTGTAAGGCTATGGACTTGAATCAGGAACAGATATTATTATCACCAAGAGATATGACTGTTAATTCTTAGTTTGCTTTTTCATAATGAACAGTTATTCAAAGGTTAGAATACGATCGTAGAACAATGTTGAAACATTTTACAGTGGTCAGTTCACCTATTCAAAACCTAACAATAAATACTGGCAACCTTTTGCAGCCACCAAACAATGAATACCTTGAAATACACCACTGGGAAAAATTGAAAGACATGGATCAACGGACCACCTAGGACATTACACAGTTAAAGAAAGGCTAAACTGGCCACCTTGGGGAGGCCTGACAAGTACCTGAAACCTAACATAATGAGAGTGTTCTTCTTCAGAAAAATGAACCCGGTTCTTTAACTGGGAGGATGCACAAGGAAGAGGCCAACTGGACCATGTGGTCGGAGAAGCTGACATTTAAAACTCTCAATGCTGTCCACAGCCACAGACACTATCAAAGGGAAGCCACCAACACAGGCAGGAGGCCCAACATCATTAAGGCCTAATCATCACAAGCAATTCCCATATGAAAATACATCAATATTGACAAAAAGTGTTGTAGTGGAGATAGTGGATTTACGTACCTGGATCCTGATCACGACACCCCAGGTAAATCTACCTGCATAGACAGTGAACTGGGGCGGCCGGTCTCAATCTGACAGGTAGGTCTATCCTGTCATAACAGTCTTACACAGGTGGTTTACACAAGAATGATTAGGCTACAAGTTCAAACATTAACAGTGCTTCTCTGATAGAGAGGAAGCTTTGTCAACGATATGTCGCAAGCCTGACCAATCTACAACTGCTGGGGACGGTCACCCTAGACTGACTGTCTTACTAAGTGTTGACTTACGACATGAGGAATGTGGGTTAAAGGTCGGGGGATACTGGTAGGTAAAGTAAACAAAGGGAGGTAACTCTATTCACAGCCTGTGGAATGTGACTGTGTAACGACTAACGATTACAGGTAAATCACAAAGTAAATGATAAGGTAAACGACAAGGTAAACATCTCCCCAGACAGTCATCATCTGACATTCAAGACGTTCAAACACCACTGTGCTGTCATTTGAAGGATTCCAACAAAATCTAGTTACATTTGTTCTATAAACGATAACCTTTAAGCACATCATATCTTTAATAACAGAGCTATGTTAGATTACTCAAAGATTTCTTTTCAATGGATGTAACCATAGTTACTCCACATAAAATACAATTAGACTTATGGTTTGTCAAACTTCCTTCGTCTATTTGATACAACTGTCTTCAACTTATGTCCATATTTGCAACTATTTCAGTTATTTACATAAACATGCACTCATCCCTCCATGTACAAGTATGGGGAGACTAGCCACACTGCAGCTGAGGATGCACCAAGTGCTTGTCAAACCAAACCTGGGGTATTAGCCTTGCTCCAAGGACTTACTGAAATATAAGTCCTTGAATGTGTAGTAATTCTATCCTCCTAATAGGCAAGTCTAGATATGTGGACAGTACAGTATCTAAGGACTCCAGTCTCTTATAGGGACAACTTGTTCTTATTATTTACATCATCTAGAAATTATGATTTAAACTCATAATTATTGCCTTAGAGACTTGTGCAAGTCTACAGGGGTATGAATATAAGAATTAAACTCATTTTAACTGTCGTACACTCGGAGTTAAAAATAGCCATACATAATGCCATACTTAAAACTAGGGTTGCATATTAAGGATAAAAGTTTATATAGACTTTTACCTATATATTACAAATATCCAATTGATTTGGAAAATTGTTACAAACAATTGCACTACTTTGCAACCTGCTGCATGCCTGTGAAAAGCGCCATGAATATATAATTTAAAGTACCACATGAGGTTTCAGAAAAAATGTCTTAACACTTTTGTGTGGAAAGAGACAAGAATTATAAAAAAGTCAGAAAATTTACACCCTCAATCTTCAGGACTACCACAAGGAATGAATATGGTGACAAGAGTTACTTCCCCTTGAACACAGCACACCCCAATCTTCCCTTGTGTCGCACCAGACAGCAGCAGTACTTACCAACAGCATGGTCCTGTAGTACAGAACTTCCAAGTTTCAGTAGTTACTACACAATTGTACATTTTGTCAGAAACAGGTAAAACATGGAGTTTCCAGAATTAGTCATTGCCATATTTAGAATTGATGCACGTTTGATGACGATATCAATGACATCAACCTTAAGAATACACACCTGTGACACGTGGTGATTCAAAATGTATATAAGAGTTTTATTGATAGAGTTTTTGAAGAAATGAAGGCAATTTGAGCATTTGGTGTGATGTAAAATTGCTTTTGCTGACAAGGGTTAAATAAATCAGAGAAAACATAAAAAAGGCAAATATGTTTAATGGGTTGAGGTAGTGAGGTGGTATTGGGTTTAACGCCGCGTTAATAATTAGTGCACTTATATAGTGACGTGTGTGTGTGTGTGTGTGTGTGTGTGTGTGTGTGTGTGTGTGTGTGTGTGTGTGTGTGTGTGTGTGTGTGTGTGTGTGTGTGTGTGTGTGTGTGTGTGTGTACCCCACTGAGACACCATGCCACAGTTAACATGAATACCCCACTCAGACACAGAATACTGACTCCAAGCGGACCAATCCTTCTTTTATCACCTTAGTGCTGTGCATCAGGCAGGGTAACAATAAGTACCATCTTCTAATGTCTGTTGGTATGACACAACTGGGGATTAAACCCCCGACCTTCCGCTACCCGGGCAGATGCTCTACCACTAGACCACGGAGGCAGTCTTAATGGGTTGAAAAAAACAGAATTTTCTTTCAAAACAAAAAATGTGAAGTATGTTGTTTAAAGCCATTTATACATACCAGCCTGATCTACTGTGTCAGGGGTAGAAACTCGGTTTCTTTATGAATGTTTTATATTAAATGAATGCATATGTTGTGTCGACAAATACTACAACGGGCATGCAGTCACTGCTCAGTTACATGGATGTCCTTTGTGATTGTAAACATTTTCAATCAATCAACTCCTCACAATCAGAGAGGTTGATGAGTCAGTATGCTAATATTACAGCAATATCATGGCCAGGGGACTCCATAAATAGGCTTCAAACATTGTACCCTTGTTGGGAATCAAACCTGGGCCTTTGACATGACAAGCGAACACTTTACCAAATGGGCTACCCGCTCACCCAACACAGGCTGGAAGTTCTGCTTTGAGTGCAAACCCATAGAAATGAATGTATACCAGTGATCTCAAAACACCATTATGTGAAGGGTGTTGCCACATTTTCTCAGCACAACTAACATAAGCTCATAGTTAATACCTGAAAATATTACATCCCTTTTGAATTAATGTGATGACATTTTTTACTGTCTTTGAACTAAAGCATGAAGAATAAAATATTAAAAATATTTTGCCTGCATAGTTGTTGTAAAGAGTGTGTATTCCTTTTGGCTGAAAATATTCAAAATGCCATTTCAAGTAAGATGAAACTTCAATTACTCCCCATTGAGTTCAACAGAAAGCACCCAGCCTCAACAGCCCTTTTCTTCACTCAACAAAACCGCATGTTAGAAAAGAAATACTGCTTTCCTGATGACTGCTTAAATTCTGAGTGCTACCTGATCACCTCATTCACTCATCACACAAACAGATTTCAGTGATAATCACCTCACAACTACTTCCCTCATCTACATACACACAATCACTGCAGCAGGCATTACATCTTCAAAGTGAAGAGAGCAGCCAGTTTATTAGATCCTTTTGTGGCTTGTATTATTTCACACGGTGTGGAGAAGAAAGCTGATGCCATTTCGGGTGTGAATCCCTTGCTATTGAATATCAAAGGTAGATGATGAAATGGACTTTGACAGCATTTGATATTCTGAACAGGAACAATGAACTGGCAGAACAGTTCCAACATTTATATATTCTCGTCATGAGACAACAAATAGTGAAGACTTACAACAGAAAGGTGCAGAGACAAAGGCGTGATGTCCTTATGCCATTACACTTATGACCTTGAGCGCTCTTGAGGTGTGGTCTCTATTACAACCATGGTAGATATTATGCATGAATTCTTTATCATTAGGGAAGTAGCATAGTCTGTCACTTTTAGAAACGTAAAGTTTTGAATGTGCTGAATTATCGGTGCATCCAGATAATTCGTTCAACAAAATGATATGACATCAGACAATCCAGTGATTGACATCATGAACATCAATCTATGCAATTGGTATACGATGACACTAATCAACGAAGTCAGCGAGCCTGACCACCCGATCCTGTTAGTTGCCTCTTACAACAAGCATGGGTTGCTGACAACCAATTCTAACGCAGATCTTCACGAAGGACAAGCTGGGTTGCTGAAGACCAATTCTAACCCAGATCTTCACGGGGGACAAACATGGGTTGCTGAAGACCAATTCTCACACAGATCTTCATGGGGGACAAGCATGGGTTGCTGAAAACCAATTCTCACACAGATCTTCATGGGGGACAAGCATGGGTTGCTGAAAACCAATTCTCACACAGATCTTCACGAAGGACAAGCATGGGTTGCTGAAAACCAATTCTCACACAGATCTTCACGGGGGACAAACATGGGTTGCTGAAAACCAATTCTCACACAGATCTTTACGAAGGACAAGCATGGGTTGCTGAAAACCAATTCTCGCACAGATCTTCACGGGGTACAAGCATGGGTTGCTGAAGACCCCTTACTCACTACAAGGGTTCACAAACTTAGTTTCCGTGACTGAAGTCTTGCTTGTGCCTCTAATTATTCTGTGATGATGGACTATGGCTTCTTAACATGACAGGCGTTGAGCTGTCATACACCGTCCAGTCATGACCTCAGTATTGGGATATGCATCATGTTGAACCTTTTATAATGTATATAGTGATGAAATACAGCACTTATCTGAAAAAATAAAATTGATATCTCACTTGAATAAACTAACTATTTTCAGTCGGCTTCATGGACATGATACGTTTCCAAGTAAGATTGTAAAATTCAGTGAGAAAAAACACAATAAAAGAGGACTTGTCCTTTCTTGTCAAAAAACATGTTTTTCTTGTCTCATGACCTGCAGCTCTGTCAGGTCACTCAGTGGAAAATTACTTTATTTCCCTAGAAAAGCTTAACATTCTCTTCGCCCTGGAAGCGAAATAACTAAACTCTTTGTGTCAACTGTTCCATATAGAATCTACAAATAAAACTGAAATCTTATCTAAATTTCCACAATTTGAATTGCTAATTCATATAAGACAAAAGTGGAAAGAAATATTTGAAATGTTTTACGTCTGTGTGTATCTTTACCTATACTGATTGTGTCACACCAGAAAGTACATCAACGTTCTCTTCATTGGTGCATATACTGAATCCTTTATAAAACCTGCATATTTACTTTTTATGTAGTCTCCGATTGACTGAAGGACTCTCACACACCGGTACACAAACATGGAATATTTGCCGTCCTCACAAACAATCACAACCTGCCGTGAGTCACTCTTTCCCTGGCTGCAGGCTTCATGGCACAGATAACATTTACTGCATAAAGCATAAGCTACATCGACTTACAATATCTACACATCATGACCATAACTTCGTCTCTCCGTCGCCCAAACAGCTACTTAAAAACAACTGTGTTGTTTAGTCTGCACCTCTTAGCACCATAAACCCCAAGCCAGAGGCTAGTGTTTATATCGTTGGGACAGTAAATACATAGGTTTAGTCTGTCTTACAGACCCTGATACAAATATATCAAATACAGACCATGCAAGTCCATAATGTTTGGCAAGTCTAGATTTCTGCAGTATCTGAAAATGAAGAGAGTATCTGGGCTCCTTTTCTTTTTTTTAATATAATTTAACAACTGTTTTTTTTCTGTACAAAATGTTCATTTCAGAGACTAGATGTTAGTCTGATCAGTCTTAGATCCTATATCCGTTATAACTGGGTGTATCTGCTTCTGATATTTCTGTTGCCTCCCTCATATAACAGGAATCGGCCAATCATTATCTTCCCATTGGCAAAATATTGCACATCTTGTCAGCTTGCCATTATCTTGCCACTGAAGGGTGTTTTGTTCTACTTCAAAATAACATCATTTGAATGAAGTGATGATGAAGTCCTTGATGTCATATTGAATCTTTTTGTTTGTTTATTTGTTAATATTCCAGCTGTATGATGGCGGTCTGTAAATAAACAAGTCTAGGCCAGAAAATCCAGGGATTGACATCATGAGCATTGATCTACGCAGTTGGGTTACTACAACATGCATCAACCAAGTTGTCAAGTCTGACCACCAGATCCTGTCAGTCACCTCTTACGACAAGCATGGGTAACTGAAGACCAGTTCTAACCTGGTTGATCACGGGGCATATTGAATCTATCAACTGTAGCTCATGATGCCTACATCTGGCGCTATGATCGAGTCTTGTGATGCAGATGCACTGCATCCATAAAGGCATTACATTATACACTGAGAGTTACTGCTATCACTCTCAGTATTATCTGCAGTTTCACTGAAATAGCAAAACTTGTAGCAGATGACGCACACAAATCGAGTTACTTCCCTTTACCCAATGCATTCGGATAAACATTGGATCATTTCAGAAACTCAGTGATACTTATGCTAGATAAGCAAGTGTGTTTCTCAATGGGCAACATGAAATTTGTATTATATCTGTGCCCAGGCTACATGGCAAATAATTGCCAATCAAAAGAACAATTTTAATGTAAGGTAATATACAGTTGCATGTCATGACTTGATGTTGCAAAAAAAGGAGAGATAGTTTTTACACAAATGTTCTTTGAAGTATGTGATAAATATATGATAACTTGCATATTTTCATTTCTTGCTAGGAACCTTCCCTCAACTAGTATCTGACCTTGCCTGTTGACCCCAGCAAGATACTTGGGTCTTGGGAAGATATGAAGCAAGATATGAAATATAGCATGAGATAATCTCCGCATATCTACTGAAGACAGGCCTGATTCATATCGACTTCTGTATTCTTCCAATGTCAATTGTTGGTTCAGGTGCCTGTACCTTTAATGGAGCTTTAGACTAACATTTAGTGTATGAAATCTTATATTACACAATACTCTTCTCTCCTCTAAACTTATGACAAATAATCTTCCTGATGCTGATTTCATGTGGAATAGAGCTTGCTAGAGCTGCCTATACTTGAATTTGTATATATATCTAGATTGTTTATTTTTTCATAAAATAAATACATTCCACAGTCATGGTGCTTGTATCTTTAATTGTCTTCAGCAACATCATCTAAACAACCATATCCGTGAGGTTTCAAAGATGCCTTGAGCAGTATTTCAGTAAGATCACATTGTGATAAAGCCTGACTACTATGGGCAGCTCACAAATGGATGAATGGTGACAGCACATAAAGGATCCTCAACAGGGCAATCTGAACCCACAACCAGCAGATCCTGGAAAAGTCAAGGGACATAACTCTGCTCAAACCAATTGCAGAACTTTAGACCACTTGGCTCCTCGTGCCCTACTGACAATGTCACATCACTTGAAAGTTATACCAAAAGATACATTGGAGTCCGTGGACAGAAACAGCATAATACGGGGATAAAACTGTGACAATAATGTGTCATTTTTAAGATAAAATAGAAATAATGTAAAGTGGACTCAACACAAGATTTTTCAAAAGAATAAAAACTCCAAATTGAAGGACACTGTCATAATCCCCGGCGGTGTATAAAAGTTAAATTTTTATTCCCTCCCTTCTTGGGGCCCTTATCTCCTAGCCATGGAACTCTGTGCCTGACAATATCTAGCACCTTCTCCTTCCTCCTGTATTATTTCGCACGCCATTAACCAAGTTGTCAGTGTTTAAGTTCACTCATATTTCATCATGAAAGTGACAGTTTACAGCTTTTATTAAAATAAAACTGACAGTTGTCATGAGCTGCCGCTGTTCAGAATGCTGTATTGTTCAACTACAGGAACACAACAATGGTAATACACATGTCATGTGACGGCTTTCCGACAGACAAACATTTGACGACATCAGATTTCAAAATTTGACTAATGGGCAGGAAAAGAACAGTAATGTACGTAAATCTTTTTTATCAATAATTCAGGTTTCTGCACTACCTGGCCAGGTATCAGTATGATCATAAATGCTTGAACAATGAGATGACACATAACCCACTTACTGTCCACAACCTTAATGGACTGCCTCCATAGTCTAGTGGGTAGAGTGTCTGCCTGGAGAGAGGAAGGTTGATTGTTTGATTCCCAGTGTTAAAAGATGGTACTTGTTGTTACCCTGCCTGGTGCTTGGTATTCAGGGTATACAGTAGACAGTGTCTGAGTGGGGTATCCATGTTAAACTACGGCGTGGTATCTCTGTGCGGGCATTTAGTACAGACTCATACAAGCAGTCACATAAAAAGCCCACAGGTGCATGCATGTTGCTATGTAAGTGCAGTAAGCTTGAAATGACGATAAACCCCAACTCACCTCATAAAGAAAACTTATAAAGACTCTACTTGTTTTCTGGCCCTGGTCTGAGTGTCATGACACCAACAGTCTGACTGTGAATGTAACATTCTTTTTAATTTAGGTCCGGACCAAATAAATATTTTGGATCAAACTGCATTTTAACATGGCATGTTCAAAATTTTCAAAGTTTCAGCATTTCTAAAATCAAAACCATAATGAAGAACAAGTAACCAAGATTTTCTCTCCCCTTTCTTTTATATTTCCCTTAATGTGTGTGTGTGTGTGTGTGTGTGTGTGTGTGTGTGTGTGTGTGTGTGTTAGTATGAGTGTTAATGTTAGTGAGAGTGAGTGAGTGTGTGTGTGTGTGTGTGTGTGTGTGTGTGTGTGTGTGTGTGTGTGTGTGTTAGTATGAGTGTTAATGTTAGTGAGAGTGAGTGTGTGTGTGTGTGTGTGTGTGTGTGTGTGTGTGTGTGTGTGTGTGTTAGTATGAGTGTTAATGTTAGTGAGAGTGAGTGAGTGAGTGTGTGTGTGTGTGTGTGTGTGTGTTAGTATGAGTGTTAATGTTAGTGAGAGTGAGTGTGAGTGCGAGTGCGAGTGCGAGTGCGAGTGGGAGTGCGAGTGCAAGTGCGAGTATTAGTGCGAGTATTAGTGTGAGTATTAGTGTGAATGTGAGTGTTAGTGTGAGTGTGTGACAGTGTGAGCATTAGTGAGTGTGAGTGTGTGTTAGTGTCAATGTGAGTGTTTGTGTGTAACAGTGTGAGTATTAGTGTTAGTGTGAGTGTTTGTGAGTGTGGTAGTGTGTGTGTTAGTGTTAGTGTAAAGTGTTAGCATGAGAGCGAGTGTGAGTGTGCACGAGTGTGTGTGCTTGCATGCGTGAAGTTGCTGCATACAGCAATATACCATCTATATGACCTCGGTCTGAAAATACCAGACAATCCAATGGTCGACGTTGTGAGCATCTTTCATGCTGTCAGGGTATTATGACAGGCCACCAACCAAGCGTGTGTGACCATCAGATTGCTTCTTACAAGCAGCCTAGTTTTCTGGGGACCAATATTCTATCCTGGATCCCACATGGGCTCCCTGATGACATCCATGACTTGAGGCAAGGTGTGACACAGCCATGACCGTCCCATGTCTCACTGAGCCTGGCTGTGCTGGGACTAACATGACATGACAGGCCACACACGATGTAGGCCAACATCAGCCTGTAACAAGGCCCACTTGTGACATGTGAACAAGTATACAGGTGACACCAGTCAACATCCAGCCTATCACACATCAGCCAATTCCCACATTTTATACAAGTGTTTACTGCCGGGCTGTCTACAATCCTGGAAACTGTTAAACTCCTTTTAGTGAATAGTAAGTCTGAAAGTAGGCATGATACCGATGTGTTTATACCCTGTCTAATGGAAGCTCAGCATTATCACTGAGATGAGAGGTAGATTGTGTTGGTTATGTGTGGGAAGAACGAGGAATGACCCCACGGTGGCCATATAGCATCCATTAGCACTGTTCACCACCAGATTATCAAGCACTGAAAGGTTGGTGTCCATGAGAGTCCTGTCTTGAGACGTGATGTCTGTGATGAAAGGGGAGGAGGGAAGAATATTCAAAACACTTGCCATACATATTTTGTTGTTTTCCAGTCAACACTATTTCAGCCATGTCACGACAGCTTGTAAATATTAAGTTTGGCCCAGATAAACCAATGGTTAATATCAGCACTGTCCCACCCAATCCATCCAGAGCCTGAACAACCGATCCTATTTCATCTCCACAAACATTTAAGTGCTGGGGACCTAGCCTAACCCAGTCTACATAGAGAGTCAACAATAGAGTACTGGGGACCTATTCTAACCCAGTCCACACTGGGGGTCAACAATAGAGTACTGGGGACCTGTTCTAACAAAGTCTACACAGCAGGTCTAGCAATAGTGTACTGGGGACCTATTTTAACCCAGTCTACACAGCAGGTCTAGCAATAGTGTACTGGGGACCTATTCTAACCCAGTCTACACAGCGGGTCTAGCAATAGTGTACTGGGGACCTATTCTAACCCAGTCTACACAGCGGGTCTAGCAATAGAGTACTGGGGACCTATTCTAACACAGTCTACACAGCGGGTCTAGCAATAGTGTACTGGGGACCTATTCTAACCCAGTCCACACTGGGGGTCAACAATAGAGTACTGGGGACCTATTCTAACCCAGTCTACACAGCGGGTCTAGCAATAGTGTACTGGGGACCTATTCTAACACAATCTAGACAGCGGGTCTAGCAATAGTGTACTGGGGACCTATTCTAACACAGTCTACACAGCGGGTCTAGCAATAGAGTACTGGGGACCTATTCTAACCCAGTCTACACAGCGGGTCTAGCAATAGAGTACTGGGGACCTATTCTAACCCAGTCCACACATTGGGTCAAGCAATAGAGTACTGGGGACCTATTCTAACCCAGTCTACACAGCGGGTCTAGCAATAGAGTACTGGGGACCTATTCTAACCCAGTCTACACAGCGGGTCTAGCAATAGAGTACTGGGGACCTATTCTAACCCAGTCTACACAGCGGGTCTAGCAATAGTGTACTGGGGACCTGTTCTAACCCAGTCCACACATTGGGTCAAGCAATAGAGTACTGGGGACCTATTCTAACCCAGTCCACACTGGGGGTCAACAATAGAGTACTGGGGACCTATTCTAACCCAGTCCACACTGGGGGTCAACAATAGAGTACTGGGGACCTATTCTAACCCAGTCCACACTGGGGTTCAACAATAGAGTACTGGGGACCTATTCTAACCTAGGCCACACTGGGGGTCAAGCAATAGAGCCCAGTCCCCAAGGGCTGCCTCATGTTTAAGGTATACTTTGAGCAAGTAGACAAGTGTTCAATAGTTTGCCCATTAGTTGCTATTGCTCAAGTGAGTGCTGGAAAAAACACTTAAATTTTCCTGGGATGCAGAGTCACAAGGGTGAGTGAGTGAGTATCCGCTTTGAACATTATTTCAGTTATTTCATGGCATGTAAGCTTGATGGGGAGGAAAGCCCGAAGTGTTTCTGGTCCTATAATGAAGGTCACAAGAAATATGACTGGTTCAGTCATGATAGATACTTTACAGTTAAATATTGATAAATAAATTGCAAGTGATTCCATGGCATTTGATTGGCTAACCAAGCAATTTTTGTCCTGCAAACTACCAGACTACTGTTTCCTGATTGGCTGATAATAGAAAGGGCGGAGTTTTGTGATTAATGCACTGAACGATGCAACTGATTTCGTATTGTTATCTTCATTTGTTTTTTTGTGTTTATGATTAAATAAACAGTCTGTGAAGTTATTATTGTAGACATATTTACTCATCAGAAGTGATTTTGATATGCTTTTGCGTTTATGGAGGGATAAACCTGAAAATTTGTACGCAACCTCCATGAACGCAAAACATATGAAGTCAATTCTTAAATAACCCCAACTGACAAAAGCCCCTGGCGGTTACGTTCCCTTCGAGGAAGGTCCAGGAAGAACACTGCAGGGTCAAAAAGAACAATTCCTACTTTAGGAGATTTTGCCTACACTCATGGCTGATCTGTGTTTGACATACATTTGATAGAGAACATTCTCTGGTGGGAAACAAACCATCCTCTACCTATGACCGTCCCAATCCACACCACACTGGCAGCCTGTTTCCAGTGCATGCCCTTCGTTTATTTACTCACACGATTCTTGTTCAAGAATGACTTTAACTGTCACATCTGTTTTAGATTTACAGTCGATATTCATGTCAGAGTGTTTACATAATTCAACTGAAAGATATTCAGGATGTGAAGACAACAGCTAGCAATCATGTCTTCTATTCACAATAACAGTCATAGATACTCTTAGTCCAAATAGTCTACAGCTCATTCCGACAAGTGGGTTGTAACGTACCTAGATGCGGGGCACATGTAGTCCTCCCAGATGCACACTCGTCCTGGACCTGCATGTACTTTATAGTTGTGTTTGACACTTGCTTAACTAAACTAGTCTTAAACTAGCATACACTAGGATGTGTCGGACAATCAACCTATGACTAGTCTTAAACTAGCATATACTAGGATGTGTCGAACAATCAACCTAAGACTAGTTTTATACTAGCACACACTAGGATGTGTCGGACAATCAACCTATGACTAGTCTTGGTCTTGCATTATGACACTAGGATGTGTCGGACAATCAACCTAAGACTAGTTTTATACTAGCATACATTAGGATGTGTCGGACAATCAACCTATGACTAGTCTTGGTCTTGCATACACTAGGATGTATCGGACACTGAACTAATATCTGTTCTTGAACTTGCATACACAAGGGTGTATCGGACACTGAACTAATGTCTAGTCTTGAACTTGCATACGCTTGGATGCGTGGGACACGTAACTAATAACCAATCTCGGACTTCATATACTCGGATGTATCAGACACTAACTTAAGTAGAACATGTCTCTCCCTTCATTTTTTAATACAGTATCTGACACCAAAAATGGTTTGCAAATCCAAAAAACAATAATAGCAAATAATAGACTGGGAAGATAATGGTTTCATGCAGCAATATTCATTAGCTGTAGAAATTTGGCAGGAAACGAACAAGACATTTAACAAAAATTAATTTGAAAAATATGAAAAGACAATAGTTGCACATGTATAGTTTCATAATAATCTGATCCAAATACAGGACCAAATCACATTTGTCCTGAAGCTGAAAACATTGTAAGAAATTACACCTAAACAAAGACAACTTATATGATCAGAACCACCGAGAGTTCTCCACCACCACAGTGAGATTAATAATACTACAATGTTCTTACAACAAGAGCTACCTAAAAATAAGGCATAGTTCCAAGTTTATCTAGCCAAGTTCATAGCATATCCAAATAAGGTTTTGGCTGAAATTTTATATTTAATAAATATTCAAATCAAAATATACAACTATTGTAATTGATGGGCAGGTCAATTAAATCATTAAACTTAACACAAAAAATATTATGTTGAGAAAATGTAATGAGGACAAAGAAAACATTCACAGCTATTACTAAGGAACATAAGGGTATCCACGTCTCCTGGCGTCACTGCCTCCAGGCTGCATGCTATGCTGAGGGCCACTACTTACACAAATCATTCAGTTGAGAGATTTACTTGACGACAGTCTGCAGGCTGAGATTTGTTGGCTTTGATGACACAAGGCACATAGATTACAAGCGCATTCAACAAATAAAGACACCCCCTACTTCTAGAAATATCCAATTTATTGATGTGTGTCAGAGTCGACTGTTTTGACACCTGACATGTTCGCGCAGCAGCTTTGTGGGAAGCCCTGTGGTGCAGACACTTTAAACATATGTAAATGTCCACATCTGGGACTCTTTAAAAGTTACTTTTTATAATTCATGATTGCGGATGATGTATAAAGCTTGAGAGTGATCCCTGGTGTCACGGGCCATGACAGTTGTGATGTATCTAGTGATGTACAACATATTGCGCAGGTTTCTGTGCAGTGAAGCCAGGACTGCCTGTTTCATCATAACATTAGATGTCCCACTGTGACCAAGTGTGACCCACTAGGAGCAAAGGGACCTTATGGGTGCTGGGATACAATGGTGCTGTGACGTCAAATTTCTTCAATGAGAATCGCCATGTGTGTTGACTGTATAAAAATATCTTGTTTTTCTCTCGTTATTTCGTAATTTAATAAACTACCCTCACATCCTTACAGTGCAGTTACAATAGGGTTTATCTACAACAACTGGTATCGAAGTGTATAAGTGTCCATGTCTTCAAATGTGGGAAAATTTGTACATTGAACTTCATATGCAGAGATTCAGTTTCAATCTCTAGTTTTAGAGTCAGAAAGTACCAGTAACATGAACCTTTACATCTCTGAAGCCTGAATATCTGATACATCACACAACCTAGGACATAGTCATGATTTCGTCAAATCAGTTCAAAATGATCAACCAATGTTGTCAGCGTATATTAAATTCTAATGTGCATGTGTTTTAACATTCAAGCCACTCTTTCAAACTGTTCCGACATCCAGTCATTTGTAGCCATTGACTATTTCTTGAAAGACTAAAGTTTGACTTTCCTTTGAGGCATACAGATAACCTAATAAATAAGCTATCTTGCATTTCTTCCGGGATAGAAACCCTCTGATTTGAAGGTTTAGAGGGGAACTTCTGTTTCTGTAATTCCAAGATACAACCATAGTATTCTGTTTATTCCACTTAGTGAGTATAACATGTTTAAGATCATCATCACTTGGTGGCGATAAATCAATTCCACATTCTAAATAACAACTAATTTGTCCGATATGGCCGCCCCTAAGGGAGGAGCCTGTGAGTCTTGTTGTCACTCACCTGCACTACGACATCACACTCGTCTCTCCCCAGGAACAGCATGGTCTTGGGAAGACAGAAGCGTTTGGACTTCTCCACCAGATACCAATCTTCTTTTGACCCACCATCTTCCCCGTCCTGAAACATGAAACAAACTCATGAAACAAACATGTGGTGCTTTGGCCTACAATCTTCCCCGTCCTGAAACATGAAACAAGTTCATGATACAAACATGTGGTGCTTTGGCCTACAATCTTCCCCGTCCTGAAACATGAAACAAGTTCATGATACAAACATGTGATGCTCTGGCCTACTATCTTCCCCGTCCTGAAACATGAAACAAACTCATGAAACAAACATGTGTTGTTTTGGCCTACTATCATCCCTGTCCTTGAACAAGCTGTCTCCCACACTGAAACATGATCAAGACTTTGAAACAAGAGTCATCAGGAGATGACATATTCTCCCACTTTAGTGTGACTGGAAAATAGAGTTTGGCGACTGATGTTGCACTTTTGGCTAATCGCCATTGGATACCTTCAGTTCAATGAAGAAAAAAATATTAAAAGCCCAAATCATCAAAAGGCTCTAGTTCACCACTCGACTGATCTGTATAGCAAGTCTTATCAGAAACATTCATCGATTTCGAGTCCTGCTCCAGAAACCAGCATTACCCTCATTTTCAGTATAATAATAACAATAATAACAATATAAGAGAAAAAAAATCATCCAAATCATCAAAAGGCATCAGTTCAACACCAGATTCATCTGTATAGAAAGTTTTGTATGGAAATATTTAACGCTTTTGGCAACAGAAAACAGAAGCCAGACAGACGGACGGACAAGCTGATCACTATATCCTTCCGTTTTTCAAACTAGGGGGATAACAAACAACAATTTTTTTTTGTCTAAACTTCTCTAACTTTTTATTGGTTAGAGTCAAGTTAAGAATCAGGAAGAGCCTAGTGTTCATCATCAACAGTTTTCTTGCAAAACACCTGTGAATATATTTGGGAAGGTGGTGTACCATGTCTGCATTACAATGAGGCCTACTAAACACAATGAGTATACAGGGCTCGACTTAGCTGTATATAACATGCATCAGTGCAACCTATTATTGAAAAATGCAACCTAATATTTATGTCCACACACACCAAGTGCATGTCAATTTTTTAAAATTTGTGTCTAAACCTTGACACATCTACACAATATCGTCTTTGAACACATTCAATACCTCTGAGGTTTTTTTTATACTAAGTCAATAACCCCTATTATTGTGCTATTTTTGAGGCTTCATGTAGTCAAAATGTGGATACTTCAAGATTATGTGCAGGATTCAACTTTCATAAATTTATGGGTACAAGGTGCAACCAGGTTTTGTCTGGTGCAACTAGGTTTTCATCTCAACATGCACCTGGTGCAAGTTAAATCAAGTTCCTTAATGAGCCCTGAATATACTAACAACTCTGCACGAAATCATCTATACAGACGTCATAGACATGCCACCAGTGAATCCTGGCAAAGGAAAAGGGATGCAACTCTGCACAGTGCTGTGTAACCAGAAACCCTGAATCAGCCACTCCCCGACTGGTGAACCTGGTGAAGGTGGTGTACAGTGTCTGTATTACACAGAGGCCTACTATACACGGTGTATATACCAGCAATTGTACCAACTCATCTATACAGACAGCATAGACATACACCAGTGTTGTGTAACCTTAAACCCTGAATCAGCCAGTCCCCAACTCTGGTGAATCTTGTGAAGGTGGTGTATAGTGTCTGTATTACACGGAGGCCTACTATACACTGTGTATATACCAGCAATTGCATCAACTCATCTATACAGACAGCAAAGACATACACCAGTGTTGACAGATGGGGTCACATGCATGCTCCCAGTATCGAAATGCATGAGCACACATGATTCAATAGCAATGATTCAGTGGCAATATCTCTGACAATAAAGTTGTTGTGTTTGGTTTCTTTGAAAATATACTCCATTTAAATTACAGTTATTACATATATTAATAAACTCAAATGTATTTCTTTATTAACATAGCTTTTGTTCTGAAAAAGAACTTGGTGAAAGTTATTACCAAGATAGTCTAAAAGCCCAGAACTCTCTTTTGTGTTTAAACAGTGAATATGTGGCTGTTTGGTGGTGTCTCTCTTCTATAACAGTGGCCTTCATGGGTATTCAGGCCTGGCAGGAACAGGCAAACCATGGTCCTTCCACCACAATCAGGAACAAGCAAACCATGGTCCTTCCACCACAATCAGGAACAAGCAAACCATGGTCCTTCCACCACAATCAGGAACAGGCAAACCATGGTCCTTCCACCACAATCAGTAACAGGCACACCATGGTCCTTCCACCACAATCAGGAACAAGCAAACCATGGTCCTTCCACCACAATCAGGAACAGGCAAACCATGGTCCTTCCACCACAATCAGGAACAGGCAAACCATGGTCCTTCCACCACAATCAGGAACAAGCAAACCATGGTCCTTCCACCACAATCAGGAACAAGCAAACCATGGTCCTTCCACCACAATCAGGAACAGGCAAACCATGGTCGTTCCACCACAATCAGGAACAGGCAAACCATGGTCGTTCCACCACAATCAGGAACAAGCAAACCATGGTCCTTCCACCACAATCAGGAACAGGCAAACCATGGTCCTTCCACCACAATCAGGAACAGGCAAACCATGGTCCTTCCACCACAATCAGGAACAAGCAAACCATGGTCCTTCCACCACAATCAGGAACAGGCAAACCATGGTCCTTCCACCACAATCAGGAACAGGCAAACCATGGTCCTTCCACCACAATCAGGAACAAGCAAACCATGGTCCTTCCACCACAATCAGGAACATGCAAACCATGGTCCTTCCACCACAATCAGGAACAGGCAAACCATGGTCCTTCCACCACAATCAGGAACATGCAAACCATGGTCCTTCCACCACAATCAGGAACAAACAAACCATGGTCCTTCCACCACAATCAGGAACAAGCAAACCATGGTCCTTCCACCACAATCAGGAACAAGCAAACCATGGTCCTTCCACCACAATCAGGAACATGCAAACCATGGTCCTTCCACCACAATCAGGAACAGGCAAACCATGGTCCTTCCACCACAATCAGGAACATGCAAACCATGGTCCTTCCACCACAATCAGGAACAAACAAACCATGGTCCTTCCACCACAATCAGGAACAAGCAAACCATGGTCCTTCCACCACAATCAGGAACAAGCAAACCATGGTCCTTCCACCACAATCAGGAACATGCAAACCATGGTCCTTCCACCACAATCAGGAACAGGCAAACCATGGTCCTTCCACCACAATCAGGAACATGCAAACCATGGTCCTTCCACCACAATCAGGAACAAACAAACCATGGTCCTTCCACCACAATCAGGAACAAGCAAACCATGGTCCTTCCACCACAATCAGGAACAAGCAAACCATGGTCCTTCCACCACAATCAGAAACAGGCAAACCATGGTCCTTCCACCACAATCAGGAACTCATGTCATCTTGGTTCAGGGAAACAATCTGAACTCCTAAAGCAGTTCAGTATGGGTCTGGCAGGTTCATCCTGGGCTCTGGCGCATGCAATGCCTGCAAACTGTTGTAGAAGCAGGTCACATGACAGTCCTTTATAAAAACTACATGTGCTCAGAGCCCAGCACACACCATGTTGGACAAGTACCCAATATAACATATTACTTGTTATATTTCACAGGTATGTCGTGATAAATAAAATACACATCAGCCAGACCGCGCCTCTGTCATTCCTGCGACTGTTAATTAAATAATTTATCGAAATAATACCATTATTCTGTCATTATTCTGTCGAACCAGACAGACAGGTGGAGACAATGTCGTATTCATGTGCTCCAGATGTTTACAGACAGCATATCGCATCCATATCCATAAATCAATAAGTTGATAACATTACCTACATACTCATTAAATTGTCAAAGAGAACTTGTTTAAACAAACTCGAGAAGGCAAATAGGAGTTTTTTGTTGTGTCCCCAACGAGAATACATTTTTGGTAAGCATTGTGACTTACAAAGAGTGTAAAATGCATTCGAAGACAGTATTCATGGGATGTGTGTAACCACATCACCTGAGATTAGGGCTGCATCAGTTAACCTGTATTCTGTCTGTCAGTAGTGTCACTTAACCACAGATAACCTACCTGGATGATTCTGAAGAATAGGAGTAGCTTGGATTTATCACAGTCTTGAACACCCTTTCAGATAACCATGTGTGTCAGCTTCATGAGAGAAGAACGGGGGGGGGGGGTTTGTGATGTTGGGACCCAAAGCCAACCCAAGAAATGACAGACGAAATGTAAACTTTCAAAATTTTACTTGAACAACCATATCAATACGTTATCCAAATTTCATCAGAAAATAGAAGAAGACCCCCTCCCCGGAACCCCCCTCTGGATCCGTTACTGTTGATGTATCAACTACTCATCCAGGATCCAGCAACTGATGAACCTACGGATGTCACACAACTGAAGCTTTGACATGCACTTCATCACACCTGCTACTGATGAGTTTCCTTGGAGGTGACCTGCAGGCCTTCATTTATCCCATAGCAAAGTCGAACGCATAACAATCCCATTCTACACAACTCCAGGGAATGACTGTTCTCACAGAACAAATTTATCTTGAGGGACAAAGGTTGTGAATAACTGATTACAGAAGGCATGCAATGAAAACGGTTTAAATTACATGGTAGACACCTTTATTTAAGAGTTAGTCATCACTGAAGTGCGCAGCCGCTCAGTGGGTGTTGCTGTCGACCAATGAAAACCATAAGGGATTATATCTTTATAGCAAACTTATCCCCTGGGATTAACACTCTTTAATACATGCATACACACAGGTAATAAACACATGTGCTTACCTGTCACCCTGTTAACAAAAACATCCTGATTGATATCAACCGAGGTTATGAGATGACATGTTAAGAGGGGTTTCCTACGGCTAAACTTTTAATAGTTGTGTTATTAGAATCGCCTGACCTAGATTTGAGACCTTGTGGAGAAAAAAAAATAATGAAGTGATCCTTGTATCTTTCCATACCCATATTCCAAAGTCAGATATTGTGATAAACATGATAAATGTCCACATGGACCAAAAACAACAAAAATACAAGTCAGAAAAAAAAGTCAATAATTGGTTCATTATGCACCTGTGATCACAACAGTCTGTGTCAATATCTTGTGAGCATTGTAGCCAGAAATCATATCTCAGCATTATTTCAGCAGAATGAAGTCTTACTCCTGGTATACAAGTTTTATTAGGTAAGCATGCTGGGCATAGATTTCAGATAGTGAGTTGGGGTTTACCAAGAAGACAGTCAGCCATCGCCCCCACCATCCTTGCATACTTTCACCAGTTCAGCACTTGCCTGATGTGCATACAAAGTTTCAGGAAGTCTACCCTCATTTCAGCAAAAGCAAAAACAATGTCCATATTAAACACTGTAAAACATTGTATTCAAAATGTAAACTATAGTGCACATGGTTTCTGTGAAATTGGAGGAACTGTACACCAGTATCCCTGTATCCAAAGTGGTTTTCCGAGAAAACTTGTTCCCTCGAAAGTCTCATGTATGAACAGAAGGATGGATGAACGGACACCAAACACATATCCTCTACCTTCATGGCAGGGATAATGCCCAAATTGAACATTATTTCACAAACATCACTCAAACATCACTGAGTGCTCAAACTGAAACAGGGCCTGAGGCTATAGACATCATGGTCATATAATGAATATGGGATTCAAACCCTCAACCAGTGGATCCAGGCTGGAAAGGGAAGGAACTATGAACACTGGCTCATTCAACCTCTGGGCCACATTGCCCCTTAGACGACTTACTGAATACTAAACCTTAACATCAGTTCCAGAACTTACTGGATACACCTCATCTATGTCAACACAGGATAGACCTCATCTACTGTGAACACTGGGTAGGCCTCATCTACTGTGAACACAGGATAGACGGCATCTACTGTGAACACTGGGTAGGCCTCATCTACTGTGAACACTTGGTAGACCTCATCTACTGTAAACACTGGGTAGACCTCATCTATGTCAACACAGGATAGACCTCATCAACTGTGAACACTGGGTTGACCTCATCTACTGTGAACACTGGGTAGACCTCATCTACTGTGAACACTGGGTAGACCTCATCTACTGTGAACACAGGGTAGGCCTCATCTACTGTGAACACTGGGTAGACCTAATCTACTGTGAACACTGGGTAGACCTAATCTACTGTGAACACTGGGTAGACCTCATCTACTGTGAACACAGGGTAGACCTCATCTACTGTGAACACAGGGTAGACCTCATCTACTGTGAACACAGGGTAGGCCTCATCTACTGTAAACACTGGGTAGACCTCATCTACTGTGAACACATGGTAGACCTCATCTACTGTGAACACAGGGTAGACCTCATCTACTGTAAACACTGGGTAGACCTCATCTACTGTGAACACAGGGTAGGACTCATCTACTGTTAACACAGGGTAGACCTCATCTACTGTGAACACAGGGTATACCTCATCTACTGTGAACACTGGGCAGACCTCATCTACTGTGAACACTGGGCAGACCTCATCTATGTCAACACAGGGTAGACCTCATCTACTGTGAACACAGAGTTGACCTCATCTACTGTGAACACCGGTAGACCCCATCTACTGTGAACACTGGTAGACCTCATCTACTGTGAACACAGGGTAGACCTCATCTACTGTAAACACAGGGTAGACCTCATCTACTGTAAAACACAGGGTAGACCTCATCTACTGTAAACACTGGGTAGACCTCATCTACTGTAAACACTTGTAGACCATATCTACTGTGAACACAGGGTAGGCCTCATCTACTGTGAACACAGGGTAGGCCTCATCTACTGTGAATACAGGGTAGACCTCATCTACTGTGAAAACTGGTAGACCTCATCTACTGTGAACACAGAGTAGGCCTCATCTACTGTAAACAGAGTAGGCCTCATCTACTGTGAACACTGGTAGACCTCATCTACTGTGAACACAGGGTAGACCTCATCTACTGTGAACACTGGTAGACCTCATCTACTGTGAACACAGGGTAGACCTCATCTACTGTGAACACTGGTAGACCTCATCTACTGTGAACACAGGGAAGACCTCATCTACTGTGAACACAGGGTAGGCCTCATCTACTGTAAACACTGGGTAGACCTCATCTACTGTAAACACAAGGAAGACCTCATCTACTGTGAACACAGGGAAGACCTCATCTACTGTGGACAGTGGTAGACCTCATCTATGTCAACACAGGATAGACCTCATCTACTGTGAACACAGGGTAGACCTCATCTACTGTGAACACAGGATAGAACTCATCTACTGTTAACACTGGTAGACCATATCTACTGTGAACACAGGGTAGGCGTCATCTACTGTGAACACTGGGTAGACCTAATCTACTGTAAACACTGGGTAGACCTCATCTACTGTGAACACTGGGCAGACCTCATCTACTGTGAACACTGGGTAGACCTCACCTACTGTGGACACAGGGTAGACCTCATCTACTCTGAACACAGGGTAGACCTCATCTACTGTAAACTCTGGGTAGACCTCATCTACTGTAAACACAGGGTAGACCTCATCTACTGTGAACACAGGATAGAACTCATCTACTGTTAACACTGCTAGACCATATCTACTGTGAACACAGGGTAGGCGTCATCTACTGTGAACACTGGGTAGACCTAATCTACTGTAAACACTGGGTAGACCTCATCTACTGTGAACACTGGGCAGACCTCATCTACTGTGAACACTGGGTAGACCTCACCTACTGTAGACACAGGGTAGACCTCATCTACTCTGAACACAGGGTAGACCTCATCTACTGTAAACTCTGGGTAGACCTCATCTACTGTAAACACAGGGTAGACCTCATCTACTGTAAACACTGGGTAGACCTCATCTACTGTGAACACAGGGTAGACCTCATCTACTGTGAACACAGGATAGAACTCATCTACTGTGAACACAGGGAAGACCTCATCTACTGTGAACACAGGGAAGACCTCATCTACTGTGAACACAGGGAAGACCTCATCTACTGTGAACACAGGGTAGACCTCATCTACTGTGAACAGTGGTAGGCCTCATCTACTGTAAACACGCGGTAGACCTCATCTACAGTGAACAAAGGATATAGTCTATTGTAAACACTGGTTTCACTTAGAATATTAAGTCGAACACAATGCTTCCATCCACAAGAAGCTAATACCGCCATGTTGTAAGCACAGATCAAACCAGTTGACACGTAACAAGGGAACAGGGCAGAGAACTCAGGTAAACAAGTTAATTGCAAAATCATAATTTAGAACCAGGTGCCACGTTAAACACAAGCCCACATGGATGAGGCAGCTGTTTGTCTAATACAAAGACAATACAATTAAGCTAAAATAACCCACAATACAACACTGAGTGCAAATCACTTATATCATTACAGGCCCTATGCAAACAGTTCCCCAGATAAAATGTCAGTCTTCAAACTGTTCAAGTCATAAAGGCACTGAAGTGACCATATTTCATGGCAGTCAAGAGGTACTAATTGACTCATTGCAAATCCACTCCACTTGCTGATAATCACTTCTCATCACAAGTCTGCGATTTCTATGATACAGGGTGCCAGGCGAACGCACTCTGTGATAAGCAAATCCAGCGTATTCACCTCACACCATAGTGTTATTCTATCTCATCCAGTGTAGATCCAGATAAACGCAAACTTAATAATTGTATCTGTAGAACAGACTGAAATACCTGGTGAAGACTGGAGACCACTTTCACTTGGGCATCAAAACAAGATATCAGAACCATGTTAGTGAGGCAGTGATTTCAAGCTTCTAAGTCCCGAGTTGCCCTCATATCTACAATTACTACTACTACTGCAACACCTTAGCGCGTGGTCGTAGTCCCGTGTCAGCAATATGTTTCAGGGGACATTGATAAGGCAATCAGATCAGAAGTGAGTGAGTGAGTTGGGTTTAACGCCGCTTTTAACATTATTCCAGTTATATCACAGCGTGTCAGCTTAATGTGGGAGGAAAGCCCGAAGTGATGCAGGCCTCAGACGTTTACCACTTCGGTGAAACCCACGAGCACGGGTATGGTGCTGACAAACCTAGAAACATAATTGGGGCGAACCGGGATTCGAACCCACAATCATAGGTTTCTGGCGTGCCCAAGGGACGCAACTCTGCACAGCGAATCGCGGCGCCTTAGACGACTGGGCCACCCGTGCCCCCGCAATCAGATCAGAAACTACCTGACCAAGGGTCCATGTTATCAGGATATAATAAATTCTATTAGTGCAAAATCAATGTAAATATGGAGAAGTGAGATGAGGTGAAATGCGGTTTAACGTCTTGTCCAAGATAATTGCACTTATAAAGTGACATGCATGCACATGTGTGGGTGCTTGTACTAGTCCGGACTAATTTTTATAGTGCTAGCCCACTGAGATACCATGCCGCAGTTTAACATGAATACCCCTCAGACACAGTATATTGACTCCGAGCCGACCAGTCCTTGTTTTAGCCCCTTAATACCAAGGTTTAGACAGGGTCACAAGTACCATCTTTTAACATCTTTTAACATCTTTTGGTATGACGTGGCCGGGGATCATACCCACAACCTTCTGTCCTCCAGGTACACACTCTACCACTAGACCACGTAGGCGGCCTATTTAACACCTGTATAATTACAGGAGGACAATGCTCTGCACTCAGATGCCCATATCCAGTCACACTGTTGCACACATAGTAAGTGAATGAGTGAGTGAGTTGGGTTTAATGCTGTGCTGAACAGTATTCCAGTTTTATCGTGGCATATTGGATCAATGTGGGAGGAAAGCCTGAAGGGATGCAGTTCTCAGACATTTTTGGTGAAATACACCAGCATGGGTATGGTGCTGAGAAACCTGGAAACATAATTGGAGCAAACCGGGATTTGAACCCACAATCACAGGTTTCTTGCATGCCCAAGGGACGCAAATCTACACAATGAATTGCAGTGTGTTAGACGACAGGGCCACCAGTGCGACCTATAGGTTGGTACAATGAGTGACACTGAGACACTGTCTCTCTATAGGTTGGTACAATGAGTGACACTGAGACACTGTCTCTCTATAGGTTGGTACAATGAGTGGAACTGAGACATTGTCTCTCTATAGGTTGGTACAATGAGTGACACTGAGACACTGTCTCTCTATAGGTTGGTACAATGAGTGACACTGAGACACTGTCTCTATAGGTTGGTACAATGAGTGACACTGAGACACTGTCTCTCTATAAGTTGGTACAATGTGTTGCACTGAGACACTGTCTCTCTATAAGTAGGTACAATGTGTTGCACTGAGACACTGTCTCTCTATAAGTTGGTACAATGTGTTGCACTGAGACACTGTCTCTCTATAAGTAGGTACAATGAGTGACACTGAGACACTGTCTCTCTATAAGTTGGTACAATGTGTTGCACTGAGACACTGTCTCTCTATAAGTTGGTACAATGAGTGGAACTGAGACATTGTCTCTCTATAGGTTGGTACAATGAGTGGAACTGAGACATTGTCTCTCTATAGGTTGGTACAATGAGTGGAACTGAGACACTGTCTCTCTATAGGTTGGTACAATGTGTTGCACTGAGACACTGTCTCTCTATAAGTTGGTACAATGTGTTGCACTGAGACACTGTCTCTCTATAAGTAGGTACAATGTGTAGCACTGAAACACTGTCTCTCTATAAGTTGGTACAATGTGTTGCACTGAAACACTGTCTCTCTATAAGTTGGTACAATGTGTTGCACTGAGACACTGTCTCTCTATAAGTTGGTACAATGTGTTGCACTGAGACACTGTCTCTCTATAAGTAGGTACAATGTGTTGCACTGAGACACTGTCTCTCTATAAGTTGGTACAATGTGTTGCACTGAGACACTGTCTCTCTATAAGTAGGTACAATGTGTTGCACTGAGACACTGTCTCTCTATAAGTAGGTACAATGTGTTGCACTGAGACACTGTCTCTCTATAAGTTGGTACAATGAGTTGCACTGATACACTGTCTCTCTATAAGTTGGTACAATGTGTTGCACTGAAACAGTCTCTCTATAAGTTGGTACAATGTGTTGCACTGAACACTGTCTCTCTATAAGTTGGTACAAAGTGTTGCACTGAGACACTGTCTCTCTATAAGTTGGTACAATGTGTTGCACTGAGACACTGTCTCTCTATAAGTTGGTACAATGTGTTGCACTGAGACACTGTCTCTCTATAAGTAGGTACAATGTGTTGCACTGAGACACTGTCTCTCTATAAGTTGGTACAATGTGTTGCACTGAGACACTGTCTCTCTATAAGTTGGTACAATGTGTTGCACTGAGACACTGTCTCTCTATAAGTTGGTACAATGAGTTGCACTGAGACACTGTCTCTCTATAAGTTGGTACAATATGTTGCACGGAGACACTGTCTCTCTATAAGTAGGTACAATGTGTTGCACTGAGACACTGTCTCTCTATAAGTTGGTACAATGTGTTGCACTGAGACACTGTCTCTCTATAAGTTGGTACAATGTGTTGCACTGAGACACTGTCTCTCTATAAGTTGGTACAATGAGTTGCACTGAGACACTGTCTCTCTATAAGTTGGTACAATATGTTGCACGGAGACACTGTCTCTCTATTATAAGTTGGTACAATGTGTTGCACTGAGACACTGTCTCTCTATAAGTTGGTACAATGTGTTGCACTGAGACACTGTCTCTCTATAAGTTGGGAATCTTTAACTGTTTGAATGAAATACATCAAACATTTTAACTAGAAGAAAGCCTGCTGGGAATGTCAAGCCCAGACCTCCTTTTTTGGAAAATATGCTTATCAATCTCATATTCTTCAAAGATAGTGTTATTGGCTGTTACAGCACAGGTGGCCCAGTGGTCTAAGCGGTGATGGAAATAACAGCCTGCCCAACTGCCTGAGGCTGGCAACTTTTCTGTCGGGCTGCATGAAAATTTCCTCTACCTGCCCGACTGTCTGGCAGATAATTTTAAGACTACTTACATATTCAGTTATCTCATAACTCCTTGTAGATTCTCAAGTAGTTGTTTGCATTACTTCAAATGACTTCAGATGCGATTTGTCACATATTTTTCATGATTTTTCAATATTCATAATGTCTTAATGCTGGCAGGTAACTTTGAAGATGCGCAGGCAACATTAATGGGTCACCTGCCCGGGTTTTGTCTTGTTGGGTTTTGAAATTATAATCTATTTCAAACACTGCGTCTAAGGTACTTCACTGAGTAGTGTCCCTTGGTTGTGACATGATCCACTAGCTGTGGGTTAAAACCAAAGATTACATTCTAATTATCATCCTTGATTTACCTGGCACATGGTAAAAGTCTACAACCTATGTCACTTTGGGCTTTCTTCCACATAACTGGACACACTGTGATCCAACTCAAATACTCTCAAAAACCGCTTTAAACAACTCACTGCCACTACCCTGAAGGTACCTCAACTCTACTCCCAGAAACAACTTGAGTTGAGAGTGTCCAAGCTGTCAGCAATCCTGTGTACTCAGGTAGACTTCACATGATACTTGCCAGACAACTGACTCTGACATGCTGATCTCAGCAGTGTCCACAATGATATATAAACATGGCAGCTTACCTAATCAGCCATACATTTAATGCAGTTAATATAGATCTGCCGGCTGGCCGTGTTACCTTCCTCACTACACCTTCGTGAACAATTCCATTACCGTCAGAGCTGGTCTCACAAATGAGAGAGAAGGGGTAAGCTCTACCGGCTGGCCTTTGTAAGTTGAGCATTGATGAAACCGATATCGCCACTTATACAAAATCATCTGACAAGTGTCTGTGACTTTGAAGGTATTCGCTGATAAGCAGTTTTCAGCAAGTTTTAGAGTATCTCTTCAGCAGTTATGTTGTACAAGTTTACCATACGGAAGAAGCACACGGTTTGCATTTCATAGAAACCTTGGATTTTTTACATGTGTGGAATAACACATCCATTAAATGATAACTATCACACAATTATTGACTTGGTAAACATTACATTATCCAATCATTTTAACTCAATGAAGAGCAGAAACTTTTAAATCAATATCTCAAGATAATACAGTAGTGGATTCTTACAAAAGTTTGCACATCGGTTTTTCGATTCATACCTCAATGAACCCCCCAAAATACAATACTTATAGTTAAATTCGACAACATAAAATATGTTTTATCTACAATAGTTTAACCAAAAAGAGTTGTAAATATCAAAACAGACAAAAATGACGAGATTGATAAACATTCCAGGTGTAGGAATACACATAACTTGACACGCCTACACAGTCAGTAGCGAATCAACGGAGAGTAGGAACAAAACAATGTTCATTGGACCTGTCAATTAAGGCAAGAGGCGAAAAGAACTGCAACAGTCAGACTGTAACGAACCGGAAGAAATATGTCCGGGAGAAGGCGGCTGTTTCAAATAACATGGTCAGTTACCGCCAAATTCAAACATTGCTTCCTTGATTACAGTAAAACACAGTTGGAAAAATGCTAGTCAGAAATGAAACCCAAAGACATGGAAGTTGAACCGAGGCGAGCGGTTAAAAAACAGGCAAGCAAGCCTG
Organism: Haliotis rufescens; assembly: GCF_023055435.1. NCBI lineage: Eukaryota > Metazoa > Mollusca > Gastropoda > Lepetellida > Haliotidae > Haliotis > Haliotis rufescens. The sequence continues at coordinate 834,232 of NW_025964001.1, read as the reverse complement.
TACGTTTGCTGTTTCATTCATTCTCGGCCCTCGGTTTAAAAGGGTAGTTTGGACAATGAAAGTTGCTAAATGTCCTGTGCATGACGATACACGTGAGCAGAAAGGGAATTCCCTCGACTGTAATATTTGGATTCCCCGACATTCCACAGTAATAAAAATAGTGCACCTCAGTGGGCGTGGCTTAATCTTTTACATTCATTGGGAAATGAATGCAATAACACGTGACCATTTCAGCTTATCAGAATGCAGGAATTTCAATGAACCCAATGAAAATTTAAATCATATGCATATGTACAGCACATATACAGCAGATGGCCAGGACCAAAACATAAGTTTGTTATATCCGTCAGTTCATTATAAACGTTGTTTACTGTATAGGTACATGATTATTCTAAAATTAAGACTAAAAAAGTCAGGCAATACATGTAAAAGTTTTTTAAATTAATTAATTTTTACATTTCATCAGGCAGCTACAGAGGAAACATATGACAAAATAGTGAGTGAGTGAGTTGGGTTTTACGCCGCTTTTAACAGTATTCCAGTTATATCGCAGCGTGTCAGCTTAATGTGGGAGGAAAGCCCGAAGTGATGCAGGTCTCAGACGGTTACCACTTGGGTGAAACCCACGAGCACGGGTATGGTGCTGACAAACCTAGAAACATAATCGGGGCGAACCGGGATTCGAACCCACAATCATAGGTTTCTGGCGTGCCCAAGGGACGCAACTCTGCACAGCGAATCGCGGCGCCTTAGACGACTGGGCCACCCGTGCCCCCTATGACAAAATGACAAAGTACACTGGAGTATATATCCTACAGATTGTTGACCCCTGGACCTACATTCCTATATGAAACCCTACATACCAGTGTGACATTACTGAATGTTACAGACACACAGGGTTTATACACAGACAAGTCTTATCAACAACTAGTCTGATTTTATGAGTTTCAAACTAAAAACCTAACATCATTCATGGCCTCCTTCCCATCATGTCATCTTGCTCTGTCAATGAGTAACGCTGTCATAATTATGCTGCAACATGCGTGAACGTTGGTTTTACATACAACTCTCTGACCTACCATTGTTGCAGCGTAATCATGAACACTGTATTCAAAAAGTTGATTTGACCCATTACTGGGGCCAAAAGGGATATCCTTGTAGTACACCATCTTCCGATCGTATCACTAAAGGTATACAACAATAATATTAAAACAAGGATTATCTTGTTGAAACCTAAAACATCAAATCTTCTCTGTGAGTTACTAAACAGCAGTGTCACTTGTGTATCATACAGCAGGCTAAAGCCGAACCTTGAGATTGCAAACAACTGGTTGATAGTGCATGCACTAAACAACTACACACCAATGAGCTAGATGTGAACCACTCTCTCAGGGTACACACCAATGAGCTAGATGTCCACCACTCTCTCAGGGTACACACCAATGAGCTAGATGTCCACCACTCTCTCAGGGTAAACACCAATGAGCTAGATGTGAACCATTCCCTCAGGGTACACACCAATGAGCTAGATGTCCACCACTCTCTCAGGGTACACACCAATGAGCTAGATGTCCACCACTCTCTCAGGGTACACACCAATGAGCTAGATGTGAACCATTCCCTCAGGGTACACACCAATGAGCTAGATGTCCACCACTCTCTCAGGGTACACACCAATGAGCTAGATGTCCACCACTCTCTCAGGGTACACACCAATGAGCTAGATGTGAACCACTCTCTCAGGGTACACACCAATGAGCTAGATGTCCACCACTCTCTCAGGGTACACACCAATGAGCTAGATGTCCACCACTCTCTCAGGGTACACACCAATGAGCTAGATGTGAACCACTCTCTCGGGGTACACACCAATGACCTAGATGTGAACCACTCTCTCAGGGTAGACACCAATGAGCTAGATGTGAACCATTCCCTCAGGGTACACACCAATGAGCTAGATGTGAACCACTCTCTCAGGGTACACACCAATGAGCTAGATGTGAACCACTCTCTCAGGGTACACACCAATGAGCTAGATGTGAACCATTCCCTTAGGGTACACACCAATCAGCTAGATCTGAACCATTCCCTCAGGGAACACATCAATGAGCTAGATCTGAACCATTCCCTCAGGGTACACACCAATGAGCTAGATCTGAACCACACCCTCAGGGTACACAGCAATCAGCTAGATGTGAACAATTCCCTCAGGGTACACAGCAATCAGCTAAATGTGAACAATTCCCTCAGGGTACACACAAATGAGCTAGATCTGAACCACTCCCTCAGGGTACACACCAATCAGCTAGATCTGAACAATTCCCTCAGGGTACACAGCAATCAGCTAGATGTGAACAATTCCCTCAGGGTACACACCAATCAGCTAGATCTGAACCACTCCCTCAGGGAACACACCAATCAGCTAGATCTGAACCTCTCCCTCAGGGTACACACCCATCAGCCTGGTCTGAAACACTCTCTCAGGGTACACACCCATCAGCTAGATCTGAACCATTCCCTCAGGGAACACACCCATCAGCCTGGTCTGAACCACTCCATCAGGGGACACACCAATCAGCTAGATCTGCACCATTCCCTCAGGGAACACACCCATCAGCCTGGTCTGAACCACTCCATCAGGGTACACACCAATCAGCTAGATCTGAACCTCTCCCTCAGGGTAGACACCCATCAGCCTGGTCTGAACCACTCCATCAGGGTACACACCAATCAGCTAGATCTGAACCATTCCCTCAGGGAACACACCCATCAGCCTGGTCTGAAACACTCTCTCAAGGTACACACCAATCAGCTAGATCTGAACCATTCCCTCAGTGAACACACCCATCAGCCCGGTCTGAACCACTCCCTCAGGGAACACACCAATCAGCTAGATCTGAACCACTCCCTCAGGGAACACACCCATCAGCCTGGTCTGAACCACTCCCTCAGGGTACACACCCATCAGCCAGGTCTGAACCACTCCCTCAGAGAACACACCAATCAGCCTGGTCTGAACCACTCCCTCAGGGAACACACCCATCATCTAGATCTGAACCACTCCCTCAGGTTACACACCAATCAGCCAGGTCTGAACCACTCCCTTAGGAAACACACGCATCAGCCTGGTCTGAACCACTCCCTCAAGGTACACACCCATCAGCTAGTTCTGAACCAGAGGGTCCCCACAGGGACACAAGCATTAGGTACTGGGGACCTATTTTGACACAGAATCCCCACATGGGAAGAGAACAGCAGGGTAGAATATACATAAAAAAGACAATATCTCAACCAGTGCAGGTAAAACTGATTTCAATCATTCATCACCCATAACAAGATAATAGTTCAAAAGATCTTATGAATTACTGACAATAGTTTAGATTTCATCTCATAAGTAGTCTTGAAGGTCATACTGTTGTCCAATCAATGGCTACTCGACCTCCAGGATGTCATCATGCAGAGACGGTGCAGTAAGCAAATAGTAAGTCCAAGAATAGCGTACATGCCTTGAATTTCTGATTTTACAACTACCTTTTCATCAAATGCTTTACAAACATGTTGGCCATTACACTCAAAATACTCCAGTTACTTTTAACCTTTTCCCTTATTTCACACCACTCTCTGGGGCTGATCAACCTCCATCTTGTCTGGTACAAGTATTCATCAGTAGAATAACGGTACAGAATTTACTCTTATCACTGATAAATGGCAACATTGACAACTTTAGCAACAGCATCCACTAAAAATCGTTTAAATTTGAAGGAATTGTGAGTGCATTTCTATAAAGTTTGCATGATCAAATCTAATTCTATCATGAAAGCTATAATTCAAGGTGCAATTTCAGGGTTTTTTCCACTGCACCGAGTGCAGACTGCACTTAATAGACATACTGACTGCACTAGATACCTTACTGGAAAATTACAACAAAAAGACATGATACCAGACAATGTGTCTTCACTTAACATATGGCATCAGAACGCTTATGAATTTCAGTGTTTTCGTGGATTTTAATTTCTTGCAAGTGAAAAGATTTTGATCCAGTCCTAACACATTCATCTTCCACATATTTTGTCATATTATAACCTGCAGTACATCAACACACTTTCTTCATTATATGTTAGCCAATCCCGCCTTATAATCTTCTCTCTTATGTATGTATCTATGGTCAGAAGTATCAAGAAATCTCCACGAGGACATACACTGTCATCACAACAGACCGCCATGTTATTCGGTACCCCTTGGAAACCTGTCTATATTCGTCCTTAGCCGTGTGAGAAAACCAAGAGATTTGATTGCTCATCATTTTCCATTTGTCTTACAGGAATTAATCTGCATGTAAATTAATGAACAAAAAGTGATTTGATTGGCTAATATGTATATAGCAAAGACTGGCAATCTCTCATGTACCTTAACAGCATGTAAACTTAAAAATCGAGTGAAAAGTAAGTAACTATTTCAATTTGTTCAGATCGTGTACACATGGTATAAATTTAAAGTCAGTGATATTTATCAGCCTGTTCATAGAATATTTTACCGACTGCATTCAGTGCAGTCTGCTTATAAACTGAGGTTGCACAAGCCGATTCTAACTGCACCAGCGCAGTCTTGTCAAGGAAATCACACCCTGCAATATAATATTATGTGTATTATCATGTCCATTCAGGTCCGAGATTCTGTCGGTCATGATGACAACTGCGATCCGCTACTTTTCTCATCTTCTCTCCCCGATAAGATAACACAGATTAGCTACCCTCAAGCCCTCCTCCATCCCTCCTATCAAAGCTATTTCATATTCCACATGTGCTTCACTGAATTCCTATATATGTGGAATATTGTTACATGTCAATTGGAATATATGATGATGCAATGTTCACCGAGGCTATAACGTTAATGAATTATTATCACATGTAAACTTTAAGGCTGGGACAGTACACCGACTGTGCAATCTGATAATTATAACGATACCTTGTTCATGATTCGATACGTATCACAATACTTGCATGTGCTTTTATCTGTGGTGTGTAAGCCATCTTTTTCATAGACAGGATGGCCAAATACCTGGCACACTGACGATTTACAGTTGGCAGTGTGAAGTATGGCACAACAAATGAAAATATTTACGTTTTCACTCTTATTTTTCAGTACTAATTAGTGTTTGGTGTAACAGTTACTATGGAAAACATCTAAATTATGTATTGATGTTTTTGACTTCATGTGCCAGTGGGGTTGATACGTGTATTGAGAAGCAAAACATTGCAACCCATCAATGCATTGGTCATTTGTCTCACCACTAGTAAACCTAGAGGCCACATTCCTCCTACATTAATCTCACTTATTACAAACAGTCATACTAAACACAGCAGTGATGAATATACAAGGGTAGCAGCTTTTAAGAGATCACCAATAAAAAAGTTCAAACGCCCCTAATTTGAAAAACTTTGTACATTAATTAAAAGTGAAGTTTGTAAAAGCCTTAATTAGCATGACATCGTTAAAGATCTTGACGTTGTTATTTCTTCTTCATCAGCTAAACTGCAAACCACAATTGTGATGATTCTAAACATGTGCTTGAAATTGTCATGGATTAATATCAATGAGATTGTGATCAAAACATAACCGTGGTAAAAATATAAACAATTAAGACAAATATTTATTGTATTATCTTAATTAGCCTGACCCAAATTCAAACAACATACATTAAATGATGTCATTATGAATAATTAGACATACCTTTATTTTAAAGCAGACTGGAAGATTGGCAGGAAGGTAGAACATGAAATGTACCTTCATGAGCATTATCCTCAGGTGAGCCTAACGAGCAGGTGAGTGAAACACCACCTGTGTCAGTCAGACAGTCAACTCCCAGCACACTGGCAATCAGTCCACAGACAATCTCCCATACTCCAAGCCATGTCTGTCGCCAGCTGATTGTGTCTACATATCAGTGGGTCGTGGGAGGGACTCCACTGCCCTCACCTGCAATGGTCTGCTGGCTCAAGACGAACACACTCCACTAGCCAAGCACATGTCGGACACAAGGACACTCACACCACTAACTGACATTCACTTCTAACAACTTCAATGGCATGTTTTTTCTGAGTTCACTTTGCACAAGACGGGAGTGTGCCTCAGTCTGTCCGGGCAGCGAGAGAGCCAGGGTTGAGGGCAGACAGCAGGGTGACCTCCTCGCAAATGACTGAAAGATTCTGTACATATCTGAGCATGTCTTAATAGAAGGTAGACTGAAGCTCAAAGAAATGTCACCAGTCTGCACTTCTCTGGGTTTCAACTAAAAACCACAATGTGTCGCCATTTAAACGGAAAAATTGTAGAGAGTGAAAGAAAGCCTTCCCATATTGCAAGACACTGTGATGACAATGAAAGCAATCATTTTGATGAATGCAATTTATCAACATACTTGAATTCTATGACATCAATACCTGACGAGGTACAACTACAGCTGGTGGAGCTAGCTGAAATAACTGCCCGTAATCATCGAGAGATAAGTACATGAGCTAACTTCACACCCTAGCAAGCAGCTACTGTTTGAAAAGGCACATTAAATAGCGCTGTATACAACAAGGTTATAATAATAATGAACAATCGTGCCTCTAACAGTAAGAGGACATGTCTTAGGTGCAGCATATCATAGTGTATATCATTAGTAATGTCATAGAGTATATAAGGTGATTATCATAGAGTTTATCAGATGATTATCACAGTATATCACATTCTCATGTCACAGAGAATATATCACATGATAATGTCATAGAGTATATCACATCGTATAGTCACAGATTTTCAAAAGATAGATTACACTTTTGATTTGGTTCATATTTGAAAAGCAAAGTTAAAACAAATAATGACATAGCAGTTATAAATAAACACTGTTTCCTGTTTGTTGTTACAATGTATACTTTGCCTTGAGTGTAGACTTGTGAATGGCACTCATGGTTCACTCGGTACACATGAAGGTCGCTCTGACCTCACAGTGGGTGTGTACCATCCCAACACCAACAGTATCAAACAGAATACCAATACCAATAGTATAGTACTTGACAACACATAATATCAGAACGATGCAAATATTTACCTTCATAATACCCAAAATAAATATCTGTTCACCTAAATAATACTGTATTATATAAGTATCTACCTACATAATGTCAGCACTACATCACTGTTTTCATTGATAACAGCATAAGTAAAAGTCTAACCTTCCCAACAGAAATTGACAATTAACGTACACCAGATTATGACTTTTCCAAATTATAAAGTGACTAGATATTCAAGAATGTTTGTTAATCACTATGTTTACAAATCACAGCGAAAAAACAAAAACTGTATCATATTACAGATAGCCACAGTTTTACTTCAGGACATGTCATCATATTGAAAATTTCAACAATTTTAAATGTCTGTCGCAAACATCCCAGAGAGCAACAGGAAACCCCTGTGACATCCACAATGTCACACCAACACATCTACAATGTCACACCAACACATCTACCACATCACACCAACACATCTACCACATCACACCAACACATCTACAATGTCACACCAACACATCTACAATGTCACACCAACACATCTACCATATCACACCAACACATCTACCACATCACACCAACACATCTACCATATCACACCAACACATCTACAATGTCATACCAACACATCTACCACATCACACCAACACATCTACAATGTCACACCAACACATCTACAATGTCACACCAACACATCTACCACATCACACCAACACATCTACAATGTCACACCAACACATCTACAATGTCACACCAACACATCTACAATGTCACACCAACACATCTACCATATCACACCAACACATCTACAATGTCATACCAACACATCTACCACATCACACCAACACATCTACAATGTCACACCAACACATCTACAATGTCACACCAACACATCTACAATGTCACACCAACACATCTACCATATCACACCAACACATCTACAATGTCACACCAACACATCTACCATATCACACCAACACATCTACCATGTCACACCAACACATCTACCATGTCACACCAACACATCTACCACATCACACCAACACATATACAATGTAACACCAACACATCTACAATGTCACACCAACACATCTACAATGTCACACCAACACATCTACCATATCACACCAACACATCTACAATGTCACACCAACACATCTACCATGTCACACCAACACATCTACCATATCACACCAACACATATACCACATCACACCAACACATCTACAATGTCACACCAACACATCTACAATGTCACACCAACACATCTACCATATCACACCAACACATCTACAATGTCACACCAACACATCTACAATGTCACACCAACACATCTACAATGTCACACCAACACATCTACAATGTCACACCAACACATCTACAATGTCACACCAACACATCTACCACATCACACCAACACATCTACCATGTCACACCAACACATCTACCACATCACACCAACACATCTACCACATCACACCAACACATATACAATGTCACACCAACACATCTACAATGTCACACCAACACATCTACAATGTCACACCAACACATCTACAATGTCACACCAACACATCTACCATATCACACCAACACATCTACAATGTCACACCAACACATCTACCATGTCACACCAACACATCTACAATGTCACACCAACACATCTACAATGTCACACCAACACATCTACAATGTCACACCAACACATCTACAATGTCACACCAACACATCTACCATATCACACCAACACATCTACAATGTCACACCAACACATCTACCATGTCACACCAACACATCTACAATGTCACACCAACACATATACCACATCACACCAACACATCTACAATGTCACACCAACACATCTACCACATCACACCAACACATATACAATGTCACACCAACACATCTACAATGTCACACCAACACATATACCACATCACACCAACACATCTACAATGTCACACCAACACATCTACAATGTCACACCAACACATCTACAATGTCACACCAACACATCTACCACATCACACCAACACATCTACAATGTCACACCAACACATCTACCATATCACACCAACACATCTACAATGTCACACCAACACATCTACCATGTCACACCAACACATCTACCATATCACACCAACACATATACCACATCACACCAACACATCTACAATGTCACACCAACACATCTACAATGTCACACCAACACATCTACCATATCACACCAACACATCTACAATGTTACACCAACACATCTACCATGTCACACCAACACATCTACAATGTCACACCAACACATCTACCATATCACACCAACACATCTACCACATCACACCAACACATCTACCATATCACACCAACACATCTACAATGTCACACCAACACATATACCACATCACACCAACACATCTACAATGTCACACCAACACATCTACCACATCACACCAACACATATACAATGTCACACCAACACATCTACAATGTCACACCAACACATATACCACATCACACCAACACATCTACAATGTCACACCAACACATCTACAATGTCACACCAACACATCTACAATGTCACACCAACACATCTACCACATCACACCAACACATCTACAATGTCACACCAACACATCTACCATATCACACCAACACATCTACAATGTCACACCAACACATCTACCATGTCACACCAACACATCTACCATATCACACCAACACATATACCACATCACACCAACACATCTACAATGTCACACCAACACATCTACAATGTCACACCAACACATCTACCATATCACACCAACACATCTACAATGTTACACCAACACATCTACCATGTCACACCAACACATCTACAATGTCACACCAACACATCTACAATGTCACACCAACACATCTACAATGTCACACCAACACATCTACCACATCACACCAACACATCTACCATGTCACACCAACACATCTACCATGTCACACCAACACATCTACCATGTCACACCAACACATCTACCATGTCACACCAACACATCTACAATGTCACACCAACACATCTACCACATCACACCAACACATCTACCATGTCACACCAACACATCTACCATGTCACACCAACACATCTACCACATCACACCAACACATCTACCATGTCACACCAACACATCTACCACGTCACACCAACACATCTGCCATGTCACACCAACACATATACCACATCACACCAACACATCTACGATGTCACACCAACACATCTACCATGTCACACCAACACATCTACCATGTCACACCAACACATCTACCACATCACACCTACCATGTCACACCAACACATCTACCATATCACACCAACACATATACCACATCACACCAACACATCTACCATGTCACACTAACACATCTACCACATCACACCTACCATGTCACACCAACACATCTACCATATCACACCAACACATCTACAATGTCACACCAACACATCTACAATGTCACACCAACACATCTACAATGTCACACCAACACACCTACCATATCACACCAACACATCTACAATGTCACACCAACACACCTACCATGCCACACCAACACATCTACAATGTCACACCAACACATCTACAATGTCACACCAACACATCTACAATGTCACACCAACACATCTACCATGTCACACCAACACATCTACAATGTCACACCAACACATCTACCATATCACACCAACACATCTACAATGCCACACCAACACATCTACCATATCACACCAACACATCTACAATGTCACACCAACACATCTACAATGTCACACCAACACATCTACCACATCACACCAACACATCTACCATGTCACACCAACACATCTACCATATCACACCAACACATCTACAATGTCACACCAACACATCTACAATGTCACACCAACACATATACCACATCACACCAACACATCTACCATGTCACACCAACACATCTACCATATCACACCAACACATCTACCATATCACACCAACACATCTACAATGTCACACAAACACATCTACCATATCACACCAACACATCTACAATGTCACACCAACACATCTACCATGTCAAACCAACACATCTACCACATCACACCAACACATCTACAATGTCACACCAACACATCTACAATGTCACACCAACACATCTACAATGTCAAACCAACACATCTACCATGTCAAACCAACACATCTACCATATCACACCAACACATCTACCATATCACACCAACACATCTACCATGTCACACCAACACATCTACCATATCACACCAACACATCTACCATGTCACACCAACACATCTACCATGTCAAACCAACACATCTACCACATCACACCAACACATCTACAATGTCACACCAACACATCTACAATGTCACACCAACACATCTACAATGTCAAACCAACACATCTACCATGTCAAACCAACACATCTACCACATCACACCAACACATCTACAATGTCACACCAACACATCTACAATGTCACACCAACACATCTACAATGTCAAACCAACACATCTACCATGTCAAACCAACACATCTACCACATCACACCAACACATCTACAATGTCACACCAACACATCTACCATATCACACCAACACATCTACCATATCAAACCAACACATCTACCATATCACACCAACACATATACCACATCACACCAACACATCCACCATGTCACACCAACACATCTGCCATGTCATACATCTACCATACCACACTAACATCTACCACATCACACTAACACATCTGCCGTGTCACACATCTACCATACCACACTAACACATCTACCCTGTCACACTAACATCTACCATGTCACACTAACACATCTACCACATTGCACATGTACCAGGTCACACTGACAGTGTGAGTCAGTCAGCAGGGACAACACAGTGGATGATGGCTCCAGGGTGCAAGGTACTGCCAGTCAGAGAAAGGCTGCAGTCACCACAACATCTGTTTAGCAACACCATTCATGATACAGGCTGTTAAACCCTATATACAACTTCTAAAGCGTATTGACTATACTCTTATCCATACACTGACTGTCCAGCTCTTTAACTTTATGGGTATCTTATACACAATAGTTCCAAGTACCACTTCATATATATCCTAAAGAAGAGAAATGTGTTTCCAATGCAATGATACATGGACAATATATTTGAGTGAGTGAGTGAGTGAGTGAGTGAGTGAGTGAGTGAGTGAGTGCATTGGGTTTAACGCCGCTTTTAACAGTATTCCAGTTATATCGCGGCAGGGCGTGAAAGCCTGAAGTGATGCAGGTCTCAGACGTTTACCATTTCGGTGAAACCCACGAGCACGGGTACGGTGCTGACAAACCTAGGAACATAATCGGGGCGAACCGGGATTCGAACCCACGATCATAGGTTTCTGCCGTGCCCAAGGGACACAACTCTGCACAGCGAATCGCGGCGCCTTAGACGACTGGGCCACCTGTGCCCCCACAATATATTTTAAGAGAAGGCAACACCACCTACCAAAGAAAACACCTACAACTGTAAATATCTTGGTCAAAATGATGAGAAACACTTTCAACAGATGTTTAAGCTGAATTTTGTCTAAACCCAGCATACACACACTTACTCTGTTAAACAATGGAACCTTGATCATGTGACTATGATATCAGGAAAACAGGTGCCCCTTGTGTGATAGCAAAATACCCTCCATCATAGCAGAATGTAATCATCATCTCACTGTCATGTCTCAGGGAAGAATGTGGATTCCAAACTAAGTGGCCTTGAAAGGCAAATTGGGGAAAACTGTTTTATTCCAAACTTTAATTCAAATCTACTTCAACAATGCTACAGTAGTGGGCCAACCATGCCCCCTTAAAGCTGTAGCAGGATCATAGTTACTTTAATTTAACATTGGATCAAACCTTTTGCCTCCTGATGTAGGAGAAGGTAAACATCTAACATGAGTGAGTGAGTTTGATTTTACGCCGCTTTTTATCAATATTCCCGCAATATCACAGTTGGGACACCAGAAATGGGCACATCTAACATGAAATACATGAAGACGTATGTTATACAAAAGGGGTCCCATTAACCACTTCACTTCTATCTCTGCCCTGTCTTCAGAGGTCAGTTTTGGATGAAGGTTCTATTAAACTTTATTATCGTATTCAATGTAATTAATGCTCTTTCTTCTAAAAATAGTCCCCATGACACTAAATTATGAGTACAGCCCTATTGCGTAGAATGATGCTCATGATGTCAATCACTGGATTGTCTGGTCCAGATTTCATTGTTTACACACTGTCGTAGACTAACATTTAGTCCAAGAAATAGTTCTCATTAAAAAATATACATCCACAAAATATGGAGCCCAGAACAATCCTTAATTTCAGGAGCTGCGGCAATCTAGACTTGCCAATCATTATTAAGTGAGTGAGTGAGTTGGGTTTAACGCTGCTTTTAACAGTATAACAGTTATACCACGGCGTGTCAGCCTGATGTGGGAGGAAGGTGAGTGAGTGACTGAGTATGGTTATATGCCGCTTGAGTGACTGAGTATGGTTATATGCCGCTTTTAGCAATATTCCAGCAATATTGCAAGGGACACCAGAAATTGGCTTCACACATTGTACCCCTATCGGGAGTGATGCAGGCCTAAGACATTTACCACTTCAGTGAAACCCACGAGCACGGGTATGGTGCTGACAAACCTAGAAACATAATTGGGGCGAATTGGGATTCGAACCCACAATCATAGGTTTCTGGCACGCCCAAGGGACGGAACTCTGCACAGCGAAATCGCGCCGCCTAAGACGACTGGGCCCCCTCATTATTGACTTGAACGGGACTTTAATATATTCAGACAGACTAAAACTGACATCATATAGCTGGAATATTACACAAAACTTCAACATCCCAGTAGTAGCCCTCATCGTAGATGGTTTCACTAATTATGTTCACTACGGTTTTTTCAATAGAATCCATATCTAATTACAACACTGACCCATGATAATAATGCTACAGGTTCACTTGTGTGAAAGGAAAATAGGTACATGTGATATCAGGGCATCGTTTCAGCTTTCCTTGTCGGTGGAGCTATTTTTCAAGACTGTCAGTTAAAACAGGAGCACACCAGACACTACTTCACTAACTGGCATACTTCAAAACAAAGAAGGTTTACCTCATTAAATTTCTTCAATGGTGTCACAAGTTGTTTCGTTTGTATTCCATACTTGGACTGCAGTTTAGATATCAGCGACTGTACTTTAACACGGATACACGCCATTTAAACATCAACAAGATGTTTCACATCTTGCACCGAGGAATAACTTGTTATCCAGGAGTGAAGCTGCAACTCTTCGCCTCTGTCCGTTCACCTGCTTCCAAACAGTATGCCAGCTATCTTCAAATGAGACCGAACAAAACTCACAATAAAAAACAATGGCTACACTTGAGTGTTGATGTTAGACTGTTAAACACAATGTGTTGTGTGTGTTCTTCAAGGCTCAAATCAACAGGTCTCTCTCGGTGAGTCCAGACAGAGGAGTTTTTATCATTGAAATTGTCAGAAGACCAAGTTCCACTCTCAATGGCGCTGGATTCACTGCCCAGGAGAGACCACCGTCACACAACTATTCCAACCATCTTATCTCAATCTCAACCATGTTTCTTTAAAGGCTGTTGTCATCAGGGGAGCATACATGCAACACTTGTGAATGTAGTTTTTAAATTGTTAACAGCATTCTTTACCAGAATTAAATATCTTTCCTCAAAGACAGGATTTAATTCCAACCTGAAAAAACATTTCAATTTAAGTCAAGTCCAATTTGTAAAAGGAACCGACAAGCTGTCTTTTCCAAATCCAACACAAGCATTGTGAAATCCAAGTTCAGTTTAAGTCAAACAGCGCAAAAAATGTCCCTTGGAGAAAGTGACCATCTTCATCGATACTTCTTGCTTAGGGAATAACATGTTAATCCTGTCTGGTCCTATACTAACTGGTTGGGTAATACGAGGTCATATCAACTCTGTAGAAATGTATTTGCTCGGTCACAGTGGCCAAATGTTCAGAGACGTGAGTTATCCAGCTTTGAAGATGGTGTGACAAGATGCGTGGGCCCTCTGTTGCCCTGCTCCACTGGTTGGACAAGCCGAATCACATTCATGTTGTTTTTGCAGATGGAAATAAACAAGGTGCACAAAGCATTACATACGATGACACATGATTCACAGTCTAAACACACAAAGCTAATGACACTCACCTCTTTGAAATGCTCGGCAAAAATACCTTCAAACCAACCTGTGAGGTAAGTATTGTTTTTTTAAATGGACCCATAAATATATCATCTGTGCCAGGATCGGCCCTTCACACAAGTTTAACCTGCTGATCAGCGGTCATAATGCCTCATACATCACACATTGGGTGATATGACGACTTGAGGAGAATCTCCTAGATAAGGGAAGCATGCCCACAATCCTCATGATACAAACTACAGGATCAACTCAATGTTGGGAGATCCTGGAGCATACAGAAGGGCATTCCTCTTCTCAGCAACACCACAGATAAACTCATTATTAGATAGGTAGAAGCCGACATTCACGCCTCACACTAATCCTGCCCTGGTCAAATTCCTGGAGGGGATGCTCAGACTGATAAATACTTATTAAGCATTCAAGTCAACAAAATGTTCATAACATTAATCCATTAATATTCAAACCACACCTCTGATTGTTGATGAAAGAATACCACTGAACATAATTCCATGGTGATTTTGTTCTCAGCTGGTGATAAAACCATGATATCATCCCACCAAATATTTGAGGATATTCAATATCCCAGGGTCGTGTTATATTCCTCACACCTTCAAATAATGTCACATTGCCCTGAATTTCTGGTGATCACTTGCCCAGTGACACACCGACCACAATACTAGTCCTGCCTCTCAAAGGAAATCCCACAATTGGCTCCAAACAGATGTGCACTAACTCCCAGAATAAGGAGTTATTCTTTCCAGTGTTTGAAACAGAGGTGCTAGATTTCCCTGTGTAAACAGCACTGGTTTAATCCCATTCAAGGGGAGCTTAAAGCTTACACATTCACCAGTATTTCCTGACATCACAAAAACATGGAGACCCACAGCCTTCCAACACCGCTTTCATTATTCAGACACACATTAGAAACTATTGCCTTTTACTTAAGAATGCATTTGGGGCAATAAAACTATTCACAAAATGGTCGCAGTCACATAAAAGTCCAGCCAACGTTGACAGAATGACAGCAGAGTGCGGGCCATAGGATTTCATTCTTACATTCACAGCAGAAAAGAAGTTTACTGAGTGAATAAAGGAAGGTGTTCCCCACATGGAAATTCATTTTGTGAGCGAGTAAAAGCACCATAGCTTCTGTTGATGAACCTCACTTACAGCTATACTGACACACCGGTGAATAGTTGCACACCCACAGCATAGGTGGGTCATCCTTTCCTCTACAAATAAGTAAGTCTTATTTTCTTCAATATCAACCATGACCCTGTGTCAAAGGTGCTGTTTACTAAGCATGTAAGGAACTTCAAGTATTCATCAGTGAGGTGAAAATACTGTCAACATAAGTTTACCGGAGCATTCAGGTGAACATAATACAAGATTAGCATCTTGAGTGGTTTGATTTTTTCAGTGACTGGACTTCAATCAAGATATTGTCTTCCATGCCCTGCACTGATACACAGATGATTGTCTTGACCAGGATTCCTTGAACATGTCCTGGTGCTTTAGCTACAAATATTTAAACACCTTTTAAATCATTAATGTACCGTATTCGACGTAATAAGCGCCCCGCTCTAATAAGCGCCCACAGCGATATTGGCTAATATATTGGCTAGTGAACAATCCCAATTAGCACCCTTCGTGTGTTATAACGCCGCGATATAACTGGAGTATTGATAAAAGTGGCGTTAAACCCAAATTATAAACATAAAACATACAGTACATTTACCATGGACTGCCATCCTATCAGGACACGTAAATACATCATTTCAATTTGTTGATAACATATTTGATCTCTCACTTCATTCTTCTATATATGGCCGGCGGACCACCTCCATGGTCTAGTGGATACACTGTCTGCCCAGAGAGTGGAAGGTCAGTGGTTCTATCCCCAGGTGTGTCATACCAAAAGACGGTGAAAGATGTTACTTGTTGTTACCCTGCCTGCTGCTCGGCATTAAGGGGCTAAAACATGGACTGGTCAGCTCAGTCAGTATTACTGTGTCTGAGTGGGGTATCCACTTTAAAACTGACTGATGTGATCCTGGTTTACTAATCAACTCTGGCTTAAACATGTCTATTGTTTATTGTAATCACATCGTTACTGCTA
The DNA here is from genome assembly GCF_023055435.1 of Haliotis rufescens. Classification (NCBI taxonomy): domain Eukaryota; kingdom Metazoa; phylum Mollusca; class Gastropoda; order Lepetellida; family Haliotidae; genus Haliotis; species Haliotis rufescens. Next base: position 816,815 of record NW_025964001.1, on the reverse strand, counting down.
CCTGCACCTTCTCGCCCATTCACTCTGAATATTTACTTGCTTCATAACAGTCATGGCATTGATCAACACCAAAACGTTGCTTCATTCATGATACAGAAATTGATCATCCAGACGATCCTGTCATTAGTTACCGGTACATAACTTCTAAATGCTACTGCATTATGTCCATTGTTTCAGCGGGTTATTCCTCGTAACATCCTGGCAAGTGAAATGTGCTGAGGTTGGACAGTTTGATTTAGATGAGGTAGGAGTGAGCCTTGATTTAGGGTATTCCATTGTTGCATAAAGCGCATACCGCATATCCATTGTTTCAGCGGGTTATTCCTTGTAACATCCTGGCAAGTGAAATGTGCTGAGGTTGGACAGTTTGATTTAGATGAGATGGGAGTGAGCCTTGATTTAGGGTATTCCATTGTTGCATAAAGCGCATACCGCATATCCATTGTTTCAGCGGGTTATTCCTCGTAACATACTGGCAAGTGCAATGTGCCGAGGTTGGACAGTTTGATTTAGATGAGATGGGAGTGAGCCTTGATTCAGGGTATTCCATTGTTGCATAAAGCGCATACCGCATATCCATTGTTTCAGCGGGTTATTCCTCGTAACATACTGGCAAGTGCAATGTGCCGAGCTTGGACAGTTTGATTCAGATGAGATGGAAGTGAGCCTTGATTCAGAATATTCCATTAATGCATAAAGCGCATCTCGTTTGCCTGTGGAGGAGTGCACTAACCTATTCATGCTCTTATCAGTGTTCAGCTTGGAAAATATAGAAATTATACAGGTTTATTTGAATTATTTCTCCATCTATATGCCAAATTGTAAAATTAAGAGAAGAAATTAAAACACTGAATTAACATACAGCACTATGACAGCACTATGACAGCACTATGAGATGTGTGGAAGTGTACATGTGGTGACTTTCAAATCAGCCAGTTTTATCAGATAACAGGGATTTATCCAGAATTCCAAATCAAGTGGCCTTGGCAGGCAATCTGGCAAAAGATTGTTATGTTACTCCATTAGGTCAGTGAAATACAAGTCACATGAACAAAGCCATAACATTAGTTATTACTGTCTTTGTATGTAACATGAACTGGGACATTTGTAATTGTGATTTGGGAATAATTTCTGACATTTGCTGCAGATTTCGGACCAAATATCGGCCTCTGAACAGGCCCAGAAAAATCCCTAGATAAGAAGAGCGATAATGTCATTTGTTTAGCCTCCAATCAGAATATTTTTAAAAGTCATTGTACAATCATATTTCATGGGAGTACATAATACATAATAATGGAGGTCAGAAAAAGTTAAAAATCACTGTGTCTCAATTACAAATTGTTGCATGTTAAGATAGCTTGTGATGAGCCAAAATGATAATTTCATTATGGCTGCTGTGGCGGCCATGTTTACAATATGTTATCACTTTTAAATGAGGCAAATGTGAGATATTGTGGTTCACTGGGCAAATGGGACAGATAAAAAAGTTGATGGTTTCATGACAGGACAGTAACTATGTGTTCAAGTGTGCTACAAATATCAAGAGAATAGTCCCTCAGTTTAGTATTTCCTTCTTCAAACTGCCAAAATATCTCCAGGAAATCGGTGGTGGTCCTTGCATAGAAGGCAGTTCCTAAGATCCACATCATCTGTGTAATCACTAGTCCTGGTTAGTTCTGCTTTTATTGCTTCAACATAACTTCAAGCAGCCATGAAGAAAAAGTGGCCAACATTTCAGTAATTAAATCCTCATCACAATGTCTCGTTAATCTGCTGTTTCAATTGTAACTGATTGTATTGCATCCCAGAATAACGATGGAGCTGTGTAGCCAGCTGACACACTTGATGCTAGCAGCACAAAGAACCGGCTGTCATATATAGCAGGAAGGAAAAGGGGAGGGGAGTTTTCATCCATGAGTGTACAAAAGATGACTTTCTATATGCCATACATTTTGGTAGCACTCATGTCCAATTAATTCATCATCCTCTCAAAGGAAACAAGTATCATTATTTACATATCACAAAAATACTATTGATAACTAAGGAATAAAACACCCCCAAACCCACCCAAACAATGTATCAAGTAGAAATGGGCAGAAATGGCCTAAATAGGGTATACCTCCCTCTCAATATATATCACAAGGACCATAGACTTGCTTACTGGGACACTGGGTCACAATATATCAATGTCATTTGTGTCGGTAAGCAAGCACTTCTACTTACATAAGGAACTCACATATCATTCGGATTTCCTTTATATAAAATATATTGCATGTCTCGAACAAACTCCACAGAAAACAACAAGTATCTCAAACTACAAAATCTGAGTGTTCTTTACAGCCTATAGCTGACCACAACAAAGTCAGTAAAAAATCTATTTGTGTGACATTAACCCTATCTGTGGGAGACTATAATTAGTTGTTTTGAATGTAGGGCAAGTACTGACGACAGATATTAATGACACAGCTTCAAGGCAATGTTCAATCATCATCCATCATCACAGTAAAACTATGAATCTGAAACCGTTATCCACATCTTGTTACAGGATCCAGGTAAGTATTAAAAGGTATCAGACTGAGCTCATGTAACTTCAGGCAAGACTCACGGGCTCACCCAGTAACCTGCAACAAGGTGAAGGGACCTTTTGTTGTATTGTAGCAATAGGTCCATACAGTCTGATATCGCCCTACAAGGCAGTGGACACCGACAGCTAAAAGTGCCCTTCATGGTGTTGTAACAATAGGTCCATACAGTCTCATATCACCCTACAAGGCAGTGGATATCAACAGCTAAAGTGCCCTTCATGGTGTTGTAACAATAGGTCCATACAGTCTCATATCACCCTACAAGGCAGTGGACATCGACAGTTAAAAGTGCCCTTCATGGTGTTGTAACAATAGGTCCATAGAGTCTCATATCACCCTACAAGGCAGTGGATATCATCAGCTAAAGTGCCCTTCATGTTGTTGTAACAATAGGTCCATACAGTCTCATATCGCCCCACAAGGCAGTGGACATCAACAGTTAAAGGTACCTTCATGGTGTTGTAACAATAGGTCCATACAGTCTCAAATCGCCCTACAAGGCAGTGGACATCAACAGTTAAAGGTACCTTCATGATGTTGTAACAATAGCTCCATACAGTCTCATATCGCCCTATAAGGCAGTGGATATCAACAGTTAAAGGTGCCCTTCATGATGTTGTAACAATAGCTCCATACAGTCTCATATCGCCCTACAAGGCAGTGGACATCAACAGCTAAAGGTGCCCTTCATGATGTTGTAACAATAGCTCCATACAGTCTCATATCACCCTACAAGGCAGTGGACATCAACAGCTAAAGGTGCCCTTCATGGTGTTGTAACAATAGCTCCATACAGTCTCATATCACCCTACAAGGCCATGGACATTATAAGGTGTCAACCTATCTCGAGGGGTACATCACACCATATGCCCCAACAAATTTATCTTACCGATATTCTTTCATGCAGGTCCTGAATATATGTCGCCAGTTTCATGTCAAATGCATCCTGAGTTGAACAAGAAGAATTTCAGTTTCTTAGTGGGTGTCCATGCATGTTATGACTTGTAAACATTTCAGGTTAATAACTAGTGTCGTTGTGAGACAAAGCACATCATTTTGTACTTTACAATAACACAAAGGACTTTTACATGACCCCAAACCAACCACAAATCTTTTTGTCTAGCCAGCCAGAATAATGACTTACTGAAGATAAACTGATAGTGATAAATAGTTTAAGGGCAAAATAAATGAACTCTTCAGGATAACGACAAATAACTCAATCTCATTTTACCAAAATAACACATCAACTGCAGAAAAAGAACACAAAAACATGAAACCTAAAATTCTGAAAGAACCCATCACAAATGTCCCTCTTTTAACTTTGTATTCACTGATCAAAGGGAGACAATCTCATAACGTTCATGCAATGTAAAAGAAGTGTCATAAAATGGATTCAATTCCTTCCTCATTATAACTGAAACACGCTTTCAATTTTGTATGTATGTTGACACATATGGTCTTGTCAAGGTTTTTTTATTTTAAATACCTTAGTCTAAACACTGTCTTGTGAATTATATAGGGGTAGAAAATTGCACAAGTCAGATAGCCCAAGTCAAAGGTGCTCTGTGAACTACAAGTCCATGCATTTCAGTCTTTATATGTTATCTCTATTCGGGCTAACAAACATTTTAAGTTAATTTCTCCCACTGTACACACCTAACAAAAGAATGTTAGACAAAGGGGTGAAACTTGTCAAATCTGCTAAAATTCCCATAATGAACACACTGGAGCCTAATTGTACCAGGGATGTATCTAGACCTGCTCAAAGGCGGATGTTCGACCCAAAGTCTGCAGCCACTGACGGTACAAATTCCTAAATTGGAATAACAAAGTTTCCATCCCATGTAGTAATGAACCAATGATAACCAACGTTATGGCTATGTAGAGGTGACTTGTATTTCACTGACAACAGGAATGAACCAATGATAACCAACGTTATGGCTATGTAGAGGTGACTTGTATTTCACTGACAACAGGAGAAGGATCGAAAAGGCTTCAGCGCTTAGTTTCACACTATTGCCTTGAAAGCAATGTTAAAATACCTGTTGATTTGAGAAAATAAGAACCTTGACAAAAATCCCAATTTTGAAAAGGAACGATGAGTTTTTTAGTTTGGAATCCTAGATAAACCCCTCAGTACCATACAAATATACTGCTTGTGCTTAACTCCCTTACCTACCCTGTCACACGTGTACTGTCGTGATGGGAAGTGTGTTTTTGTCATTGATCAGTGGACATAATTAAAAAAAATTGCTCCCGCTTTCTGTCTGCATTTTCCAGGAATTGTATTGCATTGTTTTCAAGTTTTAAGAATCTCATTCATGAATCATGATAAATGAAATTACTTAACAGGTTGCATATTGTAATATACTACTCAAATGAAGTTAAGAACCATCCAATTCTTTCATATTACAACAGTTAATCTATCATATCCTTAACTTCTTTTGAGTTGTATATGTATAATGAATTGTTTACAGACAACAAGATTGACTGAACATTCTGACTAAAATCTATCAAATGGCATTATTTTCTGTGTGATTACAAAGTTCTGGACAATCATTATTTCATAAGTAGAGCGTAGCCACTACTCATTGATTATCATCAAGCATCACAGAGAACTGGATTCAAAACTTTAGGCAGCATTTGGAAAAACTTAGATTGAGTAAACTTTACATTGACAAAGAAATACAAAGCCACAAAAGTAACACAATATGTATATAACATATTTTTTTCAGAAGTGAAATATTTGTACCCTCTATGATTCGTATCCCAACAGGCAGATCAATGTCAGCACTATATGCAATACTTTGGCAATATTGCATTCACAAACAGTGGTTGGAGAGGGAACCTAGCCCTAGCCCTCCTGTACTGTTGACTCTGTATAGTGCCTGAATTTCATTAAGTCTTGTCGCGGTCACCTTATCTCTACAGTGATATTCAGACCCTGTTAGTCCAGACACCCCAGTAGTCAAGACACCTTTAATTCAGAAATCTCAGCAGTCCAGGCCCTGTTATCCAGAAACCCCTGTTGTCCAAACCCTGTTAATCTAGAAACCCCAGTTGTCCAAACCCTGTTAATCTAGAAACCCCTGTATTCCAGACCCTCTTAGTCCAGACCCTGTTAATCCAGAAACCCCAGTAGTCCAGACCCTGTTAATCCAGAAATTATGTTCTGACAGACTCTGACAGTTCAGAAACTTCCAAATGACTTCCCTGGGAATCCAAACATCCCGATATACATGCTTCACTGTGTTACACTGTCATGATGAACAGGATGTCACTGCTAAACTCCCAGAATATACCATCACTGTTTTATATCTTTATGCCTCATTTGGGTTTTCCAAAGGGTTTCTGTAATGAGTCGGGGCGGTGGGGTAGCCTAGTGGTTAAAGCGTTTGCTCGTCATGTTGAAGACCCACTTGGGTACAATGTGTGAAGCCCATTTCTGGTGTCCCCCCACCCCCCTGGTGTGATATTGCTGGAATGCAGCGTAAGTCCACATTCACTGTAATGAGTCAATTTAATTGTATCTGAAAATATTGCTTTGATTTTTATGCAAATCATGTCTCCATAGGGAAACATGGATAAGATAATAAAGTCTTACTGCATGGAAGAGACTAATGCATGGCCCCCTGCACTGACAGGTGCTTGTGCTCGCTCCTACATCAACAGGTGCTTGACTTAGCTAAGTAGGAATGTCGTTTACACAGAACTCATTATGTACTTTGCAATGGAGGTCATTTGTTTTCAGCTAGGAGATTAAATTCATCTTGGGTAACTGAGTGATGTTATCAGTGATCATAATTAACTCACAATGTTGTTCACCCGCACGCAGCAGTCCATCGTTGTGTAGGTCTCTGTCTGACGCTGATCTGTCATTTCCTGAGATCCTTTAACATGTCACATACTGCCCCAAACAGTCTCCCTGTATATTTCCTAGTCATTAAAAGTCACACTACTGTGGATTATCACAGACTTGCCATAAAAGGCGACAATGCTTGTCATAAGAGGCGACTAACAGGATCGGGTGGTCAGATTCACTGACTTGGTTGATAAATGTCTTCGTATCCCAATTGCGTAGATCGATGCTCATGTCAGTCACTGGATTGTCTGGTCCAGACTCGATTATTTAAAGACTGACGTCATACAGCTGGAATATTGCTGAGAGCAGCATTAAACAACAAACAAACAAACAAAACTGTATGTCCAACTATCATAAGGTCAAGTGCAGATTCACTGACACCTACTCATGTAAGGAAGCCATGCTTTCAAAATGAATTTTAAACATAAAATGTTTTTTGCTTTTCCCTTTAATGATGGAATACAGCATTTTAAAACCACTGATATCAGTTCCGTGGAAATGAAAAACCCAAGACAAGAGTCACCTGCTGCTGTAAACATCCATCTGCAGCATCCTCGATATTCAGCTTGCTTGTGAACTCTCCCTTTCAACAAAGCTTTGTTACTAATCTATGACTACCCATTATTGACAAGCATGTCACATCAGCCCAAGTAGTGCTGCAATCTGTTGGGGTTAAAAGGTCTTGTGTATACAGTGTATTGTACCCATACTGTGGCATGTGGTTCTAGCTGTGAGGCATTGGAAGGAACATGGCCTCGCCTCTCCATGCACACACAGCAACAAGGGCTCAGACAATGCATGAAGTAAAGGAAAGATTAGACCAACTGATTAAAATCCTTTCTTGTTAAGTTACTATTATCACAAAATTCACTGAACTCAACAGAGGCTTCAGTCAACTATTATTTATCTATAAACATCAAATTAGAATTGGTCTTGAGCAACCCCTGCTTGTTGTGAGAGGCGACTAACGGGATCGGGTGGTCAGACTCGCTGACTTGGTTAAGGCATATCATCGTATAGATCTCAAATGTGTAGATTGATGCTCATGATGTCAATCACTGGATTATCTGTTTCTAGACTCAGTTATTTACAGACTGCCATCATATAGCTGGAATATTGCTGAGTGCGGCATTAAACAACAAACAAAATCCTACCAGTTATGAGTCCAAGCATGTTGTCTACCAGTGCTGTGTTTGAGCAGACTCCATGAAAGTCACTACAGAACGTGTGGTAATGTCTGACATTGTTCTTGTTTAGATCGGGCAAACCAGTGGTTGATATCATGAGCAACAACTCATGCCATTATGGTATGATGACAGACAATCAGCCAGGTCACACACTGCAACCACCTGAACCACATCACAGTCAAGTCTCTCAACAAGCACAGGTTACCAGTAGTAAGGGATCTATTCTACCCTGGAATCCTAACTGGGAGACATGCATGGGATACTGGTGATGTATTCTTCCCCCTAATCTCAACTGGGAGACACATGCTTAGAATACTGGGCATATATTCTGCCCCAGAATCAACACAGAGAGACTAGTATGCAGTGTCCCAAATAACTACCTGCCCGACTGCCCGTGGCTGGTAAAAAAAATTTCTGTCGGCTGCATATTTTCCTCATCCTGCTCGACTATCTGGCAGATGATTTTAAATTTTAAGACAACTTACGTATTTAGTTTTACTGCAACCGAACGTAATTGTTTTCATTATTTCGACTGAATTACGAAATGATTTGTCTCTTATTTTTAGCGACTTTTCAACATTATTTAGGTCTGAATGCAGACAGGTAACTTTGAAGATGGACAGACAACGCTTATGAGTCACCTGCCCGACTGTCTTGTTGGGTTATTAGATTATTTCAAACACTGGTATGGGGTACAGAGGTTCGTTTCTGCCTTGGATCCCAAGGGGACACAGGAATGGGACCCTGTGGATTTATTCTGTTCAATTCTGCTTCTGAACCCAAGAGGGTAAAATACACCACAGCATCACATTGTCAAGTATTCTACAGTGCCTGCTGTCAGCACAGCATCACATCATCAAGTGTTCTACAGTGCCCGCTGTCAGCATCACATCATCAAGTGTTCTACAGTGCCCGCTGTCAGCATCACATCATCAAGTGTTCTACAGTGCCAGCTGTCAGCACAGCATCACATCATCAAGTGTTCTACAGTGCCCGCTGTCAGCACAGCATCACATCATCAAGTGTTCTACAGTGCCCGCTGTCAGCATCACATCATCAAGTGTTCTACAGTGCCTGCTATCAGCACAGCATCACATCATCAAGTGTTCTACAGTGCCCGCTGTCAGCACAGCATCACATCATCAAGTGTTCTACAGTGCCCGCTGTCAGCATCACATCATCAAGTGTTTTACAGTGCCTGCTGTCAGCATCACATCATCAAGTGTTCTACAGTGCCAGCTGTCAGCATCACATCATCAAGTGTTCTACAGTGCCAGCTGTCAGCATCACATCATCAAGTGTTCTACAGTGCCTGCTGTCAGCACAGCATCACATCATCAAGTGTTCTACAGTGCCTGCTGTCAGCACAGCATACCATCAACAAGTGTTCTACAGTGCCTGCTGTCAGCACATCATCAAGTGTTCTACAGTGCCAGCATCACATCATCAAGTGTTTTACAGTGCCAGCTGTCAGCACAGCATCACATCATCAAGTGTTCTACAGTGCCTGCTGTCAGCACAGCATCACATCATCAAGTGTTCTACAGTGCCAGCTGTCAGCATCACATCATCAAGTGTTCTACAGTGCCTGCTGTCAGCATCACATCATCAAGTGTTCTACAGTGCCAGCTGTCAGCATCACATCATCAAGTGTTCTACAGTGCCTGCTGTCAGCACAGCATCACATCATCAAGTGTTCTACAGTGCCTGCTGTCAGCACAGCATACCATCAACAAGTGTTCTACAGTGCCTGCTGCCAGCACAGCATCACATCATCAAGTGTTCTACAGTGCCTGCTGTCAGCACAGCATACCATCAACAAGTGTTCTACAGTGCCTGCTGTCAGCATCACATCATCAAGTGTTCTACAGTGCCTGCTGTCAGCACAGCATCACATCATCAAGTGTTCTACAGTGCCAGCATCACATCATCAAGTGTTCTACAGTGCCAGCTGTCAGCACAGCATCACATCATCAAGTGTTCTACAGTGCCTGCTGTCAGCACAGCATCACATCATCAAGTGTTCTACAGTGCCAGCTGTCAGCACAGCATCACATCATCAAGTGTTCTACAGTGCCTGCTGTCAGCACAGCATCACATCATCAAGTGTTCTACAGTGCCAGCTGTCAGCATCACATCATCAAGTGTTCTACAGTGCCTGCTATCAGCACAGCATCACATCATCAAGTGTTCTACAGTGCCTGTTGTCAGCACAGCATCACATCATCAAGTGTTTTACAGTGCCTGCTGTCAGCATCACATCATCAAGTGTTCTACAGTGCCCGCTGTCAGCATCACATCATCAAGTGTTCTACAGTGCCTGCTGTCAGCACAGCATCACATCATCAAGTGTTCTACAGTGCCTGCTGTCAGCATCACATCATCAAGTGTTCTACAGTGCCTGCTGTCAGCACAGCATCACATCATCAAGTGTTCTACAGTGCCTGCTGTCAGCATCACATCATCAAGTGTTCTACAGTGCCTGCTGTCAGCACAGCATCACATCATCAAGTGTTCTACAGTGCCTGTTGTCAGCACAGCATCACATCATCAAGTGTTTTACAGTGCCTGCTGTCAGCATCACATCATCAAGTGTTCTACAGTGCCCGCTGTCAGCATCACATCATCAAGTGTTCTACAGTGCCTGCTGTCAGCACAGCATCACATCATCAAGTGTTCTACAGTGCCAGCTATCAGCACAGCATCACATCATCGAGTGTTCTACAGTGCCAGCTGTCAGCACAGCCATTGCCAGTGAATAGGACACATTACTCAAACAGACATTTCCCAAATAAAGTGTCAATAAATGGTTCCCAGTTCTACATGCCGACCAACCCTGGGAGAAAATACCCAACCATCTGTGTAATAAAACCATAGCAAACCCTGTTGGTCAGGGGACAGTTCTACATGCCGACCACCCCTGGGAGAATATACCCAACCATCTGTGTAATAAAACCATAGCAAACCCTGTTGGTCAGGGGACAGTTCTACATGCCGACCACCCCTGGGAGAATATACCCAACCATCTGTGTAATAAAACCATAGCAAGCCCTGTTGGTCAGGGGACAGTTCTACATGCCGACCACCCCTGGGAGAATATACCCAACCATCTGTGTAATAAACCATTGCAAGCCCTGTTGGTCAGGGGACAGTTCTACATGCCGACCACCCCTGGGAGAATATACCCAACCATCTGTGTAATAAAACCATAGCAAGCCCTGTTGGTCAGGGGACAGTTCTACATGCCGACCACCCCTGGGAGAATATACCCAACCATCTGTGTAATAAAACCATAGCAAGCCCTGTTGGTCAGGGGACAGTTCTACATGCCGACCACCCCTGGGAGAATATACCCAACCATCTGTGTAATAAAACCATAGCAAGCCCTGTTGGTCAGGGGACAGTTCTACATGCCGACCACCCCTGGGAGAATATACCCAACCATCTGTGTAATAAAACCATAGCAAGCCCTGTTGGTCAGGGGACAGTTCTACATGCAGACCACCCCTGGGAGAATATACCCAACCATCTGTGTAATAAAACCATAGCAAGCCCTGTTGGTCAGGGGACAGTTCTACATGCAGACCACCCCTGGGAGAATATACCCAACCATCTGTGTAATAAAACCATAGCAAGCCCTGTTGGTCATGGCCGATGAATAATAGATGGGGATGAAGAGTGCTGGCTTGCCATTCATCCCCAGCAATCAATAGATATTGTATACATGGTGGTTGTCTTTTGGACTGACACACAATTCCGTCAATCAGAATTCCAACTGCTGTAACGCTATTCTTCCTACTTACAAACAATTCACGTCCACGTGTCTACTGGATTGTGGGATGAATACTGGGCTGGGCCGGAGGCTACAGGTTACTTCAACAGTTAATAGATTTTGTTTATCGCTCCTTATTGAATTCATGTTATTTCTGCACAGTCCTGTCTCAGATTGAGTTGAGAGTACGAGTGTGAATCTGGAAGCTTTAGCATTACAAATAAACACCAGAGAGATGTGAGAACCCTCACTTCTCATCCTAGTGCTGCTTGCAATATAAGAAGCCTTCAATCTTCTCTGGTATTAGGAAAACATGGCAGTATTTGCATAAGGTGTTACTGGCATATTCGGAACATTTGTACAATACATATTCTTTCTTTATTCTTTATTCTTTAGCAGAACATTTATTATGTTTGTCCCCAGAATAATTCATTGTCAGCACAAAAAAAACACTAACTGATTTAATAAAAACATTTCCTTTTTTCTAGTTATTGCACATGGCAGTCTTTGCTCTCATATTTGCACATTGTGGTGAACCTGTCTTTCGGTATAGAATAAGAAAATGGAGAAACCAGTGATAAACAGTATTATTGTCCAGGAAAACAGCACTTACATGGTTCTCACCATCCTACATTAGCATAGGTTTACCGAAATGCGAACCCTGGAGATACAGAGGGTTTCTCACAACGGCAATGTATGTCTTTTAGGGAATATATCTTAAACTTAACAAAAAACATTATCTGTGCACAGCACTTTAATTCACTTCAAATTAACACTACACCTAGTGTTCAAAACATTTATTATAAAAAAAAAAATTCATTTGTTTGTTTTGGTTTCATATCCTAAGATGATAGATAACATAAAGCCTAAATATTAGATTAAAAATAAGTAAGAAGATACCCTTCATAATTGTCAAGGAGTTATATACAAAACCTTAAGGTTATTCAGTAGACCTCTGAATATTGCTTCACGGCAATACTGCAAGTGTTCCATCAATTTGTCATACTGATTGATGGATGACACTACCACCTGAGCATCCTCAGAGACAACTTACTCTCCAAATCTCCTTGTGACTACAATAATATCCTCTGAAATCTCCTTCCTAACCCTCTAAGCACAGTTGTTACTATAAGTATAAAGCTAGACTGACAACTAGTCTCTGAATATAATTATTTTGATTGAAACAAGCAACTACATTTACACTGAAAAGGAGCCCCAGTGAGATGGGGGATTTAGAGCCTGCGAAAAATCTAACTTGCTTCATTTAGAGCTAAGCATTTCAGTGAGGGCTGGGCAGAAGGGAAAATACTATGGTTCAGGGGCTGTGCAACAGACTAAACTTACTGTCTAGGTCTTGAGTTTGTGATGAGTGCGCTGTCCTGTAACTAAGAAACATAATAACTGCTGGATCAGTGATAGAAACTAACACTAGATATATCGTCCTTGCAACACTGCCAAATAGTTGAGGTATCACAAAGACTAAATTTGCTATTATTAAGGGTTTTGCTATATGTTATCATTATAAGCACTAGTGGACTAAAAATGTCAGTTTCTATCGCTGTTGATTGATATTCATATTAAAATGTCAGTCATCAGACAGATGAGGTAAGGGATTTGAATCAAGTTTGGGGGACTGCGAATTGCCCTGACCCCAGTACTTCTACAACAACCAGTATTTGTAAGTTACAGCATAATGCACAATAGTCCTTACAAAGAACATATATCATCCATCTGACCCCTCTCATAAGTTGATATAGGAGAAGTTATCTAACTGTAATATTTACTTATGAAAAATGTTTTCAAAACTGATAAGACTGCCTGGCTTGTATGATAATCACTCAACATAGTTGTGTTGCTCAAGTAAATGCTGAAACATATCAATAAGTCACTATTTCAACAGGGTCTGTATGACAAAATATATTGATTAATAAGAACACACTTAAGCAGGACAGATCAGTGTATTTGAACAGGCTTACAGTGCGGATCAATTCTCGCATGCTGTGTATGTGAACCAAACAATTGTTTGTCACTTGGATATTTAGTACTTATATATGTAACAGTCAATGTGAGAAATGACTGAAATTGTCACTTAGGCAATTTACAAAACGCCAAAATATTTCAGCTGTTTTACACATTGACTGAAAACTTAAAATAATATGTTATTATGATAATGAATTCCAAACATAGTGAAGGTTAATTTAATCACCCAGAGACTCAAAATGATAGGACTAAAAGAAACAAGTTGATGTATATTTTTCTATTATTTGGCCAGCATAATTAGTCTATTGTGATTATTTTATGCCCTTTTGAACTTCTTAATAATGTTTAGTCAATCTGTCAAATAAATGGACAGATTTTCCAGTCAATTTGCAAAATGACTGAGCCTTTTATAAACTGCCTAAGTGAATCACATTTTACACACCTACTGATTTTACTCATTGACTATAACATCTAGACTGAAATGCTGAGTTGCACAAGAGATGAAAACCTGTCACTCATACCTTTCATATTTGCAGTAAACCATCAGGTTAACACGACCGTGCTTCAAACTAGCAGTCATTTATTGAAAGTTATTATTGTCAATAGCGTGACAGGTCAGACTGACAAACTGCCTGTGTACTCCTAGCCTGTGAGGGCTGAAGCAGTTTTAATCCACTTCTCCTATTAACATGTACAATAACTTACAAAGAGGCTCTTTCAATCAGACATTTGAACAAGTCCTTCACCTTCCTCAACAACAGAATTAATGGTGGGTGTTTCTGACCCAAAGCTAATTTCATCCCGGTAAAATTACAGCTGGGTCTTATTCCAGACCATAATTTGTTGTTTATGATAAAATCGCTTCTATCCTATCATATAATTCCACTTACTGACATGAACTTTTTCACAATATGTGATTTTTCTGTGTGGTTGAGTAGGGTTAGACAATCCCTTGTGTACAAAGACGTCTGCTGTAAAGATACAGAATACAGGTAGTTTTGCTTTATTGAAACTTTAAAACTCTTTTTCCCTGGTGTCATCATCTACTTGAATAGATTACAAGGGTATTGTAAACAAACTGAAGGCCACATAATAGCTTGTGGCTAGTGAGGGATGAATTTTCTCCTTGAGTGGCCACTGACAAGACGGCTACTGATTACATGGGAGGTATCAGTCCCAGGGAAATCTTCACTCACACAGGGGAAAACTGTAAGACTTTGAATACTGCTGGCAATTCTTATTTTAGGACAAAATTAATCTGAATTAATGTGCTAAGAATTTGTCACTGACATTGTCAAGGTTTTATAACTTTCTAATTTCATATTTCTAAAGTACCAAAAAACATTTTCATAAACTTTTAAAAATATTCTATCCTACAGATGCAATTATGTGAAAGTGTAAACCATACAAATTCTTACAAATGTCACACTTCTTAAACCAGGGAAATAATCAAGCATTCTGCCCAAAACGTTACCCAAAAGCTCTCCATACTTCTTATTTCTTCACAGCTTGTCTATAGGTTATTGTTATTTGTTTGAGTGCTGATAAAATTTAGACCTTTTGCCTGAAAAATCTAAACAGGTGAACAAAGAAGTCGACTGACCTACAAAAACTACAGGTATGATCTATACCATGAATACAGCTGAAGTACTTCAGGAAATTTGAACAAGCCGCCAGCCTGAATCAGTTCATCTAATGTTAAAGGTATCCTGAGTTCTGGAAAAGTTTAGGGGCTTGGTATGGGTATTCAGGGTTTCCTTACACACTGAACAAAAAAAGTTAGGGATCACAAATATTTTTCGGGAGATTGTATTTTAGTGAGGACTGAGTCAAAATATCCCCCAAAATTGATGATCCCTAACAAGTTTTGTTCAGTATATGTTATGACTATTGGGATGAATTTCCACGGTTGTACTTGCAGGAGATTTACAGTACCCTACTAGCTATTCCGCATCCTGTAACCTGGTGCACCCGTCATGGATACCCTGGTGAACACAGCACCTGTATCCGATAGAGTTACAGTTGAAGATAGGAAGGATATAGTTCTTCCTAGGGGTTTCTAAATATACAAGTAACACTACTTCTAATCATCTAGGGGCGGTCGGGTAGCCTGGAACTTAAAGCGTTTGCTCGTCACGCCGAAGACCCGGGTTCAATTCCCGACAAGGCCCGACAAGGGTACAATGTGTGAAGCCCATTTCTGGTGTCCCATGTCATGATATTGGTGGAATATTGCTAAAAGCAGCATAAAACCATGCTGACTCACTCAATCACTCAAATCATCTAAAAATTTGATAACATGCCCTATGTCCTACAAATGTAATCACTTACTCACTCACTTTATGTTCTTCACTGTTTCACTGATGATAAACAAATTCAAAGTTATGAAATCCCCAGAAATGTATATCTCACATTTATGATTACACTATAATATGATATTGCTCATGGAACTGCACTTGCTACCTTCTCTTCAGTTAGCTATCTCCCCAATCTGAAATGTTTTAAAACAGAACCTGTAAAAAAGTAAGAAAAGAACAGCATGAGCTCAACTATTTAACAAAATGAAAATACATATTTTTTTCTCGCCATGTGTACAGAATTGATCAGCACGGCTTGGTCTGGTGTTGAAGGGGGCAGATAAATATATTTTGGCACGAGGTATGCCATCATCTATTTTTACCTGTGTTAAGCTCAGGTAACCTGAATCCACGCATGTATTTACCATCCCACTTGTTTACACAAGTCATCATATTTCCATGGTTACTTATAGAAACGGAAAGAATTGGCAAAGTTTAGAATTTATGCTCTCGGCCATAGCAAAGATAATCTTCATATTTCCAACTGAAGAACTCATAAACAGATACCTAGATCCCAAAATGTTTCTGGTATTTAATATTAAAACTGTCTAAGGAAAGATCTATTCAAAGCATAAATGTTTTGCCTTTGACATTTTATAGATGATATGTTGAATTTGAAAGAATGTCATATAACAGTCAACAATATCTGATGTTGATGTTAATGCTTAGGGTTTACCTTGACCTGATCAGAGGCTGACATTAGGTCTCAAGCCGAGAGCAAATGTCAGCAAAAATTCCCAAGTTGCAATAAAAGATTTCCCAATTCATTTTAATAGTTAGAACTAATGTTATGGCTTTGTAGAGGTAACTGTATAGCACTGATAACAGGACCAATAAAGAGGACGAAGCTTTTATGCTTATTTGTACATTATTGCAATGTTAAAATATCTCAGAATTCAGAAAAATATGAACTTCTAAAAAAATCCAAAGTTTGAACAAAATAATGATTTATTTCCGTTTGCCTGCCAAGGGCACTTAGTTTAGAATTCTAGATAAACCCCTGTAGCTACTGAATATCTTTTTCTACCTATATGAAACAGAAACAGGCAAACGTTGATGTCATACCTACTTCTGAATATGCTGCTTCAATACACAGACATGTAAACAAGTATGGCAAACATTTAACTTATGTAATATACTCTGGTCTCAAACAGATATTACACAACCAGAGACAAGGTAAATTAACATGTCTTAAGCATGTATTTATTTCTATAAGATCATATTCTCGACTATTAAAACTAGATTTTAAAGAAAAAAGAATTTACTATATACTTCAGTGTGAAAGACTGAGTTTTCTGAAGTTGAGAAAAGTCATATTATCACTGCAGTGAGTTACCTTGTTTCTAATTTACGTTAGTTCCACATGGACATGGCAACATAATGACACATGGTTATTTTTGGAGTTGGGATGGGGGGCAGGGGGGCTACACCACTCATGAAAATATCTCTCCCCCCCCCCCCCCGTCATTCAATGAGACCAACATGACATTTCACTCAACACATGGAATATCCTCTAAATAGTCATTATTACAAACATGCTTCAGGGACAGCAACAGGTCTTAGGATATTATTATTCTTAGAGTTTCTCAGATTCGTCATTGACTGGTCACTGTAGAAGTAATGAAAGGAAGTAAATATTTTGTTCTTAAATTGAATACTTATCACAAATGAAGAGGACATGATCCCCACCTTCATATCAACCCAGTCACAATTTGTATGATGAGCTTGAATATTTCACTGCCGTACACCATACATGTCTTAGTAGAGTTTACATCAAAACAAAAACTGACCATTATTATTTGTGATCAGTATCGATCCAAAGATCAGTGGTCAACATTTTGTTGACAAGATTATATTATTTATCACTTATCACATATCTACCAAATGAGATTACAATTCTAACGACCGCGTTACACAACATGTCCTAGAGGCGTACCAGTGATGTATTGTCAGTCGGTATTATGCTTATCAACTGTTTATGTTCTTGGGTCAGCATGTAATAGAAGTAACCTAATCTGTGATTGTGTGAAGTTTGTATCAGATCGTCCTTCAAACTGGCGGTGTATTTCACAAGTTTATAACCGGCAAAAACTCGCAGTCACGTTGACCAAAACAGGAGTCTAATCAGTGATGTAATTGAATGCACTTGGTGCTGATCCTGGGGTTGGTGTCCAATGTGTTCTAATGAACGTGTATACTTAACCAGACAATATGCACGAAATAAAATAATAACAACAAACTCACCCCCTCCACTTCCCCAGCGTCCATGCTGCTACTTCCCTCGAAATACGCTACAACGGGGTAGACGGTTCATTCACAAATACAGGTGCCCCGCCTTCGCTAGGGCTTGGGTACACAGCTTTCGGTGTTTATCCAGCTCAAAACTATCTTCCTCATGACTATGTAGACATACGTCGCCGGCGCGTCGTCTGCTAGAGGAGGCATTAGGTCAAGTGTGATCGCCCGGGGAGAAACACCGTGAACCGACTTTGTAGGGGTCTGATTGATGCGAATCACCGATACTAGCCATACGGTACAAACTAATCATCCCACTTAACTATGACTAAAGGATCAGCTGTTTAGCAATAAGCGCTTGGGTGGCCTAATAAGGATATCACTGTAGGCAGTGTACCATGACATGTCTTTTGCACGCTCTCTATTCGGTATGCCCGATTCATTACGGAAAGCAATAATCTTAGATTAGTATTTAGATGTCTTAACACACGATGTGAATTATAATGGTATTTCATGGCGATGTTTTCATCGATACATAAAACGACGTGGGTCGTGACAAATGGGGCATAATGAAGCCATTATTAATTCTCAAGCTCCGAAATTTTCAATTTATTTTACCATGCTGTTTCAATCCATATTATTCCCATCAGAATATAATCTAATAAAACGTACCCCCAAGGTTGTATTCAACTTAAAAGCTCCGAATGTTTTATGTATTGAAATATTTTAGTATTTGATGACAGTGGCCCAGTGCCCGAATGTGCCAGACTCGATGGCTCCACGTACCAGAGGTTAAGGGTCATATGTGAAGTTTATGAATGATCGGCACTTTAATATCTCCGTGATAGTGATAATCCAACTGTTCACGCTTGGCAAAGTGCCTTCAGTTCTTCCCGTTTTGGCGATCATCGAAGTTCAACTCTTGACAAGCAGACAAATGAAATCACTCATCCGTGAGGTTTGAGAAGTACAGATTTTATTATTATTAACAGTCCCGCGGAGTGAGTATCTTGATCGCGATGGTGAGTATCATAAACCATTCTTCCGATCGAAATTACCTGATAACACATGTCATTATTATAGGACTTGGTTGAAAGGCGTGTATAATAATAACATATAATTTAAAATCGTAAGTAACATGTACAGTGACACTAAGAATTATTTAGTTATATTATTAGTTGTACATGAGTAGTTGGAAACACTTACAAGTGGCAGCACCATTGTCGCAGTATATACTCAAACTGATATTTTAGTGACATTGTTATCCCATAGGCACTGCCAGAAATCATACAGCGTAGAATTCTTTTAATTGTTAATGCTTAATCGGCTATTAAGAATAGCTACGGATGACGGTTTTAACCGTGTGTGTTATGATACTAGTATATAATCACTGTAGTGTATGCATATGTGATCGCGGGAACTTTGCTCCAAGATCTAAACTGGATCCAAGATTCTCACTTTCAATATCTTAATCACGTACTGGCATAACTCCAGGTCCAGAAGGATAATCGTGTAAATGAAATGAAACCTTAAACATAATTTTATTAAAATTCAACAGACGCCAAACACTCACCACGGGAGGTGGAGATGGGTTTTGGTCCGTGTGGAATTGTGGTCACGTCTAGATGCATGATGCAGTACAAGCACGTGCCAGTTTCTGACATGCGCACATGCACTCGACTGGTGAGGACAGACTTCATTGGAAGTAAGGAATCAAAGGGAGATAGTAAGTTGGACACGGTCTGGTGTAGTCTGTCTAACAGTCCCTGAACCATATTATTTTCCCTTTCGCCCAACCCTGAATGTAACGCTATAGCCTAAAAAGAAGCAAGTCTAGATTTTACCCATCTCATTGGGGATCCTTTTCAATTTAAATGTAGTTGCTTGTTTCTATCAAATAATATATTTTCAGAGACTAAGCGTTAGTCTAGGCCTGGTGATACAGGGTAGGTGAGGTGAGGTGAAATGGGGTTTAACGTCGCGTCCAAGATTATTGCACTTACATGGCGACGTGTATGTGTGGCTGCTTGTAGTCCAGACTGATGCCGATTTATAGTGCTAGCTCACTTAGATACCATGCCGCAGTTTAACATGAATACCCCACTCAGACACATGCACAGTATACTGACTCCGAGCCGACCAGTCCTTGTTTTAGCCCCTTAATGTCGAGCGCCAGACAGTGTAACAACAAGTACCATCTTTTAACGTCTTTTGGTATGACGCGGCCGGGGATCGAACCCCGGAACTTCCGCTCTCCGGGCGGACGCTCTACCACTAGACCACGGAGGCGGTCGGATACAGGGTAGGAGTCAACCGCGTATCATGTGACAAATTGCGACAGTGTTGAATGTAATTAGGGTAATCGTATTTCTAGCCTGATCGTTATGTTAATGATAAAACTTGTTCCACAGACGTGTGTTGGGTCTGTCATACATACCCCGAAATAAATATATCAAGTGAAGCCCCATGCAAGTATATAATAGTTGGTAAGTCTAGATTATACAGTTTCTGAAAATGAAGAGAGTATCTTGGCTCCTTTAGTAAGATAATTGAACCACGTTGTTTTTTGTCAAATATTTCTTTTCAGCGAGTATATGTTAGTCTTATGTGTGTTCCGTGGTGATATAAAAGTCAGTAGTGCAACTGACCCGTGAATATCCGAATAGATAATAGGTCTTCAGCAATCCATGCTTGACGCGAAAGAGGCGACTATACTTGCTGACTTGGTTGAGGCATGTCATCGTATGCCAGTTGCGAGGATCGATGCTCATGATGTCAATCACTGAATTGTCTGTTCCAGACTCGATTATTTCCAGACCGTCGTCATATATGTGGAATATTGCTGAGTGTGGCGTTAAAAAACCCAACAACAACCAAAAAAAACAATAAAAACTGCAACTTGTTCCTCCTTTAAAAGCTACTCACTCTGGAAGTGATGGGTATAACCTGTGCATGGTGAAACACTAAATTTAGTACTGAGGTTTGCTTTGATTTTTTCCATGCTGTCGCTTAGGGCTGGTACGAGTCCGAATGTATTACCCGGGTACCCGACCCCCTATTACCCGACCCTACCCGGAAACCCACAGAAGGGTTCAAGTTGTGGGTACAAAATGTCAGATTGGGAATCGGTTTACCGGACCCCTGGCAAAAGGTATTTAGATAAACGCTGACGTTTCCTCTAACATCTAAGTCAGAAGGAATGAGTGCATAGTCAGAAAGAAATGAGAACAATAAGCGACTTGTTGTGCGCCATGGAGTTTGATTGTTATTGTCATTAAACAATACATCACGTAACTAACCACTGGGTAGTTCTGTGGGCACCAGGGTCCTACTCAGGACCCACCCGACCCGAGTACCCGAGTTACCCGTCCCAGCCCTAGGCGACGACGAATCTGAACATGAAGAGTGAGTGAATGTTGTTTAACGCCGGCTATCAGTTACCCTGTCTGGACCCGACACGTAAACAGCCAAGGGTGACAAAACCTTACCACTCGAGCCAACGTGTTCGCCTCGTTTATAGATGTCTGTCCCACAGGAACATAGGCAGATTCTTTTCATCTCTGGAGTCGCACCCAGGAGGCAGGTGTCACTAAACTTTCCCTTCTAACTATGATGGATGACAGAGAAACAGGATTGAAGGCAACTAGAATGGCGGGATGACAACGTCTCTAAATGATTAATGGAAACCATTACTGATCGATGTTTTAAATAGGTTGTGGATAGACCAATCATGATCGTCCTTCAAATCTGTTATATTTCCACTGTAAACATTCTTTTCAAACATATCACCATAAAAGTATCATATATCCAAATATAACAAGACTACCGTGTATTCGTGTAGTTTCAATAATACGGCACGGTTTGAAAGGTGGGGCGAATAAGTAAAAACTCTTAGTCTGTTATGTTGTATATAGTTGGCAACAAAATTCCATCTCGATTTGGCTATGGCACTGCCGAAATCCAGTGATCAAGGTGTGTGAACAATATTGCTTTCCTTTCATTTACGTTGTGCTTGAAAGTATTTAGCTTTTTTAAGTGAATAAAAAAATCATTAATGTTCAAACAAGACGTTTCTGACAGAAAATGCTACAATTGTTTCAACGGAAGTCCTTTACGACGGAGTCATTTTATTAGGTTTGTGGTTAATAGTATACTGAGTCTAGAATTGCATTGCGCATGTCCTGCGGGTTGAGAATGTAAACTTCCGCTGAACGACGGCGAAGACTATTCCATACAAAATGTCAATTTCTACCCGCAGAACATGAGATGAATAAATAATTATGTATTATTTTAAAGATTACAACGGTGGAAATCCAACAGATGACCTCCAACGTTCAGTCCGAGGTGATTTAGATTAAATACACAGTAAAACATTCAGACACCGTTCCTCATGACATGTCGAAACTGGTAGATTCACTAAAGCTACCGGCAACATATCGCATATTTACATGTTTGCTATTCTTTGTCCCTGCAAAATACCATGTTGGGATAATATGGACCGATAACATGAATGGTTTTAAAGAACAGATATTTATCTACCTTCACCATGATCACTTCAGCAGAAAATTAAATTCTGATTTCTAAGTCATTCCTTACAGATCTGTATGACAGTGGCGGTTGGAGCTATTGTTTTCGTTCAAATTACGCTAATTTGCCTTGGTGAATAGAACATCACACCATTTTTATAGATTTCATATAGATCTAGCATTTTACTGGCAGAATAATACGTGGTTCCTAAGCTACTAATGCAAGTAATACGATAAGGCCAGCCTTCATGTTGTGAATTATTGCATTGTTCATACGAACATGAGTATTCAATGTTGTAAATGCCTGAAAGGATATGCAACAATATAACAGACAAAATGATGATATGCCTGACTGCCCTGGTTATAGCAATAGGAAGCATCAATGGGAAGACCATACAACTAAAAAATGTAGATGGCAGAATCCGTGAACAAAACATAAAACTACATGCTTTGGAGACTTAGATAGGTCGTCATTAAGAAATGGAGGCCATTATAATATTTTAATAAAAATGAGAGAAAGGGCAGAATTTCAACAGTGGTTCTACCTCCATCTATTTAGATAGTTTCAAATACCCAAATTAGAGAGAATACTAAAGACAGAATGATGGAAGAATAGTACGAGGCCAGTTTCTTTTGACTTCTTTTTTTTTAATCATGTTTTGTCATGCAATTATTATTATAATGTTTTTTGCATGGTTCCATACACTAGATCGAGCCAATGAGAGTCTGAATGAATTGAGAGGTGCTTTCGACACGCCATCAGGCTTGCCAACTCCTTCAAGGGCTAAAGATGATCTGAGTCGAGCTGTTCACCCACGCATTTTGACATACGAAGATGGAGGCCAGAGGCCACAGAAGTACCGAGATGCTGCGCTGCATCTCCAGCAGATGCTGTCTCCACAGCCTGAAAGGGTAAGTAAGATTGAATATGATAGTTCACTTTAAACATTGTTGAAATAATGTCTCGATCATTACAAGCAAATACTGGTAAAGATTTATTTTGGGGGCTTGGGGTCTCTTCCATCAGGGAACCCCAAACTTGGAAGTTAATTCTTTGCAATGTATCAGTTCCTCCATCTTTGAAGCTCCACCATCTACACCCATATTTCATATGTTCCCAGAAATGAATGAGGAAATGCCATAAGAACTACATAACCAAATTTGTATTTCATATGATTATTAAACTGTTAAATGACAGATTTAATTTCTTGTTGTTTTCTATGTTTCTAACTCTGTGCTAAAAATATGACTTGTCTGTGTTCCAATGGTTTTGGTATACTGTATGTTATTACCACATTTACCTCTGAACAACAGGTTTCTGATGGCCCTGACCCCTCACCTGTCCCCGCTCGGGGACCCCTTCCCACCCCGGATGAGGCGGCCATAATGCTCCAGCACCAGGCTTCCCTCACCCACCACCTGGAGTCAGAGAACCGCTACATCCGGGTGAGTAGTGGCTGTTCAGTCAAACAATACAACACTGTCAAGCAATACTACACTGTCAAGCAATACTACACTGTCAAGAAATACTACACTGTCAAGCAATACTACACTGTCAAGCAATACAACACTGTCAAACAATACTACACTGTCAAGCAATACTACACTGTCAAGCAATACAACACTGTCAGACAATACTGCACTGTCAAAATGTCAGCTGATTTCATCTTGTCAGTAGGGGCCGTCGGGTAGCCTAGTGGTTAGAGCGTTCGCTCATCACGCCGAAAGCCCGGGTCCGAATCTCGACATGGGCACAATGTGTGAAGCCCATTTCTGGTGTCCCCCTCATGATATTGCTGGAAAATTGCTAAAAGCGGCGTAAAACCATACTCACTCACTCACTCATCTTGTCAGTATAACAGAATTGCAAATCATTCCCACGACTATTTTAGTTTCATTTTTCAAATTGTTCCATTTTGAAATGTGTGTTATCTTGGATTTACAATGTTATTCAATCCAGCAATACTACTAAAGTAGTGTTAAGTGAAATAGTAACAGCTATGAGTCGCCTCATTCCAGCAATCAATATCCTAAAGTTGATGATACTATAATGTGATGTTTATTTTTTTGTGTGTTTCAGGAGGAAATGACCATCTTGCGCCTGAAGCTTGGCGAGGTGCTGGATGAGAACAAGCGCCTGCACGATGAGCTGAAAACAACGGTGGTGCATGAGATACTCCGAGAAGGAGGTGCAGATCTTGCCCAGGTAAACTTCCATCATTCATAAGACCCCTCACTGAGCAAGATGTGTTTTGTTTGTTGTTTAAAACTGCACTCAGAACTATACCAGCTGTATGATGGCGGTCTGTAAATAATTGAGTCTGGACCAGACAATCCAATGTTTGACAAAATCATGAGCATCCATCCATGCAATTGGGATACGATGACATGCATCAACCAAGTCAGTGAGCCTGACCACCAGGTCCCGTTAGTAGCCTCTTACAACAAGCATTGTCGCATTTTTCGGCAAGCATGGGTTGCTGAAGACCTATTCTACCCCGGATCTTCACGGGTCCACTGAGCAAGAACTTGTGGGCACATGTAGCTCAAAGTCATCTAAAGCACTGTATTATGCCCCTCTACTTCCCCAATCAACACACACACAACTGCAGTATTAGATATACCACAGCTGTGATATGACTGAAATACTGCTGACTGGTTTAAAACCACATGCAAAGTTTTTACCAGTGCATTAAAAACATTTCTACATTTGTGGCTGTTTATGTTGAAATCCTTGTCATCAGCTTGCTGTGGCTGTTTTAGTACATGGGCAGTCTGGACTCTGCTCTGAAGGACACAGTGAGTCCCGGGATGGCGAGACACGACTACCGGCGCTGGCAGGTTGAGCTGGTGGGTTCTGCACAGATCATTTCATGTTGATTTACTCCACACCCATGCAAGTGCTTTACCTGGGAAAGCGTGGAAAGTGTACATGGTTAAAGTTGATTTAAACATATTTTATTGTGAAACATCAACTGGATTAGGCACACTACCGAGACCTTCTCCTGAAGGCATTTTAAAATAATTAATTAAATGTACTGTTTGTTTGTTTAATGCCGCACCCAGCAATATTCCAGCTACATGACGGCGGTCTGTAAATAATCGAGCCTTGACCAGACAATCCAGTGATTGACATCATAAGCATTGATCTACGCAATTCGGATACGATGACAATCATCAAATGAGTCAGCGACCCTGAGCACCCAATCCCGTTAGTTGCCTCCTATGACAACTGTAAATTGCTGAAGATCAGTTCTAACCCAGATCTTCACGGGTGATAAAAAAATGTAAGGCTTATGAATATGACATTGTGCAAGATGTTTTCTGTATGGAATACAGAACACAGCAGAGAGTCCTGTGGTGCAATGTCGTCTTTACCTTTCAGGAGAGGCTGAGCTCTCTGCATGCCAACAAATCAGAGCGCCTGGAATCCCAGTTGGCTCATGCAAGGTAGGATGTGTCCTTGTGCAGAGGTCAGAAACTGCAACACTGACTGCTCAAACATTGTTTAGCAAAATATGTTCCTGTTTGCGATTAAAGTATAACAGATGACATAATCATGAAACAGTTAGTCTCAGAAACAATGTGAGAGAAGAATGCCACCAAATAGATTTTTGTATAGGGAAGAATTTCAGATAAGTAATGTGTCAGCAAATGAGACCTGTGAGAAGACCATGTAAGAAAAAATACTACTGTTTCCCTTACCCCTATTACAAGAGTTGTTCCTCCTACCCGTATTACAAGAGTTGTTCCGCTTCCCTGTATTACAAGAGTTGTTCCCCTTGACTTTATTACAAGAGTTGTTCCCCTTGACTGTATGACAAGAGTTGTTCCCCTTGACTGTATTAAAAGAGTTGTTCCCTTTTCCTTGTATTACAAGAATTGTTCCCCTTCCCTGTATTACAAGAGTTGTTCCCCTTGACTGTATTACAGGAGTTGTTCCCCTTGACTGTATTAAAAGAGTTGTTCCCCTTTCCTTGTATTACAACAAGCTCCTTCCCAGCGCGTGACACCTTCGTTACACTCTCGGTAACATCGCTGCCACCAGTGTGGGCGCGGCCATTACAAGAATCTTGAAATTTGCCCTCTAACCCCAAATGTAGTAACGTTTATACTTTTGTTTATGTCTTTGGGAATGCCATCATATTTCAATTTGAAAAGGTTTACGACTGACCATGTTTTCCAGATGAATTTACTTTGTTGTTTTGATAATCAGATTGGTTCGAGATTGCAGACTAACGGAAAACCAACCAACTTCTCCCTTACATTCTTACTATATCAATAACACGATAGTTTTAATGAAACAGAAATTCAAATTGACAAACGAAGAAAGTAATTTAGCAGCTATAAGTGTATTCGGCGTCACGACAGTCGTCACTTGTTTGTAAACAAAACGGTCATTCGGTTGCGAGTTCAACTCCAAGCATGGTTGTGGCCACCTATTCACAGTGGGGAGTTTTGACTGGTGGCAGCGATAGTATAGAGAGCTCCGGGAACGTACTATCGCTGTGAGGAGCTTGGTATTACAAGAATTGTTCCCCTTGGCTGTATTACAAGAGTTGTTCCCCTTTCCCTGTATTACAGGAGTTGTTCCTCTTGATTGTATTACAAGGGTTGTTCCCCTTTCCCTGTATTACAAGAGTTGTTCCCCTTTCCCTGTATTACAAGAGTTGTTCCCCTTTCCCTGTATTACAAGTGTTGTTCCCCTTCCCTGTATTACAAGAGTTGTTCCCCTTGATTGTATTACAAGGGTTGTTCCCCTTTCCCTGTATTACAGGAGTTGTTCCTCTTGATTGTATTACAAGGGTTGTTCCCCTTTCCCTGTATTACAAGAGTTGTTCCCCTTTCCCTGTATTACAAGAGTTGTTCCCCTTTCCCTGTATTACAAGTGTTGTTCCCCTTCCCTGTATTACAAGAGTTGTTCCCCTTGATTGTATTACAAGAATTGTTCCCCTTCCCTGTATTACAAGAGTTGTTCCCCTTCCCTGTATTTCAAGAATTGTTCCCCTTGACTGTATTAAAAGAGTTGTTCCCCTTTCCTTGTATTACAAGAATTGTTCCCCTTGGCTGTATTACAAGAGTTGTTCCCCTTTCCCTGTATTACAGGAGTTGTTCCTCTTGATTGTATTACAAGGGTTGTTCCCCTTTCCCTGTATTACAAGAGTTGTTCCCTTTTCCCTGTATTACAAGAGCTGTTCCCCTTTCCCTGTATTACAAGTGTTGTTCCCCTTCCCTGTATTACAAGAGTTGTTCCCCTTGATTGTATTACAAGGGTTGTTCCCCTTTCCCTGTATTACAAGAGTTGTTCCCCTTCCCTGTATTACAGGTGTTGTTCCCCTTCCCTGTATTGCAAGAGTTGTTCCCCTTGATTGTATTACAAGAGTTGTTCCCCTTTCCCTGTATTACATGGGTTGCTCCCCTTTACTGTATTACAAGAGTTGTTCCCCTTCCCTGTATTACAAGTGTTGTTCCCCTTCTCTGTATTTCAAGAGTTGTTCCCCTTCCCTGTATTACAAGTGTTGTTCCCCTTCCCTGTATTTCAAGAATTGTCCCCCTTGACTGTGTTACAAGAGTTGTTTCCCTTCCCTGTATTACAAGAGTTGTTCCCCTTGACTGTATTACAAGAGTTGTTCCCCTTGACTGTGTTACACGCGTTGTTTCCCTTCCCTGTATTGCAAGAGTTGTTTCCCTTCCCTGTATTAAAAAGGTTGTTTCCCTTGCCTATATTACAAGGGTTGTTCCCCTTTCCCTGTATTACAAGAGTTGTTCTCCTTCCCTGTATTACAAGTGTTGTTCCCCTTCCCTGTATTGCAAGAGTTGTTCCCCTAACCCATATTACAAGAGTTGTTTCCCTTGATTGTATTACAAGAGTTGTTCCCCTTTTCCTGTATTACAAGGGTTGCTCCCCTTTACTGTATAACAAGAGTTGTTCCCCTTCCCTGTATTACAAGTGTTGTTCCCCTTCCCTGTATTTCAAGAATTGTTCCCCTTGACTGTGTTACAAGAGTTGTTTCCCTTCCCTGTATTGCAAGAGTTGTTTCCCTTCCCTGTATTATAAGAGTTGTTTCCCTTGCCTATATTACAAGAGTTGTTTCCCTCCCTGTATTACAAGAGTTGTTCCCCTTGACTGTATTACAAGAGTTGTTCCCCTTGACTGTGTTACACGCGTTGTTTCCCTTCCCTGTATTGCAAGAGTTGTTTCCCTTCCCTGTATTATAAAAGTTGTTTCCCTTGCCTATATTACAAGAGTTGTTTCCCTTCCCTGTATTACAAGAGTTGTTTCCCTTGACTGTATTGCAAGAGTTGTTCCCCATGACTGTATTACAAGAGTTGTTCCCCAAGACTGTATTACAAGAGTTCACTCAGGTCTACAAGGCTTGAACCAAACCCAAAATGATACCTTAGGCAGGAATTTAGTTGTATTATTGAATGAGTTCACTGTTAATCATGTAATGCCAGGTCCCACCGCTTAATCTCTGTATAACATGAAGCGCCATCTTTGAAGACAGGTTATCTGTGCTTAGTAGAAATACCATGTTGTGTTAATGTGATAGCCTTGGGCATGAGACCAGTGCTGGCGAAGGAACAAAATAATATAGCAAGAGTTGTTTCCCTTTCCTTGTCCATACAAGCACGTGACTCCTTCGATACCCAACTATCATCACTGCCACTATTGTGGAGCAGCCATTATTTCAAGACATTTCCCTCTAACCCAGAATCAAGGGACATATAATTATATATATATTTGACTGTTTGTCATTTTAAAAATGTGCATGTCATGTTTCTGAATACTTGATGAGTTACTGAATCCTGAAAAAATATGGTATTTCTTCTAAAACAAATGGTTTGAGATGTAGACAAACGGATAAGCGGATACGTTCTCTGTGATATTCTCACCACACTGGCTATCTGATAGAAGGCTATTGATAACATCCTTTCCTGTTGTCAAACAAAAAGAACAAGTTAACGACAATTGACATTGCTTGTTTGTAAGCATAAGGGCGTGTTACTATTTCATCTCCATATATGACACCTGGCACAGTGGAGAGTTGCAACTGGTGACAGCCATAGCATAGAAGCTCTGAAAACTGGTTATCACTGTGAGGAGCTTGGACAATATTACAAGAGTTGTTTCCCTTTCCAGGTCCGAGCTGGAGAAGTATGAGCAGATGGTGGAGGATCTGAGGTCTCAGCTGCGGATGCATGACACCATCCCGACACACGAGAATGGGCTGTCCACCAACATCTTCCTGTCTGACACACACCGGGCCTTCCACCAGCAGACCATCGACAGACTCACCAAGTAGGACTTGTTCTATTTGAAAGACTCATTAAGTAGGACTTGTTCTATTCGACAGACTCACCCAGTAGGACTTGCTCTATTTAACAGACTCACCAAGTAGGACTTGTTCTACTTGACCGACTCACCAAGTAGGACTTGTTCTACATGACAGACTCACCAAATAGGACTTGTTCTATATGACAGACTCACCCAATAGGACTTGTTCTATTGACAGACTCACCCAGCAGGACTTGTTCTACATGACAGACTCACCCAGTAGGACTTGTTCTATTGACAGACTCACCCAGTAGGACTTGTTCTATATGACAGACTCACCCAGTAGGACTTGTTCTATTGACAGACTCACCCAGCAGGACTTGTTCTACATGACAGACTCACCCAGTAGGACTTGTTCTATTGACAGAATCACCCAGTAGGACTTGTTCTATATGACATACTCATTAAGTAGGACTTGTTCTACTTGACAGACTCACCCAGTAGGACTTGTTCTACTTGACAGACTCACCAAGTAGGACCTTTTCTATTTGACAGACTCACCCAGTAGGACTTGTTCTCTTTGACAGACTCACCCAGTAGGACTTGTTCTACTTGACCAGCTAAGTGGGCTTGTATAGCATCATAACTGAAATCAAGGGCTTCCAACTTAAATTTGTCTAATTTTATTCAAACATTTACCACTAGAAATAGCTCATATGACAGGAGAAGAGTAAGAAGTTTGAAAGTGCTCCTTTAGGAATGCAGCATTTCCTTTATATGTGTTTCCTTCCTTCATAGGAATTAAGGGTTATTAATTTCATGTTATTTTAAATGATGTTAACATCATCTGATACAGGGGTCTTGACTGCGTTCTGTGTTCAGGGAACGTCATAAGCTTGATGAACTGATGGACCATGTGTCTGTTAGGGTGGTGTCCCTTGATTGACCATGTGTTCTGTGTGCAGGGAGCGTGAGAAGCTGGTGGACCACATGGCTAGTAGGGATTGTGTCCCTTGATTGACCGTGTGGTCTGTGTGCAGGGAGCGTGAGGAGCTGGTGGACCACATGGCTAGTAGGGTTGTGTCCCTTGATTGACCGTGTGTTCTGTGTGCAGGGAGCGTGAGGAGCTGGTGGACCACATGGCTAGTAGGGTGGTGTCCCTTGATTGACTGTGTGTTCTGTGTGCAGGGAGCGTGAGGAGCTGGTGGACCACATGGCTAGTAGGGTTGTTTCCCTTGATTGACCGTGTGTTCTGTGTGCAGGGAGCGTGAGGAGCTGGTGGACCACATGGCTAGTAGGGTGGTGTCCCTTGATTGACCGTGTGTTCTGTGTGCAGGGAGCGTGAGGAGCTGGTGGACCACATGGCTAGTAGAGTTGTTTCCCTTGATTGACCGTGTGTTCTGTGTGCAGGGAGCGTCATGAGCTGGTGGACCACGTGGCTAGTAGGGTTGTGTCCCTTGATTGACAGTGTGTTCTGTGTGCAGGGAGCGTGAGGAGCTGGTGGACCACATGGCTAGTAGGGTTGTTTCCCTTGATTGACCGTGTGTTCTGTGTGCAGGGAGCGTGAGGAGCTGGTGGACCACGTGGCTAGTAGGGTTGTGTCCCTTGATTGACAGTGTGTTCTGTGTGCAGGGAGCGTGAGGAGCTGGTGGACCACATGGCTAGTAGGGTGGTGTCCCTGAATTGACTGTGTGTTCTGTGTGCAGGAAGCGTGAGGAGCTGGTGGACCACATGGCTAGTAGGGTTGTGTCCCTTGATTGACCGTGTGTTCTGTGTGCAGGGAGTGTGATGAACTGATGGACCACGTGGCTAGTAGGGTTGTGTCCCTTGATTGACCGTGTGTTCTGTGTGCAGGGAGCGTGATGAGCTGATGGACCATGTGGCTAGCAGAGTTGTGTCCCTTGATTGACCGTGTGTTCTGTGTGCAGGGAGCGTGATGAACTGATGGACCACGTGGCTAGTAGGGTTGTTTCCCTTGATTGACCGTGTGCTCTGTGTGCAGGGAGCGTCATGGGCTGATGGACCACGTGGCAAGCAGAGTTGTTTCCCTTGATTGACCGTGTGTTCTGTGTGCAGGGAGTGTGATGAGCCGATGGACCACGTGGCTAGTAGGGTTGTGTCCCTTGATTGACTGTGAGTTCTGCGTGCAGGGAGCGTGATGTGCTGATGGACCACGTGGCTAGTAGGGTTGTTTCCCTTGATTGACCGTGTGTTCTGTGTGCAGGGAGCGTGAGGAGCTGATGGACCATGTGGCTAGTAGGGTTGTTTCCCTTGATTGACCGCGTGTTCTGTGTGCAGGGAGCGTGATGAGCTGATGGACCACGTGGCTAGTAGGGTTGTGTCCCTTGATTGAAGGTGTGCTCTGTGTGCAGGGAGCGTGATGAGCTAATGGACCACGTGGCTAGCCTGAAGGGCCGACTGGTGGACATGACTCGGAGAGAGGAGGACTCCTATGTCCAGATGAAGAAGGGCATCGAACTGGTGGAGCAGGCTCAGTTAGAGCAGACTCAGGTCAGCAGCACACTCCCACAGCAGTAGCACCACTCTGGTGGGTCAGGGACACACAGCAGTAGCACCACTCTGGTGGGTCAGGGACACACAGCAGTAGCACCACTCTGGTGGGTCAGGGACACACAGCAGTAGCACCACTCTGGTGGGTCAGGGACACACAGCAGTAGCAGCACTCTGGTGGGTCAGGCACACACAGCAGTAGCACCACTCTGGTGGGTAAGGCACACGCAGCAGTAGCATCACTCTGGTGGGTCAGGCACACACAGCAGTAGCATCACTCTGGTTGGTCAGGGACACACAGCAGTAGCACCACTCTGGTGGGTCAGGGACACACAGCAGTAGCACCACCCTGGTGGGTCAGGGACACACAGCAGTAGCACCACTCTGGTGGGGCAGGCACACACAGCAGTAGCACCACTCTGGTGGGTCAGGGACACACAGCAGTAGCACCACTCTTGTGGGTCAGGGACACACAGCAGTAGCACCACTCTGGTGGGTCAGGGACACACAGCAGTATCATCGCTCTGGTTGGTCAGGGACACACAGCAGTAGCACCACTCTGGTGGGTCAGGCACACGCAGCAGTAGAACCACTCTGGTGGGTCAGGCACACACAGCAGTAGCACCACTCTGGTTGGTCAGGGACACACAGCAGTAGCACCACTCTGGTGGGTCAGGGACACACAGCAGTAGCACCACTCTGGTGGGTCAGGGACACACAGCAGTAGCACTACTCTGGTGGGTCAGGGACTCACAGCAGTAGCACCACTCTGGTGGGTCAGGCACACACAGCAGTAGCACCACCCTGGTGGGTCAGGGATACACAGCAGTAGCACCACTCTGGTGGGTCAGGGACACACAGCAGTAGCACCACTCTGGTGGGTCAGGGACACACAGCAGTAGCACCACTCTGGTGGGTCAGGGACACACAGCAGTAGCACCACTCTGGTGGGTCAGGCACACACAGCAGTAGCACCGCTCTGGTGGGTCAGGGACACACAGCAGTATCATCGCTCTGGTTGGTCAGGGACACACAGCAGTAGCACCACTCTGGTGGGTCAGGGACACACAGCAGTAGAACCACTCTGGTGGGTCAGGCACACACAGCAGTAGCACCACTCTGGTTGGTCAGGGACACACAGCAGTAGCACCACTCTGGTGGGTCAGGGACACACAGCAGTAGCACCACTCTGGTGGGTCAGGGACACACAGCAGTAGCACTACTCTGGTGGGTCAGGGACTCACAGCAGTAGCACCACTCTGGTGGGTCAGGCACACACAGCAGTAGCACCACCCTGGTGGGTCAGGGATACACAGCAGTAGCACCACTCTGGTGGGTCAGGGACACACAGCAGTAGCACCACTCTGGTGGGTCAGGGACACACAGCAGTAGCACCACTCTGGTGGGTCAGGGACACACAGCAGTAGCACCACTCTGGTGGGTCAGGGACACACAGCAGTAGCACCACTCTGGTGGGTCAGGGACACACAGCAGTAGCACCACTCTGGTCCTTTTGTCTAATGGAAGCTCGCAATTGGTGTGTGTCTATGATCAAGTCTGTCTGTGATCAAGTCTGTGTGTGTGTGTCTGTGGTCAAGTCTGTGTGTGTATGATCAAGTCTGTGTGTGTGTTTGATCAAGTCTGTGTGTGTGTCTGTGATCAAGTCTGTGTGTGTGTGTGATCAAGTCTGTGTGTGTCTGTGATCAAGTCTGTGTGTGTGTTTGATCAAGTCTGTGTGTGTGTCTGTGATCAAGTCTGTGTGTGTCTGTGATCAAGTCTGTGTGTGTGTCTGTGATCAAGTCTGTGTGTGTCTGTGATCAAGTCTGTGTGTGTGAGATCAAGTCTGTGTGTGTGTCTGTGATCAAGTCTGTGTGTGTCTGTGATCAAGTCTGTGTGTGTCTGTGATCAAGTCTGTGTGTGTGAGATCAAGTCTGTGTGTGTGTCTGTGATCAAGTCTGTGTGTGTGTCTGTGATTAAGTCTGTGTGTGTGAGATCAAGTCTGTGTGTGTGTCTGTGATCAAGTCTGTGTGTGTCTGTGATCAAGTCTGTGTGTGTGTTTGATCAAGTCTGTGTGTGTGTCTGTGATCAAGTCTGTGTGTG
The DNA here is from genome assembly GCF_023055435.1 of Haliotis rufescens. NCBI lineage: Eukaryota > Metazoa > Mollusca > Gastropoda > Lepetellida > Haliotidae > Haliotis > Haliotis rufescens. Next base: position 782,421 of record NW_025964001.1, on the reverse strand, counting down.
TCTGTGATCAAGTCTGTGTGTGTGTGTGATCAAGTCTGTGTGTGTCTGTGATCAAGTCTGTGTGTGTGTCTGTGATCAAGTCTGTGTGTGTCTGTGATCAAGTCTGTGTGTGTCTGTGATCAAGTCTGTGTGTGTGTCTGTGATCAAGTCTATGTGTGTGAGATCAAGTCTGTGTGTGTGTCTGTGATCAAGTCTATGTGTGTGAGATCAAGTCTGTGTGTGTCTGTGATCAAGTCTGTGTGTGTGAGATCAAGTCTGTGTGTGTGTCTGTGATCAAGTCTGTGTGTGTGTCTGTGATCAAGTCTATGTGTGTGTGTCTGTGATCAAGTCTATGTGTGTGTGTCTGTGATCAAATCTGTGAGTCTGCGTGTCATGATAAAATCTGTCTGCGTATCATGATCAGGTCTGTCTCTGTGTCTGTGTAGGCGATGGTGGAGCGGGAACAGCTGGCGGAGGAGCTGGCCAACATGAGGCATAGGTTCGAGGAGCACGTCATGGACTCGCAGCGCAAGATGGAGATGGAGAGGGACTCGGTCCGGAAGGAATCTCGCTTCCTGGTGGATGATCTCAACAATAAGGTACAGGAAGACTAAGTCTGACTATATTCACTGTACTCAGATCTGACCTGAGAGGCAGACTGGCCCAGGTGTCAAAGCTTGCAGTGCAGAGTTGCATCCCTTAGATGTGCCAAGATATATTGGTTGTATTTTGGAGTCCCAGATTTTCTGTCTGATTTCTGTAATCTCTTCAATTCAAGTTCCTTACAGTGAAACAGTGAATGTGCTTGTCGGCAATACAATACTTTTATGCAGGTGCACATTATCACTATGCAGTGAATCGTGCGACTCACACAGCCCTGGTGTTAGTCGTGTTGTGAGAGGCTGTAGGATTTGCTAGACACGTAACATCTGGGTTCTGTACATGGATGTGACAGTTTAGATGCTGTTGTATCAATGTAGACATTGATCACTGAGGGGCAGTGGGGTAGCCTTGTAGTTTCACTCACTCACTCACTCACTCACTCACTCACTCTACTCACTCTACTCACTCCACTCACTCCACTCACTCACTCACTCCACTCACTCACACTCACTCACTCACTCACTCACTCACTCACTCACTCACTCACTCACTCCACTCCACTCCACTCCACTCCACTCACTCAGGGACTCACTCACTCACTCACTCACTACAACTCACTCACTCACTCACTCACTCACTCACTCACTCAGTCACTCCACCCACCCACCCACTCACTCACTCACTCACTTACTCACTCACTCCACTCACTCACTCACTCACTCACTCTCACTCACTCACTCACTCACTCACTCACTCACTCACTCACTCCACTCCACTCACTCACTCACTCACTCACTCACTCACTCCACTCACTCACTCACTCACTCACTCACTCACTCACTCACTCCACTCACTCACTCACTCACTCACTCACTCCACTCACTCACTCACTCACTCACTCACTCCACTCCACTCCACTCCACTCCACTCCACTCCACTCACTCACTCACTCACTCACTCACTCACTCCACCCACCCACCCACCCACCCACCCACCCACCCACTCACTCACTCACTCACTCACTCACTCACTCACTCACTCACTCACTCACTCCACTCACTCCACTCACTCACTCCACTCACTCACTCACTCACTCACTCACTCACTCTATGTGTATGATAGCTGAAGGAGGCGACAGAGAAGCTGACTGTCATCGAGACGCGGCTGGAGAAGGTGACCCGGGACAAGATGTCCGTTATGAACGAACTGGACGAGACGAAGGCAGAGCTGAGGGTGTACAACAAGGAGGTCACTGTGGTCAGTTTCCACCTTGCTCGTAGATTCAGTTGTTTCAGAATAAGGAGAATACCCCAAGGATATCTATGGTAGACTTGTGACATACCATCAAAATCAGTTTTATGCTGTAATTTTCAGTCTCTATGATTGATTTGTCACATTAATATATCTGAATGAATAATAGGTGTTGATAATGCCTGTGCACTGTATTTGGGTACTCTGAGTAATATATATCATTCTAAAAGGTAGGTTTGGTCCCTCCTGGTTTAGGATAACAGAGTGTGTCTCTGTGTGAGAGGACCTGTCGCAATTGTTTTTATCTGTATCAAAATGTGCCGTTCTGATACATGGCTTAATCAACTGCTATGTTGTGTAGGCGACAGAGAACTATCGCAGTGAGACGACGAATGCCTCGCTCCAGAGAAGCAGCGCGGTACAGGAGTCGCACAAGATGAGGATGGAGCTGGACAGCTTCCGCCGGGACCGGGACCAGGTAGATGAGAACAATGACAGTATGGCCATTGTAACCATGTTAAAGATCTTCATCCCCTCTTGCCTCTCCCTGAGCATCCGGTCTGACATTGTTGTCCCTGCTTGCAGCCAACTGCATGTCTCCCACTGACTTTGGCACAAAAAAAGGCTGACCATGCTGTGTCTCTGTTGGTACTCAACTTGACAAGATAGTCCCTGAGCAAGGATGCCTTGAAAAATTTGGTTTCAGAAAAGGAGATAAAAATTAATTGTCTCCTTCCTCAATTTAATGGAAAAAATGGATGAAAATCTAATAATTTGGCCTGTTGTATGTCTTAGGCCTGGCCATTCTGTTTGGATCAGTTGGAAAAAATTGTTACATTCCAGAGTACTGTATTCGACCTAAAAAGCACCGAGGGTGCTCTCAAAATTAGAAATAGAATATTTTTAGAATATTATTTTGGTGAAAAAAACAAAACAGATTTGAAAGAACGTGAATTTCATGGTTTATGCTCACAGCCTGAAATGTTTATATATGACATATATTTTTCCAGAATTTAACTGCCCATAATTAAGGGTGCATATAACACACATGTGTGTATTATACACAAATAAATAAGTCTTGTGTACATTGATCAATCTGAAGGGGCGTTAATTGGGATTTTTCACTAGCCAATATATTAGCAAATATCGCTGGGGCGCTTATTAGAGCGGGGCGATTGTTACATCGAATACGGTAATTCTTAGAATACCACAGTGAACAACTATCTTGGGCACCACCACAGAGTTGCGTCCCTTAGACGTATCAGGCTACTAACACATTCCACCTTGTATCATGCTGCAGGAGCGGAGTCGGAGCCAGACGGAGGTGGATGACTTGCGACGGAGGCTGAACACTGCGGAGCGGGAACTGGTCAACAGCAAGGAGGAATGTATCCATCTCACAACAAATGCTCAGGCCTTGGAAAGGGAGGTAAGTCATGTCAGCCTGACAAGTCCTGGCAGGGTTAATGTATGGAATGAGATGATTGAATGATGAATATTGATTGCCATCTTGTGACTTCTTCAAACATCTGTCGATCTATCTGAAAGTGTCAGAGGATTGTGGATGTGATGTGTACACTACAGCATTACATTTCTAATTTGGTTATACTATTTCTGTTGAGTTTTAGCCCAGTCTTTGTAGATACGCCCTTGCTATTTCACTGTGGCCACTGGTGGCACGGGTGGCCCAGTCGTCTAAGGCGACGCAATTCGCTGTGCATAGTTGTTTCCTTTGGCTGTGCCAGAAACCTGTGATTGTGGGTTTGAATCCCGGTTCACCCTGATCATATTTCTAAGTTTGTCAGCACCATACCCGTGCTTGTGGGTTTCACCGAAGTGGTAAACTTCTGAGACCTGCATCTTCGGGCTTTCCTCCCTCATTAAGCTGACATGCCTTGATATAACTGTATACGGTTCAAAGCGACATGAAACCCAACTCACTCACTCACTCACTCACTCACTCACTCACTCACTCACTCACTCACTCACTCACTCACTCACTCACTCACTCACTCACTCACTCACTCACTCTCACTCACTCACTCACTCACTCACTCACTCACTCACTCACTCACTCACTCACTCACTCACTCACTCACTCACTGTGGGTACTACTCCATTTTTTGTTCTTTCAGCTTCATCTTGCCAAACTTGCCCGGGAGAGCATCGAGAGGACTCGCAATGAGGACCTCAAGTCTATCACCAAACAGGCTCAGCAGAGAGAGATTGACCTCAATAATTTCATTTCCAACCTGGAAGATAAGCATTGTAAGTTCTAAATACTTTCTCATTTTGAATTTTTAAATTACAAAATTTATTTTCCTTTCAATAACTCTTTACATCTTTGTCATAGGTTTTAAAGATGTGATGAAAAGTCTCCAAAGTGTCAAAAGAGTAGGTTAAAATGAGGATAAGATGTTACAGTGTGGGACTTGACTGTGATAGCACTGTGTTGATATGGGTGGTTGCTCATGCTATCAACCAGTGGTTCATGAGCTGCTGTGATGCTGCCAGATTACTGCTGATTGTGGCATAAAACAACACCCACTCACTTACTCCTTGTGTAGCAGTCCAGTGAAGATTCTGGGGTAGAACCCACGCTTCAGCAACCCATGCTTGTCGTAAGAGGCAACTAACGAGATCGGGTCGCCAGGCTCTTTGACTTGGTCGATGTCATCATATCCGAATTGCATTGATTGATGCTCATGATGCACATTAACTGATCTGACTTGGTCACCGAAAGAAAGCTCCAGTTTAATGAGTCTGTTTCACATTTTCTGTAGCCATGACAACGCACGAAATGGACACTATGCTGCATAAACAGAACCGTCTCATCATGAAGCTACGAGACGAGTGTAAGAGGCAGGCTGGACAGATGGAGAAACTCACCAAGAAATACAGGTACGCCTCGCACACCTGGGGGATTGAAATATAAACAAAGCTTCATTCATTCCCAAGGCTTCCGTGTTGCCTGGGTCAGCTGTTCACTTACTGCCCACACCACACACATTGACACGGGGTGGTTGGGTAAGCCTGGTGGTTAAAGAGGCATTAAACCATATTCACTCACTCACCCCACATCGACACAGGGTTGTTGGGTAAGCCTGGTGGTTAAAGAGGCATTAAACCATATTCACTCACTCACCCCACATCGACACGGCATGGTTGGGTAAGCTTGGTGGTTAAACCATATTCACTCACTCACCCCACATCGACACAGCATGGTTGGGTAAGCCTGGTGGTTAAAGAGGCATTAAACCATATTCACTCACTCACCCCACATCGACACGGCATGGTTGGGTAAGCCTGGTGGTTAAAGAGGCATTAAACCATATTAACTCACTCACCCCACATCGACACGGCATGGTTGGGTAAGCCTGGTGGTTAAAGAGGCATTAAACCATATTCACTCACTCACCCCACATTGACACGGGGTGGTTGGGTAAGCCTGGTGGTTAAAGAGGCTTTAAACCATATTCACTCACTCACCCCACATCGACACAAGGTGGTTGGGTAAGCCTGGTGGTTAAAGAATCTGCTGCAATACAGCTAAAATGTCAAGATACAACTTACACATATTCACTGACTTATAACACTGGCAGGGACTATCCTATAGTTTGTTGTTTAACGCCACACTCAGGAATATTCCAGCTATATGATATGAGATTATCACTATCTGTTGCTGCAGATCGGAGTTCAGCCACCTAAAGATTGAGAACGAAGAGTTGAAACAGAGGCTGGAGAGATCCTTGTCAAGACTGGAGGTGCTGGAGGACCAATCAGATCAACACGTACGCGTACACGACAAGATGAAAGAGAGGCTGAAGATGATGGACGACCATGCTCAACACCAGTCTTCCCAGGTAGGTGGCCAGCATCAGTATCTGGAGCGTGAGGACATAGGGTGGGAAGGAAGGCTCCATCATCTAGTCAGATGATCCCTAAGTTTGGATAAGTGCTGTCTACATTTAGTTTTAGTAGTTTGAATGGACAATTAAAAGGCAAAAGACTCCACTCCGTATGGGGTACACTCAACGTGTTTCAGTGGGCACTGGTCAGTACAACTGTATTTGTATTTTCAACTCGCTGGTCAGTATACAACCCAAGCTAGTATTTATATCACTATCTCATCCTACCAGGTACCCATAAACATCACCATCTCATCCTACCAGGTACCCATAAACATTACCATCTCATCCTACCAGGTACCCATAAACATTACCATCTCATCCTACCAGGTACCCATAAACATTACCATCTCATCCTACCAGGTACCCATAAACATTACCATCTCATCCTACCAGGTACCCATAAACATTACCATGTCATCCTACCAGGTACCCATAAACATTACCATCTCATCCTACCAGGTACCCATAAACATTACCATCTCATCCTACCAGGTACCCATAAACATTACCATCTCATCCTACCAGGTACCCATAAACATTACCATCTCATCCTACCAGGTACCCATAAACATTACCATCTCATCCTACCAGGTACCCATAAACATCACCATCTCATCCTACCAGATACCCATAAACATTACCATCTCATCCTACCGGGTACCCATAAACATTACCATCTCATCCTACCAGGTACCCATAAACATTACCATCTCATCCTACCAGGTACCCATAAACATTACCATCTCATCCTACCAGGTACCCATAAACATTACCATCTCATCCTACCAGGTACCCATAAACATTACCATCTCATCCTACCAGGTACCCATTCACTGCTGGGTGATCAGGAAGCAAATTTCACACTAAGTCACTTACATAAGGAGACACTACATGTTTGTAACCTGTGTTTCAGTGTAGGGCATGACCATAGTGGTCACTCTCATCCGCACGCCTACTGTCCACCACAAGCATTGATTAGCTTTATGTCATGTTGCAATCTCATTAATATCAGATCTTGGTTCTTGTGTCTGCTAAGCAAAGATCTGAGGATGTCCCATTATGGGTCAGGTCAGAAGTCAAATAAGAGTGTTGCTAACCATGTCAGAAAGGGACAGTTGGAATATGTTTTGTAATCATGCAACCTCGAAAAGGTTAACACAGGGTATTTCCAACCACAGTTATGGCTGTGCGACTAATTCCATCAAAATTCATCATCTATCTCTCGTTTAAATGGGATAAAAAAATTAAACTGAAGGAACTTTCCATAGCCCATATATTGGCCATCTGTTAATACATTCCAGAATTTTGTTTTCCATTTTCAAATTTTAAATCAATATTATTCCAAAGTGTAGTCTGAAATGGAAGTGGCTAGTTTGAAACTAGTGCAATTAAGCTTGAGTAAGCTGCTTTCTGATTGGCTAATGTCGACATATTAATGATAGGCAACAGAATATCCTGAATACATTGTTGGATTGGTGTATCAGTGGAGTAAGACCTATCCTTCTTGTACAAAGAATCCTTGAAATCAAGAAATTTGTAGCCAGGTATAGACTGTAACATGTCTCTATTTGTAAAGTGACGAGAATTTGTTATTCTAGTTTACTGTATTTCAGATGCTGGAAATCCTCACAAAACTCAGCAGTGTTGTTCGAGATCGACAGCTGCTAGCTCGTGAAGTTGACTTCCTGCGTACACAATTGAGTAGAATTGACCAATCAACCGTCCACAAACTGAGCTCGTCCAGCAAGGCGTTGGTCGATGAGATCCTCAATGCGGTCACCAAGGAAGAAAAGACAGGAAAAGGACATCTGAATCTGGATCCAGAAATATATAAAGTAGAACTTACCAACAATATTAACATTGATGATCTAGTGTAACTGAAAGTATTAGATATAGACACTTGATGGAAACGTAAGATTAGCATCGGACCAGAAAGACAGGCATGTTAGCTTCCTTTCTAGACAGGACTTAAGACTTCCAAGCCACGTTAACCTGACACGCTGTGATAATACTGTTCAAAGAGCCGTAACGACCCAACTCACTCACTTCTAAAAAATGGCAATTTTTTAACTTATCCTGCATTACTCCGTATTGCATTTACTGCTATGTTTGACAGAGAGACGAACTGTGTGAGATCCAGCTGCTGAAGAAAGTTGTCCCAACCAGCCCAGGAGGCAGCGCCCTCTCACAGTCGGCACGTGACCCGGAAGTCATGACGTCACACCAAAAGACATAACTGCTTTGTCACCTCCACGGACGGACGTACTTTGTATCCCTTGTGGAAATTAAAGCTTATTATTTGTTTTTTATATTTTGCGTGTTTCTACATTCATTATATGCTGCTACATTGTTACCTGTTATGGGCCGTGACCTTAGGGTCTTCCCATTCGTAAATTGTAACGTTTATCGCTCGTCTGTGGCTCACGTCACAGTAATTTACGGGCGCAATGTTGTTCCCGCCATTTTGTTTTCTTTCCCGCCATTTTGGCCATTCACCACGTGGCCACGTAATGTCGTGTTCTGCGTTTTGAATTCTCTCTTTGGCTTGGGTAATACATTACATTTATGTATGTTGTTTTGGTGTGCTTAAAGCCTTGCCTTTTCGCTACCTCTAAGCGTAATTGTTTCTTCTCATAAACTTCAATATAATACGAAGTTTATGAGTTACATTATGTCTCCCGTACTCTGTGGTTTTGCCACATGGTTACGTGTTTGCTTAAGGCTTTGCCTTTTCGCTCCCTTTTAGCGTACTTGTTTATCTCATAAACTTTAATAAAATATACTGTTTTTGAGTTACTTTATGCTTCCCATACTTTGTGATTGGCCACACATTATGCTTCCCGCACTTTGTGGCTTTGCCACATAGTTATGTTTTGCTTAAATTCCAGATTTTCTGCCTCGCTGCACTTGTTGCCGCGGGAACAAATCTGGCCGGGGCCGCCCCTTTCTGCCGTGATTGTACGACGCCCTGTACTTTCACAAGGCAGTGCCGATGTTGCAGTCATTCGTCGCTGTGATCCTTCAGCTCATGCGAGTATCCAGGACACACCTCGCTCAACGTGCTCGTCGACCCCCACCTACGTTGACGGCAGCAGCGCTCAGCGGAGCTTCACGGCGGCTCCCAACGTAGAGTCTGCCTCCCATGGCACGACATACGACCGTTCACGGTCTCCTACTCCACCGGCGGCTCCAGCGCTCCCAACGTAGAGTCTGCCTCCCATGGCACGACATACGACCGTTCACGGTCTCCTACTCCACCGGCGGCTCCAGCGCTCCCAACGTAGAGTCTGCCTCCCCTGGCACGACATACGACCGTTCACGGTCTCCAACACCGTCAACGCTGATGTCTCCGGCGCCCCCGGCGCCCCCGGCGCCCCCGGCGCCTCTGATGACACGGCGCTCCCGGCGCCTCCGGCGCCTCTGATGACACGGCGCTCCCGGCGCCTCCGGCGCCTCTGATGACACGGCGCTTCTGATGACGCGGCGCCTCCGGCGCCTCTGATGACACGGCGCCTCCGGCGCTTCTGATGACGCGGCGCCTCCGGCGCTTCTGATGACGCGGCGCCTCCGGCGCCTCTGATGACACGGCGCTTCTGATGACGCGGCGCCTCCGGCGCCTCTGATGACACGGCGCCTCCGGCGCTTCTGATGACGCGTCGCCTCCGGCGCTTCTGATGACGCGGCGCCTCCGGCGCCTCTGATGACGCGGCGCCTCCGGCACTTCTGATGACGCGGCGCCTCCGGCGCCTCTGATGACACGGCGCCTCCGGCGCTTCTGATGACGCGGCGCCTCCGGCGCCTCTGATGACGCGGCGCCTCTGATGACACGGTGCCTCCGATGTCTCGGCGCCTCTGATGACACGGCGCCTCCGATGTCTCGGCACCTCTGATGACACGGTGCCTCCGATGTCTCGGCGCCTCTGATGACTCGGCGCCTCTGACTCGGCGCTCCCGGCGCCTCCGATGACTCGGCGCCGCTGATGTCTCGGCGCTCAACAAGCTTCATGACTTGTTCATGACAAGCTGATGACTCGGCGCTCCCGGCGCCTCCGATGACTCGGTGCCACCGGCGCCTCTGATGACTCGGCGCCGCTGATGTCTCGGCGCCTCTGATGTCTCCGCGCTCCGGCGCCTCCGCATCCTCTGATGTCTTCGGCGCTCAACAAGCTTCAGATCAACAAGCTTTATCAAGCTCAGATCAACGAGCCGACCATCCGATCTTCTACTGCGGCTTAAGGGGCACCATCGGCAATCGCCTCCCCGGCGCCACTGCCCTCTTCTCTTGCTGCCGTCTCATAACTCGTCACACGGAGAAGCATGGTGAAACAACTGTCGCCGCTCCTGTCGCTACTCTCCCGTCGGTCTTCGGGATCGTGACTATCGTACTACTTCCTGGGTGGAATCATTTCAACCAATAGACAGTTGGTCTGATTCAGCTTGCCCACTGAGACGTTATCCATAATCCCGTCGTTTAAAGCGCTATGATTCCGGAGAGATGACCTGCGGGTTTCCATCGAAACAGAGCGCCATGTGAACAGCGTCTGTATCAGATTCGATGACGACATCCACTTACAAAGAGTTTACTTCGTCGACATCGCAGACATCAACGCTGTTCTACCCTACCCTAGCGCCAGCGTTCCTGAGAGAGACTCTTCCTCGGCGCTCCCCGGGTTTTACACGACGCCCATGGGGTTCCGTGTTTTATCGCAAACTCGGGTACACCACTTGATCGTCTCTCACACAGTTCATTGAGGATTGTCTGTGTGTGGAGTTTGCACCTCAGTTCCGACTCCAAGGCGGTTTTCTCGGCTACTGCGCAGAGTGATTTACATGTCACGTGTCAAGTACTCGGACTGTCAACAACTCCGACCGGATTTAGGTCAACTTACCATGGCAAGGGGTGCCATGTATTTCTACAGATTGGTTTCCATGTCTACCTGTACGCTTGGTGATACCACTCAACCAGGCGCCTGTCGCAGTCCATCCATGCACGGATGTTGGAAACAATAGACCTCCTCTACCAACACGGCTGTCACGAGGAACCTTGTTTCATCAACCCTTCGCTATAAGAACGATAGCGCCTATAGGCGTTCAAGGGATGGAAAAGATCGCCTTCCTTCGTCCGGTTTGATCTTTTCGACTACGACACCTTCCTATCTTCCGCCTTGACTACCGGACACAGTGTCGATTTGATACTTAAAGTCCCTCGGCCGTCCCACTGACCCCTGTTGCATACCTGCCTCGTATCGTGTTGTCGTCCTCCATCGTCACCTCGATATAAGAACAGGAGTACTTATACGCCGCTTCAGGGATGAAAACGATCTCATTACTTCGTGCAATGGCCATATTGCCTCGACTTCCTACTACCCGGTTACGTCGATGCCCCGGCGGTCGATTGTGAAGCTAGTTTACTTCGTCTACTTGAGGTTGGCTCGCAGGCGATCACACCTTTTTCCGAATCGTACCGACGGTACGCAATCGCAGACCCCTGTTGCTGACTACCTCCCCTGCCACCTTGTCAGTGGCTAGTGGCCCACGCCAGCCCACATTGTGACCACCTGTGATCCAGAGATCAACACCATAGGCACAGCAACAGCCTCGAGATAAATGCTTATCCAGGACGGCACTTGCTGACAGTGCATTCTCGGTCACGCCCTGTTGATCGTGTCCACTGACGACGTCACCGTAGTGTGGTGTTTGCGGACCCAGAGTTCTCGCCCCTCTCCCGGCGCTACAAACTCGACCGGCGCCCCCGAGAATCACCATCTTAGGCGTTCCAGGCGCCTCAAGCTCTCCGACGCCTCACGCTCTCCGGCGCCTCGGGCCAGACTATGTGAAACGGTCGACACCCCAACCCTAGATCTGTTTGCCTCATATCTGAATGTGGCCAGCAGTCGTCTTCCATTCCACCTGTGCCGGATACGACCGCTGTGGCAGTCGAAGCCTTCCATCGTTCCTGAGAAGGATTACGCGCGTACGCTTTTCCGACTCCGGTTCTCCCTCCCACGGTTCTTCAGAGATCCAGGCCACTCGACCCCTGCCATTGACTTTGGTCTCGCCTTATTGGTCAGCCAGAAGTTGGGTTATCGACCTCCGAAACATAGCCAGAGACAACCCCTGGAACTTCCGGTGTGGTCCAACCTTCTGCTCCATCCACACGGTCTGTTGCCACACCCTCATACCCGCATGTTATCGTCTGCACGCCTGACACACATGCAGAAAGCCAAGGGCTATTCGGCTAGAGCGACCAAGGCTATTGCTTCAGCCCACCGTCCATCGACAGGGGGACTGTATGCTGATAAATGATGCTTGTTCCAGGCATTTTGTTCTGACAAACACCAGGATCCGATGACAGCGTCACCGCAGATCCTGGATCAGTTCCTTCTGTACTTGTGTAGCACCCATCGGTTGAAGGGCTTACCACCCCCACATACCTGGTCGCCATCTACTCCTTTCTGGCCATCCCGGACGATCGGAGAAAGACGAAAATTCCCGACCTACGGGCCTGGCTGCGCTCGTTCAGTCTTGAAGACCTGAAGACCAAGTTCGGACCGCCTGCGTTGGATCTGAATGTGGTCTTCAATGCCCTTCGAACCACTCCCCTCGTCTTCCTTCTTCGACCTTAAGTAGAAGACGGGTGTTTCTACTGGTTTTAACTACTGCCGCTCGAGTCCATGTACAGCACGCCCTCGACGTCTCCCATGCCCGGTTCGAATGCGGTACCCAGGGCGCCATTCATCATGGACCGTACTGGGACGTCAGCGTAAAGACTCAACTCCCAGGACAGCCTGATAGATCATTCCTTGTCCCCTCCCCCCTCGTCCAGTGTGGGTGCCGAGGATGAGGATGAGCGTCATTATGCCCAGTAAGGGCACTGAAGGTTATTCTACGATCTAAAGACTGCCGCAAGTCTAGGAAACACCTTTTTCTGCCGGTCTCCCCTTCGTCGCTGTCGTTGGTCAGCCGGAATACTTTTCCCTGTGGCTCCGGGCGGTCATCCTTAAAGCGTATGAGCCGCCGGATTGGACCCTCCCCCCAAAGGCTATTACCTGAAATAAAATGAGATCAGGGCGATCGTATTTACACTGGTTCTTCACGGTATACTGTTCCATCCCGTCGTTCAGGGAAGCCTGTTCGTGGCGATCGGACACCGCCTTCACCAACCACTACTTCCGTGATGTAGCCTTGAAAGTTGTCGCCGGCGTTCACAGTTTTGGTCCCTGGTTGTAGCCCAACAGGTCATCTATCTCCGACGCCACTGATTCTCCGATACCCTGAGCGGGGCCCGTCGACCTTTCTGGTGTTTATCACCCCAGACGAGACGGCTCTCTTGCGTTCCGCATTCGCTCTTAGGTCAGTTTTAGTTTTGGGTTACCCGACTCATTCTATTGCTGTCACCTATCCGGGTTTTACTTTTTGCATCAACTCTCGTTTCCTGACGACAGGAATGGTAGTAGATGTGGACACCGGCGCCGACGCCAACGCCGCTGCTTCTATGGTACCTGAGCGGTGCCCGTCGACCTCACCGGTGTTCCTTGCCTCCAGCCTAGAGGGCTCTCCTGCGTTTCGCATTCGATCTTGGGATTGGTCGTAGATTTTGCCGCCGACGCCGCTGATTCTTCGATTCCCCGAGCGGGGCCCGTCGAACTCTCTGGTGTTTATCACCTCAGATTAGCTCTAGGTTCTACTGCGTTTCGCTTTCGCTCTTCGGTAAGTTATATATTTTGGCTACACGCCTCATTGTATTTCGGTTACCTATTCGGGCGTTTCGTTTTTGCATCGACTCTTGTTTCCTGAAGACAGGAATGGTCGTAGATGTTCCGGTCATCACTTGTATGCGGTGCGGATTCATCGGACCTTGACGAGGGTTTAATATGGTTCACATCTGCAAGTATGCCCACCGGCCAAGCCGTCTGATAAAGATGCAATACGGAGTAATGCAGGATAAGTTAAAAAATTTAGTAAAATCTAAATATTTTTTACATTTGTATACTTATCCTGCATTACGAAGTCTAAGTTCCCTCCCTTTCGCTACGCTACCTCCCCACGAAGTTTCAGATGTTATGTTTAAAGCAGTTATGTCTTTTGGTGTGACGTCATGACTTCCGGGTCACGTGCCGACTGTGAGAGGGCGCTGCCTCCTGGGCTGGTTGGGACAACTTTCTTCAGCAGCTGGATCTCACACAGTTCGTCTCTCTGTCAAACATAGCAGTAAATGCAATACGGAGTAATGCAGGATAAGTATACAAATGTAAAAAATATTTAGATTTTACTAAAATTATATAGGTAAAAGATTGCATTCATTTGCCTTATGTGTAGAGCTGTAATCAAATATCAGCTGAGATTGGCATGAGGAAAATGATACTATTACAACACATTTGTCTTGGACTTCCTCTATGGTTGCTTTTGGTCATTATGAGAAATGTCTAGTTGTGAGTGAAGGTCATCTTCCGAAGGCAAGGGAGTTAACTGACTGTAAAATTCCAGTTTCCACACTTGCCGACGAGGTTGGATTTTCTAGGCTCGATCGGAGTGCCACCGGTGGCTATTATGAAATCTGTCCCATCTATGTCCCTCCTATTGACCAATCAGATTCCACTTCTCATATCACTTGCATTTGCTTCAAACAAAATGGCAGCGCCCAGTCTAGACGATCTGATCGGTAATCAAGATCTATACTGAATAAAAATGGTTTCACTTTGCGAAGTGCATCAAATCACGTGAGCACCTTGATTAAAACCATGAGCTTTGGCAAATATCTGATGACGCATTTACAAGTCCTGCAATTGACATGGAAATCTACGCAGCAGGTGTCGATTTCGGTACACGATTTTGATTGGACTATCCATAGACTTGTTAGACCGGGATAATATAACTCCATAATTCGAGTCTAGAGCAACAAGGGTGGAAACTGAACTTTTATAGTGAGTTAACTCCCTTGACATGTGAAGATGAGTGAAGGTATGCACTCAAGCTGCTGTGATAGTGTTCTACAATGTAGTGTGGTAGTCCTGCTTGTATAGTGTTGCCACAATGTGAGTCTACATGATGTGGACATATTTCATGTCTGTGTTTATCTACTGTAACCGTGCTCTCTTTAGAGAAACTTTGACATGGATGATCTGTCTGTAGAATTGGAGCAGGATATTCACTTTATGAATGCCATGAATAACGCTCGTGCAGTAATACCGGGCAGATATGTTAGTTGCCATTGTACAAAGCGATCTTAGCGCTAAGGTGATCGTAAGTCCATACCTTAAAATAGTCTTACGACAGTCATAGTGCGAAGTTTGTTTTGTACACCGGCACCCTGGACCATTGTCAGTGGTGTGACTGGATTCTATTCTAATGGGTAGACATAAGGGAATATCTGAAAAATGCTAATTGTGCAAAATACTTTCGTCTGATTATGTTCTGCTGAATTGTTTTCAGATTTAAATATGAACATATTGGGATTTTGCATTTTGTTTCAAAGAAGAATAAAGTGACTTTTGTGTGTACACTTCCCTTTTAAGTATTCAATCTTACCGTGCTTACAAGACTGAAATAAAGTCTACAAGACACGCTTTTGTCCAGTGGCTGATAATGTTTACTCCCATGTTCAGTGCTTCACATATGTATCAAATTTGTTCAAGCGTGTTACACTGTTTGTTGATCTGAGTTAAACCTGGGAACTGATGGTTTAACACTGATGTATGTATATTCAGCCAGTGGACTTACTTACAGTAGCTTTGTATCCACATACTGTCTCAGCTAATTGGGAATAGTATTCATCCCAAGCTTTATACAACTGCTGCCATTGAAGATGAAATACTCTGTTGTTCTTAGGGACATTGAGGTGGCACATGTGGAGTAACATGTTTCATGTACATTTTTTCTAAACTGTGATATTTGTAAACTATTTTAATTTTACCATTATACTGTACAACATGATGTGTGTTTTGTTATCTTTTTGTCATTTGAAGTTTCTTTAGATACATGTGAGCACTTCATCATAACTATGGAGAGTTGCTTCCCTTAGTAAAGCCAGGACATGTTTGTTTGGTGCGTTTTATCAGTGGAAATCAGCTATGGACATTCCTACACATACAGCTACACAACACTGATATGCTCCTGATAGTCTGTTCAAGCAGTATTGACCCCACTTACTCACAGTTGGGATATGGCCCTTGTAACACCAGGTGTCTTAGCACTATAAGTGTCTGTGTCTGTGTTCCAGTACAGGACTTGCCACTGGCGTTTTTGAAAGGTTGCCTGATGATGTAACATAGACTTACAACAGTGTATACTTGTTTGTTCGTTTAACACAGCATGCAACAATATTCCAGCAATATGACCATGGCCGATAAATAATCGAGTCTGGACAAGTCAATCCAGTGATTGATATTATGAGTAACAATCCACATGCCATGATGGTCTGTGCACGTTGATACGCCAGCAACAAAGTCACTGAGCCTGACTTCCCTGTGCATTAAGTATTCTCTTTCAACCAGCACAGGACCGCCTCTGTGGTCTAGTGGTAGAGCGTCCGCCCGGAGAGCGGAAGGTCCGGGGTTCGATCCCCGACCGCGTCATACCAAAAGACGTTAAAAGATGGTACTTGTTACCCTGTCTGGCGCTCGGCATTAAGGGGCTAAAACAAGGACTGGTCGGCTCGGAGTCAGTATACTGTGTCTGAGTGGGGTATTCATGTTAAACTGCGGCATGGTATCTCAGTGAGCTAGCACTATAAATCGGCATCAGTCCGGACTAGTACAAGCAGCCACACAAACACACACACGTACATGCACGTCGCTATATTAGTGCAATAATCTTGGACGCGACGTTAAACCCCATTTCACCTCACCTCAACCAGCACATGTTGCTGGGGACCTAGTCTAACCTGGAGGGGGCACGGGTGGCCCAGTCGTCTTAGGCGCCGCGATTCATTGTGCAGAGTTGCGTCCCTTGGGCATGCCAGAAACCTATGATTGTGGGTTTGAATCCCTTTTCGCCCTGATTATGTTTCTAGGTTTGTCAAAACCATATCCATGCTTGTTGGTTTCACCAAAGTGGTAAACGCCTGATACATGCATCACTACTGGCTTTCCTCCCACATTAAGCTGACACACCGGGATATAACTGGAATACTGTTAAAAGCGGCATTAAACCCTACTCACTCTAACCTGGAATCCCATGGGACACTATTCTGATGAAGTGTGTGCAGGTTGGGATCAATGAGGACTCTATCATCCCAGGGGAACCTCCTGGAGCCTGACCTGAAGTATTGCTATGTGGAAAATTTCATCTCCTCACTCTTGCAGATCTTGCACATTTACCCTGGGGAAATACAACCTGTCCTCCCAAGATTGCCACTTAGGATTAATGCAACCAAGACACGTTTCATCTCAACCGTTTGTGTTCTATTAAATATTCTTGTTGCAGCGTTCCCAAGGAATACTAGAATCGGATGATAGTAGGTTTGAATCGTGGAATCACTCTGACTCATGTCATTGCTTTGTAAGTACCATGTGCTAAAGGGTTAACTCTGCTTGACTTCAGACTTTCCTCCAACATGATGCTTTGATGTTGAGCTATTTAATGCGACATTGAACCCAGCTCACCTCTTACTCAGTGGCTTTCTTCCCAGATGTAGATGTATATTAAGAGCTTGTCTGAAATGACTTGCAGACAAGTTAATTAATCTTTTGGTGTCTTCCCTTCCAAGTTACCATTGCAGATTGAAAAGTTTGTGGCCTCACATACTTCCCATTTAAAGCAAGATTGTTCACATTGTCAATTTTTTCTTCTTTAATACCTTGGTCCAGTACTGCTCCTCCTTTGTTGTTCCTGCCTTATAAACGTATTCATGTTCTGACCCCTAAACAGGCGTTGGGGTAGTGATTAAAGTGTTCACTCTGTTGCTGAAACTTTGCTAAAGCAGTGTAATAGCATACTCTCTCTCTGTCTCTCTCTGTGTGTCTCTCTGTGTCTCTCTCTGTCTGTCTGTCTGTATCTCTCTCTCTCTCAAAAAGCTGGAATATTACTGAGTGGGACCTTGAACAGAATGTGCATGCAGGCACTCTCCTTGAAGTAGGACACAATAGCGTGTGTTTTACACTTGGTAATTGAAATTGACTGTCTGGATCCGAACCAGGTTTCCCGTATAAAAGAAGCATTTTATGTAGTATTTCTTTTATATATATACTACTCAAAAGAAGTTAAAGAACACCAGATATATAATACACGATTTAGCAAATTGGTCATGACATTATGTGTTATAACATAACTAACATCTAATGTTTGGCAACATGTTGCACCACGTCTGTGGTATTGCTGGTCCTCCTGACACTTTCTGGAAACAGTTCTGCTAGTCACGCAAATTAATTGAAAACATGAGCAAAACACAGGAATATAGTCGCCCAAACACAACGCTGCACCTGTCCTTAGCAACAACCAACACAGTTTTCATGCTCAGCATATGAAAGTGGTGATGTTCATGGTGCACGTGCATGCTTTCCCTTTAAGAAGGCGATGACGATGATCGTGTAATCACACTTTCCAAAACCATGCCACAGAGACGACATCTGACTGATGTTGATAGAGGACGAGCCATTGGTTGACTCCAGGATGGCCTTTCTTTACGTGAGGTGGACAGAAGATTGCAGGTGTCCACCTCTGTCATTCACACCCTTTGGCATCGTTTTGATGCCACTGGCAGAGTGCAAGAGCGACACCGTTCTGGACGGCCAAGGTGTACCTCACAACGTGATGACCGATACCTGGTTCTCCAAGCACTCAGGCAGCGTACATCAACAGCAAACAACCTCAGGTTACAGTTAAGGGCTGTCAATAACACTGTCGTTAGTGATCAGACGGTGCGAAACCGTTTACGAGCTGCGAACTTGAGAAGTCGACGACAAGCAGTGAGACCACCTTTACGTCCAGTTCACAGAACAGCACGTCTGGCTTGGTGTCGACAACGTGCGTTGGAACAGACAGCAATGGTCTCGTGTACTGTTTACAGACGAGTCGCGATTCTGTTTTGCAGCTCAATGATGGGTGAATACGGGTGTGGCGTCGTACTGGAGAGAGATTCACTGATGGCACAGTACGTGAACGTGTCGCTTTTGGTGGGGGATCAGTGATGGTATGGGGAGGATTCAGTTGGAATCACAGGACTCCTCTGTACCATATCGTCGGGAATCTGAATTCTGCCAGGTACAGTGATGGGATTCTTGAATCCCTGGTATTACCCACACTTCGTCAGATTGGTCGAGATGCTATCCTTTTAGGACGACAATGCAAGACCCCATCGCGTTCGGATTATCACTGACTATCACACATAAAGGCAGATTACTGTTATGCAATGGCCTGCTTATTCACCAGATCTGGCGCCCATTGAACATCTTTGGGATGCCTTGGGAGGAGCTGTTCAAGCTAACCATCCACCTCCTGTTAATCTCCAGCAACTGTTAGGATTTCTTCATCAGGAAGGGCAAGCAATTCCACAAGAAACACTGCAGCAGCTTGTCCGATCTATGCGCAGAAGATGTCAGGACTGTATTCCTTCCAGGGGTGGGCATACCCGATATTGAAGGAACAGGATTATTCTGAACTGTAGTGTGTGACTTTTGATTTATAGGGTACATGCAGTTCATATTGTTTTGCTCTGGTCAGCTGTATGCCAGCGTTTCTTTCGTCAATGAAATATCATGATTAAATACTTATCTTTCCCAATCAGTGTTCCTGTGTCCACGATTTATTTTTTTAGTGATTTCGATAACTTATTTGGATTTTCTTTAACTTCTTTTGAGTAGTATATTTTCTCACTGTTCAAACCTGCACTGCACTGCACTGCACTTGCTCAGAATGATATCTATTATTAAGTATGACGTCCTCAGTTTAGATGTTGCCGTGTCAGATGTAGAAGGTATATGTTAAAATACGAATGGATTTGCCATGTAAATGTTCACCATGCCTTGCTCGAAGAAACTCAGGTTAATCTAATTGACGGCTTCAATACGGTTTACACATTTGAGAAGAAAACCTTCACTAGCAATAGAAAAATACGAAGAATCCATGTTTGAAGAATGCCAATCCAATCTTTGAGGCTCTTTACGACATGTTTTTTTTTAATAACGTTTCATCAGCATCAAAGTGAATGCTACCTATCGAGAAGTCCTCCGTGTTTTCTCCGCAATTATCTGATTATGTTATTTCAAACAATAAAATATTCATGCCTTTGTCATGCGGAGATTTCTTATGATTCTGGAAGGGGTTTTGACGCTTTTTTTCTTCCATGCACTCAAGATACTTGTAAGATCCCGTGTTCTCTCCCGTATGGTGACTGCAATACCTTGTTGGCAGGGATGTCTCGACGTCAACAGAAATGTCTAAGTGATAAATAATTCACCCGCGACAGTCAAAGTCGAGGCGGGCAAAGGAGATCACTTCTCACTGTACTAAGATCTGTGAACAATTGCAGAACCATCGTCTTCCTCAAGTAAGATACTTCCCATGACCTTTGAGGGCGTAATTACAGCGTAAGGATAAATTTGAAAAAGCCCCACTCGCCTGCAAGATTCCCCAGGTCCACACAGCATCAGTTACTGGAGGTGCCACCTTGGATGTTGAAGTCATACGGTCCAGTAGTATGCCACTCCAGCTTTAAACAGCACCATCTCTATGTGCATCAGGATTCAAAGCGTATCTCTTTCGCCGATTTCTATCACTTGTACAGAAATAAATTGCTAGTGATTCCTTGATTCTGCTGTTTCCTGATTGGCTTGTGTCACATTACTGCGCTGAACGATGGCTTTGATTTCGTATTGTTGTCTACATTTTTTTTGTTTACGATTAAATAAGCAGTCTGTGAACTTATTGATGGCGTATTTATTTATATATACATAAGAATACGCGGATTTAATAATAAATGGACACATTCTTATTCTTCTTCCTCATCTTACTCTTCGTATTAAAACTTATAAGGAATTAACGTGACAGACAGACATTATTAGGTCTGTTGACGGTTATCACAGAAATCAGAAGTTGAGATTCCCTTGCAGTTATAAATAAACTGTGTATATACACGCAAGTGCAATTATCTTGAAGTCTCGATCACAACATGACCATCCTCATCAATACAGAATATTTCGTGAGCAAGGACATAATCTTTGACAGTCAGATATGACCATGAGAGACAGTATACCTGTAACCCTTATTTATTAATAATCATTTCAAATCTTCCATTTCAAGAGGCCACAGTTATTGACTGTGATGGGAAATGACCATTAAGCATCATATACCCTTATTTGGAAACTGACGAGCAAAAGAAACGTTACCAATCAACATTGTTTGTTCCTAAAACCAGAACAGGAAGATACTTGTATGGTCAAAAGACACGAATTAACAACATCATTCCAAGTTGCGCCATGAGAATCAAGTTGGCCTAAAATGTACCCTATTGCAGTTTGATATGCATCAGTTGTGAGGATGAAGGGTTTGCTTTGGTCGGGATGCAAGGATGGGGGCTGTTGAAAGGGCTTGCTTTGGCTTTTCGAATGCCTGTTGGCAATTGTTTGACCAATCGAAAGACGCATCTTTTTTCAGAAGGTTGTATGGAGTGGAGGCGATGCCAGAACCGTTTGCTACAAATTTGTGATAATACAAGACCAAATCTAAAAAATGACTCGCATGGACATTTTTAGAGGGTGGGATCTGTGTGACTGAATCTATTTTTGAAGGATCGACATGGATGCCATCTTTGCTGAAGACATGCCCTGAGTATACTGAATCGCAAAAGAAACGTCACCATTGCTGCAGGGGTGGTTCATTACGAAAAATGACAAGCTGCGGTTGTGTTTGTTGAGGTGACATTTATTCCATTATGAAAATACTTCCCCAATCAATCACCCTGTAATAAAATATAACATTATGTACTAAACGTAGAATAACATTCAAAGGTGCGGCTGCATATTAATTATATCCTAGTTTTAGCAGTCAAATTAATACATACATGCAACCCATACAGTTATACATCACTAGTTCATTGGAGATAACTTATATTATATACAATTTACAGAACTTTCAAATAGTAATACATATATTAAATATCTGTTATAACTGAATATATCAGTTACACACTATATAGTTTGAGTGAGTGAGTATGGTTTTACGCCGATTTTAGCATTATTCCAGCGATATCACGGCGGGGGACACCAGAAATGGGCTTCACACATTGTACCCATGTCGGGAATCGAACCCGGGTCTTAGGCGTGACGAGAAAACGCTTTAACCACTAGGCTACCCGACCGCCCCGGGTGTGTCTATAAACCCACATCATATAGGATTATGGAATTCCTATAAAAAGGAAATATAACATAACTATCATGCCTGAATACATACATACATACATACATACATACATACATACATACATACATACATACATCATGACAACCATTTCCTTAAATTATAGAAAACCAACTTCTAATTCAATCCTTACATTCAAAACTCCCAATCAAATCATGCTCTCACACATACTTACATGTTTAACACTTTATACTGATAACATAGACATCTTGATTATTTGATATCATTGGTAAGCATTTACAATATTTTACATTATTGATAACATATTTAAACGATAAGTTAGAATTTGATTTAGGAAAGATAATGTAAATAACTAACCTGAACTATATGTAGTCCATGTCTTGTCTGTGCAGAGATATAAGCAGAGTGAATAAAAAGTGTGCAAATGTTTGGGAAGAAAGCTGTAGTAGATAATGTTAATCAGCTAGGGAGCTGAAAGCTATTGTATTGTCACGCTAGAGAGTTTGTGACAAAGGGACAGGAATAGACTAACCTGTACACCCTTCAATAAAATGGACCAACCGCTTGGACTCTTAACCCAAGCTTATACATTTTGTACTACAGCTAATGAAGATATATACAACTACTTGAAATAAAAAAACTAAAACTATATTCCTAAAAACTATATATTCAATATCCTGTTACACCATGGATAGATATATGAGAAACCATATTTGTCCAAACACTGTAAACATACTTTGAGACACATTGAAAAGATGAAACTTGGCAAAACTGATCATCAAGGTTGAAATTAAAGTGTCAAATGTTCTTAAAGTGAAACACAACACTAGTCTCTGAGAAAATGGCATCACAGGTCAGTATTGTGCATTGATGACAGCCATGCAACCTCAATACATGGAATGGATGAAGCGGTTGATGAAGGCCATAGGCACTTCACCCCACACTCTGAGGAACGCCTGACACAGTTCAGCTGTAGTTGTCGACCTTGGTCGGACGTCAGTCAACCGTCTTTGAATCTCTTGGAAGTCTTTTGGTGCTCTCACAGTGTGGGCACGAGCGTTATCATGCTGAAACTCGTGGCTGCACAGACGTGTCAAATGATGTATGGCGTGTTGTTTCAAGACTTGATCAATGTACCGAGCTGCAGTGACACCATTGCCTCTCCCTGGACCGATGTTCTGGAAGCCCACAAGACCAACCCTCTGTGCGAGACCAATTCCACCCCACACCATGATGCTCGGACCAACCCACGAGTCTCTCTCAACAACACAAGCATCCGAATCATGTTCCCCACAGCATTGCCAGACTCTCTCTCTCTGCCATCTGCTGTTGAGATACAGTAACAGCTCTCGTCTG
The DNA here is from genome assembly GCF_023055435.1 of Haliotis rufescens. NCBI lineage: Eukaryota > Metazoa > Mollusca > Gastropoda > Lepetellida > Haliotidae > Haliotis > Haliotis rufescens. The sequence continues at coordinate 759,007 of NW_025964001.1, read as the reverse complement.
AGAAGAGGACTCTTCTCCACTGCTGGTGCCGCCAATGCTGGTGCTGTGTTGCCCCCTGAAGATGGTCACACGGTCACGCGATGACATGGTGTGAGAATGGGTCCTCGGGGTGGCCTGTGACAGTGGAGGTGTCTGCTCGTCAATCGTTGACGCACGGTGTCCAGACTGATGTGTCATTGGTATTTCCCAATGATCTGTCCAGCAGTTTCCGCAGCAGTAACAAAGTGATCAGTCATCTGTGATGTTGATGGTCTGGAACCATTGCTGGAGCCTGTATATGATCCTTATATGGACGTAAATGGATTGGCTAGTTGCCGGGCAGTTTGTCCAGCTTGCAATCGTCCAAGGGCTTGGTGTCGCTGATTTCTTGTCAATCTTGGCATGTGGTAGCAATTCAATAACAAATTAATGTTATCCGATCTGGGTGAATTTGCACTGAACTCACGTGCATCGGGTTACTATGGCCGTTGCCGTAATGCGTTTTGGCGATCAGTTTTATTGACATCTGCTTTGGTTTTTTATCATCAATTTCATTTTTCCTGACAAGGTAATGTTAAATTTTAGGAACTTTGACAAAAATTACCCAGATATTTAAATTACAACTTTTCATGCAATGTTAACTTGGGACGAAAAGCATTTAAGAAATTATTATGTCATCTACATATATTAGGATGTAGCTCCAATTGATTTCTTTAATGCCTCTGGGATGGTTTGCAGAAATGCCATAGGAGCATTTTCGAGGCCAAAAAGGGAGACGATTCCATCCAAAAACAGCACCGTGTGTAATTTAGGTCAACTTGTGTTTTACTTGATGGAGTGGTCTTTGCTTAAAACCACTAGCACAATCAAGCACACTAAAAAAATTGCCAGAGAAGGTAGAGGGAAAAGATTTGGTAACTGCATTGAGGCGTCTATAATCTATGGCAAAGTGCTCAGAGCTATCACGTTTTTTAACCATGACAATGGGAAAGTACCATTCAGAAGACCTGGGCTGAATGATATTGGCTTCAAACATTTCTTCCAACTGTCTGGAACATTCTATAAAAAGGGAGTCTATTGGGTCTGGTGTCACCTGTTTCTTTGTGATGATGTGAGTGAGTGTGTCCTAATTCTGACCAATCTGAGCCAAACACTGATCTTTGTGATTGGAGAAATGCATTTTACTGTGTACTTGGACTTTCAATATTTTTAAAATGCTTTTGGGGACAAAAACTCTACGATGTTTAGGTGTATTGTTATGGTGTATGGCTAATCGTGGCATGCCTCACCAATGACTTCCAAGATGAAGTATCCCATGTCTCCCGTCCATCCAGTGTGCCTATAACGGACCATCAGCCTGGTGACTGTCTTTTGGCTAGAGCCAAAACTCCTTGCAACCTGGTCATGCGTTGCTTCATACCAATGGCTTGTTCTTTAGTACCATTAATCTCAGAATGTTATTGGTCACTGTCTAATGGTTTGTGTGTGAATGAACAGTACATCGTTCCTTCTATAACCATATCTTTGTAGGCAGGCATGCTGCAAGTGCAGCAAAAGTTTCACTTCAAACTCAAGTTCCACTGATCTAGGTAATGTAGCACGTGCTTTGCTCAGCAAACTGTTGTGGTTGTGTTTGGGCGATTGATTCTCAACAATTTTGTAACACAAATCGGGGTTTGGACCCAATGCTTCAAACTTTCAGTTTGGTAACGTTTATTTTTTTTCATCAGTTTACATCAAAAGTTATGCTACTTATGTCCACCATCCACACCATCTTTGTAATTGAAAAGCACATTCCCCCAGTAGATGTAAGTACAACATATCAAATTGACTGGGTTTTGCTACACATGGTGTTGTAAAAAATGGTCTCTTATTCATTATTTTATGAAAAGTTTTATACTATTTTCATTGTTCTGTTTCAAAATCACCTGCCTCTGTTCAGGTATTATGTTTTAGTGAACAGTGAGAATATTTTTACATTCTTTCCATAGGTTGAATTTGACATTTGCCATAGAAAAGATATATTTCAGCTCTCTTTTCAGAAGAAAAAAATCTCAGCCTCTAAAAATGAAGAAAGAAAAAACATGACTCTTCTCCAAAAACCCAGGCCCCCAAAATATCAAATGGCCCACCCCTTATCCCTCTTAAGCATTGCATAGTCCGATGATCGTGAGTTCGAATCCCAGGTTGGCTCTGGTGATCATCCTCAGGCCATCAGCACCACGTACGCCAGGCATCTCTCAACCAGAAACATGATCAGCACAAACGGAAGCTGCAACATAGTTTCACTCAGAAGCGTTTCGAATGAATTTTAAATAATCCTTGGGTCGCTCAGTCGTCTTAGGCCACGTGTTGTGTCCTCTTGCAAGAATACTCTCATTGCGAGTTCGAATCCTAGATCCACCTCGATCTTGAATCTGGATTTGACAGCACCATACACGTGCTCGTGGATCTTTCATGCATAAAAAATTACCTGGAGTTTAATGGAAATCGAGGCACAGCGTATCAACTGAATTTCTGGCGTTTATTTGATATATGGCCTTTAAGGGACTAAAAACGGCGTTGCCTCCACGCAAGACAAACCTAAATCCTAAAAACAGAGTTATTTTTCCTTTGTTACTAAACCATTATGATGACCTCATGCTATTGTTGTTCACGCTCAGTTCATTCTGAGCCAGGAATTCAATGGCCGTTCTGAACGCGCAGTTTAACATGTAAAATGGACTCAACTATAGGTCATTTTTCAAAACTGTACAGAGAAATTATCCATCAACCATAACATGGTTTAAGTTTATTAGTATTGAATGCCACAGTCAGCGATGTTCAAGCTTGGTTCTGGAAATAATCTGAACGCATGCGCAATAATTCACACTGTCCAGGCACGGACCAGGCCTCCCAATCTGAATTAGTCGACTCTAACCTCCAGTGTATAGATACTCTTTTCACTTCAGTATGGTTGCTTAATGTTAAAATAAAGGATCAAGATAAGGCCTGGTATCTATGCCTCTATGCCTAGAGGCCATGCCTCTATGCTCTACCCATTACCCCTACGTTCCGGACCTTACGTGTGTACATGTAGGTGGGTCCCAGACCTTGCGCCACGTTGTGTAATACCTCTGCCTACAAAACATGACCGACATGGTCAATCAGGGTAACCTGCCCAAAACATCGAACAGTGCGAGGTAGATTCAGAACCTGTGGAAAATCTAGACTTGCTTCATTTAGGGCCATAGCATTACAATAAGGGCTGAGGGGGAAATAATATGGCTCAGGGACTGTGAGACAGACTAGGCTGGTCGTGGCGTCGGCTTCTGTCGCCGTACGACTACGCATTTGTGACCCGCTCGTGTTTTTCGGAATAAAGATAGGTTACGGAAAGGGGCGAGTGTTGAAATGACGTCTAGTAGACGATGACGTAATCGCCTTCGGACTTCCTGCCTGTGTGTTAGTGAGGTTAACTGACTATAGAAGTCGACCTTGGCTGGAATTTTGGAGTTTTGGCTGAACTAACAAGTCTATGCATAGTCCAATCAAAATCGCCTTTAGGTTCATTAACTGAAGATTTCGGTCGATTGCAGGATTTGCAAAGCATGTGTATCGTCAATTTAGCGTCAACATGTAAATTCGAAATCTTTTCATGTTTTTAATCAAGGTGCTCACGTGATTGATGCACTTCGTGAAGTAAGACCCGTTTTATTACAATAAAGATCTTGATTATCGATCAGAGCGTCTTCCCTGGGCGCTGCCATTTTGTTTGAAGCAAATGCAAATGATATGAGAGGTGGAATCTGATTGGTCAATAGGAAGGTCAAGAAGGAACATAACTCGTAATAGTCACTGGTGGCGCCACAATCGATACCACAAGTTCCAACCTAGTTCGGCCTGGGTGGAAACTGGACTTTTATAGCCAGTTAACTCCCTTGAGATAGTGACATCACTGACTTATTTTGTCCCGTCAGCATTATTTGCTATAAGACGAGTTTAAGGTTACATACAGTTTCATTCAGTAATATATATTTAGAGAACTTAAAATAAATGAAAATGAAACATAGTTTTTTACAGTCCCATACAGGTTCCTGGGTACCAGTTCTACCCAGAACACCGTGTCCTTCAGCATGCTCGTTCTGGAAATAGACTGACGTCATCATAAATGTCTAATTTTTTATAAAACGTCTATTATACATACATATATGTTATTGCTTGAGTTAACACCATGTATTGATATGCTACTCAAAAGAAGTTAAAGAACACCCGATGTTTTTAAAAGACTAATTAATCTGTCACAGTTGAGGGTTTTGCAACATACAGCCTTCTAATTGTAGGTGGTCTTTAACTTGTTTTGAGTAGTATATAGTATATAGAAAAATCATAATGACACTTACAAAACATTTACAGATTTATTTGAAAGATAACATGCACAAGAACAGGCTGGACGGATTTTTACATCGTTTGGTAAGTGTGTACATGACGTTATGAACACCACAGTCAAGTCTAAAGATGTAAGTTTAAACACATGAGTTATTAAGATAACATGTTGGTATAAATAACACCGCCGCTCTATGGTCCGTTGCCAAAGAGTATGAGTGAGTGAGTGAGTTAGTATGATTTTATGTTATTTTAGCAATATTCCTGCGGCGGAAGTCCCCAGAAATGACCTTAGGGCATTGTACCCATGTAACGAATAGAACCCGGGCCTGCAGCGTGACGAACTAACGCTTTTAGACTACCCCACCGCCCCAGCGTCTGCCTAGACGTTGGAATTAGAGCAATGTGTGAAATAAAAAATAGGGTTGTGTTGTAATTAGGGTAGTGTCATTAGGGTGGTACAATTAGGGTAGCGTCATTAGGGTAGCGTAATTAGGGTAGTGTCATTAGGGCGGTGTCATTAGGGTAGCGTCATTAGGGTACTATCATTAGGGTGGTATAATTAGGGTAGCGTCATAAGGGTAGCGTCATTAGGGTAGCGTCATTAGGGTTGTGTGATTAGGGTAGTGTCATTAGGGTAGCGTCCTCAGGGTAGCGTCATTAGGGTAGTGTCATTAGGGTAGCGTCATTAGGGTAGTGTCATTAGGGTGGTATAATTAGGGTAGCGTCATTAAGGTAGCGTCATTAGGGTAGCGTCATTAGGGTAGTGTCATTAGGGTAGCGTCATTAGGGTAGTGTCATTAGGGTGGTGTAATTAGGGTAGCGTCATTAGGGTACTGTCATTAGGGTGGTATAATTAGGGTAGCGTCATAAGGGTAGCGTCATTAGGGTAGCGTCATTAGGGTAGTGTCATTAGGGTGGTGTAATTAGGGTAGCGTCATTAGGATACTGTCATTAGGGTGGTATAATCAGGGTGGTGTAATTAGGGTACTGTCATTAGGGTGGTATAATCAGGGTGGTGTAATTAGGGTAGTGTCACTAGGGTGGTATAGCTAGGGTAGTGTCATGAGGGTGGAATAATTAGGGTACTCAGGGCTGCTACTGTATACATCCTAGACACCGAGTGGGACAAGAGGGATTGGAATGCCTGACTACAGCTGACGACTGTCCCGAACCTAAAACACATTTAATATGTTTTCGGGACAATAGCATATCTTGTTTGGCTTGCTTTTCACCAGTAACCCTAACCATAACAATTACCGAAAATGTATTTAAAAAACATCTGAAGAAATTGTTAATCTTATAACATTCACAGATTTATCGACATATTGATTGTATGTCGGTTTAAAAAAAAAAAGATTTGCAGATGAAATGCAATCTTTGAAAAAGTAAACTCCATTCCGATATCATTTTGATTGTTACTGAATATTGTTTTAATCAATATACCGTCCTTTTCCACCTGTGCTGATCAACAATTCGCTGTACACGGGGATAGAAAGGGTTAACACAGAATCGTGTCGTGGCCTCGACACAACGTGGACAACATGACACACAATACATCAATGTAATAAAGTCAACACAACAAAAATAAGGACTGCAGTTTCACCAGTAGATTCTTAGAAATCATTATTGTAAAATAAATGTCATAACTATGTTGTTGTTTTTTCAGAACAGTATCATAGGCGGAACAAGAGCCACATCCTACCACTTATGGAACACCAAATGTAGTACAGAGAGGATTTTGATAAGAATGCTGGATCCACCCTTGAGTTTCATCGCTAACAAAATAGCTCAATGAAAGTTGAAGTGCAGTTTGCAGTATAATCTTGAAATAGTTTAAATCATTTCAAAGAAAACGTTAATGTTGTCAAAATTCGACAATAGTCTCATAAGAGTGAACAGAAAATGTGTGTAGATAGCAATAACTATCATCCAAGTTTAACGGCATCGTCACACCAGCTTATAACGGCATCGTCACACCAGCTTATAAGCTGGTACAGGTGTAGTCCGTTCTGCTCGCGCCGCCCGCTCCCTTCGCCTCGCATGTCGGACCGTCCCACTTCATGGCAAATCCAGCGGAAGCACATGAAGCGGAACCGGATTTCAGACACGCCAGTGCGCACTGGAACGTGGCTTGTTGCTTGGCGTCCGGTATTGGGTCGGGGATCGCACCTGGACCATCTCCCTTGCAAAAAACACCTTTACTTTCGGCGGAGCAAGTCACTGTCATCACTGAAACAATAGAAACGAATCCTATATTTTAGGCATATGAATTGGGAGACAACCTACTGTGTCTTGAAATTTGAAATAGTCTAAATGTAGATTAGATACTTCTAGTTTAAATTTGAAACAGAGCGTTTTAGCGTGGGCTGTCGATAGATTGATAAAGAAGAGAATATATGGATGTCAACGTCTTTATTATGAGAAACACAACGTTTCGGAGTAGATGCTTACTCCTTCATCAGGTGAATATAATTAGGTGTGCGGCAAGATAAATCAGTTGTCCACTTATTTGAAATATCGCTTCGGGGCCAGCGCTTCATGTTTCCCTGATACGGCCCTACACTTGCAACACTTGTGGCATGGTTGATTTACCGTGACGTGCGGGCATAGCGGGAGTAAACCCCCCAATCAGCTATGGGATTAATCGACAATCCCAAACGTTAATAAAACAACCGAAAAGACCCAGTGATTCGTGTCGGCTTTCCTATTACACTGGTACTCACTGCAGGAAGATTAACTCTGACGTTGATAGAAGTAAAGTCCTTCTCGATTTCAACACTACAGGAAACCATCTTTATCAGCTGTGCCCGTGCCATTATCGTAATATCCTAGTTAGCCGCACTCACCCCATCTCCGCCAGGATCAGTGACGTATTTCGCGGATCGACCATTCTTACACTTAGTATTGGGTGACAACAATCACCAAGTAAGATCGGCAGATGGCTATACAAAACTCAACCCGAGATCCACCAAAAGCCATACTCATACTCAAATACAAGGAAAGTTGAGGTAGCCATCCCACGCCTCAAACTCGGTCACAAAAAAACACTATGACAAGGTATGCCCGTCTTGCAATCACCGCTAAACAAAGATCTGAAGACATCCAATTAGGGGTAACGTCAGAACGACCTTTCATCCGACCAATCAGAGCGTCGCTTACCAGATTATGAAAGTGACAGTCGGAATGTGATTTCTAATCATGCAACCTCGAAAACTTTAACACAGGGTGTTCCGAACGATAGTTACGGGTTTAACGACTGAATCCATACAATCTGAACCATCTAATAGCCATTACAGAATGTTCTTTTGTTCTGGTTTCAAATTTATAATCGAGAATTTGTCAAAATATGTTTCGAAGCGTAGTCGCCAATTTGAAATTAGTGCCGTAAAGCACGAGAAAGCTGCCTTCTGATTGGTCATTCCACTGGTCGGTCAAAGCACGGTCGGTCTGACGTGACCCGTGATTGGATGTCCTCAGATCTTTGTTTAGCCGTAGCGAGAACTAAGATCTGATTTTAATGAGATTGACGTTTTCTTATTTAATACATCGCTCGAACCGTCTGTGAGAGAAGCGGTAACATTATTCCCCAATACAGGTGGGGACGCTGACGACAGTATTCATGGGCACGCCTGAATTAATCTTCAAACCCGATGATTATGGGTTCGAATCCCAGATGTGTCCTGATTAGGATTCTTAGTCTATCAGCACCACACCATGTGTGCTCGTAGATTTTAGCAAAGTGTTAAATGTCGAAAAGCGGAATCATTTTGGGCTCTTCTCACTCTCCTTAGGATTTAAGTCACGTTCAATATTATTGCACTTATAAATATAGCACGTGCATGCTGCTTGTGCTGCCCGGACTAGTGTCGGTTTTATAGTGCCAGCCTACTTAGTTGCCACTTAGTTTAACATGAATACCCCACTCAGACACGGTATACTGACTCCGATACAGTATACTGACTCCGGCCACTCGGAGTCATAATTGCGAGTCATAATCAACATAAAATGCAACACTGTTCGTGTGTAAATCCAGTGTCGCCACTGAAACAATGCATAGAGCCAGCGGGTGACTCTTGTACTAGTCCGGACTAATGCCGAATTTATAGTGCTAGCCCACTGAGATACCATGCCGCAGTTTAACATGAATACCCTACTGAGACACCCAGACTTCGAGCCCGAAGTTCAAGTATTCATGAAGTATTTATTCTACATATTTATCAAGTGTTCATCAAGGGTTTATGTTACATACATATACCTGAAACCGCTTTCCCCGCTTCTTTTATGCGTCTTTGCTCTTGGGGATGTACATATTTAATCATCGACGAATGTCAAGAATCTCGGAACTCGACACATTACCACTCACAAGTGTAAGCTACGAAAGAGCTTCATTCAGAAGAATGTGTGTTCATATACATCCACGCCTCGCTGCGCAGAGTTGCGTCCCTTAGTCGTTGCGGATCCTATCGTCGTGGGTTCGAATCTTAGATTCGCCTTGATCATAATTTTGGGTTGGTGGCACCGTACGGCATCGTTGTGGTGAAACCGTTCGGATAAACGCACAATGGAGCGGAGAAATGTTGCTGTCAATATATACTACTCAACATAAGTTAAGGACCACACGAGTCATGGCATGGTCATGGCATGGTCATGGCGTGACACGTGAACCGTAGTAATATGCTAGATTCGTGTGGCATGACAATAGTAATATGACATATTCGGGCGGTCTTTAACTTCTTTTGAGTAGTATACACAGACGTTCCCAACAAGATCGGCTCCGGACTGACGGGATGCGGAACGGCCAGGTTTTACTTTAACATACATACACACTTGTCAATATAGAGGGGGTGCAGAGGGTGCGCAGAGAGAAAGTCACGTTAAGTATTGGGGCAGAGAGAAAGTCATGTTAAGTATTGGAGCAGAGAGAAAGTCATGTTAAGTATTGGGGCAGAGACAAAGTAATGTTAAGTATTGGGGCAGAGAGAAAGTCATGTCAAGTACTGGGGCAGAGAGAAAGTCATGTTAAGTATTGGGGCAGACAGAAAGTCACATTAAGTATTGGGGCAGAGAGAAAGTCACGTTAATTATTGGAGCAGAGAGAAAGTCATGTTAAGTATTGGAGCAGAGAGAAAGTCATGTTAAGTATTGGAGCAGAGAGAAAGTTATGTTAAGTATTGGAGCAGAGAGAAAGTCATGTTAAGTATTGGGGCAGAGAGAAAGTTATGTCAAGTATTGGGGCAGACAGAAAGTCACGTTAAGTATTGGAGCAGAGAGAAAGTCATGTTAAGTATTGCGACAGAGTGAAAGTCACGTTAATTATTGGGGCAGAGAGAAAGTCATGTTAATTATTGGGGCAGAGAGAAAGTCATGTTAAGTATTGGAGCAGAGAGAAAGTCATGTTAAGTATTGGAGCAGAGAGAAAGTCACGTTAAGTATTGGGGCAGAGAGAAAGTCATGTTAAGTATTGGGGCAGAGAGAAAGTCATGTTAAGTATTGCGACAGAGAGAAAGTCATGTTAAGTATTGGGACAGAGAGAAAGTCATGTTAGTTATTGGAGCAGAGAGAAAGTCATGTTAAGTATTGGAGCAGAGAGAAAGTCACGTTAAGTATTGGAGCAGAGAGAAAGTCATGTTAAGTATTGGAGGAGAGAGAAAGTCACGTTAAGTATTGGAGCAGAGAGAAGGTCATGTTAAGTATTGGAGCAGAGAGAAAATCATGTTAAGTATTGGAGCAGAGAGAAAGTCATGTTAAGTATTGGAGCAGAGAGAAAGTCATGTTAAGTATTGGGGCAGAGAGAAAGTCACGTTAAGTATTGGGGCAGAGAGAAAGTTATGTGAAGTATTGGAGCAGAGAGAAAGTCATGTTAAGTATTGGGGCAGAGAGAAAGTCATGTTAAGTATTGGAGCAGAGAGAAAGTCATGTTAAGTATTGGAGCAGAGAGAAAGTCACGTTAAGTATTGGGGCAGAGAGAAAGTCATGTTAAGTAATTGGAGGAAAGAGAAAGTCACGTTAAGTATTGGAGCAGAGAGAAAGTCATGTTAAGTATTGGGGCAGAGACAAAGTCATGTTAAGTATTGGAGCAGAGAAAAAGTCATGTTAAGTATTGGAGGAGAGAGAAAGTCATGTTAAGTATTGCGACAAAGAGAAAGTTATGTCAAGTATTGGGGCAGAGAGAAAGTTATGTTAAGTATTGGGGCAGAGAGAAAGTCATGTTAAGTATTGCGACAGGGAGAAAGTCATGTTAAGTATTGGGACAGAGAGAAAGTCATGTTAATTATTGGAGCAGAGAGAAAGTCATGTTAAGTATTGGAGCAGAGAGAAAGTCACGTTAAGTATATGGGCAGAGAGAAAGTCATGTTAAGTATTGGAGGAGAGAGAAAGTAACGTTAAGTATTGGAGCAGAGAGAAGGTCATGTTAAGTATTGGAGCAGAGAGAAAATCATGTTAAGTATTGGAGCAGAGAGAAAGTCATGTTAAGTATTGGAGCAGAGAGAAAGTCACGTTAAGTATTGGGGCAGAGAGAAAGTCACGTTAAGTATTGGGGCAGAGAGAAAGTTATGTTAAGTATTGGAGCAGAGAGAAAGTCATGTTAAGTATTGGGGCAGAGAGAAAGTCATGTTAAGTATTGGAGCAGAGAGAAAGTCATGTTAAGTATTGGAGCAGAGAGAAAGTCACGTTAAGTATTGGGGCAGAGAGAAAGTCATGTTAAGTAATTGGAGGAAAGAGAAAGTCACATTAAGTATTGGAGCAGAGAGAAAGTCATGTTAAGTATTGGGACAGAGACAAAGTCATGTTAAGTATTGGACAGAGAGAAAGTCATGTTAAGTATTGGGGCAGAGAGAAAGTCATGTTAAGTATTGGAGGAGAGAGAAAGTCATGTTAAGTATTGGAGCAGAGAGAAAGTCACGTTAAGTATTGGGGCAGAGAGAAAGTCATGTTAAGTATTGGAGGAGAGAGAAAGTCACGTTAAGTATTGGGGCAGAGAGAAAGTCATGTTAAGTATTGGGGCAGAGAGAAAGTCACGTTAAGTATTGGGGCAGAGAGAAAGTCATGTTAAGTATTGGAGCAGAGAGAAAGTCATGTTAAGTATTGGAGCAGAGAGAAAGTCGCGTTAAGTATTGGAGCAGAGAGAAGGTCATGTTAAGTATTGGAGCAGAGAGAAAATCATGTTAAGTATTGGAGCAGAGAGAAAGTCATGTTAAGTATTGGAGCAGAGAGAAAGTCGCGTTAAGTATTGGAGCAGAGAGAAAGTCATGTTAAGTCTTGGAGGAGAGAGAAAGTCACGTTTAGTATTGGAGCAGAGAGAAGGTCATGTTAAGTATTGGAGCAGAGAGAAAATCATGTTAAGTATTGGAGCAGAGAGAAAGTCATGTTAAGTATTGGAGCAGAGAGAAAGTCATGTTAAGTATTGGAGCAGAGAGAAAGTCATGTTAAGTATTGGGGCAGAGAGAAAGTCATGTTAAGTATTGGAGCAGAGAGAAAGTCATGTTAAGTATTGCGACAGAGAGAAAGTCATGTCAAGTATTGGGACAGAGAGAAAGTCATGTTAATTATTGGGGCAGAGAGAAAGTCATGTTAAGTATTGAGGCAGAGAGAAAGTCATGTCAAGTATTGGGGCAGAGAGAAAGTCATGTTAATTATTGGAGCAGAGAGAAAGTCATGTTAAGTATTGAGGCAGAGAGAAAGTCATGTCAAGTATTGGGGCAGAGAGAAAGTCATGTTAATTATTGGGGCAGAGAGAAAGTCACGTTAAGTATTGGAGCAGAGAGAAAGTCATGTTAAGTATTGGAGCAGAGAGAAAGTCACGTTAAGTATTGGAGCAGAGACAAAGTCATGTTAAGTATTGCGACAGAGAGAAAGTCATGTTAAGTATTGGGGCAGAGAGAAAGTCACGTTAAGTACTCGGGCAGAGAAAAAGTCATATAAAGCTTTTAGGGCATAGAAAATGTGATTTTAAGCATTGAGTATTGACTTCCCACCCACAAATATTCACAGCTATCGCTTGTCACTCAAATCCAATCGATATTCACACCGACCAATATTTCCGACTGATTTCCATTCACACCAGTCGATTATTACATTACCTATATTCCCATCGACCACTATTCCCGACAACGGCTATTCCTCTACGTAAAGTATTGTCATGGCGCTGTTCACACCATAAGCGGCCAGGACTTGCGTTTATACGCCCTCTGGGGGCACGGGTGGCCCAGTCGTCTAAGGCGCCGCGATTCGCTGTGCAGAGTTGCGTCCCTTGGGCACGCCAGAAACCTATGATTGTGGGTTCGAATCCCGGTTCGCCCCAATTATGTTTTTGGGTTTGTCAGCACCATACCCGTGCTCGTGGGTTTCACCAAAGTGGTAAATGTCTTAGAACTGCATCACTTCAGGCTTTCCTCCCACATTAAGCTGACACGCCGCGATATAACTGGAATACTGTTAAAAGCGGCGTTAAACCCAACTCACTCACTCACTCACTCACTCATATGCCCTTTAGGAACTGACGCTAACAGAAAGTGATTAAATGGCACACCTGCAGAATTCCCAGAAGCATATACCAAAAGCAACATGGAGTTTTGTAACGATGAAACAGTGAGCTATTTATTTTTTTTATATGAAAATATAAAAACAACAACCAAGATCTTCAATTAAGATAAAAGGCCACCTGCGAGAGGCACCTGCGCATGGGAAGAGAACGGCGTCAGTCACACAACAGTATCGACAGTCGCCAGTAGATGGAACAAGGTGCGTTAGATGATTTGCAACCGAGGTTCCCACATTTACTGGCAACCAGTGTCAAGGATTACGAAATAAAACACAGAAAATGCCACCTCAGACACAATGACAACTGCCAGGAGAAGGAGAAACACAACAGCCATGAGCTACAACACACAACAATGAGAGGATAATACGTTTTTCATTGCTTGGCAAAGCTGTCATTGTTGATTTTCTATTTATTGCATGTTAAACGACACCAAACTTCAAAATAACGCCTAGAACATCAAACCACATGCAAAACCATCATGACAGTTGCATTATTGATTCTAATGTGTTAATGGTTCGGTGTGGTGTGGTGTGGTGTGGTGTGGTGTGGTGTGGTGTGGGGTGGGGTGGGGTGGGGTGGGGTGGGGTGGGGTGTGTCTTTATTTTTAAATGCTGAGATTTCTTTTCTTCATAATGGAAAGAAATGTTACAATTTTCTCTCGGGAAGGAGTTTTGGCTGTAGACCAGGCGCATGGCCTGATTCAGGCAGACTGGGTGGAAGAGAGTCAGGCCTAGGAGTGGCAGACCTCCTGTCACCTCCACCCAGGATCTTTTCATGCGTGATCTCCATCTGATGAACGCTATTATCACTGTGACATCATCAGCAGAGGCAGACCTCCTGTCACCTCCACCCAGGATCTTTTCATGCGTGATCTCCATCTGATGAACGCTATTATCACTGTGACATCATCAGCAGAGGCAGACCTCCTGTCACCTCCACCCAGGATCTTTTCATGCGTGATCTCCATCTGATGAACGCTATTATCACTGTGACATCATCAGCAGAGGCAGACCTCCTGTCACCTCCACCCAGGATCTTTTCATGCGTGTTCTCCATCTGAGGAACGCTATTATCACTGTGACATCATCATTGTCATCACTGTGGCAATCATTTCGATGGACAGTGTTCAGAAGACTGCGTAGGTACATATCAGATCTTGCAGACCACTACGAGAGGCAACGCTGATACTAAACCGATGGTAGAACAGAGCCTGTCAAAAAGTCATGTTCACAGGAGACAGCAGATTCCATCTTTTCAGAGCAGATGGAAGAGTTTGTGTCAACTTCCGTCATGGAGGGCATTGTTGCATTCAAGATATCGAACCGTTTTGAGGAGGCAGCATCTGCAGCCCTGTCAATGCGGCATCTGTAGCCACGTTAAGACAGATCTGGTGATTTCGTAAGGACACATCACTAGACAGCATTACGTTGATCAATCTCTCTACCCTGTTGTACTCCCGTTCTTGCAATAGAACAGGACAGGCCCTGTTTCAACAAGATAACACAATTGTTGGATCACACTGACCGTCAATCAGAGCACGACTAGGCCCCTCTTATAACAAGGATCAGTTAGCACAGGCCCTCTGAGAAGAATGGCGTTGAATCCCATTTCTTGTGGTCAGACGTATCACATCTTCTTCTCATGGTCGAGTTGGGGCGTGCATTGATTCCCGTCTTGGGCATACATAATACTGACTGGCAATTGTGACATTCTGATTGATTAAAGGAAGTGTCATGTGCTGATTTCAGTCTTGCTGGTTGATCGAATACTGTACAACTGAAGGTGAACACAATATATTCATATTTATTCTCATTCATGACATCAACTTGTAATGATGCAAGCCTTTTAAAATAAGATCTTAAGCCCCTTTACACAGGGCTGCGACCTTTGTGCCACCTTCGAGCGATCAAAAACTGGCCAAGACGCTCAATGGTCGCCTAAACCCAGAAAATCATGTTTTTTATGTAACTGCTCCAGCAATTGTTCAGCAGTAACTGCTCGAGTTGTTCAGCGTCTGCAATCACAATGAAATACTGCAGGTACAAGCCCTCTATTTATAGGCAGGCTGATGAGGCATTACAGGTAACTCAAAAGAGGCAGAAAAGAGGCAGAAGCATTGCCGTGGTGTCTCAAGGGTTGCAGCAGAACGCATCTATAACCTTGCAACCATTAGGCGACCATTGTGCCTTCATTTTGCAACAACGGCAACGCTTGTGCCTTCCTTTTGCCTCCTTTGAGCCACCTTTGAGCAACCAACCTCCTCGGAGACACTTGTGCGACTGTCTTGAACATGGGCAAAAAAACACTACGACCATGGCGTCCATGGCGATGTCTGAACCTCCACCTTGGAACAACCTAGGCAACCATTCTGCCTCCTTTGAGCATTCAACGACGACCTGCCAAATTTTGTGGTCGCACACAGGAGGCACAAAGGTCGCCATCCTGTATAAAGGCCCCATTAGTCCTCGCTACCGCTAAACAAAGATCTGAGGACATCCAATTAGGGATCAGGTCAGAGCGAGCTTTCATCCGACCAATCAGAGCGTCGCTTACCAGATCACGAAAGTGACAGTCGGAATGTGATTTCTAAACACAGGGTATTCCGAACGATAGTTAACGACTGAATCCATACAATCTAGACCATCTATTAGCCATTCCAGAATGTTCTTTTGTTCAGGTTTCAAAGTTATAACGAGAATTTGTCCAAATGTGTTTCGAAGCGTTGTCGACAATTTGAAATTAGTGCCGTAAAGCACGAAAAAGCTGCCTTTTGATCAGCTAAAGACGACTTCTTGTCAGTCATTCCATTGTCAGTCAAAGTTCGCGCAATGTCGGTCTGACGTGACCCGTAATTCATGTCTTTTGACATTACAAGTGTCTTCCTTGACATTGGTACTATTTTTAGGAATAAACAATGTTTCTACTTACACAAAATTATGAGCTATGTTTTTCTTCTTTCTTTTTTTTCATAAATTCTCGCCCCCTCCCCCTAGAAATCGAATGGTCCACTCTAACCTGTCGCTCGAGCAGCTGCCCCGAAATGTGATATATTTCAAAAGTCGGAAATAACGCAGAATTGTGGTATATAATGTTTGTTATTCCACTCATGACAGATCACCGGGTACACAACTTGTATCAATCAATAAACACTACAAACTCCGTGTACACTGCATGTTTCCATGGAGCAGACTTCTAACATCATCTACATCAACGCTGAGGCTTGTCACAATCCCCTTTATCTTTCACCGGATGCGTGACAAACAGCATCAAAATCAATAAAACTAAAATCCTTTTGTTAAATACCAAGTACCTTTATCTATTTATATCTGAGCAATATATATAGTAATACACGTGCGTACAATAGAAACGCGTTGTGAACGTTCAAATACACGATATTAACTTAAGGTAATCGACATATTTGCATTCATAGCTGTTTCTCGCAACTGCTGATTAATTTAGATCTTTTCCAATAATCTTCATTCTCAATTTCATTTGATAAATTTGGAATGGAAACCTGAACCTTTGCAAATATACTGCCAGGCAAAAGAAAGTATCCACTTGAAAATTTGATTTGACCCAAAAATTACAAACGTTATCAAAACGTTACTGAATAGTCGCTGAAACAATGCAAACATAAGGTTCAAAACAGAAGTACGATATCAGTACCAAATACAAGTACATCACCATCGAAAAAACATTTCTTCTTTGTTTCATTCATTCATCAAACATGGGTGTGTACTTTCTTTTGCCAGGCAGTTTACTTATTTCTCTGAGAAAAGAAAATCTTACAATCTTGACAATGCTTTGTGATGAAGAACTTCTTCACCATCAACCTGTCATCTGGAGAACCTGGGGCGGTCGGGTAGCCTAGTGGTTCAAGCGTTCGCTCGTCACGCCGAAGACCCGGGTTCGATTCCTGACATGGGTACAATATGTGACAATTCTGGTGCCCCCCGCTGTGATATTGCTGGCGTAAAAGCGGCGTAAAACCATACTCACTCACTCACTCGATCACTCTGGAGAACCTGCAGAATCTGTTCCCAGACTGTCGCACTGGCTCAAACTGAGGGGCCACTATTTTGTGAAGGTTAACGACGAGTAAGGTGAGCTACAAACCACATTAAACCACAGGCACTGACCCAGGTGAGTCTCCTGGGAAGAACAGATCCTAACAATCTTTTAAAAAAAGATCTTAGTTCTCGTTGCATGAGGACATCCCATTACGGTCACGACAGGACGACCTTCCACAGACTTTGACCGACCAATGAAACGCCTAACAAGAACTATAAAGTCGGCATTAGTCCGGACTAGTACAACACACACGCGCGCACTCACGCACGCATGCACACACGCACGCACGCACGCACGCAGGCACGCACGCACGCACGCACGCAAGCACGCACACACACACACATACACATGCATACATGTCACTATATAAGTGCAATAATCTTGAACGCGACGTTAAACCCATTTCACGTCACGTCACGTTACATATATACAACAGCAAGATCAAGTCGGTGTTCGTTTTAAATGAATAAATAAATGTTGGCTATGTTGGATATAAAATACAACCACAAGACTCTGTAGCTAACCTGAACGTTTCTGCAAAATGTGTGACATTCCATGGTTTTGGTCCTATAAAGTTATTGAAAGAATAGGGGCGGTCGGGTAGCCTAGTGGTTAAGGCGTTAGTTCATCACGCTGAATACCCGGGTTCGATTCCCGACATGGGTACAAAGTGTGAAGCCCATTTCTGGTGTACCCCGCCGTGATATTGCTGGAATATTGCTAAAAGCGGCGTAAAACCATACTCACTCACTCACTCACTCACTCACTCACTATAGAAAGAATATACACCAGCAAGGGACCTTCTCACTTAGTGTATACAGACTACATGTATAGTAGGGGGCGAATGATTTATGTAATCTTTGTTTATCTTGTCCTGCCCGTGGTTTATGTACTCTTACTGCCGAAGCTTGCTCCCGCCAACCCCCTATTTACATTACTATTATGTATTAGCATGTATTTTCAATTATTGTGCACTTAGAATATATTACTTTTACATATTCACTTAATGCGTCTATTCTTGTTTTTTATATTTTTAGAAATAGTCTCTCATAACCATGACAACTCATAAAAAATGGTTCATTACAATTCTAAAAACTGCGTATTGTTTAGCATGATGTTGGTATCATTTGGCGCTAATCACCAAACTAACAACACATATATCAAGAAATTGTTTCTTTATTGGTTGTATAACGCCGCACTTAGCAATATTCCAGCCATATGACAGCAAGCCCAGTTGATATGCAATCAACCAAGTGACCGAACATGACCATCCGTTCCATGTTGCCGCCTCTTACGACAAGCTTAGGTTACCGGGACCTATGTTCTTTCCTGGGATCCCCCTGGGTAGGAAAGATTGCCGAGTAAGGGTTACCGATGCACTTTTCAATGTGGCAGCTGAGACAATTCTTAGAGGTGTTTACAGAGACGCCATTCCCGAAATCATCCATCTGAAGTTTCGGTAATTATTCCAAAACACAAGAAAGGAGTTTTAAACAACCCATACAATTATTGGGGAATATCCTTAATGAGTATTCTTGGAAAGATTTTACATCTGTACTTAATTCCAGGATTACGAATTGGGCTAACATGCGTGATAAGATTCCCGAAACTCAAGCTGGTTTTAGAAAAAAAGTACTCAACGTCAGATCATATATTCACATTATATGCAATAATCCAAAAATGTCTATCACGTCGTAAACACAAAGTGTATGTAGCCTTTGTTGATTTAAAAAAAGCTTTTGACTCCGTTGATAGTTATAAACTATGGTACTGTTTTAGAACTACTGGTCTTCAGGGGAAAATGTACTCTATATTAAAAGGTATGTATTCAAATATCAAATCATGTGTACGATGTGGTGACGATGTAACCGACTTCTTTGACTGTCCTGTTGGCTTACGACAAGGCTGTATCTTGAGCCTGATATTGTTCTCATGTTTTATCAGTGAATTATATTATGAAATTACTTTTAGTATCAGATTCAGTTGTTCGACTACAAAAACAACTTAACATTTTAGAATGTTACACCAAAGAGTGGAAACTATCAGTTAACTATGATAAAACAAATATTGTCATTTTCAGAAGAGGGGGTCAGGTGGCACTGAATGAAAGATGTTTTTTCGATGGTAAATGTGTTTATGTTCTGAGCCATTATACATGTCTTGGTGTAATGTTTACCCATTCAATGAACTTCCATAAAAGTGTCTCGGTCTTAACATCACGTGCAAAGAAGGCCTTAAACAATGTGATGTCTGTCTCGCAGAAAGTAGGAGCTTTTACACCGAATATATTTTTTAAATTATTTGATGGCTTAATCCAACCAAACCTGTTATATGGAACAGAAGTATGGGGATTTCAGCGATACGATTGTCTCAAAAAAGCTACATCTTTCAGCCTGTAAAATCCGTTGGTTCATCAACTACCAATTGTATGGTCTTTGACGAGTGTGACAGATACCCGTTATACATCAACTCCCAAATTAGATGCTTGAAATACTGGTTTAATATTCTTGGAATGCATGAATCCCCACCGAAATGCTTATAATATGCGTGTACATTTAGACGACATGGGCAAAGTAACATGGGCATCACATATTAGAAACCTTTTTTTCTCACTGCTGCAGGTTTGTATGGTTAAAGCAAACAGTGGGTGATGTTAAACTCTTTTTGAAACAATTTCTGGAACAATCTCTAAATATGTTTTACCAGGAATGGCATTTCACTCTAGAAAACAGTTCAAGGTATGACTTATATAGGACTTTTAAGAGTCTTATTCAACCAGAAAAAAACGTATCTACATAAACACCAAGAACCCTTCGACGTCCATTTATTCAATTTAGGCTCGGATTGTTAGATCTCATGATAAATGAAGGAAGAAAAATGTCCACTGAAACGTCGAAGGGGCTAAGCCCATTATGTCATTCAGCTATAGCAAAAGAAATTCATTTTACTTCTGTATGTCCTTATTATTATCTAAGAAACAGGTTTACACCAGAACGCTTTCTGTCAAATTATCCTGTACCTGCTTTTATTTCTCTTCGTTCTTCAATAGATGGTGCTCTCATATCAAAACTGGCTACATATGTTAAAAATGCAAATTGCCTCAGAAACAAATTGTTAAACATTAGTATATATCCAAATATGTAAACTATTTATTTGTAACTCTCTCGTATATGGGCCGGAGGCCTTGCATGCAACAAATATCTTTGACTTGACTTGACCTCGTAGGTAACAAAATGACTTCCATATTACTTTTACGGGCAATTTCTGGTGTCCCTCGATTTGATATTTTTGGAATATTGCTGCATAAATACTAACTCACTCACTCACTCACTCACTCACTCACTCACTCACTCACTCACTTACTCCTGATTCACCCATGGACTGACATTTAGTCCCATAAAATAATTTCAGAGCTGAGGCAATCTAGACTTGCCAAATCATTCTAGATTTGATTTGGACTCTCTGGGGTCTGGAGACAGAGTATTCATCCAGTATTTTCCTTTCTCTGTGGCTATGGTACACTCCTCCTACGTCATCATATTTTATATTGATCGCAATAGTCAAGCATTTTATGGCCGTCAAACACAAGCTTCACCTTTCTGATATTTTATAAATAATAAATGGCAGAATAAACTACCATAGCGACCAACCTTAATCATTGTACACCACCAGTGTCCTCCAGAATACGATTTAAGCCACTGTTCAGATGACAGGCTTGGATTTGTCTTTGGCAATAGCCTATCACAGAGGCAGCATTGCTGCCTCGTTCATGCATTTACAGGTTCCCAGGTCACGTGATGTAATCACAGCAATATGACACTGATTATGAAAGAAAGTTTTTTTATAATATTTATTGGTAGCTTCCATTATAATTTGTTCTGTTGTCATGAGACAGTTGGCGAGATGGAGGGGGGCTACTTGACAGTAGACAACCTAGACATTGACATTGTTATTATACACAGTGATTGTGTATCAAATCTTTCAAAGACATTTAGAAGTGATAGACATGAGGAAGAGCATTGATGGATGTCAACTTCTTTATTATGAGGAATGATAAAGGAGTAAGTATATACTCCGACACGTTGTGTTCATAATAAGAAGTTGACATTCATCAATTCTCTTCCTCAAGTGATTTGATGGTTAAATCAGAGCGCCACACCCGCTGGTAGTTGCATTCGTCAATCTACCATGGCAAGACACAGGAGCAAACACAAGGATGTCGTCACATTGAAAGAGACAAAGCTCAGGAATCATTTTAACTTGCAGCAACGACACCGGGTTTTCGCGAAACGGTCAATCATGCCCCGCCCTACCGAAAATGATTGAACGTCGCGGTCACAATGTCTCTAAAAACAGGGGCATGCCATATACTATACACAATGAACTCATTCCTTTCCAAAACTGATTTGTCAAATGGAGATTTTGTTTCACTGTCGAAAGATGCATTTATCGTCACCGTCCAACGCAAAATTTCCACAATTAGATTATACCATCAGAATTGCAGGGTAAGCCTTAAATATTGAAGGGGCGGTGTGGTAACCTTGTGGTCAAAGCGTAATGTGGGAAGGACATATCTGGTGTCCCTCGCCGTGAAATTGCTGGAATATTGCTAAAAACGGAGTAAAACCATACTCACTCACTCACACACTGAAACATAAATCATTCGCCCATACGTATTCAGCGGTGCTGATTATCATTTGACGACGGCACATTGCCATTGACGCTAGAGTTCAGAAAAGATAAATGTCATTTTCTTTCTGATAGTATCAAGGAAATGTCAATCAGTGCAATAAAATAATCCTGAACACTTTGTAGATATATACACATACAATTATCCATTAACGGTGTCATATAACTACTCCTAACTACAATGACGACGAGAATATGAAATTTAACTCACTCAGTGAGACGATCAAAAATGTTTCCAACGAAGTAATCCACCTCATGTTCTGTTTCTGTATGTTCTGAGTTTCACGGAAGGCAGTTGTCTCTATCGTCTGCTCCAGGCCATGTCCGGGCAACATGTGACGCACACGGGCAAACGTAGCAGACGACAATCAGAAGATCAATAGTTGGCCCAGGATGAGCTACCGAGTGAATAAGGTAGTCTCTAGTCTCATGTCGTCATCTAGTCATTGTAATAAATATATCAAAGTATTGAAACCATCTTGGATGACAACGTCAGGCGTGCCCTCCATTGATGCCTTGGATGTGGACAGTCCGTGCCCCAGGCATCAACACGTCCTGGCAAACCTTCCACACATCACATGGCCGGCCACACTACTTGATGAGGTAGTGGAACCGGATCCCATGCTTACAGCCACCTTCAGCTCCGTATAGATTGATGTGCGATACATGCACAAGTTGGGAATTCTGTCAAGCCCTGCGGTTATTTTATGCCCAAAAAAGCACACCGAACTTCACTGTAAACAACTTGGTTGAAACTGTTCCCTTTGAAGTACAATGTCCGAGTGCTGTGATGTACAATGTCCGAGTGCTGTGATGTACAATGTCCCAGTGCTGTGATGTACAATGTACCAAGTGTGTGATGTACAATGTCCCAAGTATTTAATGTTCAATGTCCCAAGTATCAGATGTACGATGTCCCAAGTATTTAATGCTCAATGTCCCAAGTATCAGATGTACAATGTCCGAGTGCTGTGATGTACAATGTCCCAGTGCTGTGATGTACAATGTCCCAAGTGTGTGATGTACAATGTCCCAAGTGTGTGATGTACAATGACCCAAGTGTGTGATGTACAATGTCCCAAGTGTGTGATGTACAATGTCCCAAGTATCAGATGTACAATGTCCCAAGTGTGTGATGTACAATGTCCCAAGTGTGTGATGTACAATGTCCCAGTGCTGTGATGTACAATGTCCCAAGTGTGTGATGTACAATGTACCAGGTGTGTGATGTACAATGTCCCAAGTGTGTGATGTACAATGTCCCAGTTCTGTGATGTACAATGTGCCAGTGCTGTGATGGACAATGTCCAAAGTGTGTGATGTACAATGTCCCAAGTATTTAATGTTCCATGTCCAAAATATCAGATGTACGATGTCCCAAGTATTTAATGCTCAATGTCCGGAGTATCAGATGTACAATGTCCGAGTGCTGTGATGTACAATGTCCGAGTGCTGTGATGTACAATGTCCCAGTGCTGTGATGTACAATGTCCCAAGTGTGTGATGTACAATGTCCCAAGTGTGTGATGTACAATGTCCCAGGTGTGTGAAGTACAATGTCCCAGTGCTGTGATGTACAATGTCCCAAGTGTGTGATGTACAATGTCCGAGTGCTGTGATGTACAATGTACCAAGTGTGTGATGTACAATGTCCCAGGTGTGTGATGTACAATGTCCCAAGTGTGTGATGTACAATGTCCCAAGTGTGTGATGTACAATGTCCCAAGTGTGTGATGTACAATGTCCAAGGTGTGTGATGTACAATGTCCCAAGTGTGGGATGTACAATGTCCCAAGTGTGTGATGTACAATGTCCCAAGTGTGTGATGTACAATGTCCCAAGTGTGTGAAGTACAATGTCCCAGTGCTGTGATGTACAATGTCCCAAGTGTGTGATGTACAATGTGCGAGTGCTGTGATGTACAATGTACCAAGTGTGTGATGTACAATGTCCGAGTGCTGTGATGTACAATGTAACAAGTGTGTGATGTACAATGTCCCAGGTGTGTGATGTACAATGTCCCAAGTGTGTGAAGTACAATGTCCCAGGTGTGTGATGTACAATGTCCCAAGTGTGTGAAGTACAATGTCCCAGGTGTGTGATGTACAATGTCCCAAGTGTGTGAAGTACAATGTCCCAGGTGTGTGATGTACAATGTCCCAAGTGTGTGATGTACAATGTCCCAAGTGTGTGATGTACAATGTCCCAGGTGTGTGATGTACAATGTCCCAAGTGTGTGATGTACAATGTCCCAAGTGTGTGATGTACAATGTCCCAAGTGTGTGATGTACAATGTCCCAAGTATCAGATGTACAAAGTCCGAGTGCTGTAAGGTACAATGTCCCAAGTGTGTGATGTACAATGTCCCAAGTGTGTGATGTACAATGTCCCAAGTGTGTGATGTACAATGTCCCAAGTATCAGATGTACAAAGTCCGAGTGCTGTAAGGTACAATGTCCCAAGTGTGTGATGTACAATGTCCCAAGTGTGTGATGTACAATGTCCCAAGTGTGTGATGTACAATGTCCCCAGTGTGTGAAGTACAATGTCCCAAGTGTGTGATGTACACTGTCCCAAGTATCAGATGTACAATGTCCCAAGTGTGTGATGTACACTGTCCCAAGTATCAGATGTACAATGTCCCAAGTGTGTGATGTACAATGTCCCAACTATCAGATGTACAATGTCCCAAGTATCAGATGTACAATGTCCCAAGTATCAGATGTACGATGTCCCAAGTGTGTGATGTACAATGTCCCAAGTGTGTGATGTACAATGTCCGAAGTATCAGATGTACAATGTCCCAAGTGTGTGATGTACAATGTCCAAAGTATCAGATGTACAATGTCCCAAGTGTGTGATGTACAATGTCCCAAGTGTGTGATGTACAATGTCCCAAGTGTGTGAAGTACAATGTCCCAAGTGTGTGATATACAATGTCCCAAGTGTGTGAAGTACAATGTCCCAAGTATCAGATTACAACGTCCCAAGTGTGTGATGTACAATGTCCCAGGTGTGTGATGTACAATGTCCCAAGTGTGTGATGTACAATGTCCCAAGTGTGTGATGTACAATGTCCCAAGTGTGTGATGTACAATGTCCCAGGTGTGTGATGTACAATGTCCCAAGTGTGTGATGTACAATGTCCCAAGTGTGTGATGTACAATGTCCCAAGTGTGTGATGTACAATGTCCCAAGTATCAGATGTACAATGTCCCAAATGTGTGATGTACAATGTCCAAGGTGTGTGATGTACAATGTCCCAAGTGTGTGATGTACAATGTCCCAAGTGTGTGATGTACAATGTCCCAAGTGTGTGATGTACAATGTCCCAAGTGTGTGATGTACAATGTCCCAAGTGTGTGATGTACAATGTCCCAGGTGTGTGAAGTACAATGTCCCAAGTGTGTGATGTACAATGTCCCAGGTGTGTGAAGTACAATGTCCCAAGTGTGTGATGTACAATGTCCCAAGTACCAGATGTACAAAGTCCGAGTGCTGTAAGGTACAATGTCCCAAGTGTGTGATGTACAATGTCCCAAGTGTGTGATGTACAATGTCCCAAGTGTGTGAAGTACAATGTCCCAAGTGTGTGATGTACAATGTCCCAAGTGTGTGATGTACAATGTCCCAAGTGTGTGATGTACAATGTCCCAAGTGTGTGATGTACAATGTCCGAAGTATCAGATGTACAATGTCCCAAGTGTGTGATGTACAATGTCCAAAGTATCAGATGTACAATGTCCCAAGTGTGTGATGTACAATGTCCCAAGTGTGTGATGTACAATGTCCCCAGTGTGTGAAGTACAATGTCCCAAGTGTGTGATGTACAATGTCCCAAGTGTGTGATATACAATGTCCCAAGTGTGTGAAGTACAATGTCCCAAGTATCAGATTACAACGTCCCAAGTGTGTGATGTACAATGTCCCAGGTGTGTGATGTACAATGTCCCAAGTGTGTGATGTACAATGTCCCAAGTGTGTGATGTACAATGTCCCAAGTGTGTGATGTACAATGTCCCAGGTGTGTGATATACAATGTCCCAAGTGTGTGATGTACAATGTCCCAAGTGTGTGATGTACAATGTCCCAAGTGTGTGATGTACAATGTCCCAAGTATCAGATGTACAATGTCCCAAATGTGTGATGTACAATGTCCAAGGTGTGTGATGTACAATGTCCCAAGTGTGTGATGTACAATGTCCCAAGTGTGTGATGTACAATGTCCCAAGTGTGTGATGTACAATGTCCCAAGTGTGTGATGTACAATGTCCCAAGTGTGTGATGTACAATGTCCCAGGTGTGTGAAGTACAATGTCCCAAGTGTGTGATGTACAATGTCCCAGGTGTGTGAAGTACAATGTCCCAAGTGTGTGATGTACAATGTCCCAAGTACCAGATGTACAAAGTCCGAGTGCTGTAAGGTACAATGTCCCAAGTGTGTGATGTACAATGTCCCAAGTGTGTGAAGTACAATGTCCCAAGTGTGTGATGTACAATGTCCCAAGTGTGTGATGTACAATGTCCCAAGTGTGTGATGTACAATGTCCCAGGTGTGTGATGTACAATGTCCCAAGTGTGTGATGTACAATGTCCCAGGTGTGTGATGTACAATGTCCCAAGTGTGTGATGTACAATGTCCCAGGTGTGTGATGTACAATGTCCCAAGTATCAGATTACAACGTCCCAAGTGTGTGATGTACAATGACCCAGGTCTGTGAATGACAATGTACGAATTGTACAGTTGACGTACATGCGTCTACTCTGACGTTTGTACCCCTGTTACATGTCAATAGGCTGATTAACCAATATGTCTAGTATAGGTTGATTCATCTACAATATGTCTACTATAGATTGAAACGCCTACTATATGATAACTATAGATTGAAACCTCTACTATGTGTCTACAATAGGCTGATTCATCTACTATATGTCTACTATATGTTGCTATATCTAACTTTATGTCTACAATAGGTTGATACGTCTACTTTATGTTGATATATCTACTATATGTTCATGTTGAAATTTTCATGTTCACTATTTGTTGATGTGTCTTCGACATGCTGCGTTTTAGGGGTGTCAGTGTGGGGACATGGCGAAAGCAAACGCACATTGTGAAACAGTCAATGCAATGTCAACATTATGCTAAAAACTAGAAAACGGTTTGGGGGCAACATTGACGTAATTCCAGACAATCAATAGCATTATCCAACAGCCTCTGTTTCATCCCACCATCCAGACATACTTTAAACGACTCTAGTCTTACAGGTCGGGGCTTAACGTCTTGGAACGTGGCGCAGGAGTAGTCATCCGGGTAGTTTAATGTCTTCCCCTTCAAATGGCAATCACCAACTTAGATCGCATTGTTCTCTATCGATTTTCATGGTATCTACGTCTTCGTTAGCAACATAACTTTCTCCAACACAGGGATTAAAAGCAAGAGGCGTTGTATAAATGATTGATTCATTTTCATAAGCCCTGATTTATTTTAGTTCATACTTTTCTACATTCCTCATTGTTTCCTTTTTATCTCAACGCCTTTTAGATGTGTTTGATAATTCGCGATAATAATAATAATTATTATTATTATTATGTACAGATTATAATAAAAAATGTAGCAAAGAGGGGTTGGGTGATCCTGGCACAATCAGGCTGGCTAGGCTCATCATTAGATTGGGGCCCTTACCACCCCCCGCCCCCCCACCCCCCGCCCCCCCACCCCCCCCCCCCCCCCCCCCCCCCCCCCCCCCTTCTACACGCAGCCCAGACAGCGAAAGGGACTTCTCCCAGTAACACCAGTAAACACGAGGGTAAACACAGAAGAAGACACGCTACAGACATACGGAGGACATTAAGTGCAATATCATATATCCAGTGTTAACAAATCAGAATTAACTATTAATGAAGAATGTGCATATTTAAGTTTTATTCGGTTTGTCATCGTATCTGTTGCTACTGTTAACACTCATTAATTCACGTACTGTTCTTATATCAGTTACCAGATAGTCATGGATATTACTTCCATACGTTCCTTCTCTTCGTCAGCAAAGGCAGTTTTAATAATGAATATAATTGATTAACTGGACCAAGCATATATACTACTCAAAAGAAGTAAAGGAATACCTGATTCTTTCATATGACGGAAAACAATGTAGCGCTTTGAGCACGT
Organism: Haliotis rufescens; assembly: GCF_023055435.1. Classification (NCBI taxonomy): domain Eukaryota; kingdom Metazoa; phylum Mollusca; class Gastropoda; order Lepetellida; family Haliotidae; genus Haliotis; species Haliotis rufescens. The sequence goes on along the minus strand of NW_025964001.1, from coordinate 731,189 downwards.
TTTCGGGTGTGGATTTTGCGAATAATAAAATATGCGAATCCGACTTCTCCTAGGAAGCGCGGCCTAGTCAAACCCATCCAGAACTTTTCGGAGAATGTGAAGACTCCCCAACACTGCAGCCTTCTGCATTAACCAGATTGTCAGAAGGGCTGTATTCCTGGTAGCAAACCCGGGGACTCTTCCAATGTCAGTCAACAGATTGGGGGGTACCAAACCTAAGGCATCGAGAACAATGGGGTGTCGGACAACTTTGTACGTGGGATGCAAGCGTGACATTTCGAAAGCGAGGTCTGCATATTTGGCATGTTTTCCTGTATCTTTTAATCCTATTAGTATCAAAAGGGACAGAAAATTCAATAACATAATTGATTTTATTGGATTTATCAAAAAGGACAAGATCAGGTTTGTTGGCCTGGATACGTCTGAGGCTGTAAATGGGCCTATTCCAAAGAATTTTGTATTATCCATTTATTTTCCATGACGCCCTCTACATATTCCGGGTCGTACCATGGGTGGACCTCTGTGTCAAAACCACAAACATGGCGAACACGGTAATAAAATGTTCGAGCTACACCATCATGTCGTTTAAGATACAGTGTTTGTGCCATAGCTGGGCATCCTCTCACAATGTGTTGGAGAGTCTCATTAAATTCATTACATAATCTACATTTTATATTGACATTTCGATGCAAAATCACGCATTGACGGTTTCGAGTTGGAAGTGACTGGTCCTGAGCAGCAAACAGAAAGCCTTCTGTTTCACTTTTCAGGCCAGCCGACTTCATCCAAGCGAAGAACTCTGCAGGATTGCTAATCTTCTCAACACACTGCACATAAACTCAATGCAGTGGTCGTTCAGATAGCCCCTTCTTTAAAAACTGAGTCTGGGCCGACTTGATATAACACTTCGCTTGGTTGACACTCATTTTTGTACCGTCCAGCAGTACAGAACCATCAACAAAACAACACCGACGACATTGAGATTATGTCCCACATCCTTGGCTCGTTTTAGAAAACTGTGGAATGCCTTGCTTTCATCATGAGTCTTGACATGCTTCACAAGATTATCAGACAAATAAATGTGTGCAATAGAGCACAAAACAATTCTATCATGAAGAGCCCCAACGTTAATCAAACCACGTCCTCACATAATGATTGGTAAATATAAGCGATTCTGGTAAATATAAGCGATTCATGGAAGAGCGGGGGTGGTGGGATCTATTTGTTCCGGAAAAAGACATCAAAGCATTTTATTTTCAGGGGAAGGCAATTTCATTTTGTATGGGATTTAAACAACTTTATGCATCACTATGTATCACTATTGTTGAAACCTGCACAATCAGTCGATGGGTTTCAGGGGATTGGACTTTATGCAGTTCAGATTGTGTTTAGAAAGGAATTAGAGAACATGGTTAAAGTAAAAAACCCTCCCCCCCCCCCCCCCCCCTACCACACACACACACACACGCACGCACGCACGCACGCACGCACGCACGCACGCATACTTATATTGTGAAGGTAGCGTGAGCGATGATGGGAATCGAACCACGACTTCTACCACTGAGCTACCCGAGCGCCACGTAAACTTAGTGAAGCGGTTCTAACGTCTTCATTATCAACACGACGCTTGGATACGTTGCAACACTAAATCCACGAAGTCCCTTAAGCACACCTCTGTTCATACACGCCGATATTACTAAAAACCTAACATGTGTTCATTTGGTCTACACCCGCTATTGTCGACGTTTGTCGCCTCGTTTCCTCCACGAGAATATACCTGGAAATCAATACCAACACACCTGGAAATTAATACCATCAGTATGCAAGAAAGTCACTAGCAGAGACAACATTTATTGTCATTAAAAAAAGAGATACAGAAACATTTTGTCTTGTGACTAGAGTATAACTGTCATGTCACTGTGCACTGAATCTATCGATCTCAATGTTATCTCGGATGTTATACCATGCAATTGTGTTGGGCTCTTTACCAATCAACTAATATTCCCTAGCATGACGTCACCGCGGCCTTGGGACACTTGTTCTCAGCCGAAGTGGAAACCTGTTCTCACCTGCGATAATTCAAATTGATTTATGGATGAAATCGATTTATGTTTATACCAGAATAGTGCGGTCGCCCATTTATCGGCAGCGACGTGAGGGAATACAGAGGGCTTGTCATATTTCATAGCTGCTAATATATATTTCACAATCGGGACTCTGTGAAAACAATCCTGGATAACTGCTTCGGGGGAGTATTTCACTACAGTTATCAATCATAAACACTGTACATTAAGGGGGTGGGGTGGGGTGGGGTGGGGTGGGGTGGGGTGGGGGTGGGAGTGGCGATCATCATCCTTCCTAGCAAAGGGGTTAACTGACAAAAGACAAAAAGTCTGACTGTAAACAGTTATCTCCCTTGCCTCGGGAAGATGGGGGGGACGTGTGGCTCAGGCATCGCAATTCGCTGAACCGAGTTACGTCCCTTGTGGGCACGGCAAAAGCCTATGATTGTTGTTTCGAATACCGGTTCTCCCGAATATGTTTCTCGGCCTGTCAGCACCATACCGGGCTCGTGGGTTTCATGATCAACGTCAGAGACCCGAGTAGAACATTCATGAGCCAAATGCCGTGCTAATAGACATGCATGACGCCACAAAGAGACAAAGAGGACGGAACCGATACAAGGCAAAATGATGTAAGAACTGACAAAAACGACCTGTGTTTTTAATCATTGAAGCAGTTAGTCGTTCGTTCGACTCTTGATGAAAGCAGAACAATTTACGGATAGTAATGAATTCCACACGGGGAAGTGCTTATCGAGTCATGACTCACGCTGAAAGGGATGTATGTAATAAATGTATGTGTGGTGTAAAACTGTCGACTGTTTGGAAAACATGCTAGGAAGGAAAAATCTATAAACATGGTGAATGCGGTGAAACATTCAGCCAGTGTGACTCACGTACCCAGACCAGTTTGGAAAGCAGCGCGACGTCCTGGCTCAGTTCCTTCGGATGAATGTACACGTAGGACTGGGTGCCATTTTTTGTGCCCCCAAATACTGAATAGCCATACTGGCCGAGAAATTACATGTTTAAAAACCATGCATGCGGGTCTATTTTTTACTGACACCATGAAAACATTAGTCGGCTATATATATTCAATGAAAGAAGTCTTTGTGATTATGAAAGATTTTGTTTGTTTGTTGTTTAACGCCGCACTCAGCAATATTACAGTTATAGTGAGTGAGTGAGTGAGTGAGTGAGTTTGGTTTTACGCCGCTTTTAGCAATATTCCAGCAATATCACGGCGGGGGACACCAGAAATGGGCTTCACACATTGTACCCATGTCGGGATTCGAACCCGGGTCTTCGGCGTGACGAGCGAACGCTTTAACCACTAGGCTACCCGACCGCCCCTACAGCAATATGACGGCGGTCTGTAAATAATCGAGTCTGGACCAGACAATCCAGTGATTGACACCATGAGCATCGATCCACGCAATTGATATCGATGACATGCATCAACCAAGTCAGCGAGCCTGACCACCCGATCCCGTTAGTCGCCTCTTACGCTTCCTCACTGAAAATGGTTCGAATAGGTGCATGTTTTACAGTCTGTCGTCATAACCTTTGATTAAAAATACAACCTCAGTTATCTCAATGATATAAGACCGCCTCCGTGGTCTAGTGGTAGAGCGTCCGCCCGGAGAGCGGAAGGTCCGGGGTTCGATGCCCGACCGCGTCATACCAAAAGACGATGGTACTTGTTGTTACCCTGTCTGGCGCTCGGTATTAAGGTGCTAAAACAAGGACTTGTCGGCTCGGAGTCAGTATACTGTGTCTGAGTGGGGTATTCATGTTAAACTGCGGCATGATATCTCAGTGAGCTAGCACTATAAATCGGCATCAGTCCGGACTAGTACAAGCAGCCACACAAACACACACGTACATGCACGTCTCTATATAAGTGCAATAATCTTGGACGCGACGTTAAACCCCATTTCACCTCACCTCACCTCAATGAGATAAGAAGGACATTATTGTTCTAAATGAAATACTACCTGTGTAGCATTATTTGAATTATTTATGCACATAAAAAATATACACAGTAAAAAAAGTGTTGCACCCCCTATACTTTTTCATGGAGGGGTGTTTTGGAAGGGTGTAAAGATAACCGAATTAATATTATAACCAGGATTTCGTGTATACCAACAAACCAGTGTATTGTCTATACAATGAACTTAAATGGGGTATTCCATGACCTTATGGCATGTAATAATCTCATGCTGAACTTTTACGAAAAATGAACGAACAACAAAGACGCATTAAGTATGGTGACATCTCAATAATTTTTAGTGACCAAATTCATCCAATAGGGTAAGAATGTCATATGGAGATTTGACGAACACAGTAAGTCAATATCGAGAACTTCCACCAAGCACTTGGATCACAGCTTGAAGTCTTCGTCTCATACCCCTCACCAGACGTTGGAATCGCTCCATGGGCAGCTGCTGCCACTCCTCGTGTAATGCTGCTTCCAATTCACGCAAGTTCTGTGGAGGAGGGTCCCGACGATAAATCAGGCGTCCCAAAATGTCCCATACATGTTCCAGAGGATTCAGATCTGGACTCATTGCTGGCCATGGAATCTGCGTCAGAGCATTGTTGTGGATAACCTGGGTCACAGCTCGTGAACGATGTGGTCTGGCATTGTCATCCATGAATATCGGTCTGGTGGCCAGTGGATGATTGTCAAAATGGGGCACCACAACTGGATTCAGCACCTCTTGGATGTAGCGCTCCCCTGTCAAGTTGCCTCGTATGGTCACTAAATCAAGCTTACAATCAAATGAGAAGCATCCCCAGACCATAACAGATCCACCTCCATATGGTACAGTTGGCATGATGTTTCTTGCAGTATAAGCTGTTCCAGGACGCCTCAATAATCTCACTCTGCCATCCACAACATGCAGAAGGAACCTGCTTTCGTCCGACCAGTGGACTCTTCTCCAGGACCTCAAGTTCCAGTTCTGTCTCAGTCTACACCAGGCTAGACGTAGTCGTTTGTGGTTGTCTGTGAGTTTAGGTCGCTTGATAACCCTTCTGGACTTCAACCCTGCAGCTTTAAGACGATTTCTCACGGTCTGGGTACTGAACTGTTGACGAGGAAGCCAAAGACGTTTCAAGGTTGTGCTTGTAGCAAATGGATGACGCCTTACCACCCTCAACAACGCTCTGTCATCTCTAACTGTGGTCTTACGTGGTCTGCCAGAGGGTCTGCGATTCCTTACGTCATTAGTTTGTGCGTGTTTTCTGACCAAACGGCTTATTGTTGAGTAGTGATGTCCGGTTCTTCTGCCAATCTCCTTGAACGAAAGACCTGCTCCATGAAGGCCAATAATCTGCCACTTGACTGCTTCTGACAATCGTCTACCCGGCATTGTGGGTTACAATAAACTGGGCTGTCAGAGAACATCTTTTATAGGCGATGTTGAGCTTAAGAAGATACTGCAATCTGCACATTCATGCACCATGCAATTCACGTGCTGATTGCTACGTTTTGGTGATCATCTTCCCTCCGAAAACATTACACATTTAACATCAGATCCCCAAGGAATACCTACCATTAAAACCAGAGTCGGGCGTTTTAAATGTTGTGATGTATCAAACGTATTAATGTGGGGGTGCAACACTTTTTTTACTGTGTATATCTCCATAAAACTCAAGTTTTGTCTTCAAAATTTATTCTCAGCAATGTTATATAATACTACTTTTAAATGTTAAACATCTCAAAACGAAGATAACAGTCTTAAGTATGTAAGATGTTTTATCTAATTTTTCTACCCATACTCGAAGCATATATAAACTGACGTCCAAAAGAAACTTCACCAGAGTTTGAAATCACTCTTTCTAAAAAACAACAAAACATACATGCATGAAGTAAAGTGTATTGAAAAGATCAATATATCAACATAATCAACACTGAAAATGACAATCATACCGCGACCGAGAATGACGTCAGAGCCCCCCAAAGTTGGGTGTGGTACAAAACTCGAGCTTTCAGAATCATGGACAATAGGCAGAGTACATAAACAATCGCTCACGTTCAATAACAAGTCATTAGTAGCATGTGTGACCACTAAATGCCTCAATACACGCAAAAACTCTTCGACGCACAGAAAAGGTCAGTCGTCTGATGAGGTCACGTGGGATTTGACGCCATTCTTCTTGGAGGGCCAAGATCAGTTCTTGCCGGTTGGCTGGAGAGTGTGGTCGTTGTCGAACACGACGATCCATCAAGTCCCAGAGGTGTTCTATGGGGGACATGTCGGGTGAGCGTGCAGGCCACGGCAGGACGTTGACGTTGTTGGCTGCGAGGAAGTTAGTGACAATTCTGGCTGTATGGGCTCTAGCGTTGTCATGCTGATAAATGACACCACGTGGCTGCTGTTAGAAATGGTAGGACAACTGGACGAAGAATGTTATCCATGTAACGCTGAGCTGTCAAGTTTCCGTCAACGATGACCAGCGGTGTCCTCTCCTGCCCACAGATCCCTCCCCACACCATGACACTCCCTCCACCATATGGTACGACCTCCTGCACGCAACACGCCGCCGCTCGTTCACCCCTTCGGCGGTAAAAACGTTGTCTTCCATCAGCCCTAAACATACAGAATCGACTTTCGTCAGTGAAGACAACCCTCTGCCAGTCACGTCGTTGCCAACGTCGTACAGTCCGGGCCCGTCTCAAACGCAGACGACGATGTTGCGCTGTCAATAGCTGTCCTCTGTATGGTCTAAAAGCCCTGATTCCATGAGCCCTGAGTCTCCTGGTCACTGTCTGTCGACTAACCCTGTGACCTAAGGCATTTGTCGCCGATGACGTCACTGTCAGGAATCGATTTCGGAGGTGCAAGGTACGCAAGTACCGGTCATCATGGGGCGTGGTCACCCTGGGCCTGCCTGTCTGTCTGTAACGTTGCATCAAGTTGGTAAGGGCAACACGGGAGCAACCGAAGGTTCGTGCAATATGGGCGTGGGTGGCTCCCATCTGTACCATACCCAAGGCTCGTTCACGTTGTTCGACTGTGAGTCGTGGCATTTCTTTTGTGTGTTTTTTATCACTGTGGATGTCTGACTTGCCGTTGCAATCGTTTTATACCCTTACCATCACGTGCATTTGCAGTTGTCCGTGGTGCACGTGTTTTTCACTTTTTCGCGTGTTATCTCGCAAACATGTAACATACGATTAACATTTTCTGCATACACTATTGTTGTATTTAGGTTATGTGTTTTAGATAGACTTCATCGAAAATAAATAAATTATCCTTTGTCTGAAATTTATATTTTCAGTTGGTAAAGTTTCTTTTGGACGTCAGTTTATATTTATAAACGAACATGACAATTTTCAGCTGTCGAAGCAGCAGTGAATGTGGACATGACATATAGGAACACCTTCTCCTCATCAGACTCGACTAGGTCAGGTGCACATGTGTTCACACTTGTTTCATTCTTAAGGCTGAGTAGCGACTGACGTATTATCCCTACACATATGCAGGGTCTAGCGATGTAAGCTCCTCGTTTCTATAGTTTGTTTATGGGGGCCACATTAAGGTATATCAAGGGTTTACACGTTTAAACTGAAGACTGTAAACCTAATTTTGTCTCGTTAAGGCTGTTTAGTAATCATGAAATATGGCATGTCCTGTAATAATCACATGTGTTTCGTGGAGAACGCCTCTTGGATTTAAATACAGAACTGAAATAATGACTTTTTGTAATGTTATCAATTATTTGAATAACGTTTGGGGGCGGTTGGGTAGCCTAGTGGTTCAAGCGTTCGCTCGTCACGCCGAAGACCCGGGTTCGATACCCGACATGGGTACAATGTGTGAAGCCCATTTCTGGTGTCCCGCCGTGATATTGCTGGTATATTGCTAAAAGCGGCGTAAAACGATACTCACTCACTCACTAAAAAACGTTTGAATAAACTATTGTGACGGTAAACCTTCATGAAGTGTATGATATTAAGATAATATTCTGACAATATTTCTTTCTGTTTTGACACGTTAAAATTGTACTGAGATACATGAGATATTATGCCGAAGTTTAACATGGAATCCCCATTCAAAATATATTGACTTCGAGCTGGCCAGTCCCCGTGGCTATACCCCCTGTATGTTCTGTAGGACAAGCAATGAACTAGCCGGGATAGCCATCCCAAGAATTGCCAAAATGTTTTCCAGAAAATACTGCAACGAATTTTGCTTTTGGTTTTGCAGAAATCGTGTTCGCTTTACTTGCTAGATGGCCTGGAAAATGCGTTGTGAGAATTCATAGAGCAGACGCTAAGAATGCCTTGGCGACAATCGGAACAGTAAACAAAATACATAACATAATCGGATATATAAGCTTATTGCAGGTGGCCGTAATCGGAGCTTTGGAGAGTAATTCAGTTACGCCGCGGAACGTCACCTTAAGCCCACAGTGACGCCAGAGCACGGCTGTTTGCACTGACGTGCCGCCAGCAAACCAAGGAACGAGCGCCAATCATGGCAAGCTCCTCACAGCGATAGCCAATTCGCAGAGGTGTCTTATACTATTGCTGCCGCTGTTCCGGCCGGCCTGCAACGATGTATGACCTGAACTCGCAACCAAAGAACCGTTAAGTTTTAAGCGATGAATTTTGTAATTTTGTCCCGTTTTTTCGTTTTCGTTGTTTGTCAATTTAATATTCTATTTCACACAAAGGGTGTGGTAAGAACGTATATGTTCAATTTCGAATCTGATTAAACAAACAAAACGTTAATTAATCTGGGAAATAGAAAGTGAGTGGAAAACTTTTACAAAATTCATGATGATGGCATTCCGAAAGACAAGCACCAAAAAATTAATGTCATTACATTCTTGATCAGAGGTCAAATTTCCAGATTCTTATACGGGCGCTTTCACACTGGCGGCAGCGATGACACAGGGAGCCTGCGATCCTGACTCAAGGGGTCGCAACTCTGCACAAAAATACAGACTGTGAAATGTCTGTAACGTAATAATATTCAGGGCCGGTGACTTCTTATCGCTGTAAACCGAGTGTTTACCTTGATATTACCCTTATACACGTGGTGTCCCAGCGACTTCCTTTGTTTATATTTATCACACCCTGAAGACGTTAGATATCGGCTATATACTATCAACCATCCTCTGCATACCCTCATCCTCGATTTTCAAGTATATGATCCAAACATAATAATAATAGTAATCCTGTTCTTTTCCTTCAGGGTGGTTGTGCCCACATTTAACAATTTACCAGCCACATGGACCAGTGAACATCCGGGTTAGAATTGGTCTTCAGCAACCCATGCTTGTCGTAAGAGGCGACTAACGGGATCGGTGGTCAGGCTCACTGACTTGGTTGATGGGTGTCATCGTATCCCAATTGCGTGGCTCGATGCTCATGATGTCAATCACTGGATTGTCTGGTCCAGACTCAATTATTTACAGATCTCCGTCATATAGCTGAAATATTGCGGCGTTAAACAACAAACATCCAACAACAAACAACAACACCAACCACCCATGTGTCAAGGAAGAACACCATAATGTTTCACTCTGTATCACCCTGTTGGGAATCGAACCCGTAACTTCGGCGAGACTAGCCGTCGCTTTACCCACTAGGCTACGTTCTATTACCTTCAGAGAAATTGTTTCACATTAGACAGGATCATAATACATATTTACGTTCACAATATGTCTATGAATGTGTAAATTATTTTCATTATATATCAAGTGTACACTCTATATCATAAAGTACAGACGGGCTGTCACAGCCTAGCGGGGATTACATACAGTAAATAGGAGAGAAATAAGATCACTACCTGCCAATCGTTCTCCGTCCTCGGTGAGAGTATTGGTAGTCTAGCAATAGCTCATTGTGTGGACTTAAGTCTCTTGTACTCTTTCACTAGGCGTTATAATAAATCATGATCAAAACTGTGGCAAGATAAACCCAGCGCTATTATTCCTGCCACTTGACTGTCGTCATGCAGTGAGTCTGGTTTCGTGTTCTATATTTACATAATCGACCCGTGGTGGCAAGTGAAGGTAGTGTGATTTGGTCAATAGGTACGCGGGCTCTCGTCGGGAGAGGGAGAGTGATTTGGTCTTGAGGCCTTAAACAACATGGCGCCTGATACTATTGAAATGTGTTGATAACAGTACAAGCGGATATCTACAGTTCGATGGCGTCCCGTGTTCGATAATGTAAAGAGCTGATAAGAAATTGACTGGGCACTTAGACGGCGGAACAAAAGATGGATCAATCAGGTGAAGTATCGGTGGGGCGGGGAGAAACTTTACTGAGGCAACAACCGTCTACAACGACGACTCCATTTTCAGGACACAATCGAGACGGTGACGGCGGTGATCCACACCCTCCCGTCAAACATGGTAGCTTTAAATCAAGTGCCACGAGTGAACGAAGCGGTCACGTGTCAAGCGACAGCTCCCCCGAAGACGGTGACGACTCCTGGGGGATGGTAAAAGTGAAAGGGGGCGACAGAAGAACTGAGTTGCCCAAAATGCCTCCCAAAATGCTTCCAAATTTTGGCGAACATCCTGTCAAGAAGGTCCGCAAGTGGAACAAGGCTGCCGAAAGAAAGCTGGAGATGGATGTGGAGTCTCTGACCCAGGAACTCAAAACCAAAACTTCAAAATTGGATAAGGGCATTCAGAGCGTGGAGGATGAACTACGAGACTTGGACCTGGAAAAGAGTTATACACCACGTTATAGTGAAATGGCGTCTTGTTGTACCTATAGTCAAAGGTCAAGTGTGACCTTACCCGACATTCCATGCAGCAGACGTCACAGCAGCACCAGACGACAAAGAAGCGGCCATCGGTGTACATACAACCCGTTGAAATCTAAGCAGAAATGCCACCATTTCCCCTGCGCCCTCCCCAAGACGTACCACACGATTGGCTATCGTGGGGATCCTGGGACTACCTCATGGATGACGTGGGAAGACATTAAGCAGAGCTGGGACGTGCCGAATCTGGTCGACAACATTTCCACGTCCGTCCATGACGTCAGTGTTTCCCCAAGAATATTGACGATGAGGAAGGAGAACAGATTACGGCGGGTAATAGAACGCCGGAAGTGTATTAACGATATGCATCGGCCGCAAAGCTGGGAGACCAACTATGGTCAGCCGACTTCTTTCAAACAACTGAAATATCCTGTCCGCCTCTACTCCATCTCCAACTGATTGTGAGGAAAGATAGGCGGAGTTGGAGTGGAACTCGAAGTCGTGGGAACCACCGAGAATGTGTTATTTGTTCGAGACAAGCGGAGTGCCGATATTTTACCCCAACGGCGATAAGGATGCTTTGACATGATCACATGTTACTTCGTACTTTTATCGAGTTCGTTAAATTCGTATAAGCGAGTTTTCACTTTGTGTTTTTTTATTTGTTGATTAAATTAATGTCCATGGAGAATCGACTCGCAGATCGACTCACAAAGTTATCTTTACTTCATGTACATCTCAAGGACAACTAACTCTGGAGATACCAAGACCTTATGTGACGACATATACGTTGATTACCATTTGATGTGATCTCAAGACCAAGGCAGTCGGGTAGCCTAGTGGTTAAAGCGTTCGCTCTTCACGTCGAAGACCCGGGTTCGATTCCCGACATGGGTACAATGTGTGAAACCCATTTATGGTGTCCCCCGCCGTGATATTGCTGGAATATTGCTAAAAGCGGCGTAAAACATACTCACTCAAGACCAAACAACAAATATGTTTATGGATTTGTGAAAAGGAGATCTTAAAACTGAATGTAACAAATACATTTATAGATTTTTTCTCAAGACAGAATTTGAAGATAATGTTTACTTTCTAAATGAAATCTCAAATCAGAGTGTGTTTTCACACCAATAACATATCTTCACACACTCTATAGACTCCGTGAACATGTGTGTCAGTGTGTGATATCTATTCTGCTACTTCCGCCTTATACGGATACATCGCTTAAGTACAACATGCTGACACAGTGACTCACGATGTGGTGGTAGACTCTTTCATCATACATGTTTTTCCTGACACATTTCCTTAACAAGGAACACTCAACACTGGGTGTGGATTAAAAAACAGAGGTGGTGTGGTCTATTTAAGGACACCGATGAAGGTGTCTGCGATCACTGACATTTTAGCTTCAACGTGACACTGGGTCAGCACCAGCAACATTGGGTGAGTGAGTGAGTTGGGTTTAACGCCGCTTTTAACATTATTCCTGTTATATCACGGCGTGTCAGCTTAATGTGGGAGGAAAGCCCGAAGTGATGCAGGTCTCAGACGTTTACCACTTTGGTGCTGACAAACCTTGAAACATAATCGGGGCGAACCGGGATTCGAACCCACAATCATAGGTTTCTGGCGTGCCTAAGGGACGCAACTCTGCACAGCGAATCGCGGCGCCTTAGACGACTGGGCCACCCGTGCCCCCTAGCAACATTGGGAGATAATAAAATGAATGTCATATGAAGTGTCCGTATATTTGAATATACCCGGTGTTGGCGTTAGTTGTTTTGTTTGTTGTGTAACGCCGCACTTAGCAATATTCCAACTATATGACGGCGGTCTGTAAATAATCGAGTGTGGACCAGACAATCCAGTGATTGATGTCATGAGCATCGATCGACGCAATTGGGATACAATTGGGCATACCACCCGATCCCGTTAGTCGCCTCTTAAAACAAGCATAGTCGCCTTTTACGGCAAGCATGGGTTGCTGAAGACCTATTCTACCCCGGATTTCCAGGGGTCACAACATTGAAGGTAGGAATGAGACACGTTGGTTAGTTATACCCGTGATAGTATATATTCGATACCCGTGATGGTATATATTCGTTATACCTGTGATGGCATATCTTAGTCATACCCGTGATGGTATATATTAGTTATACCCGTGATGGTATATATTGATTTTACCCGTGATGGTATATATTGTTATACCCGTGATGGTATATATTGGTTATACCCGTGATGGTATATATTAGTTATACCCGTGATGGTATATATTGGTTTTACCCGTGATGGTATATATTGGTTGTACCCGTGATGGTATATATTGGTTATACCCGTGATGGTATATATTGGTTATACCAGTGATGGTATATATTCGTTATACCCGTGATGGTATATATTCGTTTTACCCGTGATGGTATATCTTAGTTACACCCGTGATGGTATATATTAGTTATACCCCTGATGATTTATATTAGTTATACCCGTGAACGTATGTATAAGTTATACCCGTGATGGTATATATTCGTTATACCCGTGATGGTATATATTCGTTATAGGCGTGATGGTATATATTAGTTACATTCGTAATCATAGATTATAGATTCATTAGGCCACAAAAATAGATCCCATAAGCGACGTATTCAGAGATTTTCCATTTCGGTTTTTGCATTCTATGCGTTATCGTATGTGGTGACGTATGTGGTGACGTGTGTGGTGACGTGTGTGGTGATGTATGTTGACGTATGACTACGTGTAAGTTGACATGTGTGGACGTGTGTGGTGACGTGTTTGGACATGTGGGGACGTGTGTTCACGTGTGTAGACATTAATGGCGACGAGTGTGATGATGTGTGTGTGGACATGCGGCGAAGAGTGTGCACGTGTGTGATGACGTGTGAGGACATGTGTCAACGTGTGTGGAGACGTGTGTGGCGACGAGTGTGACGACGTGTGTACACGTGTGTGATGACGTGTGAGGACATGTGTCAACGTGTGTGGAGACGTGTGTGGCGACGAGTGTGACGACGTGTGTACACGTGTGTGATGACGTGTGAGGACATGTGTCAACGTGTGTGGAGACGTGTGTGGTGATGACGTGTGAGGACATGTGTCAACTTGTGTGATGTCGTGTGTGGACATGTGGAGACGTGTGTGATGACGTGTGAGGACACGTGTCAACGTGTGTGGAGACGTGTGTGGTGATGACGTGTGAGGACACGTGTCAACGTGTGTGGAGACGTGTGTGGTGATGACGTGTGAGGACACGTGTCAACGTGTGTGGAGACGTGTGTGGCGACGAGTGTGACGACGTGTGTACACGTGTGTGATGACGTGTGAGGACATGTGTCAACGTGTGTGGAGACGTGTGTGGCGACGAGTGTGACGACGTGTGTACACGTGTGTGATGACGTGTGAGGACATGTGTCAACGTGTGTGGAGACGTGTGTGGTGATGACGTGTGAGGACATGTGTCAACTTGTGTGATGTCGTGTGTAGACATGTGGAGACGTGTGTGGTGATGACGTGTGAGGACACGTGTCAACGTGTGTGGAGACGTGTGTGGTGATGACGTGTGAGGACATGTGTCAACTTGTGTGATGTCGTGTGTGGACATGTGGAGACGTGTGTGGTGATGACGTGTGTGGACATGTGTCAACGTGTGTGATGATGTGTGAGGACATGTGTCAACGTGTGTGGAGACGTGTGTGGCGACGAGTATGACGACGTGTGTACACGTGTGTGATGACGTGTGAGGACATGTGTCAACGTGTGTGGAGACGTGTGTACACGTGTGTGATGACGTGTGTGGACATGTGGAGACGTGTGTGATGACGTGTGAGGACATGTGTCAACGTGTGTGGAGACGTGTGAGGACATGTGTTAACGTGTGTGGAGACGTGTGTGGTGATGACGTGTGAGGACATGTGGAGACGTGTGTGGCGACGTGTGTGGCGACGTGTGTGCACGTGTGTGATGATGTGTGTGGACATGTGGCGACGTGTGTGGCGACGTGTGTACACGTATGTGATTACGTGTTTGGACATATGTGGCTACGTGTGTGACGACGTGTGTGTGGACTTGACGCTGACTACGCCTTAGTCTTTACATGTCCAATATCAGTTTCAGTTTTAGTGTTCGGCCATATAAACATGCACCTACAGAGAAGCCTGGGGTTCTCACGACACAGGGGCTTTCCTAGTCCGGCACCATGAGTGAGTGAGTGAGTTGGGTTTTACGCCGCTTTCAACAGTATTCCAGTTATATCACGGAGTGCCAGCTTAATGTTGGAGGAAAGCCCGAAGTGATGCAGGTCTCAGACGTTTACCACTTCGGTGAAACCCTCGAGCACGGGTATGGTGCTGACAAACCTAGAAACATAATCGGGGCGAACCGGGATTCGAACCCACAATCCCGGAAACCCACGAGCACGGGTATGGTGCTGACAAACCTAGAAACATAATCGGGGCGAACCGGGATTCGAACCCACAATCATAGGTTTCTGGCGTGCCCAAGGGACGCAACTCTGCACAGCGAATCGCGGCGCCTTAAACGACTGGGCCACCTGTGATCACCCCCACCCCCACCCCCCCCCCCCCACCCCCCCCCCCCACCCCCCCCCCCCCCCCCCCCCCCGGGAATATATATATATATATACTGTCGAAACGCATACAAAAGCAAGTCTAGCCAGCTCAAGCTAGCTCTATTCCACGTGAAATCAGCATAGGGAACTTTTAAAATGTTTTTGTTCGAGTCTGCCGAGTCTGTTCGAGCATGCCCAGCATCCGCCTGGCTTCCTACAACGTGACTGGGAGGTCTCCGCCCTAACATCTTCTGGAAGGAGTTCATCGCCTCCTGGGAAGGGCCTGTAACAAAAATCCCCATTTGAAGTTTTCATAAATGTTAACATACAATTACATCGTGACTGAGTGTACGAGACAGAATCACTACCTCAGATATAACACACGCACATATGATGCAAGTATATTTATCAATCAATCTTTCAATGAACTTCACACGGATGTGGCCTGATTTGGTTGGGATATGTTTAAGGAAGGAAACAGACATGTTTTGTGGTACGAGTCGAATGGCGAGGCACGTAAAACAACACCCAGACATACACGGGGTGAGCACAGTCGATGCATTAGCGTCAGCTTAATTATATGGGGTGGGATAGTGACTGTATTTGCTTTACAGTACACTATGGTTATAACGAACACGCTTATAACGAACTAACGGATATAACGAACTAACGTTTTAGGCCCGACTATATGCTGTAGTTATGCTGTATATATGCGTATAACGAATTACGGTTATAACGAACTAAAATTAGTAGTCCCTTTGAGTTCGTTATAACCGTAGTTTACTGTATATGAATTACGAAAAAAAGGGGGGGGGGGGGCGCGGAATCCTAAGATGGCGGGTTCGAATCAAAGAGTCTTGAGTTGGCATCCCCGTATCCTGGGTTACGGGTTTCACATCAAGCCGTACATGTCTCAGATCTACATCACATGGCCTGCCCTCTCCTAATGACGACGTGTTTGGACATGTGTGGTGATGTATGACAACGTGTGTGTTGAGATTTGGTGACGTGTGGGGGTGTATGTGTACGTGTGTGGAGGTGTATGTGTACGTGTGTGGAGGTGTATGTGTACGTGTGTGGAGGTGTATGTGTACGTGTGTGGAGGTGTGTGATGCCGTGTGTGGACCTGTGTGGACATGTGTGGTGATGTATGGTGACGTGAGTGGTGACGTGTGTGGTGACGTGTGTAGTGACGTGTGTTATATGTTATGGTCTGCCCTATGTCTTACTTACCTACCAATATGTCACACCCCTTTAAGTCCACACATACCAGCGAGTGAGTGAGTATGGTTTTACGCCGCTTTTAGCATTATTCCAGCAATATCACGACGGGGGACACCAGAAATGGGCTTATCACAATGTACCCATGTCAGGAATCGAACCCGGAAAACGCTTTAACCAGTAGGCTACCCGACCGCCCCAACACATACCATTCCAATGTCACATCTAGAAAGTTTTCCATATATGGATGTAGAGAAAGAGTGAAGAATATATTTACACACTGCGGTAAGTCAGGAACTGTTCACACGACACCTTAACTCTTAACAAGGCCACGAAAAGGAATTGATTTAACGGTTTATTATTCATCACAAGTTAAGAAATCGTCATCTGGATCCGCCACTGTATTGTATGCATTGAGAATGTGTAATCTATTGTACTCTATATTTATTCCCTTAATAGCACCAGGGAATAATATAAAAGTTATGACACATTATTCTTATCAACTACATGTTACATTAATCTTTTGCTGTTGTACGATTAAGTATATACAATTAGCGAGATATTCTACTCACAGTGTAAAAAGCCTTACTTTGCTGAAATTCTGTTTTGATCAATATTGTCACTTGCACACACTGCTAGATTACATTGCTCTTCGAGCACTGGCTTGGTAGCTCTCTCTGGTCCGTAAACTTCGAACAGATGCTTAAGATCATGATGAAACGCGTCGTAATAATGACAATGACAATGGCAAAGACACTACTGTATATTACCTGCTAGGGAACCCGTTTACACATGAAAATGCTGACAGTGCAGATTGTGTAAATAAATTTCAAATGTGGGATCCAGGATTTTTTTTAATACGATGTGCATGCGTGCTTGCGCGGGCCTGATATAAGAATTTCTGATCTCGAAGCGACCTATAAAAGTGGTTCTGCGCGATATATCACAACTAATATTATCGTTCATACACATCTCTAAAAGCATCACCAGTGTACATGTGTGACTAGATACTCATTCCCTCCCCGCCCCCCTCTTGCAAGCGTAGAGCACTACAATTTATCCTGGAATATGTTTTTTTAATTTTTTATTTATTGTTCAACGCCGCACTATTCCAGCTATATGACGGCGGTCTGTAAATAATCGAGTCTGGGCCAGACAATCCAGTGATTGACATCATGAGTATCGATCCATGCAGTTGGGATACGATGACATGCATCAACCAAGTTAGTCGCCTCTTACGACAAGCATCGTCGCCTTTTACGGCAAGCATGGGTTGCTGTAGACCTATTCTACCTCGGATCTTTAAGGGTCTCCTGGAATATATGAAAAAGTATACATTCTCAATGCATACAATATAGTGGCGGATCGAGAGGGTTTCTCCATAAACCGTGGTGACGTTTTGTTTGCGCACTGCCTTCCGTGATAACGTGTTTATTTTTAAAGTAAAAATAATAAGGGTTTAAAAACGTTTGTGATGGTTCGAATACGCTCATGGATGGACTCCAACCCCCACCCCCATCCCCACCCCCACCCCCCCACCCCCCCCCCCCCCCTCCCCACCCCCACCCCCACACCTTTTTTAATAATCCTGGGCCCGCCTTACACGATAAATATTGTTCCTGCATGTGTTCTCTGTCAATATATTACGTCACCATTCTATTTACGGACGTTTTCTAGTTTTCTTAATATACTTCTATCGTTTTGATCTACAGGGAAGAAATATAAACATCCTGGAAATATACGTTTTATTGTAGGGTTGTGTTGAACATATACTTATAGAAGGCCATGATACCAAGACGTGCAATAAACACTTCCACTGGTCTGAAACAACGACTAACGTGAGTAGTACCAATTACTAGTACCGGTGAAATTGAAAAAGCCTTTAATTTTTTCTTCCTTTCTATAATTCATAGGGACCTAGGTTTATGGATGTTAACTTCTTTTATTGAATAGACACACACAGCGTCTTCTTGTCAGCTCCTTGTTATTGCATAGACAGCAAAGTTTCTTATTGTCGTTAACGTCCATCAATAAACGCCTGCCTTGAATTAGCGTCTGTCGTTTAAGTTTTGTAAACGCCTATAACATGTTTAACAAAGCGATCGTAGCACTACGAATGACGTAAGTCTGTGTTAAAAAATAGTGAAAAATAGAGTTACGTTACCCGTGGCTATGGTCGCTTTGTGAAACTGGAAGGTCTAACTTTGGTATATCCCTTAAAAAACTTGTTAAACATCAACATTAAGACAGAAAAAATGACAAAAATTATATGCAAAAGCCTCTCTAAAAAAATAATAAGCGCTGGTCTCAAAAAGCACCCAAGTGAACATATTGAAAGTTGAATACGGCATTTAAATGCAAGACGGAACCTGAGTAGACCACGCCTCGCGTCATTGTGTCAGACAAGAGTCGTCTCCCATTTATCCACACTGAGTGGAAGTGGATGTGCGCGACATCGTGAGGTCAGTGAATGTAGCAAGTCTTTTGACAGCAGTGGACTGAGATGGCAGCCACCATTACGTAACACGCCACAGCCTTTACTGTCACATCAGCAAACCTGATATTTTCAACACTTCATGATATCAAGGTAGCAATGGGACCATCATACATTGTGTAGTCAGGTGACGTATTTGTTGAACTGTGTTTCAACTTGTACCGGCTCTCTGGCGATGTTGTGTTTAACATGTTTATCTTCAGATAGCCCGGGGACGATCGACAATGTTTAAGAACACACGTGCATTTATTTCTCTCACAAAAACAAAAATTGTTTAGTTTGAAATACCACCGCGTGTTGTGTGTTGGTATCGTTCTATTTTCAGTCAGGAAGTCAAATGCCACATCACAGGGAAATCACCTTTGGGAAAAACCCGTTTCCTAAGGCGATACTGATTGCGTAAACAAACCATCGCTTCATTTATGTTTGAAGATGTAGTGTTGTCGTGGTTGTCGTGTTAGGTGTAAAAGGTACTTGTATGTCGAGGTATCAGGCAATCCTTGGGCAAAAATGGCACCGCGAGACACAAAACAATGCCGGTATTGAAAGCGAAAGTAGGATTCTCAGGAAGCATCTTGACAGTTCGCGGAAGGGTGACGCACGCTCGTGCGTGTGGCTGCGTGGGTGGTTCTTTGAAGAATGATATGACGAAACTTGCTTGTTATTAAACTAGGTGATGTATAATGAGACTGATATATGACTAGTACAATGTTAGCAGGCTCTGATAGAAGTACTGACAGCCCTGCTTGCAATACTCATTCTAACGTCTTGGTAAGATTCAGTCACATTCTATATACACAATCAAATCAAATTAACTTGGCCATTGGCCACTGAATTTTTTTTAAAACATTTCTTTTTCTTTTCAAGTATTTGACCTTTTATTTTAACACAGAAATTAACTAACGTTTGGTCACTTAAAATTACTCCCATATTTCCTCTGTGCAGAGTTGTATCGCTTAGTTCAAATCTCAGACTAGCCTAGATTTTTATGCTTGGTTTGTCACCATGACCATGATACCTCTGGGCTCACAATAGTAGTAAAAGTCTATGATTTTGTTTGTTTCTTTGCTTGTTTTTGTTGTTGTAATATCTATGCACTCATCAATATTCCAGCTCTTAGACAAACAGGAACTGTATCACTTTGAACTTTCCTCCCACAAAAAGCTGATTGCGGTTGTATATGGCCATTAAACAAAATATACATGTTTCCTATTTCAGCCCCATCAACAGTATGGAAGGGAGATGTTGAGTGATTTTTTTCTCCTTTTTATAAGACACATTAAATGGCTGGTTGATCAACAGTGAAGCACAAGACATATACACTAGTGCCATCACATAAGGACAGTACCATAATGGTGATGAAAGCTATGGTTCAAATCAAGAAAAATAAGAAAAAGTTTTGAAACCTGACACATGTTTTTTGTTTCGGCCTAACTGAAAAAATTTCAAAGCCACACTAAACCAACTCACATATGCCCTCCCACACTCATTTGCAACATATCATTCATGTTTGTGTTACTGTTACCGAAGAATTGCTAAGTTCTAGTAAGTACTAGTTTTGTATTGTGACCTGGAGAAGTGCCTAATGGGGTGCTGTTTACATTAATGTCATTGTTACGACCAGCATGTCTTGCTGTATACCCGGCATAAACACACCGTCTACAGGGAGAAAAACATCATCTTCATTTCAGCATCAAAGATTTTGCTGGCTTTTAAAAAACAGATAAGAACCCCTGCTGCGTTTCAGATGTCTCTGTGTTATGGTTCTTGATTTGATGGTTCTAGTCCATATCATGCATATAGATCTCAGATAAGAACCTTTGCTGCGTTTCAGATGTCTCTGTGTTACGGTTCTTGATTTGATGGTTCTAGTCCATTTCACGCATCTGCATGATGTTCCATGCTCTTCCTGATGTAACCATGAGACGCAACACACTTCATGGATTTTGATGGATTTATTACTGAGACCCGTCATCGTTGGCCCCATATGAAAACATTGTTAGGATTTAGGAGTACATCACACATCGTCGCAAACATACACTTTCACTTGACAAGTTCAATGTGTAACGTAATCTATATCGCAAAGCCCACGTGTCGCCACCTCCCCTTCTTCATCTCGTAACAGGCTCTCCTGTTTACTTCCGTTAAAAAGAGACATAACTCGTCCTCACATAACGCTTATAATAACATACACATTGTAATATCGTAAAACTAGACTATAAATCTACCAACATTACGCTGTGTTTCCAGCAACTACAACCCACTGCGACACACTGACGTGATGGAGCAGGCTCCACAGGTGAAGATAACAAGTCAGATCTACTTCCAGAGGTTCCGGTATGGGACAGAGAACCGGGGAGGCAGGAAGACGCGCGATGAGGACTTCATGGTGGTCATGGTAGGTGGGGGGATAGGGCTTCATGGGGATCATGGTGGGTGGGAGGAAAGGACTTCATGGAGGTCATGGTGGGAGGATAGGACTTTATGGAGGTCATGGTGGATGGGAGGATAGGGCTTCATGGAGGTCATGGTGGATGGGAGGAAAGGGCTTCATGGAGGTCATGGTGGGGGGATAGGCCTTCATGGGGGGTCATGGTGGATGGGAGAATAGGGCGTCATGGTGGGAGGATATGGCTTCATGGAGGTCATGGTGGGTGGATAGGGCTTGATGGAGGTCATGGCGGGAGGATATGGCTTCATGGAGGTCATGGAGGTCATGGTGGGAGGATAGGGCTTCATGGAGGTCATGGTGGGAGGATAGGGCTTCATGGAGGTCATGGTGGGAGGATATGGCTTCATGGAGGTCATGGTGGGAGGATATGGCTTCATGGAGGTCATGGTGGGAGGATAGGGCTTCATGGAGGTCATGGTAGGTGGGAGGATATGGCTTCATGGAGGTCATGGTGGGAGGATAGGGCTTCATGGAGGTCATGGTGGATGGGAGGATAGGGCTTCATGGAGGTCATGGTGGGAGGAAAGGGCTTCATGGAGGTCATGTTGGGTGGGAGGACAGGTATGATGGAGGTCATGGTGGGAGGAAAGGGCTTCATGGAGGTCATGGTGGGTGGGAGGAGAGGACAACATGGAGGTCATGGTGGATTGAAGGGTAGGACTTCTTAGAGGTCATGGTGGGAGGAAGGATAGGACGTCTTGGGGGTCATGGTGGGTGGGAGGATAGGACTTCATTGAGGTCATGGTGGGTGGGGTGATAGGACTTTCCCAAATTAATTTATGTTTATTTGTCCAGTTCGATTGGTTTGAGATTGCAGACTAACAGAAAGCACCCACTTATGTTCTCATTGTACTAATTACATGTCGGTAGACTGCCTTGCATTGTGGGGAGCTTTGAATGGTGGCAGTGATAGCATAGACAGTGATAGCATAGACAGTTCTTTAGAGTGGGCTATTGCTGTTATGAGCTTGGAGGCATATATATAATGAGGAACATTACTCTGTTCTCATGATAATTGTGTTTTCTTTGTGGTGATTTGCTTCATGGATTTGGTAGCCAGACTTGCTGACTTGGATAAAGGAATGTCTGGTCCAGATTTGATTACATACTGCCCTTCATGTAGCTGAGATTTATCTGAGTGCAGTGATAAACATCAAACAAACTCAGATCACCTCAATTTTATCCATCTGTGCTATCAGGGTCCATCTTCCCGAGGCAAGAGAGTTAACTGACTTTAAAAGTCCAGTTTCCACCCTTGCCGAACTAGGCTGGAACTACTGGGCTGGTTGCTAGCGCCACCAGTGGCTGTTACTAGCTATGTCCCTTCTAAGCCTCTCCTATGGAACAATCAGATTCCACCTCTCGTATCACTTGCGTTTGCTTCACACAAAATGGTGGCGCCCGGTCAGGACGATCTGATCGATAATCAAGATCTATATTGTGATAAAACGTGTCTTACATCGCGAAATGCATCAAATCACGTGAGCACCTTGATTAAAAACATGAAAATATTTGGAAAATATTTGCTGACAACGAATTGGTGGTGCACATGCTTTGCAAATCCTGCAATCGACCGAAATCTGAATGACAGTTAATGAACCGGATTTCGATTTCGGTGCGCGATTTTGATTGGACTATGCATAGACTCGTTAGTCCAGCCAAAATGTAACTCCATAATACCAGCCTAGTTCGGCAAGGGGGCAAACTGGACTTTTATAGTCAGTTAACTCTCTTGCCTCGGGAAGATGTCTGGGTCTTACTCTGGTGACTGGATGCGAGTTTGGTTGTGAAGCCAGTACATGACTGGGCTGTCGTTGCCGTGATTTAAGGTACGGAACATTCCTCGGGGGGCCGTGATGAAGGTGTTCTGCATCAAGATGGCTGACGAGCTGTGTCCCCACCCTAACTCTGTGGACGGACAGAACTGCACACAAGGGGTCTACAGCCCTCCAGCCTTCAGAAGACATTATGGAGAAGAAAAGATCAAGTAAGGTTCAATTGGTTGTCATGACGATGTCGCCCACACTACCTCCACTGACCAGTGCAGCTTTGACACTGAACACAATTTTTCAGTTGTTTGAAGGATCAGTAGATAGAAAAAAATACTGGCTGCCTTCTTTCTGGACAAAAAAGAAAACAATATTCCAGGATTGTAGTTTCCTGATTGTGTTTAGAATTTCCATTTCCAGTTGGCAAAAATAAGCAAAAGTGCCCCCAAAATAACACTAAGTCACCAGACCACGATTTCATTGATTTCACTGAGGGACAGGCCCTGGGGCTAGTTGGAGACTGATCTCTGTCGCACGGGACCAAGCAGCACTTTCACGCAAGACTGTGCGAGATTCGAAGATTAACATGCGAGGTTTTTGCGAATTGACTATTCAGTTGTCCAACCCTTTACATATTTATAGGGGCGGTCGGGTAGCCTAGTGGTTAAAGCGTTTGCTCGTCACGCCGAAGACCCGGGTTCGATTCCCGACATGGGTACAATGTGTGAAGCCCATTTCTGGTGTCCCCCGCCGTGATATTGCTGGAATATTGCTAAAAGCGGCGTAAAAACCAAACTCACTTACTCACATATTTATATGTGTTGAGTAATGTCAGTTTTCCTGATTTGTTAAAGGACATTTATGACATATAAGTGACTAAATGTATGTGTTGACATTCATGAGAATTAACGAACAGAAGCATCGAACCACATCCTATTGTTCTATCATACAAAATATAATGGCGGCTTGTGAGCAATTGACAATTTATCCATTTTCCAGTACAAATTACTCCATTAAATATGAAACAATGTCCTTAGTTACTGGAATCAATTGGAATATTTATTCCTTTTTTTTGTAGTGGCATAATTGTTTTCATTATTTATTTGGGTGTTTTGTAAAGGACATTCGTCAGAAAGTATCACTAAAATTATTACATCGCTAGTTTTTGCTCATTACGCTGTATCTTTCGGTATGATACGATGTAGTTTTGAGTGCACTTAGCCTAGTATTCGAAATATCAGTGTAATGTCAACATGTGCGCTTGCGTTGAACCGAAGGGAATTAACTCTCAGCATTCAACCATTGTGTAAGATTGTTTACCAGACTGCGGAAGTCCTTAGATAAGAGCATCTGTGCATGTGTCGTGCATCTTGACCGCTGACAGGAGAAAAGCATCAGTCTGTCCCAATGTACCAATTACACTCATGGATGCAGCAGTGATTGTTAATGATAATCTACTGCTGAGGCCTGTCCCTCAGCATGTGGTCTCTGTTTCATGGTCCTTGAGAAATGGGGGCGGTCGGGTAGCCTAGTGGTTAAAGCGTTCGCTCATGTCGCCGAAGACCTGGGTTCGATTCCCGTCATGGGTACAATGTGTGAGGCCCATTTCTGGTGTTCCCCGCCATGATATTGCTGGAAAATTGCTAAAAGCGGCGTAAAACCATACTCACTCACTCACTCACACTCCTTGAGAAATCTTCACTGAACATGGGCCAAAGACTATCTTTAGTGTCACAGGATCACGGTTGTGTCCCTTGGCAGTCAAGCCCCGGTGGGGAATCTGGGTTAGAGTTGGCCTCCCCACCAACCTATGCTGGTCATCAGAGGTGCATGACGGATTGGGGGATCATGCTCAACACTTGGTTGATAGCATGGATCTCTGCTCATGATATCAATCACTGGATTGGTTATTTACCGGCTGCTGTCCTACAGCTGTACAAACAACAAACAACAAACGCACCGAGCTGTTAACATTTGCTGCATTTGTTCACAACAATAATATCTATGGCCCACAGCACAGCAGCTATCTGCCCCTATTTTGCATAATGGGCGCTCGGGTAGCCTAGTGGTTAAAGTGTTCGCTCTTCACGCCGAAGACCCAAGTTTGATTCCCAACAAGGGTACAATGTGTGAAGCCCATTTCTGGTTTCCTCCCCGTGATATTGTTGGAATATTGCTAAAAGCGGCGTAAAACAATACTCTCACTCACTCACTCACTCACTCACTAGTGACTCACTCACTCACTCACTGTTGCCGCAACCTTTTGGACACTGCAGATGTGCCCTGTGTGGACTTGAGGATAGGCCTCTTGCACTCTCATGCTTGTTGTACACAACTGCATGGGGTGGTCAGGGTACAGCTGGAATACTGCTCACTCTAGCAATCACTCACTCACTCACTCAATCACTTTCTCACTCCCCTGCTAATTGTGTGTATTGAATTCGTACTAGTTTGGGCTTCCCACATGACACACCCAGATATGACTGAAGTACTGAAGCAGGTCTCACTCACTCACTCACTCACTCACTCACTCACTCACTCACTTACTCACTCACTCACTCACTCACTCTTTTTTTCCAGGATTCCCTGGCTGCAGATCAACAGAACTAAGAAAGGAAACATGGTGACTGCTCTTGAGAACCGCCAAACTGAGCTTCCACAAGTATATAAAGGTGTTTCTAAACTATTCCTTTCTCATAAATGGAGCCACTGGTTGCCAGGCATTGATGGAGTCTCTGAGTTTGTCTGTCTGTGTCATGTGGTTGCTAGGCATTGATGGAGTCTCTGAGTTTGTCTGTCTGTCTGTGTCATGTGGTTGCCAGGTGTTGATGGAGTCTCTGAGTTTGTCTGTCTGTCTGTGTCAGGTGGTTGCCAGGTATTAATGGAGTCTCTAAAATTGTCTGTGTGTCTGTGTCAGGTGGTTGCCAGGTGTTGATGGAGTCTCTGAGTTTGTCTGTCTGTCTGTGTCAGGTGGTTGCCAGGTATTAATGGAGTCTCTGAGTTTGTCTGTCTGTCTGTGTCAGGTGGTTGCCAGGTGTTGATGGAGTCTCTGAGTTTGTCTGTCTGTCTGTGTCAGGTGGTTGCCAGGTATTAATGGAGTCTCCAAGTTTGTCTGTCTGTGTCAGGTGGTTGCCAGGTATTAATGGAGTCTCTAAAATTGTCTGTGTGTCTGTGTCAGGTGGTTGCCAGGTGTTGATGGAGTCTCTGAGTTTGTCTGTCTGTGTCATGTGGTTGCTAGGCATTGATGGAGTCTCTGAGTTTGTCTGTCTGTCTGTGTCAGGTGGTTGCCAGGTGTTGACGGAGTCTCTGAAATTGTCTGTTTGTCTGTGTCAGGTGGTTGCCAGGTGTTGACGGAGTCTCTGAAATTGTCTGTGTGTCTGTGTCAGGTGGTTGCCAGGTGTTGACGGAGTCTCTGAAATTGTCTGTGTGTCTGTGTCAGGTGGTTGCCAGGTGTTGATGGAGTCTCCAAGTTTGTCTGTCTGTCTGTCTGTGTCAGGTGGTGGTTGCCAGGTGTTGACGGAGTCTCTGAAATTGTCTGTCTGTCTGTGTCAGGTGGTTGCCAGGCGTTGATGGAGTCTCTGAAATTGTCTGTCTGTCTGTGTCAGGTGGTTGCCAGGCGTTGATGGAGTCTCTGAAATTGTCTGTCTGTCTGTGTCAGGTGGTTGCCAGGCGTTGATGGAGTCTCTGAAATTGTCTGTTTGTCTGTGTCAGGTGGTTGCCAGGCGTTGATGGAGTCTCTGAAATTGTCTGTTTGTCTGTGTCAGGTGGTTGCCAGGCGTTGATGGAGTCTCCAAGTTTGTCTGTCTGTCTGTCTGTGTCAGGTGGTGGTTGCCAGGTGTTGACGGAGTCTCTGAAATTGTCTGTCTGTCTGTGTCAGGTGGTTGCCAGGCGTTGATGGAGTCTCTGAGGCAAGGTGCCAAGGTGGAAACCAACCAGGTCTACCTGTGTGTTCATGTGTCATGGAACAACCACCCAGGTATCTGGGATGTCTCCAAGCTTATAAAGAATGAAGGTAACTTTCTAATAGTAAATGTGATATGTCAGCTGTGGGGCAGAAGAGGTCCCAAATACCCCGTGCTTCTCATCAGACGTCTTCCCCGGGCAAGCGTGACCACAATTTTATATCAATGCCTAGTTTCTATCCTTGCAACATCAAGGCCACTTTTCTTGCCTAGACCGTCACTCTACCGCTAGTCTTGTCGATCATGAGTTGTGTCCCTTGTACTGAAAATGCGATAGCCAATCAGATCGCTGTTCTTGTCATGTATGGCTTCACATCGATGGTAACAGAAACATTCTGATTTCATCCCAGACAGATGAATGAAATATTCGTGTCAACAAAGTGGTAAATCACTTTCATGCAAATATGTACCAGTCTTGGATGTTGACTGGTTCTCTGATTGGCTTTTCAACATGTGCGATATAGTCCAATCATATTTAGCACAGGAAAGGGTTTGATGTGGCAAGGGTGGAAACAAGACTTTGATGAAAAGGCTAGTGGGCGCTCTTGCCTCAGGGGACAATTGGGGGCACAATTGGGGGCACAATTGGGGGCACAGTGTGTGATGAGTCTGCATCATTGCATCTCACCTGCCACTTATTACCAACATATTTACATTTAAATAAAAATAAAAATTCAACCCAATCAAATTAAAATATTGAACGTACCGGTATTTTTAAGTGATGTCAGTACAGTGAACAGGTAAATTTATTACTGAAGGATGATAGCATTCTTTTAGTTCAAGATGTTTTTCATTTTTTATCTAAAAGCTAACACAGAAGGTTTAATTGAAGATGTTTTTGCTGATATATTGGTGTTGTGAGTGAGTGAGTTGGGTTTAGTGCAGCGTTGAGATGCGTTGGTTTTTGCTGACAAATCAGTTCTATTTTTCTTCAATATGTCATGATATATCCAGTTTATAAAAAAGTACAATAATCCAGGCCCAATCTGGTAGTCATGTCTGCCGCTGTTTGAAAGGAGTCTTTGAATGATTTTAATTTCTTCCAACAGATAAGTGTAGCAGCTTGAGGATTGATGAACTCTCTCCCCCTTCTGTGACAGTGGACGGAGGACGAGTTCTCATCCTGCTGACAGAGGACGGTCCAGGCATTGAGCCAGGTGGGTGTGTTGGGAGGAGGGGGCTGTGAGTAGGGTTGGGTGTGTTGGGAGGAGGGGGTTGGCTGTAGGGGTGGGTGTGTTGGGAGGAGGGGGTTGTGTGTAGGGGTGGATGTGTTGGGAGGAGGGGGTTGTGTGTAGGGGTGGATGTGTTGGGAGGAGGGGGTTGTGTGTAGGGGTGGATGTGTTGGGAGGAGGGGGTTGTGTGTAGGGGTGGGTGTGTTGGGAGGAGGGGGTTGTGTGTAGGGGTGGATGTGTTAGGAGGAGGGGGTTGTGTGTAGGGGTGGATGTGTTGGGAGGAGGGGGTTGTGTGTAGGGGTGGATGTGTTGGGAGGAGGGGGTTGTGTGTAGGGGTGGGTGTGTTGGGAGGAGGGGGTTGTGTGTAGGGGTGGATGTGTTGGGAGGAGGGGGTTGTGTGTAGGGGTGGATGTGTTGGGAGGAGGGGGTTGTGTATAGGGGTGAGTGTGTTGGGAGGAGGGGGTTGTGTGTAGGGGTGGATGTGTTGGGAGGAGGGGGTTGTGTGTAGGGGTGGGTGTGTTGGGAGGAGGGGGTTGTGTGTAGGGGTGGGTGTGTTGGGAGGAGGGGGTTGTGTGTAGGGGTGGGTGTGTTGGGAGGAGGGGGTTGTGTGTAGGGGTGGGTGTGTTGGGAGGAGGGGGTTGTGTGTAGGGGTGGATGTGTTGGGAGGAGGGGGTTGTGTATAGGGTGAGTGTGTTGGGAGGAGGGGGTTGTGTGTAGGGGTGGATGTGTTGGGAGGAGGGGGTTGGCTGTAGGGGTGGGTGTGTTGGGAGGAGGGGGTTGGCTGTAGGGGTGGGTGTGTTGGGAGGAGGGGGTTGTGTGTAGGGGTGGGTGTGTTGGGAGGAGGGGGTTGTGTATAGGGGTGAGTGTGTTAGGAGGAAGGGGTTGTGTGTAGGGGTGGATGTGTTGGGAGGAGGGGGCTGTGTGTAGGGGTGGGTGTGTTGGGAGGATGGGGCTGTGTGTAGGGGTGGGTGTGTTGGGAGGAGGGGGGTGTGTGTAGAGGTGGGTGTGTTGGGAGGAGGGGGTTGTGTTAGGGGTGGGTGTGTTGGGAGGAGGGGGCTGTGTGTAGGGGTGGGTGTGTTGGGAGGAGGGGGCTGTGTGTAGGGGTGGGTGTGTTGGGAGGAGGGGGGTGTGTGTAGAGGTGGGTGTGTTGGGAGGAGGGGGTTGTGTTAGGGGTGGGTGTGTTGGGAGGAGGGGGCTGTGTGTAGGGGTGGATGTGTTGGGAGGAGGGGGCTGTGTGTAGGGGTGGGTGTGTTGGGGGGAGGGGGCTGTGTGTAGGGGTGGGTGTGTTGGGGGGAGGGGGCTGTGTGTAGGGGTGGGTGTGTTGGGAGGAGGGGGCTGTGTGTAGGGGTTGATGTGTTGGGAGGAGGGGGCTGTGTGTAGGGGTGGGTGTGTTGGGGGGAGGGGGTTGTGTGTAGGGGTGGGTGTGTTGGGAGGAGGGGGCTGGCTGTAGGGGTGGGGGCTGTGTGTAGGGGTGGGTGTGTTGGAAGGAGGGGGCTGTGTGTAGGGGTGGTGGGCTGTGTGTATGGGTGGGTGGGTTGGAAGGAGGGGGCTGTGTGTAGGGGTGGGTGTGTTGGAAGGAGGGGGTTGTGTGTAGGGGAGGGGGCTGTGTGTAGGGGTGGGTGTGTTGGAAGGAGGGGGCTGTGTGTAGGGGTGGGTGTGTTGGAAGGAGGGGGCTGTGTGTAGGAGTGGGTGTGTAGGGGTGGGGGCTGTGTGTAGGGGTGGGTGTGTTGGAATGAGGGGGCTGTGTGTAGGGGTGGGTGTGTTGGAAGGAGGGGGCTGTGTGTAGGGGTGGGTGTGTAGGGGTGGTGGGCTGTGTGTATGGGTGGGTGTGTTGGAAGGAGGGGGTTGTGTGTAGGGGTGGGTGTGTAGGGGTGGGGGCTGTGTGTAGGGGTGGGTGTGTTGGAATGAGGGGGCTGTGTGTAGGGGTGGGTGTGTTGGAAGGAGGGGGCTGTGTGTAGGGGTGGGTGTGTTGGAAGGAGGGGGCTGTGTGTAGGGGTGGGGGCTGTGTGTAGGGGTGGGTGTGTTGGTAGGAGGGGGCTGTGTGTGGGGGTGGGTGTGTTGGAAGGAGGGGGCTGTGTGTAGGGGTGGGTGTGTTGGGAGGAGGGGGCTGTGTGTAGGGGTGGGTGTGTTGGGAGGAGGGGGCTGTGTGTAGGGGTGGGTGTGTTGGGAGGAGGGGGCTGTGTGTAGGGGTGGGTGTGTTGGGAGTAGGGGGTTGTGTGTAGGGGTGGGTGTGTTGGGAGGAGGGGGTTGTGTGTAGGGGTGGGTGTGTTGGAGGAGGGGGCTGTGTGTAGGGATGGGTGTGTTGGGAGGAGGGGGCTGTGTGTAGGGGTGGGTGTGTTGGGAGGAGGGGGCTATGTGTAGGGGTGGGTGTGTTGCAGGAGGGGGCTGTGTGTAGGGGTGGGTGTGTTGGGAGGGGGGGGCTGTGTGTAGGGGTGGGTGTGTTGGGAGGAGGGGGTTGTGTGTAGGGGTGGGTGTGTTGGAGAAGGGGGCTGTGTGTAGGGGTGGATGTGTTGGGAGGAGGGGGCTGTGTGTAGGGGTGGGTTTTTTGGGAGGAGGGGGCTGTGTGTAGGGGTGGGTGTGTTGGGAGGAGGGGGCTGTGTGTAGGGGTGGATGTGTTGGGAGGAGGGGGCTGTGTGTAGGGGTGGGTGTGTTGGGAGGAGGGGGCTGTGTGTAGGGGTGGATGTGTTGGGAGGAGGGGGCTGTGTGTAGGGGTGGGTGTGTTGGGAGGAGGTGGCTGTGTGTAGGGGTGGGTGTGTTGGGATGAGGGCTGTGTGTAGGGGTTGGTGTGTTGGGAGGAGGTGGGTGTGTGTAGGGGTGGGTGTGTTGGGATGAGGGCTGTGTGTAGGGCGTGGTGGGCTGTGTGTAGTGGTTTAAAGCTGTGTTTCAGGGGGATGTAGTGTTTCTGGGTGTTCAATTCTGACCAATCAATGTTTCAGAGAAGCTTCAGGTGAAGATTGAGGAGGTTGCTGCTGACAACAGCATCACGTGGAGATCAGAAATATTTACGCCAGTCAAGGAAGACATCCGTTATAAGGTAGTATTTTCTGAGCAACTAGTTGAATATTTCTTGATGAAACTTGCTGTACAGATCAGTCTAGTGGTGATCTTTTGGTACCTTTTGATGATTTGGAATATTGAAAAATACCGAACAGCATTATTCCTTTCTTCACTGAACATATGGTATCTGATGGCAAAGAACCGAAAGTTGGGTATACATGTATTAAGTAACCAAACTCCAAATCCATATTTCACCAGAATGGGAGCATCACAACAAACGTTTGTGGCCCATGAAGAACATCATCTTCCCGAAGCAAGAGAGTTAACTGACTTTGAAAGTCCAGTTTCCACCCTTGCCGAACTAGGCTGGAATTCCTGGGCTCGATCGTAGCGCCACCAGTGGCTATTACGAGTTATGTCCTTTCTATGCCTCTCCTACTGACCAATCAGATTCAACCTCTCGTATCACTTGCATTTGTTTCAAACAAAACGGTGGCGCTCAGTCAAGACGATCTGATCGATAGTCAAGATCTATATTGTGATAAAACGAGTCTTACATCGCGAAGTGCATCAAATCACGTGAGCACCTTGATTCAAAACATGAAAAGATTAAGAAAACACTCTACGAACCGGATTTCGTTTTCGGTGCACGATTTTGATTGGACTATGCATAGACTCGTTAGTCCAGCCAAAATGTAACTCCATAATACCATATAAAAGGTCCAGACTACAGTGATGATCAGCTTATCAACTGTTAACCACTACGTCCAAGAAAATAAGTAGGTCAGATAACCTTGTATTTTTTCACTGACAAGTTCAATTCACCTCTCATGCTTTCCCGGATTATACATAGTCTTACATGACACGAAAGGGTTTGATTTTAAATCGGTCATGGAAAGTAAGATTAATGTTAGACTGGCGGTCGGTTTTAATTGAAATTAAGACATTATCAATTTGGCCTAACATTAATCTCATTTTCAAACACAGTCGGTTTGTCTACTAAATATGTCTCTAGACAGTGACATTCTTTAAAATATCCCTGGTACAGAGAGGGACAACTTCAGAATATCCTTGGGCCAGAGGTACATTCTATAAAATATCCCTGGGACAGAGGGACTACTTAAGAATATCCTGGGGCCAGAGGTACATTCTATAGAATATCCCCGGGACAGAGGGACTACTTAAGAATATCCTGGGGCCAGAGGTACATTCTATAGAATATCCCTGGGACAGAGGGACTACTTAAGAATATCCTGGGGCCAGAGGTACATTCTATAGAATATCCCTGGGACAGAGGGACTACTTAAGAATATCCTGGGGCCAGAGGTACATTCTATAAAATATCCCCGGGACAGAGGGACTACTTAAGAATATCCTGGGGCCAGAGGTACATTCTATAGAATATCCCCAGGACAGAGAGACTACATAAGAATATCCTGGGGCCAGAGGTACATTCTATAAAATATCCCCAGGACAGAGGGACTACTTCAGAATATCCTGGGGCCAGAGGTACATTCTATAAAATATCCCCAGGACAGAGGGACTACTTCAGAATATCCTGGGGCCAGAGGTACATTCTATAGAATATCCCCGGGACAGAGGGACTACTTAAGAATATCCTGGGGCCAGAGGTACATTCTATAGAATATCCCCGGGACAGAGAGATATCTTTGACAAAGTCACTGCTCAGAGGTTTTTCAATGAGATCGAAGGTCATGTAGAGGTTTATAAGTTAGCATTGCACATAGTAAAATAGACTTTATATAGCCTGAGGGTGGAGTCAAGTTTTGAACTCGGCTGAACAGGCTTTATAATTGGATGGTGCCTGAGATTTCTTGTAAGGGGAGACAACTCATATATGGAAAATGTCAGTGCTGTATGGCATATGGCATGTACATTTTCTCAACCCCTATCACTGTTTGGAGCTCGTGAGTGAGTGAGTGAGTCGGTGGGT
The DNA here is from genome assembly GCF_023055435.1 of Haliotis rufescens. Lineage (NCBI taxonomy): Eukaryota > Metazoa > Mollusca > Gastropoda > Lepetellida > Haliotidae > Haliotis > Haliotis rufescens. The sequence continues at coordinate 697,782 of NW_025964001.1, read as the reverse complement.
GTGTGGTGCAAACTTTTTCAACATTGACGTTCCTTGTTACAAGAATGGGTAGACAAATAATCAACCACAAGCTCATCCACTGGCCATCCAGTGTGTCTCGTGTCCATTAGCAATCTAGCATCTACCAATAGGAACAGAAATAATTCTCAGTAGTGTCCTTGAATTTGACTGGATTCACAGACATCAGGGAAATATGACCATGGGAAGAAAATTTTGTAGTCAATATTCTTTGTCGGCACATACAATAAAATACAAGGTCATTCAAAAAATGTTTTGACCCGTTAAGATCCAGGGTAGAATAGGTCTTCAGCAACCCGTACTTGCCGTAAAAGGCGACTATGCTTGTCGTAAAAGGTGACTAATGGGATTGGGTGGTCAGGCTCGCTGACTTGGTTGATACATGTCATCGATCCCAATTGCGTGGATCGATGCTCATGATGTAAATCACTGGATTGTCTCGTCCAGACTCGATTATTTTACAGACTGCTGTCATATTGCTGGAATATTGCTGAGTGCGGCGTTAAACAACAAACAAAAAACAGCAAAAAATGTTTTAAAAAGTAAAAACTTACATGCTCAAGAAAGTGAGCATCTGTACCTGTGGTACGCGAGTTCTTCCTTTCCTTTCAGCATGTCATTGCCTACCAAGTACCCAAGTACAAAGACAGGCAGATACTGGAGCCTGTCTGTGTGAATGTGGTCATCTGCTGTAAGCAGACGGGCGTGGAGGACAGGAAGCCGATTCTGTACAAGCCTCTGTCAGGTGAGTGGCTTCATGGCGCTCCTGCATCAGTAGGGCGCATCCTTGACGATCCAGCAGGGGCGGTTGGGTAGCCTAGTGGTTAAAGCTTTCGCTCGTCACACCAAAGACCCGGGTTCGATTCCCAACATGGGCACATTGTGTGAAGCCAATTTCTGGCGCCCCCGCCGTGATATTGCTGGAATATTGCTAAAAGCGGCGTAAAACCATACTTACTCACTGATAATCCAGCACACTATGTATCTATATGTATAAGATAGCTATGCGACAAATCGCAAAGAACAATGTGGAACGAAGCGTGGTTTATTTCACGATAAAATGTTCTATCATGATGTCATTTCTGGATATTGAAACATTCGCTTGCAACTTGATGATGTTGTATATTGGACAACGTTATTTTTGAGAGGGGAGTTTCTACCTACTTGTTGTATGTAGTTGGCCAATGCAGATGAATGCGATGACAGAACAATCGCATCCAAAAGCGGGAGGGATATGACAATTGGTATTGTGTACAGGTAATCAACGTGAAAATTGTGAGAATATGCGGGATTAACCTACCTGTGCATAAAATGGATTCTATTGAGGGAATCATCATTATTTAGATATGGGTATATTTTTTTAAAGATTTTACGTTTTATCATTATCGGCTGTACATAATGTTGACATGTCATATAAGAAATAAACGATTCATGGTTGTTGTTTATTGTACAGTAAAACACTGCAGGGAGAATAAACCATGAGGGCAGTGTTTTATTTTACGATAATTAGCCCATCATGGTTTATTCTCCCTGTAGTGGGGCGGTCGGGTAGCCTAGTGGTTAAAGCGTTCACTCGTCACGCCGAAGACCCAGGTTCGATTCCCAACATGGGTACAATGTGTGAAGCCCATTTCTGGTGTCCCCCGCCGTGATATTGCTGGAATATTGCTAAAAGCGGTGTAAAACCTCACTCACTCACTCACACTCCCTGTAGTGTTTTATTGTATGATAAACAACTCTCACTGGTCGTTTATTTCTTACATATATATATACCATGTGGGGATTCCGGTTATAACTGATCACTTGCAACCGATGCTGGTCGTAAGAAGGGACTAGATTGAATGGATGGTTAGGTTCAGTGTTCATGATATCAGTCAGTGGATTGAGTCGAATATGAACAGGCCACTGTCATATAACCGGAATAATGCTGAGTGTTGCGTTAAACAACAAATGTAGAAACAACCTGATCATCCCCGTAGCTTCGTATTGTGTCTGGTTCTAAAGAAACTAAAAATAGCCATCAAATTTAGTAACACTGTTTTTGAGACAGAGAGATATGATATCCCATCCACAGCAGTGGAATATGTGTAATTTGAAACAATATATCCAACATTTATGACTATCACTGATATAATGTACCTTTCAACAGATATCGTGGCCTTGAACAGAGGAAAGCGGAAACGTAGTGTGTTAGAGAAATATGGAGATAAAGGTAAGAACTGATTTGTGGTTAGCCTAGTGGTTAAGGCATTCACTCATCATGCCGACCGCCTCCGTGGTCTTGTGGTAGAGCGTCCGCCCGGAGAGCGGAAGGTCCAGGGTTCGATCCCGGGCCGCGTCATACAAAAAGACGTTAAAAGATTGTACTTGTTGTTACCCTGTCTGGCGCTCGGCATTAAGGGACTAAAACAAGGACTGGTCGGCTCGGAGTCAGTATACTGTGTCTGAGTGGGGTATTCATGTTAAACTGCGGCATGGTATCTCAGTGAGCTAGCACTATAAATCGGCATCAGTCCGGACTAGTACAAGCAGCCACACACACACATACACGTGCATGCACGTCGCTATATAAGTGCAATAATCTTGGACGCGACGTTAAACCAAATTTCACCTCACCTCACCTCATCATGCCAAAGACCGGGGTTTGATTCCCGACATGGGGACAATGTGTGCAGGCCATTTCTGGTGTCCCCTGCCGTGATATTGCTGGAATATTGCTAAAAGCGGTGTAAAACCATACTCACTCACTCACTCACTCCAAGGCCTGAGAACCTTGTGTGTGGGGGTCAGGTATATATGTATCATGTATATGATTTCCGCTGTACCACCCTAATGAGAGACAGTTGCATCTCTGAAAGTCAAGTGAACTTAAGTTTTGGCCTGTTTGGCTGGCATCTGTCATGCATCGTCTGTCATAAATGTGAAGATCCGGGGTAAAAGAGGTCTTCAGCAACCCATGCTTGCCGTAAAAGGCGACTAACGGTTGGTTGGTTGGTTTGTTGTTAAACGCCGTACTCAGCAATATTCCAGCTATATGACGGCGGTCTGTAAATAATTGAGTCTGGACCAGACAATCCAGTGATTGATGTCATGAGCATCGATCCACGCAATTGGGATCAATGATCGTGCATCAACCAAGTCAGCGAGCCTGACCACCCGATCCCGTTAGTCGCCTTTTACAACAAGCATAGTCGCCTTTTACGGCAAGCATGGGTTGCTGAAGACCTATTCTACCCTGGATCTTCACGGGTCTAACGGCGCTAACGGGATCGGGTGGTCAGGCTGGCTGACTTGGTTGATGGATGTCATTGATTCCAATTGCATGGATGGATGCTCATTATAACAATCACTGGATTGTCTGATCCAGACTTGATTATTTACAGACTGCTGTCATATAGCTGGAATATTGCTGACTGCGGCGTTAAACAACAAACCAACCAACCAACAACATGTGTTGAAAACACAGGTAGCTACAGTGCCGTGGCACTATATCTACATGTCATGACTACAAACACAGGTGAGCTACAGTGACGTGGCACTATATCTACATGTGATGACTACAAAAACAGGTGAGCTACAGTGCCGTGGCACTATATCTACATGTGATGACTACAAACACAGGTGAGCTACAGTGCCGTGGCACTATATCTACATGTCATGACTACAAACACAGGTGAGCTACAGTGACGTGGCACTATATCTACATGTGATGACTACAAACACAGGTGAGCTACAGTGCCGTGGCACTATATCTACATGTCATGACTACAAACACAGGTGAGCTACAGTGCCGTGGCACTATATCTACATGTGATGACTACAAACACAGGTGAGCTACAGTGCCATGGCACTATATCTACATGTCATGACTACAAACACAGGTGAGCTACAGTGCCATGGCACGATATTTACATGTGTGATCAATGACTACTGTGTGTTTCAGTACAAAAGGTAACGGATGGGCGATGTGTCAAGAAAGAGTTATTCAAAAAGATCATGTGCGGTATGTGACCACTGCTAGCTGAATTACTGTTCCACTACAGCCATAGTTATGCTAAATGTTTAACTCACTTGGATCACATGTCTTTGGTTAATCTTCAACAACTACGGTACAAGTTTATTGGAGCTAACTTGATGGCAGTTCTGACATTGTTGATCCTCTTGTTCATTGTTACTGAAATAGCAAAGTCTATGAAAGTCGTATCAGTAAGAATCCGAAATTTGTAGATTCCAGTGATGATAAAATTAGCTCACAGAAGTTGAAATTTCACTTTGATTGTCTTAATAATAATAAGAATAGTAAGGCTATTCGCCTATTGCCTATGCTGTGTACATGTCCTGGGATGTAATTTCATTTGTCTGCCATTTCGTTGTTGATTCAACAATTATATGCACCTGATTCGTAGCACCCGATTCATACTTTTTAATGTAACCACGCTCTGTCTCGTGTGTTGACATTGTGCCATTCCTTGCCGTGCACTTGCCTGTATGACGAGTAATTGGTCTTGAATGATTACCAGAAATGTCTTCGTCTTCTTTTCATTGATCATTTGAACGATAAGTTGTTCCTGGTGGTATCAGCCTCTGATCTGCCGGACCCGACTTGGTAATTTACAGGCCACTGTGGTAAAGTTGACATGCAACAGCATCTTTTCAAAAAATTACCTTTAATTTAACATCACCAGCAGCTGATTGTCACTTATGGCCACATTTTCAGTATTATTATGAAAAAGATGCCTCATTTTAATTATTACTCTCCAGGTGGTGTCTCTCCGGTACCCTGCCCTGCTGGTGCATCCCTCGCTCCAGCGGCGACACAATCGTCCCCCATGGAGCTTCAGCAAGCACCGGGTAGCCAGGGTGAGGCGGTGGAATATCTCCTTCCATGCCCAAATACTCAGCTGATGGAGAGAGACCTCATCTGTGGGGCACCGGATGTTGAACAGTGTGTGCGTGTTCAATTATCTAAAGACACAAGTGAGGGAAGGTTAAGACAAATGGTGTTGATACGCGATGAAAACTCGTCAGTCAGTTCGGCTGACTCAGAGAATCATAATATGCCACAATCAGTGATTGATGCATGGGAAATCCCAGACGAAGGATTACAGAGCAAAAAATGGGCAAGAAACTCCAACGAAAATGATAAGCTGACAATGATGAAGAAATACATGACGAATCAAGAGCATCATCAGACAGGACCTCCGGAGAATGGTACCACAGAGGATATGCACTCTGACCCAGTAGGAGAAACCACAGGTGGAAATCCAGGTTTCCAAATGCAGATGTCAGGACCCACTCCATCGGAGTCCTCACTCGGAATGCATGCCCGTAGACAGGATGATGTGGGATCCTCTCCAGGACATTCTGCCTTCCAACTGCCAGGACAGAATGATGTGGGATCCTCTCCAGGACATTCTGCCTTCCAACTGCCAGGACAGGAGGATGGGGAATTCTCACAGGGGATTTCAGGTTTCCAAATACAAAGTCTAGGACAGAATGCTCTGGCAACCTCAAATGGAAATCCGGGTTTCCAAATGCAGATGTCAGGACAGACTCCAGTGGAAACCTCACAAGGAATTTCAGATTTCCAAATACAAGCTCAAGTACATAATGCTCTGGCAACCTCAAATGGAAATCCGGGTTTCCAAATGCTGATGTCAGGACAGACTCTAGTGGAAACCTCACAAGGACAGAATGCTCTGGCAACCTTAAATGGAAATCCGGGTTTCCAAATGCCGATGTCAGGACAGACTCCAGTGGAAACCTCACAAGCTCAAGGACAGAATGGAAATCCAGGACAGAATGATATTCAGTTGGACATCCCCTTGAACACTATTGATTTAGAAACAATTATTGCAGGTGGTCCGTATGAGTCAGGGGGCCTCTTCAAGGAATTCTTCCAAGATACTGTTGGAGATAAGTCCTGAGGACATACCGGGTACTTCTTCAGCAGAACCTCGCTAGCCCAGACCCAACCTCCTGGACTGTTATGGTTTGGAATGTCTATGGATAATGTAAATAAAGAACAATTTGTACAAATGCTTGTTCATCTGGAAATGGGTTATTCTTGGACTGACAGCTCGGGATTAGCAAGGTTTCCCTGTAAACAGTGCTGACTTGATACTGGTTGGAAAATGTTAAGAAGTGTTGCGGTGAAACCATTGATTTTCATTATTTTCTACATTTCATGATATTGTTTCCATGCTGTGTAGTTTAAAACCGTTATCAACGAGTGTTGATATATTTGATATCAAAAGACACAAGGGTGAGATTCTATTTATTATCCAACATCATTCTTCCAACTTTTACAGTTTGTAGACAGTAATAAGCAGTGTCTTAGGTGTAAAAAGTACTGGGGCGCGTTGCAAGCCAGGAATCGCTAAGAGAAAGCAAATTAATCGCTCACCCCGGGATATGCAACAGTTCGAAGTGCTCTCTTCAAAAATGGCGGCACAACTACTGCTTGGTCGATGACGAGCTGATGAAATTTATGACCACTTTGAAGATGTGGAGCAGACTGAGGATGATGGGGTGTTAGCTGCCTTTGCTCATTTCCTCGTTGATCCAGTCAAGAATTTCTTGTTCCGCTGTCCAAGTCAGCCGCCAATCAGCAGTAAATCTGCGAGATCTTGCTCTGTAGTCTGGCAGTGAGTCTCAATCCTGATCATCATTTCAAGGGACTTAACTCTATCCTTACTCACAAGAGATTGATTTTGGTGCGCCATATCTTCAAGAATAATAGTGAAGACAATTTGAAGTAATGTTTAATGCTTTGTTGCAATAAGTTATTGTGTGTTGTGTTATGTTGTTTTTGTTTGTTTTGGGGGTTGACAGTCTGACAGTGTCAACTCCTGTTGTTGTTGTTGTTGCCATTACATATCTCTAGATGTATATTAGTACATGTATATTGTACTCCAAGAATAATCATAGAAACGCACTTGCCTCTAGCGCTCTACTTTAGTAAAGCCACATATGTTTTTAGGATTGAGAAACAGTTATTTGATTTGATTTTACTTTTGTACAAAATATACATGGTCATGATGGTGTCAGGGGAAATAACTCCGTCTTCACTGATTCATAACTTTCTGCTGAGGTAGATGTTAAAATTGTGCGTTTGTGAAAAGAAAGAAATAATGGTAGTTTATTATAGAGAAGGTAGGGGGAAAATTGGGACCCCCTGATTACCAATTAAGATAAAATTTGGGAGTGCCAAGAACAAATTGCATGGTCCTTATTTTGGTGAAACTGGATGAAATGGATAAGAATTTGGGAAGGGTTGACCAAAATATAATGGTTCGGTAATACCTTATTTAATCCAGCCTGTAACAATGTGTGTATTGAGTGACTGTTCCCTTTGGGTTTTTTAAATAATTATTTATTTGTTTAAGGATCCGTCCACTGAAGAAAAAATCAATGAAATTCTCAATTGAGAGGTTTTTTATTTCCGCTGTGTTTGAAAACCCAATTTAGCAATAAAATATATCACAAATTGTCTTCATGCATGTCCCAACAGAAGACATTAAAGCTCACCATGGCAGCATGTTTACATAATTGTTCAGGATCTTGGCCATGACATTGAATTATAATTTTATTTTTTTAATATCTCCCAACCATGTGTTTACACAAAAGACAAAACAAACATGAAAGTGCTTTTTTCTTTCTTCTTCTTTTTCGACCACCGAGAACATGTAATAAAACAAGGCCTTTTGAGAAGGGAAAAAATGATTTCATGTTTATTTTCCATCATAATCATTGAATTTGATAGAGGTGAGAATTAGACACAAACCTTGTGACCTTTCACCTTTGTGAAGCCCATGACCTTTGTGAAGCCCAGCTCTGTATTTAATACAGAATAGAGTGTATTTTCTGTATGTGCCAGTATTTGTTGCAAATGTTAACACAGCAGTTGTTTACTTTAATGTTTATTTGGGTGAATCCACAACTGGTCATGTGTTTCCTTAGCAAGTAACATTTTAATCAGTTTCAAACTGAGGATTTTATGATGTAATACTCATGAATTGTAAATACTTTATGGATTACCTATGATGCAAGTTGTAAATCTTGTTATTTATTTATATGTGACAAACATTTTGTAGATGTTGATAAAATGAACCTTTAAGAACAGACATTAACACATTTCAGTTCCATAAAACCCTCCAAACTAGATGTTTGTGGGGTGGGGGTGGGGGTCTTGGGATGGGGGAGTCTGAGTGAGTGAGGATGTTTTCATGCCTTAAGGCAACATTCCAGTGTAATCTAACACAGGGGACTCCAGACATGGGTTAGACACAGACCCACCCTAGGAATTGACCCTTGGCCCTTATCTTGTTGAAGTAACGTTTCAACCACCAGGCTACCAAACTGCCCTAATTTTGTAAAGAAGCACTGATGAACACATTCCCTTTTTTCTTTGTATTTCTCTTTTTAATCCCACTTCCAACCATTCTTTTATATTATGTTTTGCAATTACGTTTTCATTTAATTTTGATGACATTTGTGGGTTTAAACTAAAGGCGCTGGGAGCCATAAAGTAATAATGATAATAATAGGTGTATAACTACTACTAATAGTTATAATAATAGGTGTATTACTAATAATAGTAATAATAATAGGTGTATTACTGCTAATAGTAATAAATATTATAGATGTATTACTAATACTAGCAGTAATAATAATAGAGTATTCAGATTCGTGCTTCATGTTGTTCTTTGCGTAATGAGAATGTTTATTGTGGTAGCAAGTTCACCTGTCCATCAGTAACTTGGGCTGCAGGGTAGCCCAGGGGTTAAAACATTTGCTGGCAATAGGTCCAGGTTTGATTCCCCACATCGGTACAAGATGTTCAGCCTAGTCCTAGTACCTATAGACCAGCTCATCAGTTTATCAGTCTGTAAAATGTAAAAGTCATTTCCTGAGCAAAACTCAAAAAGTATTTCTTCAAAGAACATACCAGGGATTTTAAAAAAAATAAATGATTTTGTGTTTTTCACGGAAACCAGACTGATCATGCTGATGGTTTGATACCAGTTTGGTGAAATGTTATGAAGAAATATGTACAAGATTTGTAAAGTGACTGTTTTTAAAGGAATATGTATTATGATATTTATTTTGTATTTCTTTTTGTCAAATGCTCAAGTTTTAGTAAAGTGACGTCATTAAAAGCATGTTTTCATGATGAAAAGAATGAAATGAGAGAAAATCATCCTTTTAGATGAAAAGTCAAATGGCTACTTCCCTATTGGGTTTTTCCAGTCTGTAAATATAAATGTGATTTACGAACAGAATCAGTACTGGAAACAAGTTTGTGAGTGAGTCGGGTTTGATGCCAAATACTGTTCAAAGCCGCGTTAAACCCAACTCACACACTCACTTTCCAGTACTAAATCTGTTTGTAATTCACACATTTTTTAACAGAAAAAACCCCTCTTTATTAACATTTGCTGTCTCATTTTATAAGTGATGTACAGGTTAATGAGAATCACCACGGAAATCAATTTATGTTAAAGCTAACAAAATCTTTTAATTTTATTGCACATTTTATTAAAAAATAATAAAAGATGTAGCCATGAATTTACATGAAGTGGGAGGGAGCCACCGTGTTTGGTTTGGTTTGGTGGATCCAAGTACCTGTATTTAGAAACAACAATGACCGGAGGTGCTCTTGAGTGCAAAAGGGTTAATGATTTTACGAATGCTTCAAATGGTCCATGCACAATTGGCTGCGTCTCAATGCCAGGAATATTAGATTTGTTAAATATGTTTGGACTTAACATCTACATTGTCATCTAGACTAATAATAATCCTATGTCAACACATATGTTCCCATCAGAAGAGGATGTCCTGTGTCCTGAAGAAGGGGGGGAATAGTGCGATGTTAAACAACAAAAGATCGTTGGTTATCCATGAAGGACTTTGGCGCTAGGACTAAAGGAATTGGAGTTAGGACCATCGTAGCTTTATGGGATGGGCCCCTGGTGCCTTGTAGCCAGGGCATGTCCAAGGGACGCAACTCTGCACATCGAATTGCGGCGCCTTAGACGACTGGGCCACCCGTCCCCCCTCATGGGTTGGAAGGCAGACAGTTGACAGTTGCGTGACCGTTAACCAGGGGCTGGGGTCAGTTTTAGGGAGGGGGGCGTAGGGGGCACGGGTGGCCCAGTCATCTAAGGCGCCGCGATTCACTGTGCAGACTTGCGTCCATTGGGCACGCCAGAAACCTATGACAGTGGGTCCGAATCCCGGTTCGCCCCGATTATGTTTCTAGGTTTGTCAGCACCATACCCGTGCTCGTGAGTTTCATCGAAGTGGTAAACGTCTGAGACCTGCATCACTTCGGGCTTTCCTCCGACATTAAGCTGACACGCCGCGATATAACTGGAATACTGTTAAAAGCGGCGTTAAACCCAACTCACACACACACACACACACACACACACACACACACACACACACACACACACACACACACTAGGTTCCCAACAATTAGTCTGTCTTACAGACCCTGATGCAAATATATCAACTACAGCCCATGCAAGTCTATAATGTTTGGCAAGTCTAAATTACTGCAGTATCAGGAAATGAAGAGAATCACTGGGCTCCCTTTTTATTATATTTTTATTAAGATAACTGAGCAACTGTTTTTTCTGTACGATATGTTCATTTCAGAGACTATATGTTAGTCTACCCAACAATCTCTTCTTGTCATTAAAGGTGACCTAATGTTGGATGGGTAGTGAGACTTGAGACTTGTTGATTGCATGTCATTATGCTCCAGGCTCGATTATTTGGCCGCAATATTGGTGAGTTTGGTGTTAATGACAAAGCAAACAAACAAAAGCAAACAAATAAGAGTGGCGCACATTGTCAATGTGTACGTCAATGAACTGTACATCGCTCTGGTCTGAACGTCATTGCAGAGGCACGAGGGAGGATTTTATAACGCTTCATGTGATTTAGTGAGGCTAATGTGCAAATAAAATATTTTGGATTATCTCCCAAAACACATTCGTTTTTCAATAGCTTGTCTCCTATTCTCCAATGGTGTGGATCGATGCTCATGATGTCAATCACTGAATTGTCTGGTCCAGACTCGATTATTTACAGACAGCCTTCATATAGCTGGAATATTAGCGAGAGCGGCGTTAAACAAGAAACAAACAAAACTATCTAGTTTACAATTAAGAGAATTGTTTTAAGAGTTCGATTATTCCGTCTGCTAATTCTAACGCTATTTGTTGTCTTACGCCACAATCAGCTATATCCAAGCTCCATCACAGCGGACCCGTGAAGATCCGGGGTAGAATAGGTCTTCAGCAATCCATGCTTGTCGTAAAAGGTGACTATGCTTGTGGTAAGAGGCGACTAACGGGATCGGTTAGTTGATGCATGTCATCGATCCCAATTGCGTGGATTGATGCTTCATGATATCAATCACTGGATTGTCTGGTCCAGACTCGATTATTTACAGACCGCCTTCATATAGGCCAGGTGTGGATATTTGAGTAATAGTCATGATATTGATAAAGCTGCAGAAAACAAAGTGTCTTTGTTAGCAGATGCTTTGGTCCAATTATGTATTCGTAAACAGTCACCAACCATGCATGCCGAATAACAACCCACACACCGCCCGCATACCGACGGCCCAGCCTCAATGAGGTGCTGTTAAAATCCAGTCGTCAAATTGCAGCCATAATATTTATGGCATTCGAGTTGACATCAGCGTCACGTGACTGGCATACATCCGGGCTTTGACATGTTCATGGTGGCGCGGCGCTCATGGGGGAATATTTCAAAAGTTTAATGTGGGATAAACAAACTAATTCACGAGAGAAAATAACTAAAACGAGTAATAATGTTTATATCCTCCGATTCTTTTGTCACGCGAATCATATACTTCGCATGTAATGATTGCCTACTCGTCCCATGTGTATGTGATGGAATCATGTTAATAATGTGGCTTGAACTATAAAGCCCCAGTTTATATTGTTTGTTTGTTTGTTGTCTAACGCCGCACTCAGCAATATTCCAGCTGTGTGACGGCGGTCTGTAAAAAGTCGAGTCTGGACCAGATGAGCATCGATCCACGCAATTAGGATACGATGACATTCAACAACCAAGCCAGCGAGCTTGACCACCCGGTCCCGTTAGTCGCCTCTTACGACAAGCATTGTCGCCTTTTACGGCAAGCATGGGTTGCTGAAGACCTATTCTAACACGCATCTTAACGGGTGTCCCAGTTTATACTGTCTGATCACAGGAATTCATAGCTGTACAAAAAAAAAAAAAAAAAAAAATTTTTTTACCCTACTTGTATCCTACGCGGCCTTTGAGGATACATGGGTCAATATATTTTTAATATGTTTTGTATTTCAGCTACTTATTCGTGTAGTGGAATCCTTGCAAAACTTTTACACACTTCCAACCCTAAGTTTAAGACATTTATTTGACATATTATTTTTGAACTGACCCCTTAAAATGACTGCAATTTCAATACTAAACAGTTTAGGAAGTGGGCAGTGATGGGTACAGAGATAAGGATGTGTGTTCACCACCTACGGGTTTGTACTTGTGTGAGGTTTCAGGGCGACCTTCGGCAGTGAACTGTCAAGCGCCGTTCCAATTGTAGCGTCATTAAATACCGCGCGTCCACCGGGTGATTGTACTTCACGCACGGAATGACCCTTGACCCTGACATTTTAGTGACCTGTGTCGTGGGCATGCGTCTCAGATTGACTATTGCATTGTTTTAATGTGTTGACGTTTCACAGGCCGCCTGCAGTATAGGTCAGATGGTCCGTGTCATTTCTCGTGGCCGTTCTACAGTTTGTTTACTTTGTTTCTTACATACACTCAACAATATTCCAGCTACATGACTGCGGTCTGTAAATAATTGAGTCTGGACCAGACAACCTAGTGATTGACACCATGAGCATCGATCGAGGCAATTGGGATACGATGACATGCATCAACCACGTCAGCGAGCCTGACCACCCGATCCCGTTTGTCGCCTCTTACGACAAGCATATAATCAATCGCCTTTTCCGGCGAGAATGGGTAGACTTCTGGGTCCCGTTCAACAAAGCGATTGTAGCGCTACGATTGTCGTAAGTCTATGTCAAAGTATGGGAGTTACGATTGTCTTAGTGCTACGATCGCTTTGTGGAACGGGCCCCTGAAGACTTATTCTACCCCGGATCTTCACGGGTTGGCTGTTCTTCAGCCACAGGCTGACATTTAGTCCCAGAAATAAAGTTATCTTATTCAATATGTTACAGCCTGAGAACGTATTCTACATAACCACTGAGGCTTAACGTATACGAGTTATAAGATCAGATCACACCTGTGTATATCTATATAATGTATGAAACATAAGTGATCAAAGTTTGACGCCGCTATCAGATGTATAACATCAAGATTCCATGACTAAGCGGATGACACTAAAAGTAAGTGAGTGTGGTTTTACGCCGCTTTTAGCAATATTTCAGCAATGTCTCTGCGGGGGACACCAGAAATGGGCTTCACACATTGTACCCATGTGGGGAATCGAACCCGGGCATTCGGCGTGATGAGCGAAGGCTTTAACCACTAGGCTACCCCACATGCCCGGAAAATAACACTTAAAATGGCTTCACAGATTGTGCGGAGTCGAACCCGGGGACTCGACGCAATGAACAAATACATTACCTCAAACCATTTCTCCGATTCCCGTTGACTTTATAAGTATCGCGTGTGAGGAAAATCTAAAAACAACAATGTGAACTGTTACAATAATTAGTATAAGATTATAAGTTATCAGCTGGTGACAATTGATATAGCCTTGCCGTAGAGACTCCTAATCACACGCGAACATAATTACATGTCGTTTCTTCTATCACGTGATATGTAGTTGCCATATACAGTTTATTAATAGCTGTAAATGTCATGGACCTAACGTGGCAGGCTTCAACGCAGACGACGCGTGTCTGATGAAGAGCAAGAGTCGCTATACACATACACCACTTGCCCATGACTGCAGGGAAACCCCGTTAATACGGAAAGAACGCTTTCCCATACATTACTTAACCTATATTACAGGTAAAACCTCGTTAATGCGGAAAACCCGCTTACACGTACATCACTTGCCCATGACTGCAGGGAAACCCCGTTAATACGGAAAGAACGCTTACCCATATATTACTTAACCTATATTACAGGTAAAACCTCGTTAATGCGGAAAACCCGCTTACACGTACAACACTTGCCCATGACTGCAGGGAAACCCCGTTAATACGGGAAAAAAAGCTTGCCCATATACTTACCCTATACTACAGGGAAGCGCCGTCGATACGGAAACCCGCTTATCCGTATGCCTATGTAGAGGTAGATCAGCTTGTTTTGGGGAAAATAGGAGTGGCATTATAGCGGTAGATCAGTATGTTATCGGGAGGGATTGAGCATGGTTTTACGCCGTTTTTAGCAATATTCCAGAAATATCGCGGCGGGGGACACCAGGAATGGGCTTCACACATTGTACCCATGTCGGGAATCGAACCCGGGTCTTCGGCGTGACGAGCGACCGCTTTAACCGCTAGGCTAGCCGACCGCCCCATGTTATCGGGAAATATAGGAGTAGCATATATAGCGGTAGATCTGTTTGTTGTCGGGAAATAAGGTGGCTCATATAGAACCTGATTATTACGTCATGGAGAATTCATTCTCGATTATCCAGTGTAGTATATCACCACCATCTCCTTCACGAGAGCCCACAGTACTGAATTTCATTGTGTTCTTATTGCACAAAATAACTAAATAAGTAAACTTATTATTTGTGAGTGAAATACCACTTTCTGTCGGAGCTACTTTGAGTCTCCGTCAATGACACAGCGGTCTTCAGAGATCGTGAAGATCAGAATGAAATAACTAGTTAGTAGAACATCCTTACTTTTCAGATAAAATGTTTATCTCATCACGTGACCCGGAAAGTTGGCATTTTCACTCGTATCTGCGCCGCTGATAAAACTAAGAGTCTTGCCGGGGTACTGGAGGAGGCTAACATGTCATTTGACAAAAAAAGCTTTCTACCCACAGACGCAAGAATAGTGTGACAAAAGACAATTATCCCATACTTTCATTGGATCCCAGAATGATATATCTTACAAGTGATAAAATATATAGCTTCATTTTCAGTGCGTGTTATTAAACACCACTGGTATATATCCTACTCAAAAGAAGTTAAACAACACCCGATTATTTCGTAATCGTGACCTGACTGATTAAGAGTTAAATATCGGTTGTTCTTTAACTTTTTTGAGTAGTATATTAACCCACGAAACAGCTTACGTGTGCATGCGATGTCTGACTTTCGTAATGGTTCATTTTCTCAGGTACGAGAACATTGATTATCGTAACTCGTGTTATTATCAAATCCGTTACCAGTGTCATCCAAACTGTTAACAATACCATCTCCCAGGTAACGTCATCCATTGATCACTGCCTAGTCATCTCAGCTGACAACAATGGACGAAGTACAAGTGTATATCATGCGCGTAACTAGGGCAACACCATTAACAGGTAGTGTATTCATTAGGCACAACACACAACAGGACAAGTCTTCACTGGTCATTATGTTGGGCGGGGGGGTGAGATGGTCAGCAGAATGTGATTTTGTCCTCACGAATACCCACCCAACCTTTTCGGTTTAAAAGGAGCAGTCCTCCCCTCCAGAACCCCCCTTATTCCCCCCTTATTTCCATTCTTCACAATTCCAAATTTCCCCCAAATTAAATAAGCAACCCTAAAGTCCCCAAGGTTGCCCTTTCTTTTAGCGGGCCCGTGTGGAAAATACGCATAAAGTCGAAAAACCATCTCTCTCTCTCTCTCTCTCAGTTGGGAGACGATGACATGCATCAACCAAGCCAGCGAACCTGACCACCCAATCATGTTAGTCGCCTCTTACGACAAGCATAGTCGCCTCTCGCTGCAAGCATGGGTTGCTATTCTAACCCGGATCTTCCAGGTCTGCTAATTATTGGTCCGGTAGGTAATAGTGCATACAATACAAAGTGTCTGGGTTCAAACCCACGAGGGGGCACGGGTGGCCCAGTCGTCTAAGGCGCCGCGATTCGCTGTGCAGAGTAGCGTCCCTTGGGCACGCCAGAAACCTATGATTGTGGGTTCGAATCCCAGGTTCGCCCCGATTATGTTTCTAGGTTTGTCAGCACCATACCCGTGCTCGTGCGTTTCACCCAAGTGGTAAACGTCTGAGACCTGTAGCACTTCGGGCTTTTCCTCCCACATTAAGCTAACACGCCGCGATATAACTGGAATAATGTTAAAAGCGGCGTTAAATCCAACTCACTCACTCACTCAAACCCACGATCTTCGGATTCTGGTTGTCCTGGGAACCCTTACCAGAACAACAGTGGCTGTGATGAACACTGTCATGCTTGCAATAATCTAATGTCACAACCTGATCGAACCTAGGACCAGCTAGCGGATCCTGCAAGGGTACAAAAGACGGCCACTCCACTGCTTAGGACTACTGTCCCTTCATACTTGGTAGGGTAAGGACTAAAAAAAGTGAAAAAATAAAGTTTGGTAGGGTAAGGACTAAGATAAGTGAAAAAATAAAGTTATCTATGCACAGAAGCGCATAAGAAATCGTTCACATGCCAAATGTTATCACACTAAACCACTGCTAAGTGACAATATAACTTTTGACAAATGGTTACCATGGTAACCAAATTGAAATTAATAATGACATAATGTGATTCTACATAAGATTTAGAGGCATCGCCCATGCAAAGTATCAAATAAAAAAGTCCAATAGTTTGAAATATTAAGTTCGCATAATTATTTATGAAAGAACGCGAAAGTCTGGCGTTTCTCGCGTTTAACATGATTGATAGCTCGACTTTTATTTAACATGATGCCAATATACGTTATCTAACCTAGAATCAGTCCGCCAAGCCACTGAAGTACTGTTACCGATACACGTCCGTACAAAAGTCTGGGAAAAGGCATGACGCGAGCTCTTGGGAAGGACTCACACGAAGAAACAGAAATGTATTATTTTGCGGGTATTCATTAAATTCAGTCAATACACTTAATTGGATTATACAACTCATAACCTCGTATCAAAAAAAATTATTGTAATAAAATCAGCTGATCTCCAAAGCCCCGCTGTGTGTCCACGTGATCACATGTACAATGTATAACATGATTTGTGTACTCATTACCATGGCATGCAACTTGAGCAGATTCTACAACAGTTCAACGTACATCAATTATTTGTCTATCGTGTTTTCGTCATCGTGTGGTCGCCTTGACTCAGATATATAGTATTTCACTGTGAAGACGCAAGGGCTGCATTCCAGTCGGAGTGAGTATTGTTTACCGCCGTATGAGAAGTCGGACAGCTATTTGCCGTGGTCCCTATCTGATATGAACTTAAGGATTCCGGGTTAGAATTGATCCCTTGCAATCGGGTCGTTAGAGGCGGGTCAAGGGGTGAGGTTCGCTGCCTTGGCTGATAGTATGTCATCGTACCCTGACGACGTGGATCGATGACGTCAATCACGGGATTATCTGGGTTAGACTTCATTATTTACAGGCCGCCGTCATGTAGCTGGAATATTGATGGAACGACGTTAAACAATACACGCATACACGCACGCACGCACACACACACGCACGCACGCACGCACGCACGCACGCACACACACACACACACACACACACACATTGGTATTCATCCTATTGCGAGTCATTATCAACATCATCTGCAACACTGTTCGTGTGTAAATCAAGCCTGGCCACTGAAACAATGCATAGAGCCAGCGAGTCACTTTGTACAAATCCGGACTTATGCCGAATTTATAGTGTTATCCCAATGAAATACCACGCCACAGTCCTTGTTTTACCCCTTAATGCCGAGCGCCAGGCAGAATAACAAGTGCCATCTTTTAACATCTTCTGGTAGGCGGCGGCCGGGAATCCAACCGCTGACCTGCTCTCCAGGCAGACGCTCTACCACAAGACCACGGAGGCGGTCTAGGAACGAAGACAAGATTGGGGTCAGAGGACAGGCTTGGAGTACTTGGGTCAGAGGACAGGCTTGGAGTACTGGGGATAGAGGACATGCTTGGAGTACCGGGGACAGAGGACATGCTTGGGGTACCGGGGTCAGAGGACAAGCTTGGAGTACTGGGGACAGAGGACAGGCTTGGGGTACTGGGGTCAGAGGACAAGCTTGGGGTACTGGGGACAGAGGACATGCTTTGGGTACTGGGGACAGAGGAAATGCTTGGGGTACTGGGGACAGAGGACATGCTTTGGGTACTGGGGACAGAGGACAAGCTTCGAGTACTGGGGTCAAAGGATAGGCTTACTGGGGACAGAGGACAAGCTTGGGGTACTGACGACCCATCCTGCCATGGAATCCCAAGGGAATAAAACTCATAAACATGATATAGAAAATCAGATATTTATTTGAAATAAACAAAAATTAAAACATAACAACTAAATATAAAGAACATGCGAACAAAAATAATACATATGTAT
The DNA here is from genome assembly GCF_023055435.1 of Haliotis rufescens. Classification (NCBI taxonomy): domain Eukaryota; kingdom Metazoa; phylum Mollusca; class Gastropoda; order Lepetellida; family Haliotidae; genus Haliotis; species Haliotis rufescens. The sequence continues at coordinate 679,224 of NW_025964001.1, read as the reverse complement.
GTAAACAATGACATGACTAGTACAGACAAAATAAATATACACAAAAACGAAATATTGTGAACTAAAAATATAGATCTCTGTACTGGGACATAAATAATATGATAGAACAGCATAGAACAAAGAAACCAAGTAAAGGAAAGAATGATAATGAATGTGAACAGGCGGGTAGGAGAACGTAAGTATTACTCCACATGGCTTCAATGTTGCAACAATTATCTACAATTCAGTATTACTAGTGAACTTGCTGTCCATGCCCCATTCCACAAAGCGATCTTGGTGTAAAAGTGATTTTAACTCTCATACTTTAATATAGGCTTATGGTCCTTGTAGTGCTATGATCGCCTTGTAGTGCTAATATTGCCTTGTAGTGCTAAGATCGCCTTTTAGGGCTAAGATTGCCTTGTAGTGCTAAGATCGCCTTGTAGTGCTAATATTGCCTTGTACTGCTAAGATCGCCTTGTAGTGCTAATATTGCCTTGTAGTGCTAAGATCGCCTTGTAGTGCTAAGATCGCCTTGTAGTGCTAAGATTGCCTTGTAGTGCTAATATTGCCTTGTAGTGCTAAGATCGCCTTGTAGTGCTAAGATCGCCTTGTGGAATGGGTGCCATTAGGGTCTCACGGTACACTTGATTTATAATTACCCCTGTCATTGTTAACAAAGGTTTAAACAATATGAATTTGTCTTAGCGTTGACTGAATAAAAGATCATTTCAAGGTTTCTATGAATTCATTCCTTCATCTCTTGGGGCATCATGCATCACATTGCATGGTTAGGTAAACACCATGAAGCTACCTGTGACATAACAATCATGAAGTGGCTAAGAATCATAAAATATTTGTAACAGAATATGTTTTACGTGTGCAATGGTATGCTTAGAATAATACCTTCATAGAGTAAATTCAAAATATGTTTCAATAGATTAATAAAGTGAAATAAATGATGTAATAAAAATATATAAAATTTCAAAAATTACACCAACACCATGAAAAAATAAAGTCAACAACAAAAAAGCTTGTACAATTGGTGGGAAGACTAAGTTGCATTAAGAACTTGTTATGTGCATACACAATACATTCAGTCACAGCAACACGGAGTGAGTGAGTGAGTGAGTGAGTACACAGAATTATCCATCCATATCAGGGCAGGGAGACACCAGACTAAGTTTCACAAGTGGCCATGTGGGGACTCAAACCCTGGTCTTCAGTGTGTTGAACGCTTTAACCCCTGGGCTACCAAGGGCACACATAGATGCTTCATACACACAGCAACCCCCCCCCATCATGCTTAAGTCCCTACATTTTTTAATAAGGAGTAGAAAACTGTTTCTCTTGGGGTTGTATCCGAGGACTGCATATATCTGGCCACGCCCCTTGGGAAGGCAACGCAGACTAGTCTATAAAAGAACATAACTTCAATTTCGGTAACAATTCATGTGAGCATTCTTTCCTTTGACAACTGCTATACTTAGCCTGATAATCTTGGGGGATATTGAATTTCTTCCCAGACTGTTCCCTTTACCATGTTTAGAGACCTTTCCTTTTTAACATTCAACATTGTTTAACTATTACTGATAGTTCAATAATCACTGTGAAGACCCCAAGAGGAAGTAGGAGTACCAGGAAGTAAAAGACGACAGATTTTTACAAAGATATAGAAGGTCTTGGGGTACACCGCTAGACACAGCTTTGTTCCACTTCCTGTTTAAACAGGCCATGTGGTGTTGCTGTGCCTACTCAGCTCCTCAAGACCCCCCCTCCGAGCTGCTTGTGATCCCCCACCCCCAAGCTTCAGTTTGACGCTACACAGGCCCAGACTCTGACAAGATGGGGAAGAAAAGGAAATAGTGCTCCCCATCCCAAACGGCTACAGTTGCCTCACTCCCAACAGATCAAGCATCAAGTTCAGATTATTTATAAGTACTTACATAAATACAAACACTATATATTGAATCAACATACCATGAAAATGTGATCAATATAATAATTCGTAATTTGCAGCTGTAAATGTGATTTTGTGTAAATTAAGTTGTATATCTTGTAAATCAGCAAAAATTGTGCTAAAAAACAATTTTTATCTTCCTTCATGTTTATGGTTACAATAAATTCTTATGCAAGATGTTAATGGGGAAGTAATGATGTAACCATGGTAACAATATTAACATAAAAACCTTTAATGCCAAGTCTTAAAACAAATTTCTACTTAAACAAAATTTTACAACTTTGGGAACAGTTTACAAACAATATATGTAAATTAGTTGTGAGGTATACATGGCAGTGTGGGAACAATGGCGTATATACATCACTCCTTACAGTTCTAATAGGTTGTATATACATCACTCCTTACAGTTCTAATAGGCAAATACATGCAAGGTCCTGCCAACTTCAGGGAACAAGTTACTCGGTTTAGATTGGCAGACCACCATCGCAGCCCATGTGGGATGAATAGTCTAGGACCGCAGGATTGCTTGGTCAAGTTTACAGAAGATGTCTGCATTCCAAACACTGAGCAGAAACATGTGTTATCAGCTTACATATGATGGCGCCTAAAGGCTAATTGTTCCTGATAACCAGGCCCACTGGAACTGCCAAATGCCAAACCTAACAACAGCAATTGACATGAAACTACTGGTACTTCTCCTAAATGTTTCCAATCGTTTGCATGATGGAGAATAATGACTGCTAGTAAATGCAATAAATTTTCTTAATTCCCTCTCAGCTACTTTCAAAGGCATTTGAAATAACAGTTATTATTCCAGGGTTGTAAAAGTGCCAACCACTTTTATTTATGTTTGATTGTTTTTATTCATGTTTGATTGTTTCTATTCATGTTTGATCCTGTACATTTACTTGAATTACTTGCAGAATTATTAATTATTTCCTGTTTGCCTAAATGGATAATTCTGTGTCTGTTATTTACAGACTGTGCCATCTACTAGCCCGAACGAACCTGTCTCCTGACATCATTTTCAGCAGATGTTTGTGTAAATGTCTGGTTATATTTCAGCATATCTTACTAGACTGAGAGACATTTCACTAGACTCGGGCTACAGACTAGTCACAGACTGTCAACATAGCTGTCTAGACTAACATCTAGTCACTGAAATGAAAATATTTTACAGAATAAACAGTTATTTAATAATAGTTATGAAATATAAAAATAAAAAGGAGCCCAGAAACTTTCTTCATTTTCAGATACTGATGTAATCTAGACTTGCCAAATATTATAGACTTGCATGGGCTATATTGGATATATTTATTTCAGGGTCTGTATGACAGACTATTAGCTGTCCAACTTCAATGGATACACCACCCACTCTGTCCTGTCTATATCATGTATACTAGGAATGAACATACAAGTCAGATCTACATTGGCTACACGAACATCCATACATTTCTATAAATGCATTATTTTGACCTTTGTGGAATATTGTGACTGGTCTTTAATGCATATGATAAAACATAAAAAAATACATTGGCCAGGCTACTAAATTTGTCATCTATTTCATATAAAGGCACATGTATTCACAAAAATATAAAGTAAAGGCACATACATGAGGAACGATGGACCAATTTTCGATGCCTGTTAACAGTAAACATGGTAAACTTCATATCAGCCGAAGCAGGTGGGCTAACAACACCCAGTGCAGTTCTACTAAATGTAAACATGTTATAAGTATTATACAATATCTAACCATACTGAAAATCAGTAGATAAGTCAACATTGTGTCCCAACTGTATCACAACTTACATCAACATGATTAACAGTAAATGAAGTGTGCTGTCAGTTGACTTCTACCATAGGTACTGTTATGTAGCAGACCATATACCGGTACATGGTCTCTGCAAGTAGTAACATTTTCAATGTTGAAAAAATATATATATTTAGTGCTTGAGTCTAAGTATGTAAAATGTATGTTATAAGGCAATTCGGTTCTTTGGCTTGTGGAATAGAAAAATATTCTAACATACCTTTTCATATTTTGATCCTGAATGAATAGGACCATTTTACAAAATAATGTCAACTTTGCTATGGAAGTCAAACTTTGGAATGCAAAACACATTTGGTAATAGATGTTCATGACTTAACTGATGTCAATCTAAATGTCCACTGAACACACCTGCCGACTGTGTAGATATAATCCTTATTCACACCTTGTTATCCCTGATAAGTTCCAACAGATTGTACGGGCCTTTATAGATGGGGCCCAACAGATTCACCATCCCCCTCGCTGTAGCACTTAGCTTGTTTAACATCGGCCTGGGGGAGTGTCGCATGCACTGCGCGACGGTTCCTCTTAGTTTCTCTGAATAACGACTCATGCACACCCAGTCAGAGATACGCGGGTGGTTGATAAATGTAGAGGTGATCTTATCTTTGACGAGTACTGTCGGGACGGGCGCAATCAGATGTGAAATTACGTTACCAATGCCAACAACAATAGTGTTTGCGGTGACCCTCCCGGCTGCACATTGAAAGGGTTGTCGTGGACCCACATTCCGACGCGGTTTAATGAGGTTACGGGCTGGCGAGTACAACAAAAGGTTCTCGAGCTTAATCTCTCCTCTGTTGTCAATGACGACGTGTTCAGGTTGGCAAAGATCCCACGCTTCCACTTTTTCGGTTTCTAAATATAGAAAGACCGATGTCAATTTCAATAGGGTTTCCCACACAAGAAACTCAGGGACCACATTCCCCGACATGAACACTTTGTAGGCATATTCCTGAATATTCATCAAAGGAAACTCCAGTACATAGCATGTCATGTTGTGTTGATTTTTCACATTTGATAACAAACAGTTTTGTAGGTTTGTATGCTTGAGCGATTCCCATATTTCCCGCTCTTTCCGGCTGAGTCGAAAGTCCTCTCGGGCAGTTCCGCAGAGTTCACACGGCTGGTCTGAAAGGCACTTGAGGAGAACTTGCGTGGCGTCCAGAGTACAGATCCCAGGGTGAACTTGGTGGGTACGGTGGTGCGCATGATGAGGGAAGTTAAAGTTATAATCGATGTACATACCGCTTAAGTCAAAATCCTCCGTGAATCTGAACGTCGTGAGGAAATCTTTGACAACACAAGGCAAGGGGAGTCGAGCAACTTGTTGCACATGTCTGATCGATATCCTCGCTAGAATACTCCTTCTGCACTGCTCTTGCAAACTGGCTATCTGACGAGGTCGCGACATGTCCCTCTCGTTCCTGCCCAGTTCTGATGCCGACTTCATGGGGAATGTATAAACCCGTCGTAGGCGCACCACGCCCCAACGCTCACAATCATGTACTGTCCCCGTCATTTGCTTATGAACGGGAAGATTTTGACCTCATGAATATGCAGCGTTCAATCACCAATCAAATCGCGCTTGGTAGGTTATCCTCGAAACGTCATCATTTCCTTATAGAGAGGACTTGCCTCGTTCATACAGAATCCATACATGTAGTGTTATTTATAGGAATGGTTTATCGAGTTAATGTGGGGATTTCCCTGGTTGGCTGTCAAAACGATGCATCACATATTCCATACAACTACCAATTCTCAATCATTATCGCTAGCATTTTGTTTCCGACAAGATGTAAGTGTCGTGTTGTTGCATATAGTGATAAACATTAGTAATGTAAGTTATTGCACATTAACTAAAATCGGCGAAAATTCACAGAATCATACATATAAATCTTATAAACACCATTATTTAGCACTTGCAAAAAGAATGACCGTGCAGAGTATATATACACGATTTTACTATCAGTGTACATCTTTTCCGGGGATAGTAAGTACTTAAAGATACTATATCGTCGTGTGCTGAAGATACCACCTCTCACCGTCCGTGTTTTCTTAGACCAGGCGAAATACTGGAGGAGGATATCGTGCATATACATATAAACGTCTATGACTGTTTTCACCAACTTGATCAACGGTGACATTTTTCAGCGTATCCCCTAGACTATCATATAGTCTCTGAAATGAAAATATTTTACAGAAAAAAACAAGCTGTTAAATTGTCTCATAAAATATAATAAAATGAGCCCAGAGACTTTCTTCATTTTCAGAAACTGAAACTGCAATCTAGTCTTGCCAAGTATTATAGACTTACTTGGGCTGTATTTGATATATTGTTTCGAGCTCTGTATCACAGACTGCGTATACAGCCTTCAGTGCCCTGTATTTCAAGATGTCGTGAAGAGCAAATACTCAGAATAGGACCATCAGCATAAGTAAAAAAAGAGTGTTAATGTATTAACTAAATGTCGGAATTAACATGTAGTAACATAAGATGAAAGCTTATGAAATACCCCATACATTGGTGAAAATAACAATGCTGTCTCTCTCAATACTAACAGATCCGTGAAGATCCAAGGTAGAATAGGTCTTCAGCAACCCTTGCTTGCCGTAAAAGGCGAATATGCTTGTCGTAAATGGCGACTAACGGGATCAGTTGGTCAGGCTCCCTGACTTGGCTGATGCATGTCATCGATCCCAATTGTGTGGATCGATGCTCATGATATCAATCATTGGATTGTCTGGTCCAGACTCGATAATTTACAGACCGCCGTCATATAGCTGGAATATTGCTGAGTGCGGCGTAAAACAACAAACCAACCAACCAACCAACTCAACTAACATTGTGAGCAGTACAGTATATATGGTGTTGTTTGTTTGTTCTTTTAACGCCGGGCTCAGCAATATTCCAGCTATATCCCGGAGGTCTGTAAATAATTGTTTTCTGGAGCATATTATACAGTGTTTAATATCATGAGCATCGGTCCACGTAATTTGGATACGATGACATGCATCAAACCAAGTCAGCGAGCCTGACCACCCGACCCTTTGTCTCCTCTTGCGATAAGCATGGGTTACTGAAGACCTATTCTAACACGTCTCTCTGTCTGTCTGTCTATTCTAACACGGATCTCCACGGGTCGTACTTTTTGTGAAATCATTTTGTTTGTAAAGTGACAGTACTGCGTGTGAAATAATTATAGTATGTGTGAAATAACACATAATGCGTGTGTTACGTAACAGTATGATGCTTGATATAACAGCAACGCGTGAAAAACAATAGGTCTGTTAAATAATACTGTATGAAATATTAATCTCATTGTTAACACATATGAATCTAGCACTAACATGATTATGTTACGAGTTATGTTGTTCTTGTATTTAATATTTTTGCAAATTGTTAACTTAAAAGCTAATAACCTTCTTGACCAAAGCAACGTATTACCCTTTTTTATGTACACCCCTTTTTCCGTGTGCATACTCAAAGCATCCTTCTCTTTGTTTGGGGACGTGAAGCGGTTTTTATATTGTACCGTTAGGTTGAGTTGTACGGCTGAATGCCGATCTAACAGAGGTTCGAGAAGTACCGTTATGATAAACGGTTCTCGTAATACAAATAGCATCTTCTAATTTTGTTTGTTCAAAATATGGCGGATAGCGAGAACTATGCATCGGAAGGGGCCTGGGTCAGGACGGGGGTCTGGGCGTAGAAAGGGGGAGGGGAGGGGCCGTCCGAACGCCAGGGGATATGAATCAATCCATAGCCGAAATTTCCGTATCGTCGCTGCACCCCTTTTGTTTGTTTTTGCCTTACTTCGAACGTTCGTGTATCAACTGTGGATTGTTGTTATTTTAATTGCTTGTAAAAGTCGACGAGCCATTCCAGCAAGATATCATAACAGAAAAAGTGACGAAGAGGAGGGCTGTTCCATGATGACCGACAGCCCGAGGGGTAGGAGTAACGTCGGCCCCGGGGAGCCGGCCCTAGCGCAACAGAAACATCACCACAGGAAGGCCTTCGAGTACATCTCAAAAGCGCTAAAGCTGGACGAAGAAGATGCAGGTTAGATATTTTTATGTGTGATGAAATAAGGAAATTTTGTATACCCCAAACAATATTACAGATACACTTCATTAAATTGATTAAATTACATACAGATTAACCCTGTGGGGATTCTGGGTTTAGAATAGGTCCCCCGCATCTTATGCCTGTGAAAGGAGACAATTTAGTGGATTGGGTGGACGGTTTTAATGCATTACTGATAATCAGCGTTCCAAATAACTGCCGGCCCAACCGTTCGAGACAGGTTGATTTCAACTCGGGCTGAGAGATTTTCAAACCCCCTGCCCGACAGTCGGGTTATATTTCATAGGTGAAAATATTCTAAATATTTCCCTATGATAAGCATTAATTCAGATGTAAAGATGAATGATAAAATGTAACCAAAAAGAAACCCCGTTAGCTTTTAGACAACCTAACATTTAGCGATGCGCTTATGCTACAAGCAATCAGTTTTCATATTTTTAATTAAATTATCCTGAGAAACATATGATTATAGTGGGCAGGCAGGTTTTGGTCAGGGCTGGCAAGTATTTCAGCTAGCCAGTCCTGTGATCTGGGTGAAATTTTTGGGAGTTTCATACCCTGTGATAATATAAATCACTGGATTGTCTGTTGTCTGTCTCCAGTGTTTTGAGATATTTTTATTCGACATCACAAATGATGGAGATCTGGAACACAGAAGAGGAACCATAACTTAATGCAACACATGATTGTATAATGTAAATGTACATACCGTATTCGACGTAATAAGCGCCCAGGGCGCTCTCAAAATTAGAAATAGGGGGCTCTTATTAGAATATTATTTTGGTGAAAAAAACAGAGTTGAAAGATAAATTTCGTGGTTTATGCTGACAGCCTGAAATGTTTATGTATGACAGAAATATTTTTCTAGAATTTAATTGCCCATAATTAAGGGTGCATATGACACACGAGTGCGTATTGTACGCGGATAAATAAGTCTTGTGAACATTGATCAATCGGAAGGGGTGCTAATTGGGATTGTTCACTAGCCAATATATTAGCAAATGTTGCCGTGGGCGCTTATTAGAGCAGGGCGCTTATTACGTCGAATACGGTAATCCTCTACTTGGCAAGTCGAGATTGCCTCAGCTGTAGAAGTAGACATTGGTCTGGGATCCTTTTGGATTATGCTTTTTATTTTGTAGATATAGATTTTAAATGAGATGACTTTGTTTCTGGGACTAAATGTTAGTCCAGATTGCCTGGGACAAACTATTAACTGGCAGCCATCATATAGCTGGAATACGCCGATTGCTGAGCGCAGCGTTTGATGACGAATACAAACCAATATTCAACTTTTAAACAGATGAATTTATTGTAACACCATGATTGCAGCTGTTTCACTGCAAAATATGTTTAGACATAAGTTTGTTGTATGAATTTTGAAATTTTTTGGGACACCATCCAATGTTTTTCTATTAGCATGTTTAAGAATATTCTGATGGAATATGATCTGCTTTGACATAGCTGGAATTTTGTTGACTGGTTACACATGAATACATGACACTATTTATGGATGGCAACTTCGTTTATTCTTTGTCACAATGTTTCAGAGCAGCTTCTTGCTCCTTCATCAGGTGAATGCTTAGGAAGTGCATAGAGTTTTCATAGAGTGTCCTCATATCATGAATCATCCCCATCCCCAGTCTAATGGAAACTATCCCCAGTCTAACAGAGACTATCCTCAGTCTAACGGAGTGATTGAGAGAGTGAGTGAGTTGGGTTTAACGCCGCATTTTACAGTATTCCAGTTATATCATGGCTTGTCAGCTTAATGTGTGAGGAAAGTCGTAAGTGATGCAGGTCTCAGATGTTTACCTGTTCGATGAAACCTATGGTCACGGATATTGTGCTGACAAACCTAGAAACATAATCGGGGCGAACCGGGATTCGAACCCACAATCAGGTTTCTGGCGTGCCCAAGGGACACAATTCTGCACAGCGAATCGTGGCGCCTTAGATGACGGGGCCACCCGTGCCCCCCAGTTTAACGGAGGCCATCCCCAGTCTAATGGAGATATCTCGTCTAACAGAGACTATCCCCGGTTTTAACGGAGACCATCATCGGTCTAATGGAGACCATGACGGTCTAATGGGGACATCTCGTTTGAAAGAAACTATCCCCCTTCTAACGGAGACCATCCGCGGTCCAACAGAGACCATTCCCGGTCTAACGGAGACCATCCCCAGTCTAACAGAGACATCCTGTCTAACGCAGACTATCCCCCGTTTAATGGAGACCATCCCTGGTCTAACAGAGACCATGCTCGTCTATCACGTCTATCAGAAACTATCCCCAGTCTAACGGAGACTATCTCTGGTCTAATGGAGAACATGCCTGGTCCTACAGAGACATCTTGTCTAAAGGAAACTATCCCTTGTCTAATGGAGACTATTCCTGGTCTAACAGGGACCATCCCCAGTCTAACAGCAGAGACTATCCCCGGTCTAATGGAGAAATTCTATCTAATGGAGACTATTCAAGGTCTAATGGAGACTATCCCCTGTCAAACGGAGACATCCTGTCTGACGGAGACTATCCCCAGGCTAATGGAGACTATTCTCAGCCTAACGGAGACCATTCCCAGTCTAATGGAGACTATTCCCGGTCTAACAGAGACATCCTGTCTAATGGAGACCATCCCTGGTTTAATGGAGACCATTCCCAGTCTAATGGAGATCATGCCCGGTCTAATGGAGACATCTCGTCTAAAGGAAACTATCCCTGGTCTAACGGAGACTATCCCCGGTCAAACAGAGACCATCCCCAGTCTAACAGAGTCTATCCCCGGTCTAATGGAGACTATCCCCGGTCTTATGTAGGCATTCCATCTAACGGAAACCATCCCCACCAGAGACTATCCCCGGTCTAATCGAGACTTCCCCTGGTCTAATGGAAACATTCCATCTAATGGAGACCATCCCCGGTCTAATAGAGACCTTCCAGTCTAACGGAGACCATCCACTGTCCTGCTGGCCTTGTCATTGATCATTTTTAAATATAACTTGACTGAGAATTGGAAGCTGTGATATTACAGCTTGCTTTGAGTGTGAATCTTTGTGTCACGTTGACATTGATACACATCACTTCTTACACAGAAAAGAAATATGCTGCCTTTTGATGCGAGTATTTGATACATCTAACTTGCAGTGAACCATGCCCCACCTATGCTAATTGTTAAGTCTACAGAAATAGCTGACCTAGATTTATGAGCTCAGATTAGATTTTGACAAAACATAGAGCCTGGATATTTAGTGTGACTTCAGGGTTCAAGATGGCCATCTCTGTTGGTCACTAATGTACAAGGTGAAAAGATATGTTCTCCAGAAGTGGTATAAAGTTACAAAGTGCTGAATGAAGTCGGACAAGTTGATTTGAGAATTGATTTGGACTGTCAGAGATTAATTTATGCAGTTAAATCATTTAAACTTGAAGTCACGAGATGTACATCGTGTTTTCAATTTGTTGTTATCGAGGTTATTACTTAACTTGCTGTACGTTTCAAACTTAGTCCTGTTGTTTGAATGAGGTATCCTGCTTTTTTCACATCCATCAGCAGGGGCACAGGAGGCCCTGTCATCTGGGGCGCCACAATTCGCCCTGCAAAGTTGTGTCCCTTGGGTACACCAGACACCTATGATCAAGAGTATGATTTCCAGTGCGCCCAAAATATGTTTCTAGGTTTGTCAGCACCATACCCATGCCCGTAGGTTTCACCAAAGTGGTAAATATCTGAGACCTGCATCACTTGGGGCTTTCCTCCCACAATAAGCTGACATGCAGTGATATAACTGGAATTCTGTTCAAAGCGATGTCAAGCCCAACACACTCACTTGCTCAAAGCGGTATTAAACCCAACTCACTCACTCCACCTCTGTCTAGAGAGAAATCCATTTCAGCGTCCTGGTTCTGAAGGACGATATGTCAGGGAACCATAGAAATCCAAAGAATGGCACGTTGTCCTGTGTACAGCAGGGATTGTGTCATCCCCAGGCCGATCAGAATAAACATCGAGTGCACACTGATCCAATGCCTGGGGTAACAATGTAGCGTTTTCAGCATGCTTTAGAGTGTCAGGGTTAGAAACTAACAGTTTTTGTCCACTAGTCCTTATAATGATAACATATAGCAAAATTTCTAGTAGTCCTTTGGATACCTTTACTATGGGCAGTTTGGTAAGGACTACAGGACTAGTGCCAATTTCTAATGCTGAGTGTGGATTAGTCACATTTTAAATATGCATGTTAAATTACTGTTGGAAATGCTAGAAAAATGCTTTTTTGGCTGCATTTATTAAATATGAATCACATGAAAGTAACATATGTCAAAATGATGTAAATCTACCTAATGTAGCCTGTCCTAACTGACACTGTGATTAGCCTGAAGAGGTACTTTTACTGATAAAATGACGATAAACTTTGAAAATGTTCATGTGTTTTCATGCATGTATGAAAAAGCCTTTAGCCTGAGGTAATTACCCAACACCTGTCCCGAGGTGATGACCTGATACTGGCCTGTGCATTCTCACAGACGACATTATCATTAGAATGACAGAGTCACATGCACATATTTCTTTTGTTTGTTTCTGACTCCCCTCATTGGACTGAGAATAAACCTGAACTTGCTCTTTTCTTCGAATTTGTCTCCCAGTAACATTTTTTATAACACTTTCTGGTTAGTGAAATGCTTCAAACCACAGGTTTGTAGATCAGTAGTTACTTAATATTTCAATAGCAACAGTCTGTGAAACATTCTATCTTGTTTTCGCAGGCAAAAGGCATTTTTCTAGCATTTCCGACAGTGCTGTACTATTAAACAAATAAACCAGCCATTACCAGGGACCTTCCTGGTATAAACTCGACTGTACTATAGTCTGTCATCATTACCTCCGACTTAACACCCAGTAATTATGACCTCCCAATTAACACCATGTAATGACAACCTCCCAATTAACTCCCAATAATGATGACCTCACAATTAACACCCAGTAATGATGACCTCCCAATTAACACTCACTAATGATGACCTCCCAATGAACACCCTGTAATGGCGACCTCTTAATTAACACCCTGTAATAATGACCTCCCAATTAACACCCAGTAACGATGACCTCCCAATTAACACCCAGAAATGATGACCTCCAAATTAACACCCAGTAATGATGACCTCCCAATTAACACCCAGTAACGATGACCTCCCAATTAACACCCAGTAATGATGACCCCCCAATTAACACCCAGTAACGATGACCTCCAAATTAACACCCAGTAACGATGACCTCCCAATTAACACCCAGTAATGATGACCTCCCAATTAACACCCAGTAATGTTGACCTCCGAATTAAAACCCACTGATGATGACCTCCAAATTAACACCCAGTAATGATAACCTCCCAATTAACACTCACTAACGATGACCTCACAATTAACACCCAGTTATTATGACCTCCCAATTAACACCATGTAATGATGACCTCCCAATTTACACAACTAATGATGACCTCCCAATTAACACCCAGTAATGATGACCTCCCAATTAACACCCAGTAATTATTACCTCTCAATTAACACCCACTAATGATGACCTCCCAATTACCAACCACTAATGATGACCTACCAATTAACACCCAGTAATCATGACCTCCCAATTAACACCCTGTAATGATGACCTCCCAATTAACACTCACTAACGATGACCTCCCAATTAACACACAGTAATGATGACCTCCCAATTAACACTCACTTACGATGACCTCCCAATTAACACCCAGTAATCATGACCTCCCAATTAACACCCTGTAATGATGACCTCCCAATTAACACTCACTAACGATGACCTCCCAATTAACACACAGTAATGATGACCTCCCAATTAACACTCACTTACGATGACCTCCCAATTAACACCCAGTAATGATGACCTCCCAATGAACACCCAGTAATGACGACCTCCTAATTAACACCCTGTAATGATGACCTCCCAATTAACACCTAGTAAAGATGACCTCCCAATTAACACCAAGTAAAGATGACCTCCCAATTAATACCCAGTAATGTTGACCTCCCAATTAACACCCAGTAATGATGACCTCCCAGTTTACACCCACTGATGATGACCTCCAAATTAACACCAAGTAATGATGACATCCCAGTTAACACCCAGTAATGACGACCTCCCAATTAACACCTTGATTGTTGTCCATTGTTACCTGGTCAGCTGTTTGTTATCACACCCAGGCCCCTCACTGTTTCACTACCCCTTAGTTGGCTACTCTTCCATACAGTCAACTTCCTCAGAGCTCCAGATAAGCTGCGTATCTGCGTGAAATACGCATCAGAAATGCAGAAATACGCAGTAAAATATAATCCAAGCGTATCAAATACGCAACGAACATTACAGATACGCTACAAAAATAAAATTTGTGCGTATCATCAAAATATTGTGAAGTAACCCTGTGTATTCGATTAGCAAATCAGCAACTTATTTTGAAATTATAAACGGGCATTCCGTCAACCTTGCCAAACTCCACGATGACAGTCACATCATGATCATTTGCCATCACACTTTCGTGTGGAAGTATCATGGTATTTTTGAGTCCTATAAAGCTCTCAAACCCACACGACACCAGTTTGCAGGGACTAGATGAATATTGTTTTTAAATATTTAACTTAAATACCCACATGTGTAAAAACTAGTGGGTAACAGAAATTTGAATACGCAGATAGAATTACTGATACCCAATGATTTTAAAATGCATGGGTAAAATACCCACAACACCAAAAGCTTATCTGGAGCTCTGCTTCCTCATTATCTTCTTGTCTTGTACCTTAATCCTACCTGTGCAATCATTTCCTTTGAGTGATATGTGCCATGGGTATTGCACCATGTAGGCTCGTGGGTGGCCCATTAAGGTGGCAAGGACTTTGTAGAAGTATCCATTGTTATAAGGTGAGCTGCTGTACCTATGGTCCTCCCGTCAACTAGAAGGCTTGTTAACACCTTGAATACAAAAATTCAAATTAATAACATGTAGAAATAATTCACCATATCGGTGTGACTAGCAGTAAGACCATGCATGTTTACATCACATCCCCCCAGCAGGAAAGATAGCAAACTCAAAAGTGCAATCATGTTACTTTCTTTTAAAAAATTGGCCTGTTTTATTCAATGACCCCAAGTTACTTCCCTGTAGGCTATTCTCGAGATAGACGCACATTAAATCCCTTATCAATCGAGTTCCACGCAGCCTGAATGAACCTGCTCCATGACTGATGGTGCTATCGCTCTTAATGACCACATCCCATCTTCCCCGCTCCCTGCTTGTTGTCGCCGTGGTCAGAGCGCTGACTTTTCAGAATAGACGTTCGTAAAAAAGTGAGGATGTTATTTGATTATGTGAAATATGTAATCAAATCAGCTGGGTAAATGTCAGCTCAAAATAAGTGTGTAAAAGCCACTTCTAGTGATACTGCACCTAGATACAGGTATCACCTCTTGGTTACACCCATGGCTGCATTGCAGTGAAGGATCATTTAAAAAACCTGGCTATGTTAGAGCACTGATGACTTTGTGGAAACTATAATGACAGCAGTGCTAAACTATTATGTGATGTTATCACAGCCTTTAGAATTCACTCCAGTCTGCAAGCCCAAGACTTCGAAATTGTGCTGACAAGTTAATATCCAAGGATGGTAGACCTTATTGACTAGTAGCATTTGAGGGCTATAAGTTTGAACCAGCTCCCAATGCTTCAATTTTGCTGCAAATGGAACTGAATAAAACTGACAAAATGTAGCATAGTACACATTTTTGTTTTGTTCAATCAGGACTGGCTACAAACAGAGGACTGGCTACAAACAAATGACTAGTGAAATAAGGACTCTGGACCAGTCTTACAAAACATGTATTTCTGAGTTAGTGGTTGGTAATCTGAAAACCTCTCTCTGGACTGCAACCCCTCTCACCAGACTGAATCTCCTCTCTCCAGACTGAAACCCCTCTCTCCAGACTGAAACCCCTCTCACCAGACTGAAACTCCTCTCTCCAGACTGAAACCCCTCACCCTGGACTGAAACCCCCCTCTCCAGACTGAAGCCCCTCTCTCCAGACTGAAACCCCTCACTCTGGACTGAAACCCCCCTCTCCAGACTGAAACCCCTCTCTCCAGACTGAAACCCCTCACTCTGGACTGAAACCCCTCTCTCCAGACTAAAATCCTTCTCTCCAGACTGAAACCCCTCTCTCCAGACTGAAAGCCCTCTCTCCAGACTGAAAGCCCTCTCTCCAGATTGAAGCTCCACTCTCCAGACTGAAACCCCTCTTTCCAGACTGAAACTCCTCTCTCCAGACTGAAACCCCTCTCTCCAGACTGAAACTCCTCTCTCCAGTCTGAATCCCCTCTCTGTGGACTGCAACCCCTCTCTCTGGACTGAAACTCCTCTCTCCAGACTGAAACTCCTCTCTCCAGACTGAAACCCCTCTCTCCAGACTGAAACTCCTCTCTCCAGACTGAAACTCCTCTCTCCAGACTGAAACCCCTCTCTCCAGATTGAAACTCCTCTCTCCAGACTGAAACCCCTCTCTCCAGACTGAAACCCCTCTCTCCAGACTGAAACTCCTCTCTCCAGACTGAAACCCCTCTCTCCAGACTGAAACTCCTCTCTCCAGTCTGAATCCCCTCTCTGTGGACTGCAACCCCTCTCTCTGGACTGAAACTCCTCTCTCCAGACTGAAACTCCTCTCTCCAGACTGAAACCCCTCTCTCCAGACTGAAACCCCTCGCTACTGCAGCTGAGACTTGGCTTGTCACATGGAGCCCCGCATTTATTTCAACCATTCTGAACAGATTGTTTCATTCTTTAAGTACAAGATAATTAAATGTTTGATGTTTTTAATAAGTTAGTCACTATCACTTAGAATATAGAATTTAGAGTTTAGAATTTGTAATTTGATTGAACTCCCTATGCTGTAATCATGCTCTAACATTTTGACTGTATCGTTCACTTGAAAGTGATGCATTATGTTATCGTATCAGTCACTGTTTGGTGTACCATACCTGCATTAGGGATATGTTTTCTCAAGAACTGCTATGAATACAACTGTTATAACGCCTAAATATGTGAATCAAGTTTGAACACTGGCATAAAAATTACTATTATGCAGAGTTATGTCCCTTGGCCATTGTGCACAGTACCGCCAATGTGGCAAGTTTTCTCCAAAAACTACTGAGGATGACGTTTGAATACATCATGAAGTATTGAATATCATATTGAGTTTGAAACAGCATAAAAACTAATATTTGAGTAATGTCCCTTGTTTTTAATTATTTATTGGTCAGTTATAGTTTTTGAAGCATTCAATAAAGTGTTTTGGGTGAACGTGCGTGTTTGCGGTGTGTGCCTGTGTGCGTGGTGGGTGATGTGAATGGGGTAGTGTGGACAGCCTATTTCAGATGAATGCTAACAGACCCGTTCCTTCAGCCTATCCATTACCCCTGTTCATTAAGGGAGATGTGATGGAGAGTGGGTGTGTGTGGCTGGACCAGTCACTGTTATCTGGGCTCATCAGACTGCCGCTTCCTGATAGCAGCAGGTGAAAGTGAACATGGAGGCAGCCCATCACAGGGTTCTGTGAGGGGGATACACGGCAGTAACAAGAATGATGGCCTTGTTCCAGGCATCCTACTTGTAGTGGAGCACCACTGGAGGAAATAGTTTATCTGTTGAAAACCAGGTTCTAGTTTAATTCCTATCTTCCACTTATCTTGTCAGCATAGAAGTGGGAGAATCAAATTTAAGTTAAAAATCATTGAAGTGACTCTAAATTATGTAATCACTTGCTGAGGATAATGACACATCCAGTATAGTTAACTTTCGGGGGTGAACTAAGGATGTTATTCTTGAGTTAACACTCCCTAATTCAGCGGTAGAAACGAACAGTTTTAGTTCACTAGTCCTTATGATGATAACGTATAGCAAAACCCTTAAAGGTGGCAAATTTCTTCTCGTTTTTTGATACCGTAACTATTGGGCAGTTTGGCAAGGACTATAGGACTAGTGCCAAGTTTTAGCGCTGCCTAAATAAATGGCAACTTACTTCTTACTCTTTGTAGTCTCATGCAGGTCTTTGGTGGTTGGAATTGGTCCACATCCCTCTGTTGCTTGTTGTAAGAGGTGACTAGATGGGATTGTGTGGTCAGGCTAAGTGACTAGACAGGATTGTGTGGTGTGGTTAAGTGACTAGATAGGATGGTGTGGTCAGGCTAAGTGACTAGATAAGATGGTGTGGTCGGGCTAAGTGACTAGATGGGATTGTGTGGTCAGGCTAAGTGACTAGACAGGATTGTGTGGTGTGGTTAAGTGACTAGATAGGGCTGTGTGATCAGGCTAAGGGACTAGATAGGATGGTGTGGTCGGGCTAAGTGACTAGATGGGATTGTGTGGTTTGGCTAAGTGACTAGATAGGGCTGTGTGATCAGGCTAAGGGACTAGATAGGATGGTGTGGTCGGGCTAAGTGACTAGATGGGATTGTGTGGTTTGGCTAAGTGACTAGATAGGGCTGTGTGATCAGGCTTAGTGACTAGATAGGATTGTGTAGTCAGGCTTAGTGACTAGATAGGATTGTGTAGTCAGGCTTAGTGACTAGATAGGATTGTGTAGTCAGGCTTAGTGACTAGATAGGATTGTGTAGTCAGGCTTAGTGACTAGATAGGATTGTGTGGTCAGGCTAAGTGACTAGATAGGATTGTGTAGTCAGGCTTAGTGACTAGATAGGATTATGTAGTCAGGCTAAGTGACTAGATAGGATTGTCTAGTCAGGCTAAGTGACTAGATAGGATTGTGTGCTCAGGCTTAGTGACTAGATAGGATTGTGTAGTCAGGCTTAGTGACTAGATAGGATTGTGTTGTCAGGCTTAGTGACTAGATAGGGCTGTGTGATCAGTGCTAAGTGACTAGATAGGATTGTGTGCTCAGGCTAAGTGACTAGATAGGATTGTGTGCTCAGGCTAAGTGACTAGATACGATTGTGTTGTCAGGCTTAGTGACTAGATAGGATTGTGTTGTCAGGCTTAGTGACTAGATAGGGCTGTGTGCTCAGGCTAAGTGACTTGGTTGATTGTTTGTCATATCTCATGCACATCTCACATCACATCAGCTACTAATGATTTTGGTACAGGAATCAATTATAGACCACTATCAGATGACAGGAGTATTGCTGACTGTGGCTTTCAACAAGAACAGACATATCAATTATTATCCCCAAATGAGTAACATTTGAGTGTTTTCATGAAGTAGTGTTTTATCTTTTGACTTTGGCATTTTTTGAGAAATTCAAGTCTGGAACAGTAGGTCACTGTTCTTGGTGTCTGTGAACCCATGGTAATGTGTCTTGTTATGACGGTTCCAACTGGGTGACATCTGGCTTCATCCTTGATTTAGTTGAGCTGAACCACTTGACTCTGGCGGATTACTCTCCCTGCCGGTAGGTGTCCCGGGGGGACAGGTGTGTGAGGCAGGTGCCCCCTCAGGCATCCTCACATCTGAGGCTTTCATGGATTATCTTCTGTATTTGTCAAAGTATTGTTAAATGTTGCA
Organism: Haliotis rufescens; assembly: GCF_023055435.1. Classification (NCBI taxonomy): domain Eukaryota; kingdom Metazoa; phylum Mollusca; class Gastropoda; order Lepetellida; family Haliotidae; genus Haliotis; species Haliotis rufescens. The sequence continues at coordinate 659,773 of NW_025964001.1, read as the reverse complement.
AGATGAGCTCTTAGGATTGTTTGGCACTGATGACATTGTGTTTCACATAGATGTTTAACTAATGCAGATATCCATTCCAACCTTGGTTGGAATAAAAAAAGCACAAAATCAATTCTGTGAGAGCATTCTCTCTTTGGTCAGAGAGCCCCGTGTGACTTGAGTGGGGATTTTTTTATGTTTATATGTGTGGATGTTAGCCTTGTACATGTTGTAGGGGTAATCCATTTGTAGGAACTGTCTTTGTTTACTACAACGACATCTCACATTCACCCTCTGAGAGCCCCTCATGCACTTCGGTCCATTTACCTCAGTTTTATCTTGTCAGCTGAAAATGTATTTGCGCCATGGATGTAGATATTTCCCCCATTGTTCCCTGGTTCGGAGCATGGTCCCCCTTGGTTTCAAACTGGCAGAAAATACCGGTTCACTCGGTCTGGTAGATACAGCCTTTCACATGAAGCTATTGCTGTTGGATGGTGCAGGTTAATCATATGACATTTGTAACCCAGTGTTGTACTTTGTGTGGGTTGTGAAATATGTCCTGACACTGTGATGGTGACAGTGTGGTATAAGACAGTTATAACACAGGATTACCCACTGTTGTTCTGACTTTTTTGGGTGGGTTGTCAAATGTGTCCTGACACTGTGATGGTGGCAGTATGGTATAAGACAGTTATAACACAGGATTACCCACTGTTGTACTGCGTTTGTTTGGGTGGGTTGTTGAATGTGTCCTGACACTGTGATGGTGGCAGTGTGGTATAAGACAGTTATAACACAGGATTACCCACTGTTGCACTGCATTTGTTTGGGTGGGTTGTTGAATGTGTCCTGACACTGTGATGGTGACAGTGTGGTATAAGACAGTTATAACACAGGATTACCCACTGTTGCACTGCATTTGTTTGGGTGGGCTGTTGAATGTGTCCTGACACTGTGATGGTGACAGTGTGGTATAAGACAGTTATAACACAGGATTACCCACTGTTGCACTGCATTTGTTTGGGTGGGTTGTTGAATGTGTCCTGACACTGTAATGGTGACAGTTTGGTATAAGACAGTTATAACACAGGATTACCCACTGTTGTACTGCATTTGTTTGGGTGGGTTGTTGAATGTGTCCTGACACTGTGATGGTGGCAGTGTGGTATAAGACAGTTATAACACAGGATTACCCACTGTTGTACTGCGTTTGTTTGGGTGGGTTGTCAAATGTGTCCTGACACTGTGATGGTGACAGTGTGGTATAAGACAGTTATAACACAGGATTACCCACTGTTGTACTGCGTTTGTTTGGGTGGGTTGTCAAATGTGTCCTGACACTGATGGTGATGATGTGATGACCTGGTCGTTACTGACTGTTGTATTGACCGTGATCTTGGTGGTTGAGCTCGAATTTGAAATGTAACACGCTGTGCTGCCGCCCAGGAAACGTGGTCCTGTGTAGCAGAACCATGATCTTAGAAAATCTGATTAAGATGGATTAACTCTTGCTCTTCAGCCTGCCACAGACTGGGCCATTATTGTGAATGTTACAAATGTCGGACATTATTTTTTGCACCGAAACAAATCAATGGTATGTAAACTAATCACAATTAAAACATTGAAAATTTTGATGCATTCAGAACACACACAGTTATGAGAAAAAGGGTATTCTTTGGATTCCAGAAAATATAAATTATGAAACTCATTCTGGTCTATTCACATGTTAATGGTGTTTTCTGTGTTGGTCATCAGTTGGTAACAGTAGCCTGTCAGCTCATGGCAATCAATTAGGCTTCACCATTTGTGATCTGAATCATAGTGTTTTTATTCTTTGATCACATGGCAATGGATTATTTTGTTTACTCTGTGAATTCATATGATGCTCGAGAATACCGGTGAAGTTCCCCAGGCAGTGGGACAACAAGAACTATTCCAGGAACGTGCATTATCTTAATTAAGATGACAAAGAACAAAGTAGCATACAAGAACCACTTTTGGCCTTTTTTTTATCTCTGGTGGGTGAACAGTTACTGAAAACATTTTAATATTGTTATGAAAGTTATTGGGCAAGTTCATATGGCTGACAACTGTCTATCATGTTGGTGACTTTTGATGTGTTGAATTATAGGGGAATGGCTATATTTAAGGATAAGGGCTTATTATTCCTCGCTCAATCTCAGCTCCGTCTGTCAGTTTTGTCAGCATAAGTCATAAACAGTTCAATATTTTTTCATGAAACTTTGTATACACATCAGACATGCACTGAATTCCTGCCTTTTGCTGTTCAGGTGTTTAAGACATTTATTTTTGTGTGTGTTTCCATGGCAACAATGTGGATTTAAATGAGTTCAAATGAGAGTTTCATTTTGTGGATCATAACTCCTTAACCATTCAATACTTTGTGATACTGTGTAAGCATGTCAGATATCATACATCCTGTTAGAATTCCGCTTTGAAATAGGTCCGAACAACTTACCCTGGACTAAATCAAAATGTATTGGGTGGTCAGGCTTGGTGACTGTTGATTGTATGACGTTCCCTGACAGAGTGGAATGTTGCACCTAATGCAGGATTTATTGAAAAAACAGCCCAGCATCATACATCAATTCGGGAATTGTTTGATTCTTTTGTTATTTTGCTATGGAGGAATAATGATTCAGAGTTTTGAAAAAATTATATGTATCACTGCTATCAAATAAAAAACTGTGTATATAAAAGAAGCCTATATTCACGTCCTTGGAAGGTATTAAAAACCCTTCAAGAATGGAGGGAATCATTTTTGTTTAATCATCACTCATAATGTCAGTTGTACTTTAGGAGAACCTTTTAGGTATAATGAGGTATATGCCATACTTTTTGTGATTTAATGCACGTTTTAAAACGCGTGGGTTATAGATTACTGACACGTTTATTCTTGCACCTACATCTTGTGATGTTATACAATGTTACAAGTCCAAACCAGGGAAGTTTTAGAAAGAAAATAGGTTTAACTCTAAGACTCATCTGACAACATTTTTGACTTCATTTCTTAGATAGCATGTATATTGCAGATCTAGAGGTCCAAAATGGGTCGTCATTCCTTAATTTTTTACCAATAAAATACTTTAAAGTTATTTAAGAAAATGTCAGTCTGGAAGCAGACCAGATGATGACATTAATCAACACCCAGATCCAGCGGTCATGCAGTAAGAGCTGGGTGGTAACAAGAACATCAATAATGTCCCAATTACAAGAGAAACAATTAGCGGATACATGTGGCACTCCCCCAAACACCAGGGGAGGTGTGACAGCCTAGATTGATTCCCCCCACCTCATTGTGTGGGGCCAGAGCTGTCTGGGATGGGCAGATTCGGCAGGTGCTTGCAATGGGGCATACAGCTCCTGAATCTCAGCCTGGCATCTCATTTCTGTACTGGCACCAATTAGTAGAATCATGGTTTTATAGGATTACATACCATATTGGTTAGTCCTGCACCATGACTGTGGAATCCATCCATCCATCCATCATCCATCCATCCATCAATCCACCCATCCATCCATCCATCCATCCATCCATCCATCCATCCATCCATCCATCCATCCATTCATCCATCCATCCATCCATCCATCCATCCATCCATCCATCCATCCATCCATCCATCCATTCATCCATCCATCCATCCCATCCATCCATCCATCCATCCATCCATCCATCCATCCATCCATCCCATCCATCCATCCATCCATCCATCCATCCATCCATCCCATCCATCCATCCATCCATCCATCCATCCATCCATCCCATCCATCCATCCATCCATCCATCCATCCATCCATCCATCCATAAAAGCAAGTCAAGCAAGCTCTAGCTAGCTCTATTCCACATATGAAATCAGCAATAAATTTATTTGTTTTAATTTTAAAGGAGAGAAGAGATATATTTCATAGACTAACTGTTAATCTACATAGTGGAGTTTTCCATGAATGTATATGGGTTAGATACCATCATGGTGCAGTCCTTGGATCACTTTGTGTTAAATAACCATATTGGTGCTGTCCATGTAGACTAACATTTTGTCCCAGAAATAAAGATATCTTAGTTAAAAATATATATCTACAAAATATAAAGTCCAGTCCAAATGAAGCCTCAAGCCATGTTGGATTCCTGTAGCTGAGGCAATATATGCCATGTTTTCCCATTGTTTGATAGATATAGACTGTATACCATGGATGTGCTGTTCTGGCTTGATACTGGTGTCAGTTTGAAACTTTCCTGGGTCAGGAGATACCCTTCGTTGGGAATTGGTCTGCTCCTGTTTATGATAATTGTTTAGATAAAGTTGACTGGGCCTGTAAACTGAAGGTGAACATTGTTAAAATACTCAATTTGTTCAAGAGTTTTGAATTTGATTTTCAGTATGGTCATTATTTTGAAAAAGTAATGAAATTTTGTACTTATGTTATATAGTATATATCTATACTTAAACATGCTTATATTTGGACTCGGTATATATGTTCAAATTATTTGGCCCTTTTTTCCATATTTACTGAGATTTGAATTTGCACCTTGTCCGTGATGTTAGAGTTTCTCAAAATACATCTCCACCTCTGAATGCTGGGCTGATGAAGATGCTCTGTTGAGATCACAGTTCAAATCATTGCAATTTTATTATTAGTGTGTAGCATTTACATAATCACATTTTGTCCAAATTTCTTTTTATTTCCTTCTGGAAAACCACTTCTACAGACCTAGGAAGCCTAAACTCTGTGTGACAAGACATTCAAGTTAGATCACGGTATTATTGTTTGGCTGTCATGCTATCAACCACCGATGCACCTGGTCCAGAGTTATCACCTACAGACAGACAGCCGTGATGAGGCTGTAAGGTTATTGAAAGACAGTATTCACTCGATCCGATCCTATCACTAAAGTATTTTATTGATCACACCTGTGAGAAGTTGTCAGGTGAGATGTTCAGGTGATAATGAGTTATGTTACCAGTCGCTAATTGTCGTTGACAGTAGTGGTGTACTAGCTGGTGTATCAGGTTACACCAGGGATACAACTAATGATATACTTCGCTCAGTGTCTACAGTTCCTGATTATATGGAGACTGTTTTCATGGCAACTAATTTGGAATCTGCTTTATGTGGGCATGGACTTGCATTGATTGGGAAGGAAATGTTCCTCATGGACCTATGGCCTCATGTTTTCAAAATCATGGGCCATTTTTGGCAAGCTTGGGGCATAAATTTCTCTTCATGGGCCATTGATAATTGCAATGGGCTATAAATTCCACATAACTTAAAAATGATTGCAGTGAATAAAACTCTTTTTTTCTTTTGGTATTTCATCAACAAGTTGTAACTGACAGTCTGTCGGTACCTAATTGGTCCCTCAGTCACAAAAGCATGTGGTGAAACTAGAATCGCTATAAATAGTGCTGAGCAAATGCATGATGGAACCTGAGTTCAAATCATTGGTTTTGTTTGTTTGTTGTTTAATGCCACACTCAGCATTATTCCAGCTATATGACGGCAGTCTGTAAATAATCAAGTCTGGACCAGACAATCCAGTGATTGACATCATGTTCTACGTAATTTGGATACAATGAGATGCATCAACCAAGTCAGTGACCCTGACCCCCCGATCCCGTTAGTCGCCTCTTACGACAAGCAGTCGCCATCTTTCCCAAATCATACGTAATGTCTCAGGTGTTAACATTACCCAGAAGTTGGTAACATGGGCCGTCAGTGCCAAGTTTTATTTGTTTGTTTGTTTGTTTGTTTGTTGTTTAATGCCGCCCTCAGTAATATTCTAGCTATATGACGGTGATCTGTAAATAATCGAGTCTGGACCAGACAATCCAGTGATTGACATCATGAGCATCGATCCCCTTCAGTGCCAAGTGGTGTTCCTAACAGCTGGTAGAGTGCTTCAGGTGACAGATTTGCCCTAGCAATGATACTTGGTGGACCAGCACCATGTCCCGTGTTTGTGGGTTTCATCAAAGTGTTCCAAGTCTACAACCTGTTTCACTGTTGGACTTAAAACTTAATCATTGAGATGTCATCGTCACGTCATGCACAAAGCCCCAAAATAAATGCACACCCATTGTCAACCCATTTCTCTTCATCATTTGTTTGTTGTTTAACGCTGTACTCAGCAATACATCAGTCTGTAGATAATCGAGTCTGGACCAGACAATCCAGTGATTGACATCATGAGCATCCTCTCTGATCCTACATCATCTTATTCCTGTCGAGGCCACTGGGGTCCCAGTGGAATGAGGTGCAACAATTCACTGTGCAGAGCTGCATGCCCAACCTTTTCATATTCTGGTTCGGAAGGGCCTGCAGTGGCCAAATATAATTTGTTCCAGATCAAAATGAAAAACTATTAATTTTTCTTCTGGTTTTTCTCCCCCCCAACTAAATTGTACCCTGCGAATAATGTTCTGAAACACATACGATTAGAGTCATTACATTCTCTACCTGACATACCATGACATAACATACAAACAGTTTATCACACTCACTCACTCACTCACTCACTCACTCATCCCAACCTTGCAATATGACCAGGCACCTCTGCCTCAATACAACAGCCAGCAAGTCCAATTCAGGCACCTCTGCCTCAATACCACAGCCAGCAAGTCCAATTCAGGCACCTCTGCCTCAATACCACAGCCAGCAAGTCCAATTCAGGCACCTCTGCCTCAATACCACAGCCAGCAAGTCCAATTACAAACATGGTGATCAACACTTCCTTATTGATTCTCCCCAAGAAACACTCCCTGCCACACTTGTCATATTGATTTAAACCCGACGATCATACGAACGTGATGGGCCACATTGGTTAATCATGGAGGTTTTTTTTCTTATGAACCAAACAAACATAACACATACCAACTCATTTGACCCGCTTTTGACACTTGTTCAAGTGAATGCATATTCTAAGACACAAACTCATGAAATTATTTATAGCATTGCTCTACTTGTCAGGCGGTAATCAATGGGCAGTTTGAAATCCCATGGAATTTTGTACATGTGTATCTGGACAGACAGTTCCATATCAAGAATTTCCCATTATATACACCATCAGATTTCCTTCCAACTGAAAGCTATTTGTCAATGTATCCCCTACTGAGTTAGGCTGCCTGCATTGTCTGGTGGATTTGCATTGACATAGCTTGAATATTGTGACCACCTCCATGGTCTAGTGGATAGAGCGTCTGCCTGGAGAGTTGAAGGTTAGTGGTTCTATCCCCGACCATGTTATACCAAAAGACTTTAAAAGATGGTACTTGTTGTGCCCGCCATCCATCACTAACTACAAATACTACCACCACCACCACCACTACCACCCACCATTGTTGCTTCATCTGGTACAATCACCTACAAACATCCACCCCAAACACTACAGTCCATCCACTACAACCCAACCACAACAATCCAATTGCTACAATCAAACCACTACACTCCAACTACACCATTCCAACCACAACAATACAATCACAGCAATACAACCACAACAATCCAACTATAACAATACAACCACAGCAATACAACTATAACAATACAACCACAGCAATACAACCATAACAATACAACTATAACAATACAACCACAGCAATACAACCACAGCAATACAACCACAACAATACAACTATAACAATACAACCACAGCAATACAACCATAACAATACAACTATAACAATACAACCATAACAATACAACTACAACAATACAACCACAGCAATACAACCACAACAATACAACTATAACAATACAACCATAACAATCCAACCACAACAATACAACCACAGCAATACAACCACACCAATACAATTATAACAATCCAACCATAACAATCCAACTACAACAATACAACCACAGCAATACATCCATAACAATCCAACCACAATCCAACTGCTACAATCCAACCACAGCAATACAACCACTACAATCCAACCACTACAATCCAACCACTGCAGTACAAACACATCAATCCAACTGCTGCAGTCGAACCACATCAATCTAACTGCTGGCATACAAGCACCACATCAATCCAACCGCTACAATCCAACCACAACAATACTATCACAACAATCCAACCACAACAATACAACCATAACAATCCAACCACAATCCAACTGCTTCAATCAAACCACATCAACACAACCACAGCAGTACAATGACAACAATACAACCACAGCAATACAACCACAATACAACCACAGCAATACAGTCACAGCAATACAACCACAGTAATACAATCACAATAATACAACCACAGCAATACAACCACAGCAATACAACCACAATAAAACAACCACAGCAATACAACCACAGCAATACAACCACAACAATCCAACCACAATCTAACTGCTACAATCCCACCACTACAATCCAACCACTGCAGTCCAACCACATCAATCAAACTGCTGCAGTCCAACCACATCAATCCAACTGCTGCAGTCCAACCAGATCAATCTTACTGCTGGCATACAAGCACCACCGTCATCTCATCAGTATCTGAAGATGTACTTGATGCAAATAGAAGATACTAACTGAAAGTAGGAATGCCTCACACAGACAGTATTTGATTGCGATGGTCTTCTTATACTCCACATTTCCAGTGTCTAATGTCTCCATACTGCAAGCATTGTTGAAGATGAAGCAGAAGATTGTCACTGCATTTATTCCAGATATTACTATGAGGCACCTGGGGAGGATGAACATGGATATAGCAGCTTCTGTCTGTGTGTGTGTGATGATGAGATGGCATATTCAGAATGAAGGATCAAGCTGAGGTAACAGGAATGTGTTGCTTGTTCCAGGTCGCAAGGAGCAGGCCATTGATCTGTATAAGAAAGGCATCATCGAACTGGAGAAGGGCATTTCAGTAGAGGTCAGCGGACAAGGTAAGCCGACAATATTGTGACATCACAAGGACTATATAGTAGAACCTTGTGACATCACACTGACTATACAGTAGAACCTTGTTGTGACATCACACTGACTATACAGTAGAACCTTGTTGTGACATCACACTGACTATACAGTAGAACCTTGTTGTAACATCACATTGACTATACAGCAGAATCTTGTGACATCACAATGACTATACAGTAGAACCTTGTTGTGACATCACACTGACTATACAGTAGAACCTTGTGACATCACACTGTCTATACAGCAGAACCTTATTGTGACATACACTGACTATACAGCAGAACCTTGTGACATCACACTGACTATACAGTAGAACCTTGTGACATCACACTGACTATACAGCAGAACCTTGTGACATCACACTGACTATACAGTAGAACGGTGTTGTAACATCACACTGACTATACAGCAGAACCATGTTGTGACATCACAATGACTATACAGTAGAACCTTGTGACATCACACTGACTATACAGCAGAACCTTGTGACATCACAATGACTATACAGTAGAACCTTGTTGTGACATCACAATGACTATACAGCAGAACCTTGTGACATCACAATGACTATACAGCAGAACCTTGTTGTGACATCACACTGACTATACAGTAGAACCTTGTGACATCACACTGACTATACAGTAGAACCTTGTTGTAACATCACACTGACTATACAGCAGAACCTTGTGACATCACAATGACTATACAGTAGAACCTTGTTGTGACATCACAATGACTATACAGCAGAACCTTGTGACATCACAATGACTATACAGTAGAACCTTGTTGTGACATCACATTGACTATACAGCAGAACCTTGTGACATCACACTGACTATACAGCAGAACCTTGTTGTGACATCACAATGACTATACAGCAGAACCTTGTGACATCACAATGACTATACAGTAGAACCTTGTTGTGACATCACATTGACTATACAGCAGAACCTTGTGACATCACACTGACTTTACAGCAGAACCTTGTTGTGACATCACAATGACTATACAGCAGAACCTTGTGACATCACAATGACTATACAGTAGAACCTTGTTGTGACATCACATTGACTATACAGCAGAACCTTGTGACATCACACTGACTATACAGTAGAACCTTGTTGTAACATCACACTGACTATACAGCAGAACCATGTTGTGACATCACACTGACTATACAGCAGAACCTTGTTGTGACATCACACTGACTATACAGCAGAACCTTGTTGTGACATCACACTGACTATACAGTAGAACCTTGTTGTGACATCACACTGACTATACAGTAGAACCTTGTTGTGACATCACACTGACTATACAGTAGAACCTTGTTGTGACATCACACTGACTATACAGTAGAACCTTGTTGTGACATCACACTGACTATACAGCAGAACCTTGTTGTGACATCACACTGACTATACAGTAGAACCTTGTTGTGACATCACACTGACTATACAGCAGAACCTTGTTGTGACATCACACTGACTATACAGCAGAACCATGTTGTGACATCACAATGACTATACAGCAGAACCTTGTTGTGACATCACAATGACTATACAGCAGAACCTTGTGACATCACAATGACTATACAGTAGAACCTTGTTGTGACATCACATTGACTATACAGCAGAACCTTGTGACATCACACTGACTATACAGCAGAACCTTGTTGTGACATCACACTGACTATACAGCAGAACCTTGTGACATCACAATGACTATACAGTAGAACCTTGTTGTGACATCACATTGACTATACAGCAGAACCTTGTGACATCACACTGACTATACAGTAGAACCTTGTTGTGACATCACACTGACTATACAGTAGAACCTTGTTGTAACATCACACTGACTATACAGCAGAACCATGTTGTGACATCACACTGACTATACAGCAGAACCTTGTTGTGACATCACACTGACTATACAGCAGAACCTTGTTGTGACATCACACTGACTATACAGTAGAACCTTGTTGTGACATCACACTGACTATACAGTAGAACGGTGTTGTAACATCACACTGACTATACAGCAGAACCATGTTGTGACATCACACTGACTATACAGTAGAACCTTGTTGTGACATCACACTGACTATACAGTAGAACCTTGTTGTGACATCACACTGACTATACAGTAGAACCTTGTTGTGACATCACACTGACTATACAGTAGAACCTTGTTGTGACATCACACTGACTATACAGCAGAACCATGTTGTGACATCACACTGACTATACAGTAGAACCTTGTTGTGACATCACATTGACTATACAGCAGAACCTTGTGTCATCACAATGACTATACAGCAGAACCTTGTTGTGACATCACAATGACTATACAGTAGAACCATGTTGTGACATCACACTGACTATACAGTAGAACCTTGTTGTGACATCACATTGACTATACAGCAGAACCTTGTGACATCACAATGACTATACAGCAGAACCTTGTTGTGACATCACACTGACTATACAGCAGAACCATGTTGTGACATCACACTGACTATACAGTAGAACCTTGTTCTGACATCACACTGACTATACAGCAGAACCTTGTTGTGACATCACACTGACTATACAGTAGAACCTTGTTGTGACATCACACTGACTATACAGTAGAACGGTGTTGTAACATCACACTGACTATACAGCAGAACCATGTTGTGACATCACACTGACTATACAGTAGAACCTTGTTGTGACATCACACTGACTATACAGTAGAACCTTGTTGTGACATCACACTGACTATACAGTAGAACCTTGTTGTGACATCACACTGACTATACAGTAGAACCTTGTTGTGACATCACACTGACTATACAGCAGAACCATGTTGTGACATCACACTGACTATACAGTAGAACCTTGTTGTGACATCAAATTGACTATACAGCAGAACCTTGTGACATCACAATGACTATACAGCAGAACCTTGTTGTGACATCACAATGACGAAACAGTAGAACCTTGTGACATCACACTGTCTATACAGCAGAACCTTATTGTGACATACACTGACTATACAGCAGAACCTTGTGACATCACACTGACTATACAGCAGAACGGTGTTGTATCACAATGACTATACAGTAGAACCATGTTGTGATACATGAATATATTTTATTTAGTAAAGATGTAAGGTCATTGATATTGGGAAACAGTTTGTAATCATGTTAATGTTTTTGAAGGGGATTCATACGAGAGAGCCCGGCGTCTCAAGGAGAAGATGCTGACCAATATGGTGATGGCCAAGGACAGATTGGATGTACTCGGTGAGGTCATGTTCTGAGGATTTTAGAAAATCTCTGTGGTTTGATGTTCACTGTAATTGTCTCTTCTGTTGACTTACCGATGTCTTACCACCATAACCCTCGACCCTCATAGCTCCCGAGCTCCCTGCACACACGCGACACATAGACATCCACAAACACATCATCTCTGGCTAAAACTCTGACTGTATGGGGAACAAGTGGCCCTAGGGTCTTACACTGCTACAATTCACTTTGCAGAGTTGTGTCCCTTAACCATACCAGGATCTTCTGATAGGTAGTTTAAGTCACAGATACATCCAGATGATAGTTGTGCTTGTGGGTTCCACCAGAGGCAAGGTTTTCAGATTCAGCTGACGCTAAGGAAAAAAGAAGGGGTTTGGGGTGGGGGTTGTCCAACATCTGTTACTCGCATCCCGTTGGGCTTCCATTCAAGTTTCTTCTGACATGCTGTGAGGGTATTGTTCAAAGCAGTGATAACCCACCTCACTCACTTGTAGATGTGTGCTTGGTGTAGAGGTATCATGGTGGTCAACATGTCGACAGGCTGCAGGAAGTTCCCCATACTTCCCTGCGTGTGCCTTTAGTGATCATGAATGAATTATCCCTGCGTTAGAAACATTTGTAGTTTTCATGCTAATCACAAGAACAACCATAAAACATCTCACTCACTCATAAAAGACAACATCATCTTAAAAATAATCTATTATCTGAGTATTTACAATGTATGTGTGACAACACAACCCTTGTTATAGTAGAAGTACTCGCGATAAACAGGGCCATCCGAAAACGGATGATGTCCGAAAACATCTGATCCAATGATACATGTAAATATATTTGTCTTGATAATATATTTGGTTAGAAGATAAGCGTTTGGAGACAATCATGTGAAAAATTATCCTGAGAAAATCATGTCAGTGATGTCCTTAGATTAGGTGTGCGATATTACCGGTATACCAGGATATGTAGTAACAATGAATACATACCACAATACATTTGGAAAGTAAGAGTATATTGCGTTTTTCAAAATCATACATATCATTTTGTTGGAAGATTTGACACTAGTGTCAACTCAAATGGAAATGGTGAAATTAGCACCTTGTTCCTGTTTTCTAAGCTGGGAAATTATTTGTTACCTGTACATGTGTCTATTACGCATGATTTGTGGCCATAGCAACATCCAACAACATACGAAGTTGTCAAAAACATGAAGGGGGGGTGTTTTTGTTCAGGTTCATAACAATTACAAATGAAAGAAAGCATGCAATATATTGTTGTACCTATCGCAAAACATGAACTATTATTGCAATAAATTGCAATACAAAATTCATGCGTATACCCGTCACTGGTCCTTGGTGATGCCACTTGCAACTAGTTGATTGAACACGTAAGGAATACAAATAATACATACAATAAAACAGACGTGTGTGACGGTGTGCTGTACTGCTGCAAGTCCCCCACAATGATGCAACACATCTACTCCCTTTGCCACATTCTGAGCACTTAGCCACCTTTGTATTTTGTTCAACTGATTTTTGTTTAATTCAATAATGAAAATACTTAAAAGTGTGGTCCTACCAGCATGAGCCTGTTTATAAGATTGACTATGGAATTAGGTAATTCTGTAAGAAGTGAACTGATCTTCACAGTGTTCGTTAATGCATAAGAGCAAATGTTTTTGTCTTTGACATGCTGTGAGGGTATTGTTCAAAGGAGTGATAAATCCACCTCCTTTATTCTATAATAAATTAACTGATTTTCACAGTCTTCATTAATGCATAAAAGCAAATGTTTTTGCCTTTGACATGCTGTGAGGGTATTGTTCAAAGGAGTGATAAATCCACCTCACTTATTCTATAATAAATTAACTGATTTTCACAGTCTTCATTAATGCATAAAAGCAAATGTTTTAGTCTTATTAATATTATTAGTGTAGTAACTATATGTATCCAGGCGTTCAGTGTGTTCATTGTTTCAGTAGTAAATGTCCTGATGTTAATTCCTTGTCAGTACAGCTGCTATGTTACATGTTGTGATAATCTGTTGTACTGGTGGCTTCCCATTGGACTGCATGCTTTTTGTATAGTCCCTTTAATTTGCTTTTTATATTTTGTTGACTCTGCACACAGAAAAAGTCTTACAACACATACGATTAGAGGCCATTGCTGAAGAGGGAGGTCACAGAGACAGTAAGGGGAGGCAACCCCCCAAAACACATGTCACTGATAAGAATACAAGAGTCGTGGCCCCTGGCAAGAAGACTCCAGGTACCTGGCTAGGCATGCTTCTCATGCTTCTCGCCGCCTAACGGTTCTGTTGATACGCTTCATGCAGGATGCAGTAGTTAGATTGGAGTTTTCTTTCCAGCACTGCATGGCCGAAAGCATGCAGGATATGGACTCACTGACACAAGGGAATGGGTTTCACTTGTAAAATCTTTTCAAAGAGATTTGCGTGAAATATTGGCATGGCTATTCTTTGTGTGTACTTTGTTTATGTTAATCAATTTGCCTTTTATGATTGAAGGGTTGTTTGTTCATTGTGGAAATGTGAAAATTGGTTTATTGTCTTTGTCATGTTCATGATCTCCTGTCCTACACCTGTCACTGAGACAACGTGATGCTTGAGTCAGTTGTCAGAACTTGGTACTTACACTTAGGCTGGAACAGTTCACTGAGACAACGTGATGCTTGAGTCAGTTGTCAGAACTTGGTACTTACACTTAGGCTGGAACAGTTCACTGAGACAACGTGATGCTTGAGTCAGTTGTCAGAACTTGGTACTTACACTTAGGCTGGAACAGTTCACTGAGACAACGTGATGCTTGAGTCAGTTGCCAGAACTTGGTACTTACACTTAGGCTGGAACAGTTCACTGAGACAACGTGATGCTTGAGTCAGTTGTCAGAACTTGGTACTTACACTTAGGCTGGAACAGTTCACTGAGACAACGTGATGCTTGAGTTAGTTGTCAGAACTTGGTACTTATACTTAGGCTGGAACAGTTTACTTAGACAACGTGATGCTTGAGTTAGTTGTCAGAACTTGGTACTTACACTTAGGCTGGAACAGTTCACTGAGACAACGTGATGCTTGAGTTAGTTCTCAGAACTTGGTACTTATACTTAGGCTGGTACAGTTTACTTAGACAACGTGATGCTTGAGTTAGTTGTCAGAACTTGGTACTTACATTTAGGCTGGAATAGTTCACTGAGACAACGGGATGCTTGAGTTAGTTGTCAGAACTTGGTACTTACACTTAGGCTGGAACAGTTCACTTAGACAACGTGATGCTTGAGTTAGTTGTCAGAACTTGGTACTTACACTTAGGGCTGGAACAGTTCACTGAGACAACGTGATGCTTGAGTTAGTTGTCAGAACTTGGTACTTATACTTAGGCTGGAACAGTTTACTTAGACAACGTGATGCTTGAGTTAGTTGTCAGAACTTGGTACTTACACTTAGGCTGGAACAGTTCACTGAGACAACGTGATGCTTGAGTTAGTTGTCAGAACTTGGTACTTACACTTAGGCTGGAACAGTTCACTTAGACAATGTGATGCTTGAGTTAGTTGTCAGAACTTGGTACTTACACTTAGGGCTGGAACAGTTCACTGAGACAACGTGATGCTTGAGTTAGTTGTCAGAACTTGGTACTTATACTTAGGCTGAAACAGTTTACTTAGACAACGTGATGCTTGAGTTAGTTGTCAGAACTTGGTACTTACACTTAGGCTGGAATAGTTCACTGAGACAACGTGATGCTTGAGTTAGTTGTCAGAACTTGGTACTTACACTTAGGCTGGAACAGTTCACTGAGACAACGTGATGCTTGAGTCAGTTGTCAAAACTTGGTACTTACGCTTAGGCTGGAACAGTTCACTGAGACAATGTGATGCTTGAGTCAGTTGCCAGAACTCAGTACTTACACTAAGGCGGAACAGCTCACCGAGAGTTTTGAGTCAAGATTTGGTATGATAACTGACTGACTATCAGGATATGCACACATTTCTAACAAATATTTGTCAAGATTAAGTCTTTACGTTTATTTCATAAATCACACCAAGATGTTCAAACAATTTTGTTTTAGAGCTTTTTTGAATTATCAGCACATGCCAGTGTAAAAGTATGTGTAGTATATCATGGTCAGACATTGTAGTATATATTGTATCATTGGTCAGACATTGTGGTATGTATTGTAAATTTGGTCAGACATTGTGGTATGTATTGTGTCATTGGTCAGACATTGTATATATTGTATCATTGGTCAGACATTGTTGTATGTTCTGTATCATTGGTCAGACATTGTAGTATATGTTGTATCATTGGTCAGACATTGTGGTATATATTGTATCATTGATCAGACATTGTGGTATGTATTGTATCATTGGTCAGACATTGTGGTATGTATTGTATCATTGGTCAGACATTGTGGTATGTATTGTATCATTGGTCAGACATTGTATTGTAGTGTATGTGTGTGTGTGTGTATAAAATCTATATCCTATCCAGGCATGTATTGTATCTTGCCTGCCTGTGACGTAGTTGGTGTTAGTGCATGAAGCCTTACCTGGTCATGTAGCTGTTGTCTTCTCCCTAGATTAGATATGGTAAATACATAGTGTAGGTTGAATGACTTAGTAACTCATGTTGTGAATGTTCTTACTGTAAACATGACAGTGAACCTTGTAGCATTGCATTGGTATCATGGTTGAGAATCTCCAGAATAATGGGATACGTGTCTAGTTGGCCACTTTGTGGGTATCTCTGCCTTTTAGTTTTGGTTTCAAGTATCATGTACTTTATTCATGATGAATAAACATTCTATTACGTGTTCTTTTGTATGGACACTAGACTCGTGAAGATTTCAGTAGAAGAGATCTTCATCAACCCATTCTTGCCGTAAGAGGCGACTATGCTTTGGTAAGAGGTGACTAACAGGATCAGGTGGTCAGGCTCGCTGACTTGGTTTGATGCATGTCATCGATCCCAATTGCGTGGATTGATGCTCATGATGGAAATCACTGGATTGTCTGGTCCAGACTCGATTATTTACAAACTGCTGTCATATAGCTGGAATATGGCTGAGTGTGGCGTTAAACAAAAAAACCCAAAAAACAAACAAACATCATATGGACACTAGGTATGTCTTGGTAAGTATAGATGTTAGGTCAGTGTAAGTTGAATGTTATCCCTGACTCAATCCGGCAACAGCAAGTATTGAATTCTTGTTTCAAGACAGGAAGGTGAGCTTCAGAACCTCGTGCAGCTTGTATGAAGAAACCAATGTCACGATGCTCAGTGTTTTGATCACCTGTTCATTTGTCAAGACAAGAAAGGTTATTAATGAAAGAAATATCACTTAACTTACCAAAAGCCAATTTATCATTCTCAGGAGTAATGTAATGTTATTTTCTGTAGCATTTGCCAGTCATATATAATGATTAAGATGGACTGTTTCACGTGAAAGTTCTAAGGGAGGCGAGCGGGATTTCCTATGTCCAAGTCTATTTTTCCAGTCACCAGCAAACCACTGAAACCAATGAAGATGGCCGTTCACAAGTGCAATACACTGCCTCGCTCCCACAGTGCAAGTCGGGAACCGTCAGGACCAGGGGCGTCGCCACGGGCAACCAGGAAGGCTTCCCTCCATCACAGGAATCTGTCACAGGGGGATGTGAGTAGATGCAGCGCAGCAATTGTAACTAGCAAGGGGCACAGTGGTTAAGTCACTGCAAATCCCGGTGCAGATATGATATTACTGGCACCTGTTTGCTTTGACTGGCGCCTGTTCAATGTGTCATAGTCTGCCCATGGAGATTGTGGGTTTGAATTATTCCGTAGTAACCTGTGCTGGTTGTAAGAGTCGACTAAATGGATCAGATGGTCAGAATCAGTGACTTTGTTGATCACAATATCGATCACTGGATTGTCTGTTCAGGCTTGATTATATACAGGCACCGTCATATAGCTGGAATATTGCTGAGTGTGGGTTGAGCAACAAACAAACCACAAGGTAGAGGGGTGATGGAATGACTTTGTAGGTTCCCACAATTATCATGGTTATACACATCCTGCTGACCTCACACTGCTTCAGGGAGCACGGGTGGCCCAGTCGTCTAAGGCGCCGTGATTCGCTGTGCAGAGTTGCATCCCTTGGGCATGCCAGAAACCTATGATTGTGGGTTCGAAACCCGATTCGTCCCGATTATGTTTCTAGGTTTGTCAGCACCATACCCGTGCTCATGGGTTTCACCGAAGTGGTAAATGTCTGAGACCTGCATCACTTCGGGCTTTCCTCCCACATTAAGCTGACACGCCGCGATATAACTGGAATACCCAACTCAATCACTCACACAGTGCTTCAGGCTAGCTATTCCACCGTTATGTGATGAAACAAGGATTTGAGCGGAGATGGTGATTCACTGAACTATTCTACTGTCTCTGTTCCAGGCTCGTGGTGCAACGAAGGGAAAGAGAGAAGTGTCTTTAGGGGGGCTGAAGAACGTCGACAAGAAGCTGGCCAATATGATTCTGAATGAGGTCATTGACCAGGGCCCCTCAGTTTCTTTCATTGATATAGGTAAGACCAACTGGGTAGATCAGTAGTGAGACTCGTGTGGCGAGTCCGCATTAGAATAGGTCCCCAGGAACCTATCATTGTTGTAAAAGATGACCAAATGGATCTGGTAGTCAAGTTCAGTAGCTTGGTTGAAAGCATGTCCTCGCCCCCTGATGTTGTGGGTCGTTGCTCACAATATCGATCACTGGATTGTATGGTCCAGACTTGTCCATTTGCTGTTTATATGCTGTATATATGCGTATAAGGAACTACTGTTATAACAAACAATAATTAGTGGATCCTTTGAGTTTGTTATAACCGTAGTTTACTGTAGTTGGAATACATGATAGTTTGTTGTATCTTGGATAGATCTGTTGTACGCCATTTACCTGGAGTTACCTGGAGTTGAAAAGGGGAAGACTGACGAGTGAGGAGGTGCGCTACTCTCCATGTATAGAGTTGCCTCCCTTAGCTGCTTGAATCTCCTTGTTGTGGTTTAGGTCCCTATCTTCCCAAACTGTGACTGATCGGCCATCACACCATCAATGCTTAATGATCTCACCAATCTGTGTTTGTTACTTGCGTCATGTTAGGCATTCCTCCATTTTGAGTTGACATGTTGTTGTAGAGCCATAATACTCTGCTGTTTGAAGATGTGATAAGCCCAACACACCTACACTCTAACTACAGAAACAGGAAACTTGCAGATGGATATGTATGTACTTGAGACATTGCTGTATGAAGTGGTGTATAAGATTCTGTCTCTTTTCAGCTGGTCAGAATATAGCAAAACAGGCTTTACAAGAAATAGTCATCCTTCCTGCTCTCCGCCCAGAGGTAAGTGCAGCGCTTCATGTGTGGTATGTTAGGGCACGGAGTGTCCATGAAAGTTCACCTGTACACCTGCTGTTGACACCTGTAAAGAGTTTATCGTTATGAGGTCAAGCTACAAGGACTTGACGACTTTGTGTGGCGTTTATGTCCATGTTGCCTAGCAGTCTCAGATATGGCAACAGGGGTAAAGAGTTAGCAGAGTTGTTCAAGCATTTGCTTGTCATGCCAAAGACGGAGGTTCGATTCCCCACAAGGGCACACTGTGTGAAGTCCATTTCTGGTGTCCCCTCCCATGATATTGATGGAATATTGCTAAAAGCAGGTAAAACCATACGTTCTCACTCACTCACTCACTCAGGATGGCAATTCAAAGTGGCAACATGGTCAGTTCCATTAGAGTAGGATTTGGCTAATGTGAATCAATAATTTGTAATATATAGAAACACAGAGTCGATGGTGAAGGGTGTGTGTGTGTTTGTGCTTCCAGCTGTTTACTGGGTTGAGGGCGCCTGCCAGAGGACTGCTTCTGTTCGGGCCTCCGGGAAATGGCAAAACTATGCTGGTACGTGTGGGAGCCGTCTAACTTACCTATCCAAAGGGATACGATATGTTTTGTTTTTTTAAAAACGCATATTATACTCGATAAATCTTTTTTTACACTATGAATCATAAATAACTTCTATTCCTATCTTTTTTGAAACTCTGAAATGTGCAACGTAGATCGTGTTAGGTAGGCAAGGCATGTATACTATTTTGTTGGTCATCTACCACCTACGACTCGACCTTCGTTAAACCGCTGATCATCTATAACGCTCATCAATTATTTGGAACCCGAAGGTAGCGTTATAGCGAGGGATCACTGTATATGTGTAATAAATGGAGAAAGTGTAATTGAAATGACATCATCACGTTGATTGTTTCAGGCCAAGGCTGTTGCCAATGAGTCCAATGCTGTGTTTTTCAACATTTCTGCTTCAAGTCTTACTTCCAAATGGGTATGTAATTTTCCTGAGGGTTAAAAACGAAGATTTTTTTATGTTCAGTAATCAATGTGATCAATATTTCATGGAGGTACTGACAATAGTTTGAATAAAATAGATATCGCCTTTACCAGTGCTGATTTACTGATCTCTTGCCCCTGCCCAACAACATACCGATGTCAATTATTACCTGTGAAAGGACATACCGATGTCAATTATTACCTGTCAAAGGACATACCGATGTCAATTATTACCTGTGAAAGGACATACCGATGTCAATTATTACCTGTTAAAGGACATACCGATGTCAATTATTACCTGTTAAAGGACATACCGATGTCAATTATGACCTGTGAAAGGACATACCGATGTCAATTATGACCTGTGAAAGGACATACCGATGTCAATTATTACCTGTGAAAGGACATACCGATGTCAATAATTACCTGTGAAAGGACATACCGATGTCAATTATTACCTGTGAAAGGACATACCGATGTCAATTATTACCTGTGAAAGGACATACCGATGTCAATTATTACCTGTGAAAGGACATACCGATGTCAATTATTACCTGTAAAAGGACATACCGATGTCAATTATTACCTGTGAAAGGCATACTGATGTCAATTATTACTTGTGAAAGGACATACCGATGTTAGTAATTACCTGTGAAAGGCATACTGATGTCAATTATTACCTGTGAAAGGACATGCCGATGTCAATTATTACCTGTGAAAGGACATACCGATGTCAATTATTACCTGTAAAAGGACATACCGATGTCAATAATTACCTGTGAAAGGTCATACCGATGTCAATTATTACCTGTGAAAGGACATGCCGATGTCAATTATTACCTGTGAAAGAACATACCGATGTCAATTATTACCTGTAAAAGGACATACCGATGTCAATTATTACCAGTGAAAGGCATACCGATGTCAATTATTACCTGTGAAAGGACATACCGATGTCAATTATTACCTGTGAAAGGACATACCGATGTCAAATATTACCTGTAAAAGGACATACCGATGTCAAATATTACCTGTAAAAGGACATACCGATGTCAAATATTACCTGTAAAAGGACATACCGATGTCAATTATTACCTTAAAAGAACATACCGATGTCAATTATTACCTTAAAAGAACATACCGATGTCAATTATTACCTGTAAAAGGACATACCGATGTCAATTATTACCAGTGAAAGGCATATCGATGTCAATTATTACCTGTGAAAGGACATACCGATGTCAATTATTACCTGTGAAAGGACATACCGATGTCAAATATTACCTGTAAAAGGACATACCGATGTCAAATATTACCTGTAAAAGGACATACCGATGTCAAATATTACCTGTAAAAGGACATACCGATGTCAATTATTACCTTGAAAGGCATACTGATGTCAATTATTACCTGTGAAAGGACATACCGATGTCAATTATTACCTGTAAAAGGACATACCCATGTCAATTATTACCTGTAAAAGGACATACCCATGTCAATTATTACCTGTAAAAGGACATACCGATGTCACTCACTCACTCACTCACTCACTCACTTTGTGAAATATAGTGACGTTACATTGTGCAAAGGGCAGCTTTACAGACAACCAAAACAATGGACAGATAGGAGTGGAATATGGCCAAACACATGATCCACACTGTAAGTCATTATAATGACATGATCATGAAATGTTTGTTGAGGTGTACAAGCACTCTTGTCCCTAATATTGCACTGTCTGTTTCTACAGGTCGGGGAGGGTGAGAAGCTTGTCCGCACGCTGTTTGCTGCCGCCCGGGAACTCCAGCCCTGCATCATCTTCATGGGTCAGTGCAGGGAGCTTGTCTCTCATGTGGCATACAGTGTAGGGAGCTTGTCACTCATATGAAAACAGTGTAGGGAGCTTGTCACTCATGCAAACAGTGTAGGGAGCATGTCTTATACAGGTGGCAAACAGTGCAAGGAGTTTGTCTCTCATGTGGCATACAGTGTAGGGAGCTTGTCACTCTTATGCATACATTGTAGTGAGCTTGTCACTCGTATGCATACAGTGTAGGGAGCTTGTCACTCAAATGCATATACAAGCTCCTCACAAGGATAGTCCGTTCGTGGAGCTCTCTATACTATACAGTCAAAACTCCCCACTGTGATAGGTGGCCCCAACCATGCTTGGAATTGAACTCGCAACCGAATGACTGTTATGTTTACAAACAAGTGAAGACTGTCGTGACACCGAATACACTTACCCCTGCTAAATTACTTTCTTTGTTGGTCAATTTGAATTTCTATTTCATTAAAACTATCATCTTTAATTGATATAGTAAGAATGTAATGGAGAAGTTGGTTGATTTTCTGTTAGTCTGCAATCTCGAACCAATCTGATTCTTAAAACAACAAAGTAAATTCATCTGGAAAACATGGTCAGTCGTAAACCTTTTCAAAATGAACTATGATGGCATTCACAAAGACACAAACAAAAGTATAAACATTACTACATTTGGGGTTCAAGATTCTTGTAATGGCCGCGCCCACACTGGTGGCAGCGATGTCACCGAGAGTGTAACATCGCTGGGAAGGAGCTTGATGCATATAGTGTAGGGAGCTTGTCACTCATATGCAAACAGTGTAGGGAGCTTGTCTCATACAGGTGGCAAACAGTGCAAAGAGCTTGTCTCTCATCATGCTCATTAGAAAATAGTTGTGTTGAGAGTCTTATCATATTAACACTGAAATATGAGGCTAAGAACCCCATGCTGCTGGTACTCATGTTCTCTGTATTTCTGCTGTAGAACAAGGTAAACCACAGAGTTCTGACTCTCTTCCCATTTACATGCTGAGTGAGTGAGTATGGTTTTACGCCGCTTTTAGCAATATTCCAGCAATATCATGGCGGGGGACACCAGAAATGGGCTTCACATATTGTACCCATGTCGGGAATCGAACCCGGGTCTTCGGCGTGACGAGCGAACGCTTTAACCACTAGGCTACCCGACCGCCCCATTAACATGCTGAAGGAAAAATATACAGGAACCTATAATGTTCTTTAAGAGGACCAGATCAACAAACTAGGTCACAGAGTAACACTTCACTATCTCTCGAGTTCATCCAGTGTTTTTGTAATTAGCCTATGGGCAATAGCAATGCATCAAAAGCTCAGTGCATCTTTACACTAATCTAATCTTCATCTAAGACACAGGCTTCTTTTATGATTGGTCGCTTGTTTCTTCCCATCAGTATATATCCCGCGGTATGTTTCAGATGAGATTGACTCCTTGTTGTGTGAGAGGAGGGAGGGGGAGAACGATGCCAGCCGCCGACTTAAGACTGAATTCCTGGTCCAGTTCGATGGCGTAAGTTCTAATTCTTAGTTCTAACGCCATAGCAGTCAGTATAGAACATGTCATGATCAGGGGTGAGATTCTTCAGTGGATCCACGAATCTCCGCAAATTTTAGTGACCACTAATCTGTTAAAATCTCATGGCTAAACACCCCCAAATTATGAACCGCGCTCCTTTGCAAAGAAGTTTCAGCTGAAAAGAAAAATATACATTCTCATGTCTGAATGATGCACTTTGGATGTGAACAATTCTACAGTGGAAACTGTCTGGAACTTTGGACCTGAAAATGTAGTCTGATTTATCAATCGTTCTTTATTAGTCCTGTTCCAGCAAGATTTACTTCAAATGGATGAAGGCTAATCTTGGTAATGGGTTGCTATTTATGTGAGCAATTGACCTTTTTGTCCTTGAAATTAGGAATTGAAATAGAAATTGTGCATCGGACAAATTTGTTTTGATAATTAAAGAATGCAAGGACCATAACATGTGTATGGTGTAAACATAAATCTGTAAGTGCAATTTTGACAGATTTCACCGTAAATTGTTTTGTTTGTTAGTTCAATGTCTTTTGAAGGATTTGACTGAGGCCACACTTTTCTAAACCATGACCTCTCTTTACATGCTTGAGAACCAGTGAAGATCCGGGTTAGAATCAGTCATCAGCAACCTATGCTTGCTGCAAAAGGCGACTGTGCTTGTCGTAAGAGGTGACTGTTTGGATCGGGTGGTCAGACTTGCTGACTTGGATGATGCATGTCATCATATCCAATTGCGGGGATCGATGCTCATGATGTAAATTACTGGATTGTCTGTTCCAGACTTGTTTATTTACAGACCACCGTCATATAGCTTTAAACAACAAACAAACAAACAAACAAACAAACAAACAAAAACAAAAACAAACATGTTTGAGACTCCTTATTACATACACTTCCAATCCTGTTATTCCCCCTGGATTTTGATTGACTGATATTGAGGGTCAAGGTCAGTGATTCTGTGTGCAGGTTGCGAGCGGGGCTGAGGAGAAGGTGCTGGTGATGGGAGCAACCAATAGACCTCAGGAACTGGACGATGCTGTGCTCAGGTGAGCTAACAGTCCTTCATTGGATATTACCAAGTTACTTTTCAATTAATTCATTTAACACTAATTAGCTACAAATTCATATCTTGTCAACAGCAAAATAGAAAATGTTATCATGTTTTAGTTTTGACCTTGACCTTGTAGGCGTTTCCCGAAGCGTGTGTATGTGACAATGCCTGACCTTGACACACGGCGCACAATGCTGAGTCACCTGCTCGTCAAACACGACAATCCTCTCACGCCAAAAGAGCTTGACCATCTGTCCAGGTACGTATACTTCAACCCTGCGTTCACATCTCGTATGACAGAATCAATCATGTTTCCAGTATTACCAGTGTAGGTGGTGAGAATTGGTAAATTGGTATCATTTACAGAACTGAATGATAAACTAATCATGTTTGTGGTTAGTTTGAGTAAGACAAGGATCTGGATATCAAGTGTATTCCGAAAGATGCCTGATCTTATATGCTCCAGCAACTGTACATTCCAGCCTATAAACTCAACAAATTAGAGGTAGTCATCAAGGGCTATGGCTAAAGACAGATCCAGAGTGTCATGTGACATTGAATTTCCCTTCTGACACACGGCATACTCTAGTCTTCCCACTCAGGATAGTGCTTGGGGACTTGTGTTTGTTGTGTATGTCCACTAAATGTTATGTTTCAAATGCTGGTGTCTTTTTCTAATGTCCACTGGACAGTGCTGGAGGAGGAGATATTGTCCATCCACTGGACACAATCCTGGAGGACTAGTGTTTGACTTTGTCTGTCCACAGATTGACAGATGGGTACTCTGGAAGTGATCTAACTGCTGTGGCCAAAGATGCAGCTTTAGGGCCAATCAGAGGTTAGTATTATAATAACATGCTAATATATTCTATTTCCCATTTCTTAATATGATACTGCTGTAAGGTAATGTTGTCAACCACAGAGGTCTGAATCAATGTTAAAAATAAATTTGAAAAGACAAGGGGTTGATGATGACCGTGGGTGGCCACTTAGATTCTCAGGAACTTTTCACCATCATAGAATGTACATTGAAGAAAGTTGCCTAAACTCAAGAAGCATTCAATGTATATCAGTGAAACTTTGTACCTGTAATCCTTAGGGCAGGGCCATGATCTGAAAAGATTGTGAGTGACCAAGGTATGAGGTCAAGGTGACAGTGAAGATTAAATGTTTGCCATTTTCCCTAAAGACTTTTGTTCAAGTCTTATGCATGTAGTGGTCATGTTGTTTGATTACCATTGTATGACAAGTGATGGCATTCTTGTAAAATGTAGGTCACCAACTTCTAATGAATAGGATATGCAATTATTTTTTAGAAACCATCCAGAGCTTTGACAATTCAGGGATCTTAACACATATCACTTGTGTATAACCCTAAAAAATCATTTTGACATGTTGACATGTCAAAGGTCAAGGTCAAGGTCATCATCAAGGTCATAATCTGAAAAGAATGTAAACTAGAAGCAAGAGGCATGGGATTGAAGTGTTATGCATTAGATGTTAGGCATAATGGATGAACATGGGTGTGGGTGATACGCTTTGGCCATTGACACACAATTCTGTACACTGTCTTGAATGGTTTATTTTCAACTTCAGCATAGATTGATTCATACATTCTTGATTCAGTCTTGAAACATTGTGACCGATATTTCGTATTATGTATTTCCTTCAAATTCTTTTACTGGCCCTTTAATTGTAAGGCTTATTGTTGACAGGTACTAGCTATAATAAGCACAAGTGTGAAATATTACTTGTAACTAAGGTAGCAAGTACATGTTATTATCATACCAACATTATTTTCTGGATTTTAAACAAAACATTTGTGATACACACTTCAACCTTTTCAACATGCAATTTACCCTTTTACACCATTTATATTTGTTATAGCATTGCTAGTTATGATTTACATGTTGTTACTTATATATTTTGTGAATACTTACAAATTTTATGGGCCCTTTACACCCTACACAAGTTCATTTCATATTCTGTTTACATCCACGTGCTTGGCCTTGCACGGGTTAACCCGGATGATTAACCAGGACAAACCAAAGAAAGTAGAGAACTTAAATGAAGCACTCGTAAAAGAACTAAAGTGACTTATCCTCACAAGTGGTAGCCTACAATGGGTAGCTATTGATGAGACCAGCTATCCCTTTGGTGAAGTCATAATGGTTCATGCGTGTGTCTCATGTTTATGGTGGGAAAGTTTTGTTGCATAAGTAAAAAAGATTATAAGGCGACTTCTTTTTTGAATGTAATGCAAATACCTGTCTATTTCAAACATATTGTTACCTCTTGTAATTACTGATTCAAGCTGTGTTGTCAGGGCGTCAACATGATACGGAAACAAGTGCTTCTTAGTCATCATATCCAAATTGCATAGATCGATGCTCATGATGTCAATCACAGGATTGTCCTGATGCAAGTATTTTTAGACAGTCGTCATATGGCTGGAATATTGCTGAGTGCGGCTTTAAACAACAAACACAAGACAAACAAACAAACGATGCTTGGGATGATTAAGACAGCAAGGATGGACATAATTTCTCTGTTACCTGTACATTAGTTAATATGAATGAAAAAGGAGAATGTTGTAATGTGTTGAGGTGAAGATGATAGTTTTGGGGTGGTAGAATGTCAGGACCAGTGTGATATGCGGGACAAAGTGTAAAATCTTAGATGTATTTTTTTCTTTTTCAGAGCTGAGCATACATGAAGTAAAAAATTTAGATGCAAATAAGGTATGTGAAATGTTTACATTTGCTGAAAAGGATAAAAACATCGTTTAGATAGGTAAATCTCATTGATATTCTCTATTTGTGATAAAACATGCTAATTTATATTTCTTAATCTGAATAGGTGAGAAATATCCAGTTGTCAGATTTTGGTGATGCCTTGAAGAGGATACGACGGAGCGTTCCACTGGATACCCTCGAGAAGTACGAACGCTGGAACGGGGAATACGGGGATATTACCACATGATATTGTCACATGACAACTTGGAGCCTTCTCATTGGCTGATTCTGTATGTGCAGTGACCAATGAATGCAGTATACAGTCAAGTTGAAATCTCTGGCAACAGAGTATTCCATGACTCAGAGAGAGAGACGATGTTTGAACCCAAATAAATCGTCATCTGAATGATATTTGAAATGCATATCTTTACAGCAGTCAGATTATTGTACAAATCATAGTTTTGTTGTAAAAACTAATACCTTATATCAATTATGATGTTATGCTAAATTGGTCTCCGAGGAACAAAGGCAGGCACAAATACAATATATATGTGCGATATAAACGTTTATGGATGAGAGGTGTATTTCATTGACTGTATACCTACATGGAACAGTATCGGACCTCATGAGGATCCAGTGAAGTATCCACCAGTTCCTCAAGACTGAAGATTTACACTGGAGTCTGATCAGCCTGTTGTCTGTCAGTAAGCAACAACAATGATCAAAGCAAAAGGCATGCCAAGTTTCGCTGTGACTGTGTAAAGACGATGTGCAAAAATACTGTTGATCATGATTCGTCAGGTCTGTGATTATCTAGGTGAACATAAAGATCTGATTTTGAGATAATTGATTGCTTACAGAGAGACATGGACGGAGAAAACATGGATAATTATGGACCGTATTGGCATCCATCTGTACTACGATATTTCCCCTACTTTAGCTGTCACTAGGACATACCAGCTGGTGTATGATGTTATGGACCGTATTGGCATCCATCTGTACCACAATATCTCCCCTACTGTAGCTCTCACTAGGACATACCAGCTGGTGTATGATGTTATGGACTGTATTGGCATCCATCTGTACCATGATATCTCCCCTACTATAGCTCTCACTAGGACATACCAGCTGGTGTATGATGTTATGGACCGTATTGGCACCCATCTGTACCACGATTCTGTACCAAAATATCTCCCCTACTGTAGCTCTCACTAGGACATACCAGTCACCATAGCCTATACATTACAAGGTTGTGCTTTAAAACTTTACCTCTTTGTAATGCTGCATCAGTCGGAGCATATTTTATAAGAGCTCTAACATAAGTCAAGCCTTATTGCCATTTTGCGTTAGTCTTGATCATTGTGCTTTCCAGGTAGTGTTCCCATGTTCCCTGTTTTATTTCGTGCCACAAGTCTGTGGAACCACATCGTTTAACCTGGCAGGACATCAATAACAATGAGAGTAGCTGCCCTGTGCTTTTGTCATGTTTGGGAATATCCAACATTCTGCATCCTTGGATGCATGACTGGATGCATTGTGTCTCTGTTTGATCTGTCAAAACAGTATACTAATTATAATCTATACGTTGTTAGAATGGGAGTGCTGCTACGTGTAACTGCAGATACTGTTACCATGGTTACTCCTGTCACTTGTTGCCAGATCTGATGCGTGAGGAGCTTTTAAAGATGGCTGCCAGCATGCTGTCTGGTGGATTTAACTTGTCTGGTCTCCATCAATTCAGCAATAACTGGCTAAACACTTGTTCCAAGAAGCTAATGTTGTAGTTTTCTCAACGCATATCTTATGATGTTGACACCTGGATAGAAATGGTCACCTGAAGATGTGTCAAGCCATGAAACGTTTTGAATATGCACATTTCATCTGTATGATGTTCTGGATTGTAACTACAAGTATTATCCACAACAAAACTGATTAGCGCCAAGACTTCTGTTTGCATTCCTACTAGTTGCACCAGTTACATGTGATACACTGAGGTCAGTAGAGGTCAGATGCGTGCAGATGATGTAGGCAACCTTCACCTTCACTACTTGACCAACTTCACTGGGTGGACATGACCTTCACCTTTAGATGGACTTGACCTTCACCTTCATGAGGTGGACATGCCGATTTGTGTATTATTTCTGATAGTATTAATCATTATTATTTGAAGCAATAGGCGTGAGAGAGAATGCACCATTTGTTGTACTATCTATACACAGGGAAGTCAGCGTTATTTGCATTTAGGCGTTCTCCTTCATGTCTGTCTGGTGAGAAATTCAGGGTTTATCATGGGAACAGACTCACACTGTTAAGGCTAGCACAAATTCCACAAAATCAAACTGTAAACAAATGAAAAGCTGTGTTTTTTTATACTATCGATAACGTGACCAGTAGCTGCTTATTCCCCACAATAATGAGTGCAGGGAGTTTGGAAAAGTTTAGTTATGATAAATTTGAGTTCATCCTGTTTGGATAAACTGTCTACAGATACCTTTTTACACAGGTTAGGACATAAAATTACCAAACATCTTTGTAAGGTTGCAAAAGCTCAACAAGAAACAAGTAATCAATCAATCATGATTGGCATCACTGTTTTGGTTCCTGTTCACTGATTGACCCTGAGTTTTAAAGATGATGCCATGAGAACCTGGTCCATTTACGAATATTCATACCTCATACCTCACTCAGTTTTCTGCATAGGGCGAGGAGCTGTTTCATTTCTCGAAAAAGAAGTATTGGCATGTGTTTGTTAATGGTTTGAACTTGTAGAATGTTATCGAAGATTTTAAAAATGTTAACTTCCTTTTCAAATGTGTTAGTGAGTTTTTGTATGTATTAAATGATGTGTGCTTTGCATAGGAAGTAGGATATGGTTTCTGATTACAGTGTGTAGATAAACATTTGTATTCATAGTTGACAACAAGATGTACGGTGTTTCTCTTTGGCAGCATGGAACAGGTAATGTACTTAATGTGTTCCACTGGTGTATTGTTAATAGCAGTCTTTATTTAGAGTGGTCTCCCTTTGACATTACTTTTGCGCTACTCCCCTACAACAACCAAGCATTTAAAGAGGGGACGGATGTGCCAATCAAACCACTCATCTAAGTATTTGGTGATTTGTATTCTCAGGAAAAAGAACAGATATTGAAAGCTAAATATGGTGTGAAAATACGTCCAGCTTGCTATAAGAGTAAAAAATAACACCCAAATAAATTGACTATTAGTTGTTGTAACAATAGTTGTAATGAAAGTATTGCTGCTTGATGTTGGGAGGGGTGACGTATTCTTGGCTGATGGTGATCATAGCTGGGATATGTGTGTGATCATAGCTGGAATATGTGTGTGACCACAGGTGGAATATGTGTGTGACCACAGGTGGAATATGGATGTGACCACAGCTGGAATATGGATGTGATCATAGCTGGAATATGTGTGTGATCACACCTGGAATATGTGTGTGATCACAGCTGGAATATGTGTGTGATCACACCTGGAATATGGATGTGACCACAGCTGGAATATGGATGTGATCATAGCTGGAATATGTGTGTGATCACACCTGGAATATGTGTGTGATCACAGCTGGGATATGTGTGTGATCACAGCTGGAATATGGATGTGATAACAGCTGGAATATGGATGTGATCACAGCTGGAATATGGATGTGATCACAGCTGGAATATGGATGTGATCACAGCTGGAATATGGATGTGATCACACCTGGAATATGGATGTGATCACACCTGGAATATGGATGTGATCACAGCTGGAATATGTGTGTGATCACACCTGGAATATGGATGTGATCACACCTGGAATATGGATGTGATCACAGCTGGAATATGGATGTGATCACAGCTGGAATATGGATGTGATCACAGCTGGAATATGTGTGTGACCACAGCTGGAATATGTGTGTGACCACAGCTGGAATATGTGTGTGATCACACCTGGAATATGGATGTGATCACAGCTGGAATATGGATGTGATCACACCTGGAATATGGATGTGATCACAGCTGGAATATGTGTGTGATCACAGCTGGAATATGTGTGTGATCACACCTGGAATATGGATGTGATCACAGCTGGAATATGGATGTGATCACAGCTGGAATATGGATGTGATCACAGCTGGAATATGGATGTGATCACAGCTGGAATATGGATGTGATCACAGCTGGAATATGGATGTGATCACAGCTGGAATATGGATGTGATCACAGCTGGAATATGGATGTGATCACAGCTGGAATATGGATGTGATCACAGCTGGAATATGTGTGTGACCACAGCTGGAATATGTGTGTGACCACAGCTGGAATATGTGTGTGATCACACCTGGAATATGGATGTGATCACAGCTGGAATATGGATGTGATCACACCTGGAATATGGATGTGATCACAGCTGGAATATGTGTGTGATCACAGCTGGAATATGTGTGTGATCACACCTGGAATATGGATGTGATCACAGCTGGAATATGGATGTGATCACAGCTGGAATATGGATGTGATCACAGCTGGAATATGGATGTGATCACAGCTGGAATATGGATGTGATCACACCTGGAATATGGATGTGACCACAGTTTGAATATGTGTGTGATCACAGCTGGAATATGAAATTGTTTAAGATTATAATTCGTATATTTAGAATGAAAAAAGAGTATACAGATCTGATCATCATGTGAGGCAAGTGTTGCATCAAACATCCCACCTAACATCTGTTTGTTTGTTTGTTATTTGATGCCACAGTCAACAATATTCCAGCTATATGACAGCGGTCTATCAATAACTGTGTATGGACAAGACATTCCAGTGATTGATATCATGAGCATCAATCAACGCAATTGGGATACGATGACATGCATCAAACCAAGTCAGCAAGTCTGTCCATCTGAATTCATCAAATACTAAAACATATGACAATGAAGTAACAGTCAACAGTGTGAGGAACCCAGTTCATAATACGTTTCAGAGCTACTTCTTGCTCATTCATCAGGTGAATGAAGGAGCAAGAAGTAGCTCTGAAACGTCGTGACAAAGAATAAAAGAAGTTACTATTCACAGAAAAGTGTCATGTATTCAGGTTTATGCTAATTCTTAGACAACAGTAGAATTTTTTTTTCAATTATTCAGTGCAGTCAGTATATTTGTAAAATGACTATTGGCTATGAGCCCACTGTGGCCTACATATATTGCCTTACATCCTACATCACCAGGAGACTCGGCCCTTCCCATGTCTGTGTTGTGTCGGTGTGGCACTTGTGTCTGTACAGCACCACCAGGAGACTCGGCCCTTCCCATGTCTGTGTTGTGTCGGTGTGGCACTTGTGTCTGTACAGCACCACCAGGAGACTCGGCCCTTCCCATGTCTGTGTTGTGTCGGTGTGGCACTTGTGTCTGTACAGCACCACCAGGAGACTCGGCCCTTCCCATGTCTGTGTTGTGTCGGTGTGGCACTTGTGTCTGTACAGCACCACCAGGAGACTCGGCCCTTCCCATGTCTGTGGTGTCGGTGTGGCACTTGTGTCTGTACAGCATCACCAGGAGACTCGGCCCTTCCCATGTCTGTGTTGTGTCGGTGTGGCACTTGTGTCTGTACAGCACCACCAGGAGACTCGGCCCTTCCCATGTCTGTATTGTGTCGTCTCGTGTTGTGTCGTGTCGCACTTGCCTGTACAGCATCCCCATGTGCTTCTGTATTTATGCTGTTTGAATGATGAGGGTAGATTGATCATGGGATGCTGGATGAATCTTTTCAAGTGTGTATGTTCATTTGCATTTATGAATGTTTCGGTTCAATAATTGTTCATTTGCATTTATGAATGTTTCGGTTCAATAATTTTGTTGTTAATTTTATCAAGGCACCAAATCAGATTCAATACAATCAAGGCACAAATGCCAAAGAAACGGGTTTATGTCAATAACTGAACGAATCTTGACGATACCATGTCATGGATTATGCAGCACAGTTTGTGTAAGTGTTCATGTTTAAAAGTAACCGGTTTCTGTAGCCATCTTTTTGATGGTCAGGTCTGAACATCATATTCTACTCAACTCTTGATAGGGATACAAAACTCAGGTGTGACATCTTATAGAAATGTCAACTTTGGTGGATGACAACCCATTGGACACCCAGAATATCCCTATCAAAACTTGAGTAGTGTATATATAAAGAAAGGGTATGTGTTTGTTTAATGGCTGGCTCTTGTTTACTTTGGAACACCTGATCTCACATCATCCATGAATAACGTGGTGCAAGTTGGATGTTTTCTTGTTCGTCTCATCAGTTGAAGCTTAACTGACAATGACAGTTGGGTAAATGTGTTGACTGTCAACACATACCTAAATGGCTTCTTGGGCAATGACCTTTTGAAAATTGGTCTGGTCAGGCCACTATATTTCATTAGCTCAATAAATATTTTTAAGTTATTAGAATTAAGATGGTTTGTCTTAAGAAATAAAAAAATATATTTTATGAATTTGACTGCGTTTTTTTGGCCAGAGAGTTAGGGTATCTTTTTTGTTGAATTGGTTGAATATCTTTATCAGTTGTTTCAAGACAATGAAAACTACCTTTGGGTCAAAACAAAATACAATTTTGGTTCATACATATTTTGATAGAGTGTATTAGAATGATGTATACTTCTGACTGTGTACTGATGTCAACAAGGTTAACACTTGCAACACCGCAGCTGATCCCCACAGGGAACCTGGCATGTACGTGGTTAATCTACTGGCAATACCGTGTGTGAGAAACTTATGTATGTAGTGAACTGGTCTTTCATTTCAGATTTATGTTGAATTATTTGTATTATGCCTAGAATGTATATTTGATTCGTACATTTCTGTATATTTTTATACCAAATTTGTTTATTATTTAAGATTGTGATATTTGTATTTAAATTCATTCCAATTGGTTTGTAGTGTGTTGCGCAATGAAATCTTGGTGCTCGTGTTTATTGAATTTGTGAGATGAAGATTCATCGATTCACTGATTCTCTAGTGTTTGGTAAATGATCATCTATGGTAGATCGTGCTGTGGTGTATTACTGAAATTGATTTATAATGAGGATGTTTTGTGTAAATATCGCCACCTTAACCCAGTACGTTTAACTGACACAAAGTATGATAAGATGCTGAGGGCAGGTAATGGACAGGATGAAACAGTCTCCCCGGTCACCACCAGGTGGCGTAATGTTGTCCCCGGTCACCACCAGGTGGCGTAATGTTGTCCCCGGTCACCACCAGGTGGCCTTCTGTTGTCCCCGGTCACCACCAGGTGGCATAATGTTGTCCCCGGTCACCACCAGGTGGCCTTCTGTTGTCCCCGGTTGCCACCACCAGGTGCTGTGTTCTCTGTATGTCATTGAGTGCTATTTGAGTTAATATTTGTTTAAGCTATT
This sequence comes from Haliotis rufescens, assembly GCF_023055435.1. Taxonomy (NCBI): domain Eukaryota; kingdom Metazoa; phylum Mollusca; class Gastropoda; order Lepetellida; family Haliotidae; genus Haliotis; species Haliotis rufescens. Next base: position 624,591 of record NW_025964001.1, on the reverse strand, counting down.
CCTACTTAAAATACAAGAATTATTATGTCTATAGAAACAGTTTGGTTTCATCAGGGACAGTTGGAATATATGTTTTAGGTCAGACAAATTTATTTACTTGACAGGAGGAATATATCAAAAATGTAAAAAAATCACTTTCAGAAATGAAATAAAATAGATGATTAAATGTATTTGTGCAATTGCCTATAGCCATTTGTTCTTGTTTGGGTTAAGTTTTTTTTTGGAAAATCTATCCTTTGGCTTCAGGAGAAGTCTTGTCTGAGGCCAGCAAGAGAACACAAACTTGGTAAACTGTTTACATAATTATAGATACAAGACACTACCGTATATCGTTGTGTATAAGGCGAGTTTTTCGTACCTAGAATTAGGGGGCTTTCAAGGGGGGTCGTCTTATAATCAGGGTTAGAGAGTTTTGATGTTTTTTCCCCAACACAAAGACATTACTGTGAGCACCTAACACCGAAAATACCAAATGTAGGGATTGTGCATGTGCTGGCGACGTGCTTCATTTGGATTCGCATTATAGACAGGGTATATACATTAGCATCGAATTTGAAGGCTTGTTCAGGGGAGTCGCTTTATAGACAGGGTATATACATTAGCATCGATTTTGAAGGCTTGTACAGGGGGGTCACTTTATAGATAGCAATATACGGTTATTATTTCCAAATACTGAATTAGGATCTAAAAAAGTGGCTGGTTGATCTGTAAAACATGTAAATAAATTGTCTGGCTTTGTATTAATTTTCAACTACATCTGAAAATCTCCTTTGCTATGAGCTGATGGAATAGGTTTAAACTTTACTGTTTGAAACATACATGTATTTAGTGATGTTTTGAAGAGCATTGATGAAGTACTTAATCCATCCATCATAATTTTGTATTGTTTTACATGTGGTTGATTTTGAATTTTATTTTTTTCGCAAAATGGAGGTTAATTTGAATAGAACTTGTGTGAACGGACAAGCCATGGCAGGCAGTTTGTGAGGTCCATCTTCCGGCCTGCTATCATGTGCCTTGGTAACCTTGTCGTGCAGTGCGTAGTATCGTGCTCAATGTGTAGTAGGGATCGGGCTGACCTTCTTATAGTGCTTGGACTCCTGAAGTCATTGGTAGAAAATTAGCAAATATCACCAGAGCATTTCAACTGTTCTGGTTAAAATATACAAATAAAAACATGTCTCCTAAGACACAGACATCTTTCTTGTCAAATCATTTGTCCACTTAATGAATCTGACATCTCAATTTTGCCCCTTTAGATTAAGAAAATTTAGTTGGTGGAAAAAAACCAAATTGTACCTCAATAACATTAAACCAATCAAATCAAGGGTCCAAGGTAAATAAAATGGTTGGCCTAGTCAGAATTAATGGGTTATTCGTGTTAAGGTTAGATGTTTGTAAAGCTTTTAGAATGAATGGCAAGTACTTTACCAGTTTTACAGATATTTCAATATTTCAGATTTATTCATTTGGCATCTCCACTGGTTTTGTAATGATGTTGTTTTGATGTTTACATAGTGATTGGGTGAAAGTTTATATTCCAAAATAGAGACCAGGGCCTTGTTCCACAAAGCGATCTTGGCACAAAGGTGATCGTAACTCCTATACTTTGGTATTGACTTATGACTGTCGTAGCACTAAGGTGATCGTAACTCCTATACTTTGGTATTGACTTATGACTGTCGTAGCACTAAGGTGATCGTAACTCCTATACTTTGGTATTGACTTATGACTGTCGTAGCACTAAGGTGATCGTAACTCCTGTACTTTGGTATTGACTTATGACTGTCGTAGCACTAAGGTGATCGTAACTCCTGTACTTTGGTATTGACTTATGACTGTCGTAGCACTAAGGTGATCGTAACTCCTGTACTTTGGTATTGACTTATGACTGTCGTAGCACTAAGGTGATCGTAACTCCTGTACTTTGATATTGACTTATGACTGTCGTAGCACTAAGGTGATCGTAACTCCTGTACTTTGGTATTGACTTATGACTGTCGTAACACTAAGGTGATCATAACTCCTGTACTTTGGTATTGACTTATGACTGTCGTAGCACTAAGGTGATCGTAACTCCTATACTTTGGTATTGACTTATGACTGTCGTAATACTAAGGTGATCGTAACTCCTATACTTTGGTATTGACTTATAACTGTCGTAGCACTAAGGTGATCATAACTCCTATACTTTGGTATTGACTTTCGACTATCGTAGCACTAAGGTGATCGTAACTCCTATGCTTTAGTACTGACTTATGACTGTCGTAGCACTAAGGTGATCGTAACTCCTATGCTTTAGTATTGACTTACGACTGTCATAGCGCTAAGGTTATTGTAACTTCTATACTTCAGTATTGACTTAAGACTGTCATAACGCAAAGACTGCTTTTTGAAACGGGGCCCTGGACACTTTGCACTGCTGACTACATTATCAGGCTTGTCCAGGCTTAGATTTCTTATCTGTGTTAGATTCCTAGTCATTTGTAAATAAGATAAATGGATACAATGTTTGACTAATATGCAGAATCAAATGCTTGAACATCATACTGTAACCAATGAGTGTCCCACCCCTAACTAAGAACCTGTTAAGTACAAAGTACAAAGTCTACCAACTGTTGTGCTCTCGCTGCTACATAAGGTGAAGTAATTTCATTTGACTGTTTTATAAATGAAACTTATTCTATTTTGACTTAAACTGAATCAAAGTAACACAAATGTGCGATAAAATAATGAGAAGGTCCCTTTGTTTCTCCTCCAAGTGTGTGAACTATTTCACTTATAAATAAAACCTTTATGTTTCAGTGATCACAAGAATATGTTCTATGTTTGTATCAACCATTGAGCCTGTGACTTATTGGGGTAAAAACCTGTACACCAAGTATTTAAACCACAAAGGCTTTAATACCTTCCAAGTGTTCCAAGTAGAGGGGAAAGTTCCTATATAGTGGAGCACAGTTTCCATGCAAGCACTTATTCATGTCGGAAGGATGTTTTTTCTGAAGTCAGGGAAACTTTTCCTTTTCTTCTGTGAGTGTATTTACCACCAGATTTCTATTGGAGCCTATGGAGACCAAGGGGATAACAAGGTGGATCTACATGTGTTGTTTTCAGCATTGAACAATTCCAGTTTGTCACACGATGTATAAAACATGTTATATTTTCCGCACGTTTCTACCAGCAGGCCAGATTGTCATGTGAGCTTTAAGCCGTTTCATTTCCTTTACGTGTAGTCCCCCTCTATGTCATGTCCTTCCTCATTCGAAATACAAGCTTACGAGAGTATGAACAGAATAAAATCTTCACAGAGGAACGTTTGTTGCTGTAGTTTGTCCTAACACCAGGGAGAGTGAGTGAGTGAGTGAGATGTCACTCCAATGTTCAAGGAAGACCACACAGATTGGCATTGGTGAGTGAGTGAGTATGGTTTTACACCGCTTTTAGCATTATTCCAGCAAAATCATGGCAGGGGACACCAGAAATGGGCTTCACACATCGTACCCATGTTGGGAATTGAACCCCGGGACAAGCGAAAGCTTTAACCACTAGGATACCAGACCGCCCTTGGTGAGTCTAAGCTAAAGACTTGTCAATAGTCAACCTGCTGAATGTCCATTGTGGATTTCTTGCTCAACCTATCTGATACCCTGTCAGTATCCAGCAGGGACATATCCACAAAGTTGTACATTCTTTGGGTAACTGCTGGTTGAGTGCATTAGCGATGATTTGATGTAGCTTCTTACACCATTCTCAAGCCATTGCAGCTCGAGACTGGTGTGCGCGAGTCAGTTGGGTTTAACGCCACTTTTAACAGTATTCCAGTTATATCACGGAATGTCAGCTTGATGTGGGAGGAAAGCACGAAGTGATGCAGGTGTCGGACGTTTACAACTTTGGCGAAACCCTCGAGCATGGGAAAGGTGCTGACAAACCTAGAAACATAATTGGGGCGAACCGTGATTCGAACCCACAATCATTGGTTGTCATCGGATAATCCATAAAGTATGTTTTATTGTTCACTCAACAACTTCAAGAAAGTGCCACAGTGTAACATGAATATCCCACTCAGACATTTATACTGACTCGGAGCCAACCAGTCGCTGTTTTTGCCACTTAATCTCGAGCACAAGGCAGGGTTACAACAAGTACCATCTTTTAACGTCTATAGGGATTGAACCCTTGACCTTTCGCTTTCCAGGTGGACGCTCTACCACAAGACCATGGAGGTGGTCATTATCACAAGGACACTTATGTTGTATATCAATTTATTACTTGAACATCACTACAAATGATCATGATCAATGTTTTGAAGAAGGTTCCTGTAAAAACAGACATGATGATGGCGAATTGTTTATATTACAGAATCTTGGTGTCTCCATCTTCACATTTCCTGTGATAAAAGTTCATTCCAGAAACACAGAGAAGTGGTGTAAATCTCTACAAAAATAGGACCGGCAAATGTGGTGTTGCCATGGTTACTGGAAATATCTTGACACTGGCTGAAAAAGGAAACATCTTTTCTTGGACAAGAGCTGAAGTCATCACAGTTAGATGAGACTTGAAATATTTCAGTAACTACTTGTAATCTTCCAGCTGCTATTATCATGATTATGTAAGTGAATATTTTTAGATGTTTTTGCAAGAACCTGCCTAATCAGAGACAATGTGGACAACTGGTAGGACACACTGACACTGTAAGGAATACTAATGATCATACCAGCCACACAGATGCAGCACCACAAGATTAACCTTACACAAATAAAAACAAACACAGATAAACATATAAATACAGGGATGGTTTTCATAAAGGACTTGTATATCCATTTCAAAATAAAATACACAAATACCCACAATTTGCCGACCACAAAACTTCAATAAAATATAATCACACGTTTCTTTTGAAATTGCAATATCAAGAGCCCCTTTAAAAAAAACGAATCTTGAACTACAAAGGTCAAAAGTCGATAGTAAACATTAGCAGAGTATCAAAACAGTTGTAGGGGTAATAGTATTCTGGAGTTCCAGCCAGAGGGAATTAGGTTATGGGTTTCATGATACTTTCCTGTCAAACATGTTTCACTCACACCAGAAAACTGTTTCTGACCGATGGTTCTAGGGATCCACCTGACTAAGAAAAAAAAATGTCCTCCCAAAATACCTGGAAAAAATATATTTGCATCAGGTTTAAAAAACTAAACTAAGGGACACAACAATGCATGGTCGAACAGCAACAACCTGTTCCACTGGGCCACCCATGTCCCCATGAACAGATCGCGGTACATTTCCAGCAGCCTAAGGGAGGTAACCCTACAGAACACCTTCGAGGACCGAGCCACTTCCCCATTTCTTACTCAAAACAACTTTATACGAACAATCATATCCCCTTGTCTTGTACTCAACATGTTTTGGACGGCCCCAAGGAATAATGATAGGATGCACGTTGATTACCCTTGGATGTTTAATGCCTTTGATCAATGATTTAATGCTCAGTGTTTAACAATGAATTCCTACCAACTGATGGCTGTTGTGTCCACTTAGAATCATCATGAATAACTACAACAATGATTGGATGTCTACCATGGTCTACAAAGTGAAGCTCGGTGCTTCCCTGCATCTCCGTCAGCTCCTGACCTCTCACCCAGGAAGTTCTTGTTCAACAAAGCAAAGTTTGCAAAATATAAAACATGAAAAATGACCCTTTTCAAAGAGTTCCGCTAAAACATTTTTCGACTAAAAAATGATCTTAATAAGCGTACATTGTCCAACTGTACCAAGAATTAGCATAATACACATTGTCAATGAAAGTTCTTGGGACAAGATGCAGTTCAGTTTATGGAGCATGTGAATAACACACATTTCTACCAGTAGAATGATATGGTAATATGACGGTTAACCTTCTCGCGCCTCACAGGCAGCTAGGGTTGTATACTCCCAAGGGAGCTGAGAATCAAGAGCACTCGGATCCATTGACAAGGGTAATAATAATGCCTGTGAGCTCTATGATCAATATGACCTATACCATGTTTCCCAATCTTCACATGGACAAAGAATGATGCAGTATATCTCAATAGGAAATGAAGCAGCAACCCACAGGGCATCTCCTACACGTAGTAATGTCCACGTTCCATTATGACCAGATGTATTATCACAGCGATACATAGCATGACAAAGACGGTTCAGTGATTGCGACAGTTAGTATACGAGAATGTTAGCTCACCTAGGGCACACCAACTGTCTCACTTGGAAAGATCTATTTCCAGTAATCAAACATGAAGTCCGCAAAATAACAAATATGTTGTCAGAGTTGATTTATTTTTAATTTCCCACAACTCTTTTGAAATAAAATAATAACAGAAATACAAACAAAAAGATCTGCTATTATTCTTTTAATACAAAAGAAATTGTTTTAGATTAATAAAATCTTTTTTATTTGTCTAAATTAGGGAAGGCTTTTCTGTGAAATAATATTAAAGAGTTGGTGTGACCTTCTCGTGTCATACAACAGAAACACATGTAGTAGCAGCAGCAACATCGGGCACGTTGAAACAACTAACAAAGACATAACCTGAAGCAAGTCCCTACTGTTCACTAGGCCAGACATGACGCTTCATATGACAACAACTGGCCACACAATCTATGGAAGACTGTGCCATTATCCAGCTTGTGTAATCTCACAGGTAGACCTCCATATCAGGACTCCATCACACAGGGGGTGTAAACTATATATAGTCTTTCTTAAACCACATTCCACATGAGAATATTGTCTCACACTGGTCTCTAGTTATCTTGAGGGGGGTGGGTGATGCTTGAACAGCACTTCATCCTGTCACATGACCATTATAAGGTATCAGAGATCGACCTCCACTACTTCAACCTGTCACATGACATTATAAGGTATCAGAGATCGACCTCCACTACTTCAACCTGGCACATGACCATTATGAGGTATCGGAGATCAACCTCCACTACTTCAACCTGTCACATGACCATTATAAGGTATCGGAGATCGACCTCCACTACTTCAACCTGTCACATGACCATTATAAGGTATCGGAGATCGACCTCCACTACTTCAACCTGTCACATGACCATTATAAGGTATCGGATGTCGACCTCCACTACTTCAACCTGTCACATGACCATTATAAGGTATCGGAGATCGACCTCCACTACTTCAACCTGTCACATGACCATTATAAGGTATCGGATGTCGACCTCCACTACTTCAACCTGTCACATGACCATTATAAGGTAGTGGAGATCAACCTAACTACTTCATCCTGTCACATGACCATTATAAGGTACCGGATGTCGACCTCCACTACTTCAACCTGTCACATGACCATTATAAGGTATCGGATGTCGACCTCCACTACTTCAACCTGTCACATGACCATTATAAGGTATTGGAGATCAACCTCCAGTACTTCAACCTGTCACATGACCATTATAAGGTATCGGATGTCGACCTCCACTACTTCAACCTGTCACATGACCATTATAAGGTAGTGGAGATCAACCTAACTACTTCATCCTGTCACATGACCATTATAAGGTCCGGAGATCGACCTTCACTACTTCAACCTGTCACATGACCATTATAAGGTATCGGAGATCGACCTCCACTACTTCAACCTGTCACATGACCATTATAAGGTCCGGAGATCGACCTTCACTACTTCAACCTGTCACATGACCATTATAAGGTCCGGAGATCGACCTTCACTACTTCAACCTGTCAAATGACCATTATAAGGTCCGGAGATCGACCTTCACTACTTCAACCTGTCAAATGACCATTATAAGGTCCGGAGATCGACCTTCACTACTTCAACCTGTCAAATGACCATTATAAGGTATTGGCGAAGGGTCAACTACCAGTACTTCATCCTCAGTACATGACCATTATAAGATGATAGAAGAAACATGCAACACATGGGACACACAGACACGGAAACACCATACAGTCACATGTAGACAACTTGAATAAAATATATCTATGCTGATATTATCATAACAACCAACATGGCGATCAGTACATGGTAAACTCCACACACTGATCTCCTACTGCCCTACAAGGAGCTTAACCAAACAGGTGAAGCATGAAATAGTGCTGATGTTATGAAATGATTCCATTGGTCAAGTGAGTGAATGTGTGAAAGATTGGGGTTACACAATGAACTCTGCAACATCACTGGGGCAGACAAACTGCTGGTTTATCATGTGGGCATCAAACCCATTTACTGGAGTGAGTGAGTGAGTGAGTATGGTTTTACGCCACTTTTAGCAATATTCCAACACAAGGCTACCTGACCACCCCCCATTTACTGGACATGCCAATAGGGTTTTGGTCTTCCTTAATGCTATCATTGTGGGAACAGATTTATGTTTGATGTACTTGACTGTCCAGGGGAAAGATGTATCTTGTATGAGTACCTACATGCCTGAGTACCTACATGCCTTTGATGTACTGGACCAACCAGGGGAAAGATGTATCTTGTATGAGTACCTACATGCCTTTGATGTACTGGACTGTCCAGGGGAAAGATGTAACTTGTATGAGTACCTACATGCCTGAGTACCTACATGCCTTTGATGTACTGGACCGTGCAGGGGAAAGATGTATCTTGTATGAGTACCTACATGCCTTTGATGTACTGGACTGTCCAGGGGAAAGATGTAACTTGTATGAGTACCTACATGCCTTTGATGTACTGGACTGTCCAGGGGAAAGATGTATCTTGTATGAGTACCTACATGCCTTTGATGTACTGGACTGTCCTGGGAAAAGATGTTTCTTGTATGGGTACCTACATGCCTATCTTGTATGAGCAAAGACAAGCTTTTGATTTTATTACTCTCCCAGGCTCATACCATAGAGCATTAGAACACAGGGTCCCTGTAGACCTGCAGGCTTATGTCATAGAGCATTAAAACACAAGGTCCCTGCAGACCTGCAGGGTTATATTATACCACAGAGCATTAGAACACAAGGTCCCTGCAGACCTGCAGGGTTATGTCACTGAGCATTAAAACACAAGGTCCCTGCAGACCTGCAGGCTTATAACACAGAGCATTAAAACACAAGGTCCCTGCAGACCTGCAGGCTTATGTCACCAAGCATTAGAACACAGGGTCCCTGCAGAACTGTAGGCTTATGTCACCAAGCATTAGAACACAGGGTCCCTGCAGACCTGCAGGCTTATAACACAGAGCATTAAAACACAAGGTCCCTGCAGACCTGCAGGCTTATGTCACCAAGCATTAGAACACAGGGTCCCTGCAGACCTGCAGGCTTATGTCACCATGCATTAGAACACAGGGTCCCTGATGACCTGTAGGCTTATGTCACCAAGCATTAGAACACAGGGTCCCTGATGACCTGTAGGCTTATGTCACCAAGCATTAGAACACAAGGTCCCTGCAGGCCTGCAGGCTTATGTCACAGAGCATTAAATCACAAGGTCCCTGCACACATGCAGGCTTATACCATAGAGCATAAGAACGCTGTCCCTGCAGACCTGCATGCTTATGTCACTGAGCATTAGAACACAAGGTCCTTGCAGACCTGCAGGCTTATGTCACAGAGCATTAGAATACAGGGTCCCTGCAGACCTGCAGGCTTATGTCACCAAGCATTAGAACACAAGGTCCCTGCAGACCTGCAGGCTTATGTCACAGAGCATTAAATCACAAGGTCCCTGCAGACCTGCAGGCTTATGTCACAGAGCATTAAATCACAAGGTCTCTGCAGACCTGCAGGCTTATGTCACCATGCATTAGAACACAGGGTCCCTGATGACCTGTAGGCTTATGTCACCAAGCATTAGAACACAGGGTCCCTGATGACCTGTAGGCTTATGTCACCAAGCATTAGAACACAAGGTCCCTGCAGGCCTGCAGGCTTATGTCACAGAGCATTAAATCACAAGGTCCCTGCACACATGCAGGCTTATACCATAGAGCATAAGAACGCTGTCCCTGCAGACCTGCAGGCTTATGTTATAGAGCATAAGAACACAAGGTCCCTGCAGACCTGTAGGGTTATAACACAGAGCATTAAAACCCAAGGTCCCTGTAGACCTGAAGGCTTATATCACCGAGCACTAGAACACAGGGTCCCTGCAGACCTGCAGGCTTATGTCACAGAGCATTAGAATACAGGGTCCCTGCAGACCTGCAGGCTTATGTCACCAAGCATTAGAACACAAGGTCCCTGCAGACCTGCAGGCTTATGTCACAGAGCATTAAATCACAAGGTCTCTGCAGACATGCAGGCTTATGTCATAGAGCATTTGAACACAAGAACCCTGCAGACCTGTAGGCTTATGTCACAGATCATTAGAACACAAGGTCCTTGTAGACCTGAAGGCTTATGTCACAGAGCATTAGAATACAGGGTCCCTGCAGACCTGCAGGCTTATGTCACCAAGCATTAGAACACAAGGTCCCTGCAGACCTGCAGGCTTATGTCACAGAGCATTAGAATACAGGGTCCCTGCAGACCTGCAGGCTTATGTCACCAAGCATTAGAACACAAGGTCCCTGCAGACCTGCAGGCTTTTGTCACAGAGCATTAAATCACAAGGTCTCTGCAGACATGCAGGCTTATGTCATAGAGCATTTGAACACAAGGTCCCTGCAGACCTGTAGGCTTATGTCACAGATCATTAGAACACAAGGTCCTTGTAGACCTGAAGGCTTATGTCACAGAGCATTAGAATACAGGGTCCCTGCAGACCTGCAGGCTTATGTCACCAAGCATTAGAACACAAGGTCCCTGCAGACCTGCAGGCTTATGTCACAGAGCATTAAATCACAAGGTCTCTGCAGACATGCAGGCTTATGTCATAGAGCATTTGAACACAAGGTCCCTGCAGACCTGTAGGCTTATGTCACAGATCATTAGAACACAAGGTCCTTGTAGACCTGAAGGCTTATGTCACAGAGCATTAGAATACAGGGTCCCTGCAGACCTGCAGGCTTATGTCACCAAGCATTAGAACACAAGGTCCCTGCAGACCTGCAGGCTTATGTCACAGAGCATTAGAATACAGGGTCCCTGCAGACCTGCAGGCTTATGTCACCAAGCATTAGAACACAAGGTCCCTGCAGACCTGCAGGCTTATGTCACAGAGCATTAAATCACAAGGTCTCTGCAGACATGCAGGCTTATGTCATAGAGCATTTGAACACAAGGTCCCTGCAGACCTGTAGGCTTATGTCACAGATCATTAGAACACAAGGTCCTTGTAGACCTGAAGGCTTATGTCACAGAGCATTAGAATACAGGGTCCCTGCAGACCTGCAGGCTTATGTCACCAAGCATTAGAACACAAGGTCCCTGCAGACCTGCAGGCTTATGTCACAGAGCATTAAATCACAAGGTCTCTGCAGACATGCAGGCTTATGTCATAGAGCATTTGAACACAAGGTCCCTGCAGACCTGTAGGCTTATGTCACAGATCATTAGAATACAGGGTCCTTGTAGACCTGAAGGCTTATGTCACAGAGCATTAGAGCACAGGGTCCCTGCAGACAGCATCATAAGAAGGAACTCACCTCAACATTTCAAATCATGGTGACAATAATTCATACATGTATGAAGAAATTACTTTCTAACTTGCAGCTGTTACCCGAACATAAATACCTCCAAATCAAGCCTCTGACAAGAACCTGCTTACTACTGACCCTGTGAATGGGAAAGCTGCCTGGGTAACCATGGTAACATGCTGCTGATGACGCCATAGATGGACATGTTGTCAACAGCAACAAGGAGTACCAGTCTACAAAGATCTCACAAACGGAAGTCAAGGTAAACAGCTTCAGCAGGAAATAACTGGGGTTTTCCAATGTTAACTGTCCCTTATGTCCCAGATAGTAGTGTCATAAACCCTAGGTTGCGTTCCACACTACAAACCAGTCAACCCAATATATGCATACATAATGGTACCTTTGTACCCTAAAATATGAATCATGCTGCTAGGCCTGTGATTGGTCGATCGCTATATCCAGCTGATGTTTATTTCAGCACATGCTCTACCACGAGACTGATGTACCTGCATCCTGAATGTAACAGACATGGTGGCCACATGAGACCTGCAGGTGCCCTTGAGGCCCCTGTCGGAGTTCACATGACCTGCAGGTGCTCTGGAGGCCCCTGTCGGAGTTCACATGACCTGCAGGTGCTCTGGAGGACCCTGTCAGAGTTCACATGACCTGCAGATGCTCTGGAGGAGCCAGTCAGAGTTCACATGACCTGCAGGTGCTCTGGAGGACCCTGTCGGAGTTCACATGACCTGAAGGTTCTCTGGAGGAGCCTGTCGGAGTTCACATGACCTGCAGGTGCTCTGGAGGACCCTGTCGTAGTTCACATGACCTGCAGGTGCTCTGGAGGTGCCTGTCGGAGTTCACATGACCTGCAGGTGCTCTGGAGGTGCCTGTCGGAGTTCACATGACCTGCAGGTGCTCTGGAGGACCCTGTCGGAGTTGACATGAACTGTCAAGCTTCACGTGACTGTCAAGTACCATGGTAATCATTTTAGGGGATTCATGAGATTTGCAGAAGCTATTAAGTCAGTGGATGACTCTAATATTCTCTTGTCCAATCTGTACCATGGGTACTGCTGCAAATGTGCTTTATTCATTATGAGGAGAGTGGTGCTGTGTAATGTACTTTTGGCAAGAAATTACGACTGACAACAAAACCGCGATCAGGTAATACCAATAAATATATGAGTTTGTGATGACATAAGAATCATCCACCTGCCCAATATAACCAAGTCTGTTTCAAAAGCTGGACTTGATAAACGACACTCTGTAACAGCAGGCTCCAAATAAGGACTTCTGTTGCTGGAAGTACAGAGTCTTGGTGGTAAACTTTGTAATCTCGTACAGTTTCAACTTGTAGGCTTCAATTCTCTTGAGTTCGCTGTACTTCCTGCGGATGTCCATGGGACTACTTTCAGTGAGAGAGTCGAACACAACAATGTCGGAGGTGATCTGATCCACAAGCTGGGGAAAAAAGCGAGTGAGTGAGTGAGTGAGTGAGTGAGTGAAAGAGTGAGTGAGTGAGTGAGTCTTAATGCCACTCTTAACAGTATTTCAGTTATATCATGGCATATCAACTTCATGTGGGAGGAATTCCCGAAGTGATGCAGGTCTCAGACATTTACCACTTTGGTAAAACCAACAAACACAGGTAAGGTGCTGACAAACCTAGAAACATAATCAGGGCGAACCAGGAATCCAACCCCCAATCATACGTTTCTGGCATGCCCAAGGGACGCAACTCGACACAGCCAATTGCGGTAACTTAGACGACCAACTGTGCCCACCAAGAAAAGGAACATGTTGAAAAAAAAAACATCTTGAGAAGAATTGTTTCAGAAATTTCTCATTTTAAAAAAATAAGAGGATAAAATAAATAATAAAACATTTTGAAACATATTAAGTCTTTGGTAGAAGTTGGAAGAACATGAAAGCATGACGCTTGTTTTGAATTTGTCAAATAATGTATCAGAAATAATTTACACATTTCATCAGAAGAAAACACACAAAACATTTAATCATGATAAGGCCAGACCAATTTAATTGCTAGGATTACGGATTTTTTCGGGTAGAGTGGCTGAATGGAGGAGGGAATGTAAAAAAAAAAAAAAAGTACTTGAGAGAATTTTCTTTTGCAGGTATTACGGATTTTAGGAGGCAGGAATGCTGATAGGAGGAAATAAAAAAAAATAAAAAAAATCCCTCACTTGTGCCACAGAAGCTACAAAAGTATTTCAGTATTACCCACCACGCATGTTGCAAGCAATGCACTATAGTCCCTTTATCTAATGACACTCCTTACTGATGACCAAGGTTTACAGGTATCTTTTGGCAGTTTTCCACAAGCAGGTAGACTTCAACACCAGGCTTTTAACTTATTAAAGTTTTATTGTATTTTAAAAATATAGAAACAATGTGAAATACACTGAAATTAAAACAGCACTTGGCTTCAAAACAAATATACATTTGGCACATACAAGTACTTGAAATACTCTGTCCAGTATAACTTTATCGTGTTAGATGATCAGGTAACACTCATGGCTGAAGTGTTATGCTAACATGTGGAATGCACTTAAATTAAATAGCCCTTGTTTATTCTCGATTTTGCCACCACTGTCACATAATTTAGTCCAAAGTCTGCTAAAACTTGCATAGGTGTTGTAAGTTCGACAATATTCCCGTAGGAACCAGCCTTAGATTCTGTTGCATGCACCTCTTGAATAGAAAGTCCATCTCCATCGGCGATTGACGATATGGCTTTCGTCGCCAAATCACCAACTGTGTCATCCAGTGGACTTTCCATGATTCACTTTGATAAGCACACACTACCCTTCAGAACGCTTACGCTGAAATACTTTGCTGACATTGTCTAAAGACACCAGATAATAAAAGGCATTAAAACACCCAAACTGACACCCCATGTCCTACACATGGTCCCGGCATATTCAATACACGCTGTGCGCATGCGGGAAACACTTGTAATTGAGAGTACGCATTCGATTGGCTATGTTCGCGTGGAACGACCAATGGAATTTGCCGACACATTTGTGTAAGGAATTTTAGTTAAAAACTAGAGTTTCTTCCCCTAACATGTGTACTCTCACAACAAGGCTTATCGATCGATGTCGGATGTCGGGTAGAATATTAAAAAAAAATATGATAGAATTTCATTTATTTATTTTTCCGATTTGGCGAAAAATGTTGTCGGCGGATCTGTAATCCTAGCAATTAAATTGGTCTCGCCTAAAATAACAAAAAAAATTCTTCTAAAAAATGTTTTTGTCTTCATCTACCACAAAAAAATCAATCTCACTATGATTTATGTCATATTTTCAGTTTGCTTCCAACTGCGCAATTTTCGAACAAAACTGTGCACCACAGGGATACCATTACAAACAATGAGCTAGGTCCAACATTGTGTCCACCGGATACCCACTTTGTAAAGTCCCGATGACAAGGATGGTTAACCTTGAGCCTTTCCGGACCCTCATGTCATGTGACATAGTCCAGATCAACGTTGGACCACCGACATGGTTTGTTATTTGTTTATTTGTTTCTTGTTTAATGCCACACTTAGCAATAATCCAGCTATATGACGGCAGTCTGAAAATAATCAAGTCTGGACCAGACAATCCAGTGTTTGACATCATTAGCATCAATCCACATGGTTATGATGACATGCATCAAACAAGTCAGGGAGCCTGACCACTCTATTCCATGAGTCGCCTCTTACGACAAGCATAGTCGTCTTTTACGGCAAGCATAGGTTGCTGAAGACCTATTCTACCCCGGATCTTCACAGGTCTCCGACATGGATCTGAACTCCATAATCAATGACTAATGAAGACAATGACTGCATACTAAACATCCGTTACTGTTGTTGGTGAGTACATATTCCCCCGGTGACCCACCTCGAGAGCTCCCATATCCAGCATGGCGGTGATGATGTCCCAGAAGAGGTGTGGGAGAGAGATGTAGATGATGTTGATGTGCCTGGCATTTAGATGTTGCGACACCAGGTCAGATAAAGACACTGTCACTTCGGACTGGGAAGATGTTTTGTCACGAGGACTGCAAGGAGAAATGTAACAAATAAAGTGCATGTTATTATATATATGATGTGCTGGCAATTAGGTGCCTCACTCTGAGAGTGTGGGTTCGAATCCCAGATGGGACTGAACCACCAAAAGTACTAGAATTTGTACTTTATTAAGAAAGTGTTATCCAAACATAATATTTGTCAAATATTGGAGACCACTGATTATTTCGGGAGATATTTGTTATTATTTTCCAAATATTCTTTTTCCAGAAGTAAAGTTTGGAAAAGTGTAAAAACAAGAAAAAGAGTGAGTGAGTGAGTTGGGTTTAACAACGCTTTTAACAGTATTCCAGCTGTATCAGCTTAATGCGGGAGGAAAGCCCTAAGTGATGCAGGTCCCAGAGGTTTACCACTTCGATGAAACCCACGAGCACGGGTATAGTGCTGGTAAACCTAGAAACATAATCGGGACAAACCTGTATTCATACCCACAATCATAGGTTTCTGGCGTGCCCAAGGGACGCCACTCTGCACAGCGAATCATGACGCCTTAGACGACTGGGCCACACGTGCCCCCACAAGAAAAAGAACAAATTTCCAATTTATGTAGTAATATTTCAACTATAACACTGCTAAATAACAGCTGCAGCTTTTGCTTCTTGGCATACAAGGGAATGCTATCAAAATATGCAAACCAGGTCTGGCCTATAAATGATAATTCAAAATATCAAAAACAAAATAATATCAGGAATATTTCCTACCCGTGTGACCTGACTTTGAAGTCGAGACCATCGTGAGTTTTGATCGGCAAAATGGTGGTGACTGTACACGACTTGAAGACGGACAGGGAGGATGGTGGGGCCACTGCCTTGTCACTGAAAATTACATACATATCATACACAGTTAAATTATCTATCATTCACCAGCTCTTGTCTTTATGGCATCTCCACAGTTAACAAAATATGGCCTTCATGTGCAGTCAATGAAACAATTCAGAGATCTCAATAACTGATCAATACAACAGTATAAGGCTTATGTAGGACATGTATACATCATAGGTGGGGGGAAATGGGGTTTAATGTCGCGTCCAAGATTATTGCACTTCTATAGCGACGTGCATGCATGTGTGTGGTTGCTTGTACAAGTCCGGACTGATGCTGATTTATAGTGCTAGCCCACTATGATACCATGCCGCAGTTTGACATGAATACCCCACTCAGACACAGTATACGGACTCCGAGCCGACCAGTCCTTGTTTTAGCCCCTTAAATGCCAAGCGCCAGGCGGGGTAACAACAAGTACCATCTTTAAACGTCCTTTGGTATGACATCATAACCATCATGGAACATTACAAGGGGGCCTTGTCAATATACTGACGCTAAAAGTAAAAGATTCAGAGTCTCCCTGGATTTCAACACCATAGGAGAAGACTCCCAGGACCCCAGGGTCCACCTTGAGTTGGAACACATGGATAACAGTACAGATCACATAACAAAAGTGTTTACCCGAAAATGAAAATGTTGCATGGCTGCTGAGATTTCTTCTGAATCATGTCAACACAGATAGAAATAGCATTAGTGCCAGTAACCATGAACTCTGTGTTGTCATGACAACTAGGCTCCCTTGGTTCCAGGAAATCCAATATCCGCTTTTCTTCTAGCTCATATGATCCTGAAATGACATTTTCCCTTATAGTGAACATGGTACATCACAATATATTACATACACTGTACTAAAGCAGATGCTGATTCTCTAACAAGGAAGCTACAATGAAGAATTACCATGATGCTCACTCTGCTCGTCAAGCAAACGTCCTACGACCCACCCTCTTCACATCCTACGACCCACCCTCTTTAAGTCCTATCCCCGCCGCTTCACGCCCTATGACCCACCCTCTCTAAGTCCTACCCCCGCCGCTTCACGTCCTACGACCTACCCTCTTCAAGTCCTATGACCCACGAGTCCTACGATCCACCCTCTTCAAGTCCTACGATCCACCCTCTTCAAGTCCTACGACCCACCCTCTTCAAGTCCTACGACCCATCCTCTTCAAGTCCTACGACCCACCCTCTTCACATCCTACGACCCACCCTCTTTAAGTCCTATCCCCGCCGCTTCACGCCCTATGACCCACCCTCTCTAAGTCCTACCCCCGCCGCTTCACGTCCTACGACCTACCCTCTTCAAGTCCTATGACCCACGAGTCCTACGATCCACCCTCTTCAAGTCCTACGACCCACCCTCTTCAAGTCCTACGACCCACCCTCTTCAAGTCCTACGACCCATCCTCTTCAAGTCCTACCACCCACCCTCTTCAAGTCCTACCACCCACCCTCTTCAAGTCCTACGGCACACCCTCTTCAAGTCCTACGACCCACCCTCTTCAAGTCCTACGACCCATCCTCTTCAAGTCCCACGACCCACCCTCTTCAAGTCCCACGACCCACCCTCTTCAAGTCCTACGACCCATCCTCTTCAAGTCCTACGACCCACCCTCTTCAAGTCCTACGACCCACCCTCTTCAAGTCCTATCCCCCCTTCTTTTTGGACATCGTACATGGCAGCCTGTATCAGTCCTTCCATGTGTTTTTTTTCACTAAGGAACTTCGGCAGAGAGCACTAAGGTATCAGTGCTAGTTTAGCTTGATATTAACATCAGTAAGTTTTAAATCAAAACATATTTGAAGACAGACAGACAGTGCATGATCAAAAGAAATGTTTGTTGAATACCTGTTGAACTGAAAACAGAAAATGATCGGTTGTGAATAAACATTATTTAAAAATTAACCTCCCTGAAATTCAGTTGGCTAACTTTTTCTCATGCTCCTATAGAATTCTGTACTGACTCACCATCAATGGCTGGGGGGTAGAGTATAAATGTTCTGGGTCCAGGGTTTTTCACCCAGGACATGAAGTAGCGACAGGACTCCATCATGGTGACCTGAAGACACAGGTGGTCGGACGCGGACGAGTGGTACAGCCGGAAGCCTGCCTCGTGGAACAACACGTACAGGCTGCGATACCAGTTGTACAGGTAGTCATCATCTATCTTGTCTGAAATAACAACGGCAACTCCAGCAACAGAAGACATGACAGTTAGATACTCGACATATTCCACTACCTCAAGGGTAGAAACTGAGACAGTAATGTATCCCCCAACCCCTCTTGCAAACAAGAGTCATCAGGAGATGACATATCCCCCGGTCTGGTGAAATTTAGAAAGGGAGTTTCGCTACTTATACCACACTTTTGGTTCATTGCCATTGAATACTATTATATGGCAGTATAATTTATTGTTGAACAATGATTGTATCTGTATTACACTGTTTCTGTTGAGATTCAGTAGAAGTTCATTTCATTTTATTTGTATATGATTAGTGTCAGTAATGATAATGCAGTACTATTTAATGTAAGCAGTGGTGAGGAAGTTATTATATTTAGATGCTTGAATTATCTGTAAACTTTAGGAATAGCATGGATGGATGTCAAGCGTTATAGAACCGTGGAATATTCTGTGATGTTCAAGTGACACTTGATTGGTCACTATGTGGAAAGTGCTGGAAACTAGTTAGACTATATAAGTGGAGCGGGTGTGTGCATGCCTGTCTCATCTCACATTTCATCTGACATTACATTAAGACCAGCTCTTGTGTTAAGATCACATTTCACCTTGGATTCATAGCCTAGGCCTATCTTGGAAATTTGGCCACTGTTGCAGCGAGATGAATATTATTCTTGTCATCATTTCCAGTTCTCTCACATTTTATACTGCCATGTGATTTTGTCCTACCACTCTATCATGTGCTGCTATTGTAATTGCTGTGCTGTAATTTGCTATATCCCTGCGTTTTACAAACCGAGGGGATAAAAACTGTATTCCTGTGGCTTTGCATTATGTGCAACATCCATTGATATTTACCTTGGACTGCTTTGCCAACTGTTGCTTCCCCTTGCATGGTATTGATGTGATTAATCAATTATTGTATATATATACCACCTGTGTCACTGTCACCTTCTGATGATGTAACTGCTGACTGTATATTTCATGCAACGTACCGATCAGTAATGATTCATGCTAATGAGGTATGCTTGATACATATGGAGGTTATCACTCGAGCGTGTTTGGGGATGGAAAATATCCTATATTATGAATATGAGTAAACATTGTATTTAGTGAGCCTTGGCAAGCTAAATACATTGTGTTTATTCCTGATAAGGATATTAATCATCCTCAAACACACAAGCGTGATAACCTCTTTATCATATAATGTCATTCTTCAATTCTGTGCTTGAAATTTTTTTTTTCCATCTCCCACAAACATTACAAAACATTTTTAAACATCACCTAAAATTAAGTTAACCTGGGTTGTGCGCCAGGGTTAGAAACTAACAGTTTTAGTCCACTAGTCCTTATAATGATAACACATAGCAAAACATTTGAAAAGTGCAAATTTCTACTTGTCCTTATGATACCTTAACTATTGGCCAGTTTGGCAAGGACTACTGCTAATTTCTAACACTGTACACATTAATATATATTATGTCAGAAGGTAAGTGATGTGTGAGTCGGACTATATATAGGCCAAACAACATCTGCCTACACAAATTATTTCTACTTGCCTTTTGCAGCAATCCATCGGTCTGTCCTGTCATAATGTTATAAGTACACAGAGGCCTACAAGCACAGATACGGAAACTAATCCCACTTGGCTAGTGTTCTCTAAAATTTCTTTGTGTGGCATTTAGAAGTTAACTCAGACAAAATTGTTATGGATGAGCAACTTCTTTATTACAATTGGGCGACGTTTCGGTGTAGATTCTAACACCGTTATCAAGCAAATGACATCATGGCTCATCCATAACAATTTTAGTTCTCTAAAATTGTTTTACAATTTATACCTCCAAAGTTGCCAAAACTTGTAAAATGCTTTAGCTATGTCACAGTTAGAATACCTCACTCAGACATATTATACTGATTCCGAGCTGACCAGCCCTTGTTTTAGCCTTGTTTCTGTATACAGAAATGTTCCCTAGACAAAATCAAAATACAGAAACGTACCCTAGGATGAGTCCATTCCGCCACAGGGCGCAATGCTTGTAATCGGTTCTTTAGGTATTCATCACTTCCTGTATGCCAAACCCTGGTTACATTCAACATGGCAGAACGCGGTTGTCAGGGGGATCTTCGGGATTATCTTCTTAAGCTGCATTTCAGCAAGCCATAAGGAAACGATCATACCCAGTGACATACGTACATGAATCTAATATTCCGCGATGCACGATGCACTCGTAATCAGGCAACCCGGAACCACAACATGAGCCGGTTTCTGTTTCTGTTTGGGGAATATGGACTTCTCCACCGTTTAGGGTACCATGTAACGTTTCTGTATTTGATTTTGACTAGGGTACATTTTTTAATACAGAAACGTACCTGGGGTACATTTCTGTAGTACCTCTGCCGACAACGACCCCTTCAGCACTTTATAACTGTGAGCTCTCACCTATAATGACCCCTTCAGCACTTTATAACTGTGAGCTCTCACCTATAACGACCCCTTCAGCACTTTATAACTGTGAGCTCTCACCTATAATGACCCCTTCAGCACTTTATAACTGTGAGCTCTCACCTATAATGACCCCTTCAGCACTTTATAACTGTGAGCTCTCACCTATAATGACCCCTTCAGCACTTTATAACTGTGAGCTCTCACCTATAATGACCCCTTCAGCACTTTATAACTGTGAGCTCTCACCTATAATGACCCCTTCAGCACTTTATAACTGTGAGCTCTCACCTATAATGACCCCTTCAGCACTATATAACTGTGAGCTCACCTATAATGACCCCTTCAGCACTTTATAACTGTGAGCTCTCACCTATAATGACCCCTTCAGCACTTTATAACTGTGAGCTCTCACCTATAACGACCCCTTCAGCACTTTATAACTGTGAGCTCTCACCTATAATGATCCCTTCAGCACTATATAACTGTGAGCTCTCACCTATAACGACCCCTTCAGCACTTTAGAACTGTGAGCTCTCACCTATAATGACCCCTTCAGCACTTTATAACTGTGAGCTCCCACCTATAATGACCCCTTCAGCACTTTATAACTGTGAGCTCGCACCTATAATGACCCCTTCAGCACTTTATAACTGTGAGCTCTCACCTATAACGACCCCTTCAGCACTTTATAACTGTGAGCTCTCACCTATAATGACCCCTTCAGCACTTTATAACTGTGAGCTCTCACCTATAACGACCCCTTCAGCACTTTATAACTGTGAGCTCTCACCTATAACGACCCCTTCAGCACTTTATAACTGTGAGCTCTCACCTATAATGACCCCTTCAGCACTTTATAACTGTGAGCTCTCACCTATAATGACCCCTTCAGCACTTTATAACTGTGAGCTCTCACCTATAACGACCCCTTCAGCACTTTATAACTGTGAGCTCTCACCTATAATGACCCCTTCAGCACTATATAACTGTGAGCTCTCACCTATAACGACCCCTTCAGCACTATATAACTGTGAGCTCTCACCTATGTCTAGAACGATGTGAAGCTGCTGCACATTCCTGAGAAGATTGTCTTTGACGAGGAAGAACAAGACTTCATGTGAATCGCTCATGTCCAGGTAGCCCTCCAGTTTCACAATATCGATGTGGGTGTGGCCCAGCTTCATGGTAATACTGTTCACTGTCTGAGTGTCATATGAATTACGACCGAAGTCGGCGGGATCATTTGGAACAATCACTGTCTTGAAGATATGAGTGCCATTTAATTTTCTTAGGGCTACAGGAATGGAGTAATGCATGAATATATATTGTTGAAATGAATAGTTTTTGGAAAGTAGGGTCTCAAATCCATAGTCCCACATTGGCCTGAAAGAAGATAAAATAAATCAATAATAATAATAATAACAATAACAATAATGATAATAATGATAATAATAATAATAATGCCCTAAACTCCTTACACAAGATATTACCCCAGTCAATGGATCAGTGTGCACTCAATTTTTTCATTATAAGCTCCTTGGGGAGTATACAACACAAGCTGCCTGTGCCGACAACCATGCCAGAAGCACAATGTCACCTTGTTAATAAAGTCTGTGCCAAATACAATCTATACAACTTATATACTAAGCTGTGAAATTTCTTCTTATTTTCACTTCAAAATACAGAATATTTGTGTGCAAAAGATCAGTAAACAATAACATAAAAATGTGGTCGGACATCTTGGACACAATGACATGAGCAAGATGTTTATGTTTTGTTTGTTTGTTGCTTAACGCCGCACTCAGCAATATTCCAGCTATAGGACAGCGGTCTGTAAATAATCGAATCTGGGCCAGACAATCCAGGGATTGACATAATGATCATCGATCCATGCAACTGAGATACGATGACATGCATCAACCAAATGAGCCTGACCACCCAATCCCGTTAGTCGCCTTATACGGCAAGCATGGGTTGCTGAAGACCTCTTCTACCCCGGATCTTCACGGGTCCTTGAGCACGATGAGCACATGGCGTCCACCAGTATCATGAATATCATGCATGCAAAGTGTCACTCGTATATCAGCTACGTACAATGAGTACTCACCCTATGGAATAAGCTACTTTTGGAAGAGTGGAATCGATATTAACTCCAACATCCGGTTCAGCACACAGCTTCCACGCTGTGCCGTTTCCACTGCCTATCGTGGTGTTGCACTGATAGTGATAGAGCGTGATAAACTTCAATAAACGCCTTGCCTCGCTCTCAGCATTAGGCAACACCCGTAATGGGCTGTAGGCCTGTTGATAGTACGTCAGTTGCACGATTGTATACACAAGTCCTATTAGGAGGAAGCCGGAGAAGAGAGTCTTCTTCCTCTTGTTCATAGACATTTTGATCACTCGGAGAGGCCAATTTGGCATTTATGGAAGTGTAGATGTGTGACCTGTGAGCTGTTGCGTGCCACACCAGTTGTTGTGTGTGGACTCCTGTCCCCTCGCTGTTTAACAAGCAGCTCGTGAGAGATCAGCTTTATTATTCTATTGATGATACCATGCTGTTACTGGAGATTTGTTAGGACATAATTCTTTAATACAGGCTGTGTCATGAGAAATAATCATACATCTGAAAAAGAAAGAACAAAGAATTAAGGTGTAATGTAAGACAGTTTTATGTCATTCTTAGCAACATTCCAGAATATATATGAGGGTGGACTGCAATCATGGACTTCAGTCAGTGTACCCATGTAGGAAATCAAAGCCAACGCTTTGTTAACTAGGCTACCCCACTGCCACGACAAGTGAACATTTTAACATTAAGGCTACCCCACTGTCACGACAAGCAAACACTTCAACATTAAGGCTACCCCACTGTCACGACAAGCAAACACTCCAACAATAAGGCTACCCCACTGTCATGACAAGCAAACACTCCAACAATAAGGCTACCCCACTGTCATGACAAGCAAACACTCCAACAATAAGGCTACCCCACTGCCACGACAAGCAAACACTCCAACAATAAGGCTACCCCACTGTCATGACAAGCAAACACTCCAACAATAAGGCTACCCCACTGTTATGACAAGCAAACACTCAAACAATAAGGCTACACCACTGCCATGACAAGCAAACACTCCAACAATAAGGCTACCCCACTGTCATGACAAACAAACACTCCAACAATAAGGCTACACCACTGCCATGACAAGCAAACACTCCAACAATAAGGCTACCCCACTGTCATGACAAGCAAAAACTTCAGCTATGAGGCTACCCCACTGCCACGACAAGCAACACTTCAACAATAAGGCTACCCCACTGTCACGACAAACAACACTTCAACAATAAAGCTACCCCACTGCCATGACAAGCAAACACTCAAACAATAAGGCTACCCCACTGTCACGACAAGCAAACACTCCAACAATAAGGCTACCCCACTGTCATGACAAGCAACACTCCAACAATAAGGCTACCCCACTGCCATGACAAGCAAACACTCCAACAATAAGGCTACCCTACTGCCATGACAAGCAAACACTCCAACAATAAGGCTACCCCACTGTCATGACAAGCAAACACTCCAACAATAAGGCTACCCCACTGTCACGACAAGCAAACACTCCAACAATAAGGCTACCCCACTGTCACGACAAGCAAACACTCCAACAATAAGGCTACCCCACTGCCATGACAAGCAAACACTCCAACAATAAGGCTACACCACTGTCATGACAAGCAAACACTCCAACAATAAGGCTACCCCACTGTCATGACAAGCAAACACTCCAACAATAAGGCTACCCCACTGTCATGACAAGCAAACAATCCAACAATAAGGCTACCCCACTGTCACGACAAGCAAACACTCCAACAATAAGGCTACCCCACTGTCATGACAAGCAAACAATCCAACAATAAGGCTACCCCACTGTCACGACAAGCAAACACTCCAACAATAAGGCTACACCACTGTCATGACAAGCAAACACTCCAACAATAAGGCTACCCCACTGTCATGACAAGCAAACACTCCAACAATAAGGCTACCCCACTGTCATGACAAGCAAACACTCCAACAATAAGGCTACCCCACTGTCATGACAAGCAAACACTCCAACAATAAGACTACACCACTGCCATGACAAGCAAACACTTCAACATTAAGGCTACACCACTGCCATGACAAGCAAACACTCCAACAATAAGGCTACCCCACTGTCATGACAAGCAAACACTCCAACAATAAGGCTACCCCACTGTCATGACAAGCAAACACTCCAACAATAAGGCTACCCCACTGCCATGACAAGCAAACACTCCAACAATAAGACTACACCACTGCCATGACAAGCAAACACTCCAACAATAAGGCTACCCCACTGTCATGACAAGCAAACACTCCAACAATAAGGCTACCCCACTGTCATGACAAGCAAACACTCCAACAATAAGGCTACCCCACTGTCATATCAAGCAAACACTCAAACAATAAGGCTACACCACTGCCATGACAAGCAAACACTCCAACAATAAGGTTACCCCACTGTCATGACAAGCAAACACTCCAACAATAAGGCTACACCACTGCCATGACAAGCAAACACTCCAACAATAAGGCTACACCACTGCCATGACAAGCAAAAACTTCAGCTATGAGGCTACCCCACTGCCACGACAAGCAACACTTCAACAATAAGGCTACCCCACTGCCATGACAAGCAAACACTCCAACAATAAGGCTACCCCACTGTCACGACAAGCAAACACTCCAACAATAAGGCTACCCCACTGCCATGACAAGCAACATTCCAACAATAAGGCTACCCCACTGCCATGACAAGCAACACTTCAACAATAAGGCTACCCAACTGCCATGACAGGCAAACACTCAAACAATAAGGCTACCCCACTGTCACGACAAGCAAACACTCAAACAATAAGGCTACCTACCCACTGCCACGATAAGCAACACTTCAACAATAATTCTTGAAATTCCTAGATACATTCAGTCTATTTCCAAGATAGAAAACTTCATAATATTTGTAGAAAGTATTTAAATGTCCAAGTGAAAGTACTGAAATCACATGCTCTGAAATCGACCAAAAAACAAACCTACCAGCACAGTGGTGACAGCTGTTTTCATTGGCAGATATGTTTGCAGCATTTATCTATCTTGTGATTCTTCGCCGTTAACACATGGTTATACATATATTGTTTCCGCGAATTCTGTTGTGTCCTACAAAAATATCATATGACCTTTGATCTTGACATTGTGAATAATTAAAGTAACAATTTACAATCGGTAACTAGCATTTTATTGCTAACATCTTGTTCGGTTAATAAATCACCAGCTGCCCTCGGCCCTATTCCACACAATATACGATTTTCAGGGATATATCACCTGCGTAAACAAATGAAGTCATCATCAGTTCTGTTTCTAAGGAGACGTAAGTTGTGAACAAGGTAATCCAATGGATGCACAGACAGACGTATGCCCTAAAGTATTAGCTGCTATGTTGACTTAGCTTGCTCTTAAAGTGTTTGATTGTGTGTTGATGATAGTCATATGTATCTGTGTTGTCATGAATGTTACAGAGAATAAATGGCTGACTTTATAAATGTGAATCCAATAATTGCGTGGTGATAAGTTTGTTTTATGAAATCTCAAAAAGGTCTGTTTTGTCCCCTATCCAAATAAGGTGAATCAAAGACACACACAGACACTCGTTATAGTAAGAGCAATTGCGATAAACATGGCCGGCGTCTGAAAAGAATGTTTTTAAACGTATAATTGAATAATAAAATTGCCTCATAAATGAATACAAGATGATTGGTAACGTATACTCCAAGGATAATATTGTCTTATTAAGAAATATTTTTACATGCAAAACAGTTTTACAAAAAAATCCTTTTAGTGTCATAAAATTTCGAAATTTCTAATTGGAAATAATTCATTTGGGTTACGATATCCCGGTTTCACCTGTTTTGGGTAATGTACGACTAGTGCAGGGTAAAATTATACACGTTCTAAATAATTTTCTGTTAATGTCAACAAACATCTGTCAAAGGATATTCATTCACATTTTACTGACGACACTCTTCAAATTTAGCTGTCGCTTGCCGCCATTGCTGCAGTGGCCCATATTTGGGAGATGCGTCCTACGTCACCTGTTTTCGGAGATGAAGTTTCACACGAAGAATGTATGGTGCGCCGTTGATGAAAACCAAAATTGTTTCATACACAACATGTGAATGTTTTTGGTGAAAATACAATGGAACTCAACGTAGTTCCAACTTAATTAAGAAATATTAAATGAGTCACTCCAACTGGAACATTTGAAGATACTTATGAATTTTACTCTTCAACCGTTGGCTCACTGTGGGCACAAAGAAATTGTGTATGAGTGCGGACAAATCATAACTTCTTACTAGATGCACCCAATGTCCACATTAACTGCACTCTGACCGCTTTACAAATGTGATTGTGTCAGTGTACCGTAAGGCATCGGGAGTGAATTTCCCGACAACACAACAGACTTCGTCTTCATCTGTCTCACTGTCTGTGAAACTGTCACTAGGTGGGACTACAGGTGCGCGCGTAGCTTTGGCAGCACCTGCGCGACTAGATCTCTTCCCCTTGGCTTTGTTGTTACTGGAAGAGTTGCCTTTTCCAATAGATATATCCACGCCTGATGTTGTGGGTTGGTCAGTACATGGATCACGTTGACTGTCCCGTTTCCTCTTATGCAATTCTGTTTGCCTACTTTATTCTGTTTATGCCGATGTGCTGTAATTTTGTCAAGTATTGTCTGGTCAGTTATTGCTTTCCCACCGACAATTTTACTCAGTGTATTCCTTGGTTTAAACGTTTTCACATTCTTCAACACCCCGACATTTCAGAAAATCTCGTATAGCACAATCAGTATTGGCAACAACCGCATTTTCTTCCGAATCAGACGGTGGGGCCTGGTAAAAGACCGGGCAGGCATGACAAGCAAGGCATCAACAACATCGGAGTTGAACGGGTGGATTCCAGATTTTCTGAGTGAGTGAGTGAGTATGGTTTTACGCCGCTTTTAGCAATATTCCAGCAATATCACGGCGGGGGACACCAGAAATGGGCTTCACACATTGTACCCATGTCGGGAATCGAACCCGGGTCTTCGGCGTGACGAGCGAACGCTTAAACCACCAGGCTACCCGACCGCCCCCCAGATTTTCTGAAGGAAGATACAATGTTAATAGGCGTCAAAGTGGAATTAAACACTTTACATGCTATCCCGCATATGTCGTGTTTACTGACGGCTCTCCCAGAATTTTCTCTAAGAAATGAATGACAGGCTCTAATCCAGGACTGTAACACCCAATATCAAGCGGTTGCAAAAGATGACTGGTATGAGGTGGAAGTACAAACAATATGACGTGATTTTGCCTTGCCCATTCAATTAAACCAAGTGACACGTGACTCTTGTGGCCGTCATATAATATAAGAACGGGTGAATCTGCGTCACGAGCTAGGAGGTATTTTGCCAAGTGATCCTTCATGTAGGTGCTGAATACGTCTGTATTCGACCATCCTGTCTCAGACACAGTGCCAGAGGCTCCAGGTGTTGCTTCAGACACCAGTTCTTCTCTTATCCGTTGACCAGGAAATACAAAATATGGAGGAACATTCCCACCAACTGCACTGACAGCTGCAATCATCGTGACTGTTTTAGACTTCCCGGATGTCACGGTCTGTGCCTTGCAATTAACACCAGCAACAATCTTGGGTGTTGTATCGTCGGTAGAGAGGCCTGTCTCGTCGATGTTGAAGATAGCATGAGGAGAATTGTCCAAGCTGTGTTTCTTTATGACATGTGACAGCTCTTCAAAATACCTCGCAATGTTCTCCATATCGCCGATCTCGCCCTTGCAGCCTCCAGTTTGCGTGGCTTCTGTACTTTAAGTTTTGGCCATCTATCAGTGAAGCTGTACAACCACCGTAAACTCAATGGATGAGAACGATCCCGATATCCCCAGTGGACAGCATAGTCACTCGCAAGGTTGATTGTCTCCTGACGAGGGTAACCATAGCTAATCTCCCCCATAACCCGAATGTGACTGGTCAAGAATGATTCCTGTGTTGCTGTAAATAAAGGCATCAGTCCTGACTTGACTGTGTCAAGGCTGACATTTCCGAGAAGACGGTCTTTAAGTGTTGAAACTGGAACCCCCCACCTAGCTTCAGCCCTCTGTGCAGATACATTTTCTTCGGTAACAAGTTTATAGGCATTATACAGGTCATCAATGCTGTAATTTGATCTATAATGACCACGAACGGTCGTACTGGTCTAAAAGAACATAAAGAGGTATCTTAGAACCATTGGAACGAATGGTAAAATAGTATAAGAGATGTCCCAAAATGTTTCCATATTTGTTTAACCCCGTGGCATCTGATGACGTCAGTCACATGATATATTGTTGACAGACATGGTTAACTTAGCAAACGATGCTGAAAGGCGAATTTTTAGAAGTTTAGTACTACGATTTTCAACACTTTTAAATAGGGTAAGAATGGTTATAAGTTTCTAGAGTATATTTCAACAACGTTTTTGTAAATATAGTGAGAATACCTTCCTTATTTCCATTATATGTAGCCGATTTTTTTCCGAGAGGGTCGAAGTGACCTGCTGACGAAAATATCATCCAGTGACCTCTGACACTGCACGTGCTCTGGGACAATAACGCGAGAAACATGATCGCCGTAAACAGGAGAACGCCGAATTCAGGTTACATTGGGATATTACCACAACCCGAAACAACGACAATTGAATCTCTATTTCATCTACAACAACAGAATCACATGCAATTAATGTTTCATATAAAAGTTCTTTTGATTTAGATAACTGCTTGTAATGTGGCCGATGTAGTTTTTAGTATATATTTGTTTTAATTTCATTTTAGGTTTATGTGTTTCAGGGTGTCTGATATCTTAGATCCTTGATTTTGGCATCTGCAATAAAGACCCCAACCCCGTAGTATGTGTTTGTTGACTCGTAAAAGACATGCACTAAACTGCAAAAGTAATTTAGATAATTATCTCGCGTACAGTTTACGTAACTAGGCGTCAAATTAATGATACTGACGTCGCAAATCCCAACACCATTCGAACCTCATCTTGGCCTTCAAGCAGGTAAACAGACAACACAGCTGAACCCGCATACATCGAGTTTTCTTTTAGTATCGTACCTTTGCAACACAGCACACACTTCTGTCTTCTTAAGAGACACGACTCTTCATGTTTGTATTGTCTAGTCTAGATTGTGAAGAAGCATCTAATTGTCTTCTGATTCACAACTGTGACAGGTTCGACATTTTCAACCGGAAGCACTCTTCTAGGAGGGAGACATGAAATAGATTAAAATGGACAAAAGAGGGATCCGGAATGAAATGGAAACGGCACAGCAATAGCAATAACAAACCGGAGCTGTGGGCGATTTGCAGTTTAGCAACGATTGTAGGTCTGGAACGAGTCCTGATTTACTACCCAGGCACCCACACCCCTATTACCTGACCATACCCGGGTACCCGTTGTTGGTTTCAAGATATAGGTACAAAATGTCCGATTGGGAATAGTTTGACAGTAGCCCGAGCAAAATGTATTTAGATACACGCATAAAACGATCTGGTCATGCATATACCCTGAAGTTGATTGACGTTTTATCTTTATTCAAACATATATAAGTCTGGAGGAATGCGTTCATGGTCTTGAAGAAATGCGAACATTATTGACTTGTGTACCCATGTAGTAAATGTGAACTTTTGTCATGAAACAATATATCACGTGACTAACCACGGGCCCTGCTCAGTAACCACCCACCCATGTTACCCGTCCCAGCCCAAGACGACTGCCTGCCAATATTGCGTTGTTTCACGATTTCGAGGATCATTTCAAGTCAAGGTCTAGTCGTTGTAAATATTGACCCTTGTGACATTGAATCTTGGGTGTAATTAGATATTTTATCAGCTACAGCTTCAAAACTAGATCTTTTTTATATTTCAAAGTATGGACCTGAGAAACATTACCTTACGAGAATGTAATTATTGTGGCAGGTAAAGTAATTTTTTCTCAACACTCTGAAGTTTAATTATATTTTTCAAGAGATTTCGGAGGCAATTTACTTTCTTTGATAAAATCTCGGTCCCCCCACCCCAAGAATATCAAATGGTCGGTCCCTAACGGCTATAAATAACTAGGTAACGTCTATGTTGTAACTAGGTAAGTGCTATAAAGTAACTAGATAACGGCTATATAGTAACTAGATAACGCCTATATAGTAACTAGGTATCGTCTATATAGTAACTATAGGTAATGGCTATATATAGTTGCCGGGTAACAACTATATAGTAACTAGATAACGGCTATATATAGTTACTAGGTAACGGCTAAAAAGTAACTAGATAACGGCTTTATAGTAACTAGATAACGGCTATATAGTAACGGCTATAGTAACTATAGATAACGACTATATAGCAACTAGGTAACGGATTTATAGTAACTAGATAACGGCTATGTAGTAACTAAGTAACGGTTATAGTAACTAGATAATGGCTATATAGTAACTAAGTTATGGCTATAGTAACTAGATAATGGCTATATAGTAACTAGGTAACGGCTATTTAGTAACAAGGTAACGACTTTATAGTAACCGGATAACGGCTATATAGTAACGGCTATAGTAACTAGATAACGACTATATAGTAGCTAAGTTACGGCTATAGTAACTAGATAACGGCTATATAGTAACTATGGTAATGGCTATATCCTATCTAAGTAACGTCTAAAAAGTATCTAGAAAACGGCTATATAGTAACTAGGTAGCGGTTATATTGTAACTACAAAACGGCTATATATAGTAACTAGAAAACGGCTATATAGTAACTAGGTAGCGGTTATATTGTAACTACAAAACGGCTATATACAGTAAATAGAAAACGGCTATATAGTAACTAGGTAGCGGTTATATTGTAACTAGAAAACGGCTATATATAGTAACTAGAAAACGGCTATATAGTATCTAGAAAACGGCTATATAGTAACTAGGTAGCGGTTACATTGTAACTACAAAACGGCTATATATAGTAACTAGATAACGGCTATATAGTAACTATGTTAATGGCTATAACGTAACTAGGTAACGTCTACATAGTAACTGGATAACGGCTACATAGTGAGGTGAGGTGAAATGGGGTTTAACGTCGCGTCCAAGATTATTGCACTTATATAGCGACGTGCATGTACGTGTGTGTGTTTGTGTTGCTGCTTGTATAGTGATGCCGATTTATAGTGCTAGCCCACTGAGATACCATGCCGCAGTTTAACAGTAGCTAGGTAACGGCTATATAGTAACGAAAGGTAATGGCAATATATAATAACTAGATAGTGGATATAAACTGACGTCCAAAAGAAACTTTACCAACTGAAAATATAAATTTCAGACAGAGTATAATTTTTTTTTCGATGAAGTCCATCTAAAACACATAACCTAAATACAACAATAGTGTATGCAGAAAATGGTAATCGTCTGTTACATGTTTGCGAGATAACACGCGAAAAAGTGAAAAACACGTGCACCACGGACAACTGCAAATGCACGTGCGGGTAAGGGTATAAAACGATTGCAACGGCAAGTCAGACATCCACAGTGATAAAAAAACACAAAAGAAATGCCACGACTCACAGTCAAACAACGTGAACGAGCCTTGGGTATGGTACAGATGGGAGCCACCCACGACCAGATTGCACGAACCCTCCCGTGTTGCCGTTACCAACTTGATGCAACGTTACAGAAAGACAGGGCAGACCGCTGACAGGCCAAGAACAGGCAGACCACGCCCCATGATGACCGGTACTTGCGTACCTTGCACCTCCGAAATCGCTTCCTGACAGTGACGTCATCAGCGACAAATGCCTTAGGTCACAGGGTTAGTCGACAGACAGTGGCCAGGAGACTCAGGGCTCATTGAATCAGGGCTTTTAGACCATACAGAGGACAGCTATTGACAGCGCAACATCGTCGTCTGCGATTGAGATGGGCCCGGACTGTACGACGTTGGCAACGACGTGACTGGCAGAAGGTTGTCTTCACTGACGAAAGTCGATTCTGTATGTTTAGGGCTGATGGAAGACAACGTGTTTACCACCGAAGGGGTAAACGAACGGCGACGTGTTGCGTGCAGGAGGTCGTACCATATGGTGGAGGGAGTGTCATGGTGTGGGGAGGGATCTGTGGGCAGGAGAGGACACCGCTGGTCATCGTTGACGGAAACTTGACAGCTCAGCGTTACATGGATAGCATTCTTCGTCCAGTTGTCCTACCATTTCTCCAACAGCAGACACGTGGTGTCATTTATCAGCATGACAACGCTAGAGCCCATACAGCCATAATTGTCACTAACTTCCTCGCAGCCAAGGACGTCAACGTCCTGCCGTGGCCTGCACGCTCACCCGACATGTCCCCTATAGAACAGCTCTGGGACTTGATGGGTCGTCGTGTTCGACAACGACCACACTCTCCAGCCAACCGGCAAGAACTGATCTTGGCCCTCCAAGAAGAATGGCGTCAAATCCCATGTGACCTCATCAGACGACTGACTTTTTCTGTGCGTCGAAGAGTTTTTGCGTGTATTGAGGCATTTGGTGGTCACACACGCTACGAATGACTTTTTATTGAACGTGAGCGATTGTTTATGTACTCTGCCTATTGTCCATGATTCTGAAAACTCGAGTTTTGTACCACACCCAACTTTGGGGGGCTCTGACGTCATTCTCGGTCGCGGTATGATTGTCATTTTCAGTGTTGATTATGTTGATATATTGATCTTCTCAATACACTTCACTTTGTGCATGTATGTTTTGTTTTTGAGCAAGAGT
The DNA here is from genome assembly GCF_023055435.1 of Haliotis rufescens. NCBI lineage: Eukaryota > Metazoa > Mollusca > Gastropoda > Lepetellida > Haliotidae > Haliotis > Haliotis rufescens. The sequence goes on along the minus strand of NW_025964001.1, from coordinate 590,573 downwards.
GATTTCAAACTCTGGTAAAGTTTCTTTTGGACGTTTGGACAGTTTATAGTAACTAAGGCAACGTCTATGTTGTAACTATCTAACGGCTATAATGTGTTAATATTAATGGACATTTCTATTCCGCCATACCCACACACGAGTGCATGCTCATACCGCCACATAAAACACGCAAGGCTTTAAGCATGCAGGGTTTAAACATGGCTGCTTTGTCTTTGACCGTGGTATAACTAACTGAATTGTTAGTTAAACACCACTTGGAAATGACGGAACTTTTGTTTTTTTCCCCTTTGGTGTATCTTGATGAGAGAACAATTTCATGAAAAACATTTGTCGCCAGCGGAATTCGAACATGCGAAGTCCGCAATGAAGGCTAACGAATGTAGTCTTCTGCTACGGCGACATGAAAGATATGGTGTGGAATTAACTAAATATTTACTTATATCAGGACTAATTGTTTATCCGTTTATGAACTGCGAAATGTGTTTTATGCAATTTTTAAGCAGTAAGTTACTCTACGCATTCTAGTATTTGTACAGTGCTTGTGATTTTGTAGCTTTACGTTCAACGAACGAACGGACAGAAAAGAAATTACTATTATATTGATCAGGGCTATGTTTGCTCATGATAGGCCTATCAACATGGGCAAGTAATATTCAGGTGATTGATAAATGTGCTCGAGTTGGTCCAAAATGACTGTTATACTTGCCCCGGGACATGCATTTCATAACCCAAAGCTGGGGGAACACTTTTCACGTGCTTCACGCAAGGCCGACTCACACAGTGTTCTCACACTTGAACACAGAGTTCCTTAATATCTTTCAAATTACCTTCAAAGATTTTAGGTGCTATAAATGTTGGACATGGTTTAAGTATGTTAGACCACTCGGACCACTCTTATCGTTGAAATGGTTGATTAAACCACTCGGCGCTGCGAGCCTCGTGGTTTAATTTACCATTTCAACGATTAGACACCGAGTCCTCGTGGGTTAACCCATGCCTAGACAGTAAGAACAGGTAATAACTAGATAACGTCTATATAATAGCGAGCGAGTTAACATTAAACGTCGCATCGGCATTATTTCAGCCATGTAGCGGCGAGGGCTACGTACCAACCAGGTAACGTCTAGGGAGTAACTAAATGTAGCGTCTCCAGCCAGACAGTAAAAACAGGTGGGAATTAGAAGTAGCAACATCAGACGAGTTGGGTTTTCAGGACTGATTTGAAAGAGTCCCAGGAGGGCGACTACTTGGTATCGGCAGGCAGAGAACTCCCAAGTGGCGAATGTGACCATATGACTTGAGTCTTGGGCACTGCCAGCAGGAGTTGATGCTCTGATCGAAGGCTTCTGGGTGGATTGTAGGGGTTGGCGAGCACACTAGTCGGCAGTTAGTTTCACATTTACTATCACGTAAATATGTCCATTATATATGGTATAATAAACAGAACTGCATCAGGGGGCCATTATAGCTGTTTAAAATGATTAAGACATTCACGGAAGTGCACAGGCTTGTGTACAGACATCTTCATGTGCTAATGCCAAGGTCATGGAGGCTGTTTGCCTCTGTGATACACCGTCACCGTTTTATTTGAAGCTAATGCATCTTTAATCTCTTAATGTGTTTAGCGTTGACAGTATAGATTGGTCGATGATTGTATGACACCATGAAAGGTACGATAATGTACTTCCAATTATCTAGCACAGAGTGTGCTGTGTGATATTAGGCCATGTGATATGGGATGTATTACCCTAGGTTACACGTATTGTACAACATGGAAGATGATAGTCCCACCTGCAGGTGCCCGTGTCGAGAGTAGCTGGCACGAAGTCGCGAAGACAATAGTCACACCTGTAGGAACCCGTGTCGAGGTCACCTGGCACCAAGTACTAAAGAGGATACTCGCTGGCGCCAAGCATGGAAGAGAGAGGTCACCCTGATAGATTAAAACAAACCCCTGCATGACCAACAACGACGTCTCCTAAGTATGGCATGGCTTTCTACAGGAGACCACCTTGTATTGGTATAAGAACATCGAAAACCATCTTCCCGAGACAAGGGAGTTAACTGACTATAAAAGTCCCCTTTCCACCCTTGCCTAACTAGGCTGCAATTATGGAGTTACAAGTTGGTTGGACTAACGAGCCTATGAATAGTCCAATCAAAATGGCGTAACGAACTAGACATCCGGTTCGTAAACAACATGGATTTCAATGTGCAGATTTCGGTCGACTGAAGGATTTGCAAAGCATGTATACCGCCAACTGGGCATCGACAGATACTTTGCGAATTGTTTCATGCTTTTAATCAAGGTGCTCACGTGATATCATGCACTTCGCGGGGTAAGACCCGTTCTATTACAATATAGAGCTTGACCATTGAGCAGATCGTCTTGACTGGGCAGCGCCATTTTGTTTGAAGCTAATGCAAGTGATATGAGAGATGGAATCTGATTGGTCAATAGGATGAACATAGAAGGGACATTACTCGTAATAGCCAGTGATGGTGCTAGGATCGAGCCTGTAAATTCCAGCCTTGTTCGGCAAGGATGGAAACTGGACTTTTATTGTCCGTTATTGCCCTTGCTTCGGGAAGATGGTCGAAGACAGACAGCGAGGAAGTCGTATGCATATACATTCTGAGAAAGTTGATTTAACATGTGGTCCCACGATTCCTTTTAACAAAATAAGAAAAATACAATTTGATGTTCATAAGTCATATTTTTGTTCTTGACATGTGACCTAAGTTTGACCCCGTTCTCTCACTCTTTCTGTCTGGAATTTGCAAATACTCTGCGTCTAGGAAACACATTATCAGATGACAAAGGATTACACGGAATGTAGAAGCAACTGCATGACATTGTTTTGTCACCCACTTACCTATATTAAAGGCGTAAGTCATTGGTCACAGATGAGCTGAGATTAAACAAAATAATCTTTCATTGTTTACTTTGTTGAGAAAACTTTGTTTTGGTTCAGTCTACGAAAGGTTTCCAAATCAATTCCCTTTTGTTTTTAGGACTTCAAAAAATAGATTCAGTCACACAGATCCCACCCCCTAAAATGTCCACGACATGCGTCATTTCCCAGGTTTAGCATCGTATTATCGCAAATTTGTAGCAAACTTTTCTGGCATCCCCTCCCCTCTATACAACCTTCTGAAGAGAGACGTGTCTTTCGAATGGTCCACCAGACAATCGAAAACTAAAGCAAGCCCTTACTTTAGCCCCAATCCTTGCACATCCCAACCAAAACGAACCCTTTATCCTCACAACTGATACATCTCAAGCTGAAATAGGGTACATTTTAGGCCAACTTGATTCTCAGGGCATAACTTGTAATGATGTTGTTAATTCATGTATTCTGATCTTCCTTAACATTGGTCCTGTTCTGATTTTAGGAACAAACAATATTGGTTGTTAGCGTTTCTTTTGGTTATGTTTTAGTCTTGTTTGCAGGACAAAATCTTTGCAAGTTAATGTTTACTACTACTGCTTCACAACGCACCTGCTAGGTGAGCAAATAGGATAGGATACTAGCTATAGTATATGGAATCCTATGAGGGTCAGTGGCGTGTTGTCAGGCAAAAAGCGTCATAATTAACCCAATTGCGACAACGCGAGAACACAACATTTTGACCTTGCAGATGTGGCGTTGTCGCGTGGCGCCCTTTGGTAAACGACACTGCGACAAATGGTCAAAAATGTTGCGTTGTTGCGCTTTTGGTTAATTTTGAACAATATGGACGATAGCATTTAATCTGCTCTCTCCTTCCAGGCAGCCTGGGTGGTCAGATGGACTATAGCATTGAATCTGCTCTCTCCTTCCAGGCAGCCTGGGTGGTCAGATGGACTATAGCATTGAATCTGCTCTCTCCTTCTAGGCAGTATGAGGTGTCAGATGGACTATAGCATTAAATTTGCTCTCTCCTTCCAGGCAGCCTGGGAGGTCAGATGGCCTATAGCATTCAATCTGCTCTCTCCTTCCATGCAGCCTGGGCGGTCAGATGGGCTTCTTCCTGGGAGCGAGTCTGGTGACGGTGGCGGAGATGGGGGAGACGTTGTACATGATGTGGACGCTTTTGAGGAAGATGATGAAGTATGGTGGCATCAAAGCTAAAATGGCTTCTCACAAGTCATTAACACATGGTTAATCCAGACGCGAAGGTTGTTCAAACGACTGTAGGTGTCAGCGTTTAATGTTAGAATATAGCCTAATAGTCACGTGTGTCTCCCATTGTGAAACAATTGTGCGTCTCTCACCAGTACCCCAATATACACGTGTGTCTCCCATTGTGAAACTATAGCTTACTTTTCACGTGTTTCTCATCAGTCAGCGAACAGCCAACACGGAACACACACAACACACACAACAGACACAGACACAGACACACACACACCCACACACCCACACCCACACACACACACATGCAACATATTGTGAATAAAGGAATACCTGAGGTCGAATTTTCATGTTTCTAAATAAAAGCGACAAAAAAACCTTGACAATAATCCTAAAAAATCTATTAAAAGTATTTTGTACAATTCCGACTATGTCATAATCATGTGTTTATGAATCAATATCAGTTGTGAAGATGCAAGGTGAGCGTATCCTGCCTCCACCCGACACAAGTTGTTTCAGATTTCAGTCGTTGGAGTTTTTTGGTGCAAAATGTGCTCCAGATGGAATATATTAACAATGAAATAATTCAAACCCCAGCCTGGTCAACTGGCAGTTATTTAAATTATAATGATTATAATAATAATATAAAATAATAATTACAATAATAATATAAAGGGCATTGTATTTTTATGAGTTCCTTGGATCTAATTTTCAAAACTGAAAGTGATCTCTTTTAAATAGAATTGAACAGAATCTGATGTTTAGGTTAACAATCACTACAGAATCCATTTTAAAAGATTGGCCCATATTCGCCTTTCATTCAATTCGTTATCATTTGATGAGAATCTGAGCCCAGTTGCGTCCACAGCCGATATTGATCAATTGTGTGAACAATGGAACTTTCATTTACAGTACAAACTTTCCCAAAATGAGTTGTTTGACAATCCATTTGTCCAGAAAGCTTAACCAATAATGCAGGTACGACCAATAATGCAGTACACACATCGATCCTGTCCGATGGACTGCCGTGCCTATGAGCGGGTTGGCTGGTGGTACAAACGGGTAACGTCCCAGCAATCAACTCCAGAAAACCACCAACGACTGTACTGGCATTTGTCAAATCACTTAATGGAAGATGGCCGTTAATACACCATGTGCAATAACTCTCCACGTTAGGCGCGAGTATCGACCGTTTGTTCAGAATAATGGAAAGTAGCAGTAGTCATACTTAACTTACAATTAACCATCGCTCTTGTCCACTTTGAAGGTTATCATTTTCATAGACATCAACACGTGGCCAAGTAGACGGTGTGTACATGGCGATTTTCACTGGAGGAGTTCTGGGCCCCGTTCGAAAAGCGATCGCAGCGCAACGACAGTCGTAAGTCTATGTTAAAGTATGGTAGTTCCGATCACTTAGAGCAAAGATAGCTCTGTGGAACGGACCCCTGAACATCGAATGCGTTTGCGCAGATCGTATTAGGGCAACGACTCATCGTATGTAGTCTGTGTAGGTTTAAAGTTCACTGGGCTAGATGCGCATAAAACACAGGACTACCAGATGCGCCGGAATCTGAACAAAGTGTGGAGACGTGGAATAAGAACAGTTAATGGTTATTATGATTGACTGACATGTACTTCTGATTGATGGACTTCTGGCACCACTTTCAAAAAAGGATTCCAATCTGCTGGCACCAAGTATGGAAGAGGATAGTCACACCTGCAGGTGCCCATGTCGAGATCAGCTGCCACCGAATCTGAAAGAGGGCGATCTCCAGGATAGAGTAAAGAAAACATGCATGACTAACAACGACGTCTCCCAAATATGGCGGGGCTTTCTACAGGAGACCACCTTGCATGGGTGTAAGAACGCTGAAGACAGCCAGCGAGGGTCTGTACACAGGTATTATGATGTAGCCCATTTCGTGGTGATATTATGTATTTATCTAAAAATATAAATTTACGCCGACTCTACATCAGTCTGCGTCATTGAAACATATAGAGAGGTTATCTCACGAGTGTATTTTGGGATTGTATATGTCCTGTTTTAGCAATAAACATTGAATTTAGCGAGCCTTGGCAAGCTAAGTACATAGTCCTTATGCCTAATACATGATATTTACCATCCGTGAAGCATGATACCTTTTTATGAAATAGGGTCATGGGTGGCCCAGTCGTCTACGGCGTGCTTTCACTATGCAGAGTTGCGTCCCTTGGGCACGCCAGAAACGCATGCTAGTGGGTTCGAAACCGGGTTCGCCCTTATTATGTTTCAAGGTTTGTCAGGACTATACCCGTGTTCGTGGGTTTTAACCAAAGTGGTAAACGTCTAAGACATGCACCACTTCGCGCTTTTCTCCCACTACAAGCTGACACAACATGATATAGCGGGAAGGCTGTTCAAAGCTTCGTTAAACCAACTCATTCACTCATTCTGTATTACATCTTACCGCGGCAAAGATGTTAAATGACTTTATAAAAAAGTCAGTTAACACCATTTCCGCGGGAAGATGCCTGTATTATTGTATGCCATTCTTAAATTCTATCGTTGAAAAGCCTATTCCCTTCTCTAACAAAATGTTTTCCTGGACTGTGCGCATTAATATATATTACAGATGGTGCAACTTCATAAAGGCAAAATAACAAAACTGTTTATCAAGTTATATCTCCAAAGTTACCAAAACTTGAGTTCTGCCTCAGTTACGTCATATATATCATGTTATACACTGATTTTCGCTATCTTATACCAATATTTTGATGATGATGTCATAGCGACTGATTTGAGAAAACCATTGTCTGAAGAGCATTTGATTCCAAAAGCTAATTTCCCTGTATAGTGACATAGATCTCCCACATTTCACGATGTCCCTATGCCATATTTAACTGTGTTACAAAACCACATTTCACGATGTCCCTACGCCATATTTCATTGTGTTGCAAAACCACATTTCATGATGTCCCTACGCCTTATTTCATTGTGTTGCAAAACCACATTTCATGATGTCCCTACGCCTTATTTCATTGTGTTGCAAAAGTACATTTCACTATGTCACTATACCATATTTCACCGGATATATCCATCTGTCTGGGAGTCAACTCAGTGAAACTCTCCCTCTTCTGTTGTCATGACTCTGTACAATGGATCTCCATTGATTCTGTTGCCATGGCTCTGTACAATGGATCTCTCCCTCTTCTGTTGTCATGACTCTGTACAATGGATCTCCATTGATTCTGTTGTCATGGCCCTGTACAATGGATCTCTCCCTCTTCTGTTGCCATGGCTCTGTACAATGGATCTCCATTGATTCTGTTGCCATGACTCTGTACAATGGATCTCCATTGATTCTGTTGCCATGACTCTGTACAATGGATCTCCATTGATTCTGTTGCCATGACTCTGTACAATGGATCTCCATTGATTCTGTTGCCATGACTCTGTACAATGGATCTCCATGGATTCTGTTTTCATGGCTCTGTACAATGGATCTCTCTCCCATCTGTTGTCATGACTCTGTACAATGGATCTCCATTGATTCTGTTGCCATGACTCTGTACAATGGATCTCCATTGATTCTGTTGCCATGACTCTGTACAATGGATCTCCATGGATTCTGTTTTCATGACTCTGTACAATGGATCTCCATTGCTTCTGTTGCTAGGGCTCTGTACAATGGATCTCTCTCCCATCTGTTGTCATGACTCTGTACATTGGATCTCCATTGATTCTGTTGCTAGGGCTCTGTACAATTGATCTCTTCCTCTTCTGTTTTCATGACTCTGTACAATGAATCTCCATTGATTCTGTTGCTAGGGCTCCGTACAATGGATCTCTCCCTCTTCTGTTGTCATGACTCTGTACAATGGATCTCCATTGATTCTGTTGCTAGGGCTCTGTACAATGGTCCTCTCCCTCTTCTGTTGCTATGGCTCTGTACAATGGATCTCCATTGATTCTGTTGGTAGGGCTCTGTACAATGGATCGCTCTCCCATCTGTTTTCATGACTCTGTACAATGGATCTCCATTGATTCTGTTGGTAGGGCTCTGTACAATGGATCTCTCGCCCACCTGTTGTCACGGCTCTGTACAATGGATCTCCATTGATTCTGTTGCTAGGGCTCTGTACAATGGATCTCCATTGATTCTGTTGCCATGACTCTGTACAATGGATCTCCATGGATTCTGTTTTCATGACTCTGTACAATTGATCTCCATTGATTCTGTTGCTAGGGCTCTGTACAATGGATCTCTCTCCCATCTGTTGTCATGACTCTGTACAATGGATCTCCATTGATTCTGTTGCTAGGGCTCTGTACAATTGATCTCTTCCTCTTCTGTTGCCATGGCTCTGTACAATGAATCTCCATTGATTCTGTTGCTAGGGCTCCGTACAATGGATCTCTCCCTCTTCTGTTGTCATGACTCTGTACAATGGATCTCCATTGATTCTGTTGCTAGGGCTCTGTACAATGGTCCTCTCCCTCTTCTGTTGCCATGGCTCTGTACAATGGATCTCCATTGATTCTGTTTTCATGACTCTGTACAATGGATCTCCATTGATTCTGTTGCCATGACTCTGTACAATGGATCTCCATGGATTCTGTTTTCATGACTCTGTACAATGGATCTCCATTGATTCTGTTGCTAGGGCTCTGTACAATGGATCTCTCTCCCATCTGTTGTCATGACTCTGTACAATGGATCTCCATTGATTCTTTTGCTAGGGCTCTGTACAATTGATCTCTTCCTCTTCTGTTGCCATGGCTCTGTACAATGAATCTCCATTGATTCTGTTGCTAGGGCTCCGTACAATGGATCTCTCCCTCTTCTGTTGTCATGACTCTGTACAATGGATCTCCATTGATTCTGTTGCTAGGGCTCTGTACAATGGTCCTCTCCCTCTTCTGTTGCCATGGCTCTGTACAATGGATCTCCATTGATTCTGTTGGTAGGGCTCTGTACAATTGATCTCTTCCTCTTCTGTTGCCATGGCTCTGTACAATGAATCTCCATTGATTCTGTTGCTAGGGCTCCGTACAATGGATCTCTCCCTCTTCTGTTGTCATGACTCTGTACAATGGATCTCCATTGATTCTGTTGCTAGGGCTCTGTACAATGGTCCTCTCCCTCTTCTGTTGCCATGGCTCTGTACAATGGATCTCCATTGATTCTGTTGCCATGACTCTGTACAATGGATCTCCATTGATTCTGTTGCCATGACTCTGTACAATGGATCTCCATGGATTCTGTTGGTAGGGCTCTGTACAATGGATCGCTCTCCCATCTGTTTTCATGACTCTGTACAATGGATCTCCATTGATTCTGTTGGTAGGGCTCCGTACAATGGATCTCTCCCTCTTCTGTTGTCATGACTCTGTACAATGGATCTCCATTGATTCTGTTGCTAGGGCTCTGTACAATGGTCCTCTCCCTCTTCTGTTGCCATGGCTCTGTACAATGGATCTCCATTGATTCTGTTGGTAGGGCTCTGTACAATGGATCGCTCTCCCATCTGTTTTCATGACTCTGTACAATGGATCTCCATTGATTCTGTTGGTAGGGCTCTGTACAATGGATCTCTCGCCCACCTGTTGTCACGGCTCTGTACAATGGATCTCCATTGATTCTGTTGCCATGGCTCTGTACAATGCCCCCCCTCCCCCCCCCCCCCACCCCCTCTACCCTCTGTTGCCCGGGCTCATTAAAATGGATCTGTATTCCTTCTCTTGATAAGGCACTATTAATTACCTCCTTTCTACTTCCAGGGTACTGTGGACACTCCTGGTCCTCGGGATGCTGGGGGGTCTTCTCTTCACACTCTTCCAGTCCTACAAAGACTTCTGCGAATACAGGGTAATATCTAAAACTCAGATCAACGTGGAACGAGAAATGCCATTTCCTGCAATAACTGTCTGTAATATGAACAATATAGATGTCTTTGAAAAGAATATCTCCCAGACATTGAAGAACTACTTATTCAATTTCACAATCTATGGCAATCTTCCACCAGTTAATTGGTCAGATCCTAAATCACGTGAGCTAGAACAACTCACGCTCAGCTATGTAAATGAACACTATTCAACAAATATGTCTAAGTTCATATCGGCTGTGAGATGGCGAGGTACTGGAGAAATGACTTTTAAGCCAGTCAATGCCTACGTTGGGAAATGCTTCGTGGCGAACACCAATCTTACAGATGTAGCTAAATCCACGTTTGAAGGCCGCAATGGGGGACTGGAGATGTTTCTCAACATTGGGGATGAAGGAGCGATCATGGAAGGGGACTTGACGGCAGGCGCAATGGTATGGCCAGATAAACCTCTCTAAGTCTTCTGAACCAGTACGTTGGACTCATCAATGTCCAAGCACTAACGTTAACTGAACTGTATCACCTCACAACTACTATCATTTTGACAATGATTTGTGGTCAGTGAAATTTCTATTTGTGGTCGGGGCGGTCGGGTAGCCAGGTCGTTAAAGCGTTCGCTCGTCACGTCGAAGACCCGGGTTCGATTCCAGCATGGGTACAATGTGTGAAGCTCATTTCTGGTGTCCCCCGCCATTATATTGCTGGAATATTGCTAAAAGCGGCGTAAAACCATACTCAATCAATCACTCTATTTGTTGTCATCGAAATAAATTTGATAAATACAATGTCTGAATAATGACACAAAAATGTTTTATCAGAAAGACAAGTGTCGTTAAATCAATTAAATGTATATTTTGAACTAGCAGATTTGTTTTAAAAGAATTTTTTTGTAAAACACTGATGACAAATCACACACATCATTATGCATACCGACCCGTGAAGATCCGGGTCAGAATAGGTCTTCAGCAACCAACGCTTGTCGTAAGAGGCGACTAACAAGATCGGGTGGTCAGGCTAACTGACTTGGTTGATGCATGTCATCGTATCCCAATTACGTAGATTGATGCTCATGATGTCAAACACTGGATTGTCTGTCCAGATTCGATTATTTACAGACCGCCATCATATAGCTGGAATATTGCTGAGTGTGGCGTTAAAAAACAGACAAACAAACAAACTAACTAACTAACAATCTTTACACATACCCCACCTCAAAAATGTTAATTCTTGCAAGCGCGGATACAGCGTTTTGGGAGAATGGTGCATACTGTGATGACTAGTCAAATTGTGTCAGATGAAAGTGAAACAACTTGTGTTAGGTAGTCCCCTGTTTTGAGCTTGTTAAACACGTTTTCTTATTATCTAATATACACGTACATGACAATGACTATCAGTACAATGGAAGTCTCAATGTTAAAGATATTTCTGCACGAGCCCAAGGAATATGCGAGGACGTTGGAGAGCGGCATCATGCTGGCCCCTGGAAGCTCATTCTTCATCGACGTCAAGCAAAGCAAGGTGGGATTGATGAGTGTGCATCCTTTAATGTTGTCAATAATGAATCCTGAACGAGTCACTAGGTGTTATAATATTTGAGCGTAGTGTAGGTTATACCGCTACCGCTTAACTTAAGGTCATAAAATTTGTTACAAATAATAAGGTCACTCTTTTTACCTGTATTTCCATGATTGTTTTGACGGGTGCTGTTTGCCTGAAGACCGCCCCCGTAGTAGAGCGTCTACACAGAGAGCAGGAGGTCTGGGGTTCGATCCCCGGCCGCGTCATACCAAAAGACGTCAAAAGATGGTACTTGTTGTTACCCTGTCTGGCGCTCCATATATAAGCGCTAAAACAAGGACTGGTGGGCTCGGAGTCAGTATACAGTGTATGGGTGGGGTATTCGTGTTAGACTGCGGCATGGTATCTCAGTGGGCTAGCACTATGTAATCGGCATTAGTCAGACTAGTACAAGTTGACAAACGCATAACGCACACACACACACACACGTGCATGCACGTCGTTATATAAGTGCATTAATCTTCTATAAGTGCATTAATCAATCGATGGTACTCCATTTCACCTAGCCCTTTTGTCTGAAGCAGTAACTTCGATATTATGAAAAACTGAGTGTTCGAGTTTTGTTGATACAAACAAAAGGAAACGTACTCCGCTATAAGGAAAACTTCGAGGTCTGAACGAGTCTTAAATTTTAAGTTTTATGCTTACAATACACATTGAACATTAATTATTGAAAAAAACGTTTGAGAGGTTTGGGAAATAAAGAAAGGAAATGTTCTCGATACAATGACAGGTAAAATATAATTTTCAAGTTGTATGCTTTCTTTAACTTATTATGCATATGAATATATTATACCCTCGCCAATCATGTTAATGGACATCGCAATAAATACAAGAGACAAAACCATTTCCATAATCACCAGAAATATCAGCTTAAAGTAGGGTCCATTGCACGATTCATAAGGTGAGGTGAGGTGAGGTGAGGTGAGGTGAGGTGAAATTTGGTTTAACTCGCGTCCAAGATTAGTGCACTTATATAGCGACATGCATGGCTGCTTGTGCTAGTCCGGACTAGCACACTGAGATACCATGCCGCAGTTTAATATGAATACCCCACTCAGACACAGTATACTGACTCCGAGCCGACCAGTCCCTTTATGCCGAGCGCCAGACAGTGTAACAACAAGTACCATCTTTTGACGTCTTTTGGTATGACGCGGCCGGGGATCGAACCCCAGACCTTCAGCTCTCCGGGCGGACGTTCTCCCACTAGACCACGGAGGCGGTCCATACGAATCATAAGTATGTGTCAATGAATACCAATATCAGTGATGACATCAGTAGTTAGTGACGAGATGAGCTTACCCCGCTCCACTGGTGGTATTCGTCACAAATACATGCAAAGGCAAGTCATTTAGTTACCGAGAAAACGATATGTGAAATACTGGATTTCCTTATTGTCATCTATGTGAATTTGGGATTAAGACCTTTCGGCAAGTAGTTGTCATCCCCATGAGCGCCAGTCCTTCTCTTCATGTTGATCTGTTTCTTTATGCACATGGATAGGAATTTCTGCTCAGATTGGCAAATTCAAAGCAAGGGAAGTTTAACTTACGCTTCAGGTATATCGATGATCTGATATCGTTCAGTAACAAGCAAATAGCCACTTCGCTTCCACTGATTTACCCATCTGAACTAGAAATAAAAGAGACCAGTACAACCAAACGCCTCATCTGTTTAATATTTACATCTATGCATAAAGATTCAAAGTGTGTCTTCCTCTCATGTTACACTTAACGCTATATCTTTCACTACCTTGTGCTTAACATTATTTCTTCCACTTCCGTTACGTTGATCGTTGTATCTTCCTCTCCCGTTACACATAACATTGTATCTTTTACTTGCGTCACGCTTAACGTTGTATCTTCTACTCCCGTTATGCTTAACGTTGTATCTTCCACTCCCGTTATGCTTAACGTTGTATCTTCCAATCCCGTTATGCTTAACGTTGTATCATCCACTCCCGTTATGCTTAACGTTGTATGTTCTACTATCATTATGCTTAACGTTGTATGTTCTACTCCCGTTATGCTTAACGTTGTATGTTCTACTCCCGTTATGCTTAACGTTGTATCTTCTACTCCCGTTATGCTTAACGTTGTATCTTCCACTCCCGTTATGCTTAACGTTGTATCTTCCACTCCTGTTATGCTTAACGTTGTATCTTCTACTCCCGTTATGCTTAACGTTGTATGTTCTACTCCCGTTATGCTTAACGTTGTATCTTCTACTCCCGTTATGCTTAACGTTGTATCTTCCACTCCCGTTATGCTTAAGGTTGTATCTTCCACTCCTGTTATGCTTAACGTTGTATCTTCTACTCCCGTTATGCTTAACGTTGTATCTTCTACTCCCGTTATGCTTAACGTTGTATCTTCCACTCCCGTTATGCTTAACGTTGTATCTTCCACTCCCGTTATGCTTAACGTTGTATCTTCTACTCCCAATATGCTTAACGTTGTATCTTCTACTCCCGTTATGCTTAACGTTGTATCTTCCACTCCCGTTATGCTTAACGTTGTATCTTCCACTCCCGTTATGCTTAACGTTGTATCTTCTACTCCCGTTATGCTTAACGTTGTATCTTCTACTCCCGTTATGCTTAACGTTGTATCTTCTACTCCCGTTATGCTTAACGTTGTATCTTCCACTCCCGTTATGCTTAACGTTGTATCTTCTACTCCCAATATGCTTAACGTTGTATCTTCTACTCCCGTTATGCTTAACGTTGTATCTTCTACTCCCGTTATGCTTAACGTTGTATCTTCTACTTGCGTCACGCTTAACGTTGTATCTTCAACTCCCGATATGCTTAACGTTGTATCTTCTACTCCCGTTATGCTTAACGTTGTATCTTCCACTCCCGTTATGCTTAACGTTGTATCTTCTACTCCCAATATGCTTGACGTTGTATCTTCTAGTCTCATTATACTAATATACCACACAATGAACCCAAATATTAACAATTTAAATGTATACCTTAATTAGAATGTTGCTTTCGGGAGGAAGGAATGGTCTGAGGGTCGAAAACCACAAGGCGGAAAGTTTGTTTGTTTGTTGTTTAACGCTGCACTCAGCAATATTCTAGCTATTTGACGGCGGTCTGTCAATAACGAGTCTGACTAGTCAATTCAGTGATTGACTTCATGAGCATCAATCTACGCCATTAGGATATGATGACATGCATAAACCAAGTCAACGAGCCTGACCACCCGATCCCGTTTGTCGCCAAGTAAAGTGGCCTTTTACGGCAAGCATGGGTTGCTGAAGACATAGTCTTCTCCGGATCTACGGGTCAGACGGAAGGTAATGTTTGCTGAATGGTCTCATGATTCATTTGAGGAAACCTGTGTTTGCAGTACAAGTACATGCCTGCCCCCTACAAGTCGTATGGCGACTCCTACTGCGTCGACGTAGACAGCACCTACAGCTACGACGGATGCATGCGAGCGTGGGCGTCTACACAAGCTGCCACAGCGTGTAACTGCACCAGCGTAATTGAACCACGTACGTTCCTGAATATCCTCTCTCTGGCAGACATGCCCTACAACACAAGAGTGTATTCACACAGGGAATCTGCCTTCTGAATTAAATATCCTGTTGCACCAGGTGTCCGTTTAGATGTCAAAATATATGCCAGCAGGTTGGGTTCTATGTTCAATATCCTAATGGTGGATGTTTCGTGTAGTTGTATCCTTTATGGTGTATGTTCCGTGTAGGTATATCCTATATGGTGTACTTTTCCTGTAGTTATAGCCTACATGGTGTATGTTCAGTGTTGGTATATCGTACATAGTGTATCATCAGTGTAGTTTTATCCAACATGGTGTATGTTCCGAGTAGTTATATCCTACATGGTGTATGTGCCGTGTAGTTATATCCTACATGGTGTATGTTCCGTGTAGTTATATCCTATGTGGTTTACGTCCCGTGTAGTTATATCCTATATTTTGTATGTACCGTGTAGTTATATGCTATATGATGTATGTTCACTGTAGGTATATCCCATGTGGTGTTTATTCACTGTAGGTATATCCCATGTGGTGTATGTACCGTTTAGTTATATCCCATGTGGTGTATGTACCGTGTAGTTATATCC
Organism: Haliotis rufescens; assembly: GCF_023055435.1. NCBI lineage: Eukaryota > Metazoa > Mollusca > Gastropoda > Lepetellida > Haliotidae > Haliotis > Haliotis rufescens. Next base: position 574,910 of record NW_025964001.1, on the reverse strand, counting down.
CATGTGATGTATGTACCGTGTAGTTATATCCCATGTGGTTTATGTATCGTGTAGTTATATCCCATGTGGTGTATGTTCACTGTAGTTATATCCCATGTGGTGTATGTTCCATGTAGTTATATCCTACATGATGTATGTTCCGTGTAGTTATATCCCATGTGGTGTATGTTCCATGTAGTTATATCCCATGTGGTGTATGTTCCATGTAGTTATATCCCATGTGGTGTATGTTCCGTGAAGTTATATCCCATGTGGTGTATTTACCGTTTAGTTATATCCAATGTGGTGTTTGTTCACTGTAGTTATACATGGTGTTTATTCACTGTAGGTATATCCCGTGTGGTGTATGTACCGTGTAGTTATATCCCATGTGGTGTATGTTTACTGTAGTTATATCCTACATGGTGTATGTTCCATGTAGTTGTATCCTACATGGTGTATGTTCCGTGAAATTATATCCTACATGGTGTATGTTCCGTGTAGTTACATCCTACATGGTGTATGTTCCGTGAAATTATATCCTACATGGTGTATGTACCGTGTAGTTATATCCTACATGGTGTATGTTCCGTGTAGTTACATCCTACATGGTGTATGTTCCGTGAAATTATATCCTACATGGTGTATGTTCCATGTAGTTGTATCCTACATGGTGTATGTTCCGTGAAATTATATCCTACATGGTGTATGTACCGTGTAGTTATATGCTATATGGTGTATGTTCCGTGTAGTTATATCCTATATGGTGTATGTTCCGTGTAGTTATATGCTATATGGTGTATGTTCCGTGTAGTTACATCCTACATGGTGTATGTTCCGTGAAATTATATCCTACATGGTGTATGTACCGTGTAGTTATATCCTACATGGTGTATGTTCCGTGTAGTTACATCCTACATGGTGTATGTTCCGTGAAATTATATCCTACATGGTGTATGTTCCATGTAGTTGTATCCTACATGGTGTATGTTCCGTGAAATTATATCCTACATGGTGTATGTACCGTGTAGTTATATGCTATATGGTGTATGTTCCGTGTAGTTATATCCTATATGGTGTATGTTCCGTGTAGTTATATCCTATATGGTGTATGTTCCGCGTAGTTACATCCTACATGGTGTATGTTCCGTGTAGTTATATCCTATATGGTGTATGTTCCGTGTAGTTATATCCTATATGGTGTATGTTCCGTGTAGTTATATCCTATATGGTGTATGTTCCGTGTAGTTATATCCTACATGGTGTATGTTCCGTGTAGTTATATCCTACATGGTGTATGTTCCGTGTAGTTATATCCTATATGGTGTATGTTCCGTGTAGTTATATCCTATATGGTGTATGTTCCGTGTAGTTATATCCTACATGGTGTATGTTCCGTGTAGTTATATCCTACATGGTGTATGTTCCGTGTAGTTATATCCTATATGGTGTATGTTCCGTGTAGTTATATCCTATATGGTGTATGTTCCGTGTAGTTATATCCTACATGGTGTATGTTCCGTGTAGTTATATCCTACATGGTGTATGTTCCGTGTAGTTTTATCCCATGTGGTGTATGTTCCGTGTAGTTATATCCTACATGGTGTATGTTCCGTGTAGTTATATCCCATGTGGTGTGTGTTCCGTGTAGTTATATCCTACATGGTGTATGTTCCGTGTAGTTATATCCTACATGGTGTATGTTCCGTGTAGTTATATCCTATATGGTGTATGTTCTGTGTAGTTATATCCTACATGGTGTATGTTCCGTGTAGTTATATCCTACATGGTGTATGTTCCGTGTAGTTATATCCCATGTGGTGTATGTTCCGTGTAGTTATATCCTACATGGTGTATGTTCCGTGTAGTTATATCCTACATGGTGTATGTTCCGTGTAGTTATATCCTACATGGTGTATGTTCCGTGTAGTTATATCCCATGTGGTGTATGTTCCGTGTAGTTATATCCTACATGGTGTATGTTCCGTGTAGTTATATCCCATGTGGTGTATGTTCCGTGTAGTTATATCCCATGTGGTGTGTGTTCACTGTAGTTATATCCCATATGTTCAGTGTAGTTATGGGGCGGTCAGGTAGCCTAGTGGTTAAAGCGTTCGCTCGTCACGCCGAAGACCCGGATTCGATTCCCGCCATGGGTACAATGTGTGAAGCCCATTTCTGGTGTCCCCCGCCGTGATATTGCTGGAATATTGCTAAAAGCGGCGTAAAACCATACTCACTCACTCAGTGTAGTTATATCCTACATGGTATATGTTCACAGTAGTTATATCCCATGTGGTGTGTGTTCCGTGTAGTTATATCCTACATGGTGTATCTTCACTGGAGTTATATCCCATGTGGTGTGTGTTCCGTGTAGTTATATCCTACATGGTGTATCTTCACTGGAGTTATATCCCATGTGGTGTGTGTTCCGTGTAGTTATATCCTACATGGTGTATCTTCACTGTAGTTATATCCCATGTGGTGTATGTTCACTTTAGTTAACGTAATCCGTTGTCAACCTGCTAGACTAAGACTAATACAAGCAAGTAGCCACTCACACACGGGGCAGACACGTCTATGTCTTAAACTCAATTTAAACTCACACCACACCTGATGTTCCAGTTGAGATCCAGGAGAAGTACCCAGATTGTTCCATGCGCCAGTTCTCGGAGTGCTACGTTGTTGCTCATGGTAAGTTAACAGATGGGATGTTGACACTTGGTAGGGAAGCTTGTAGTAGGTTAACACAAGGGACAGGAACCAGTGCGAGGTTAACGCATGGTAATATAGGACATGTTAACACATGGTATGTTTACAAATGGTATCTTAACACATGTGATGTTTATCAGTGGTAGTTTAACGCATAGTTGTTATCGCATGTTAAACTATCTAAGGCTAGACATCAAGGCAGGTTAACCCATGGTATGTATACATTTGTTCTCCTAACGCGTGGCATGTTTGCTAAGGTACGTTAACCCATTATAGGTTAATGCATGTCAACACATGATTGGTTCCAGCATTGTACGTTAACACATGGTTGGTTACAGCATTGTATGTTAACACATGGTTGGTTACAGCATTGTACGTTAACACATGGTTGGTTACTGCATTATGGTTAACACATGGTTGGTTACTGCATTATGGTTAACACATGGTTGGTTACTGCATTGTATGTTAACACATGGCTGGTTATCGCATTGTATCTTAACACATGATTGGTTCGTTTGGTTGGTTACTGCATTGTATGTTAACACATGGTTGGTTACTGCATTATGGTTAACACATGGCTGGTTACTGCATTGTATGTTAACACTTGGCTGGTTACTGCATTGTATGTTAACACATGGTTAGTTACTGCATTATGGTTAACACATGGTTGGTTACTGCATTGTATGTTAACACATGGCTGGTTATCGCATTGTATCTTAACACATGATTGGTTCCAGCATTGCATGTTAACACATGGTTGGTTACTGCATTGTATGTTAACACATGGTTGGTTATTGCATTGTATGTTAACACACGGTTGGTTACTGCATTGTATGTTAACACATGGTTGGTTACTGCCTTGTATGTTAACACATGATTGGTAACTGCATTGTATGTTAACACACGGTTGGTTATTGCATTGTATGTTAACGCATGATTGGTTACTGCATTGTATGTTAACACACGGTTGGTTACTGCCTTGTATGTTAACACATGATTGGTAACTGCATTGTATGTTAACACACGGTTGGTTATTGCATTGTATGTTAACACACGGTTGGTTACTGCATTGTATGTTAACACATGATTGGTTACTGCATTGTATGTTAACACATGGTTGGTTTCTGCCTTGTATGTTAACACCTGGCTGGTTACTGCCTTGTATATTAACACATGGTTGGTAACCACATTGAAGGTTAACACTTCGTTGGTTACCGCTTTGTATATTAACACATGGTTGGTAACCATATTTAATGTTAACACACGGTTGGTGACAGCATTGTTTGTTAACAGGCCCGTGAAGATCCGGGTTAGAATAGGTAAAAGGCGACTAACGGGATCGGGTGGTCAGGCTTGGTGACTTGGTTGATGCATGTCATCGGTCCCAATTGCGTGGATCGATGCACATGTTGTCAATCACTGGATTGTCTGGTCCAGACTCGATTATTTACAGACCGCCGTCATATAGCTGGAATATTGCTGAGTGCGGCGTTAAACAACAAACCAACCAAACCAAACCAATTGTATGTTAACACACGGTTGGTTACCGCATTGTATCTTAACACATGGTTGGTTACCGCATGTTATGTTAAGCTATAGTTGCTTACCGCATTGTATGTTAACACATGAATGGTTACCGCATTGTATGTTACCATGGCCGTTGCCGTCATGCGTTTGAGCGATCGGTTAAATTGTCATCTGCTTTGTTTTTTTCTCATCAAATTTCATTTTTCCGGATAAGGTAATGTTAAATTTAAGAAACATTGACAAAAATTACCCATATATTTAAATGACAGCTTTTCATGCAATGTTGCTTGGGGTGACGTTTCTTTTGCAGTTCAGTATATTAAATAAACTATATGTTTACAAACAACATATTCCGTATATTTGCATGTTGACAGGATATTTTTTAAAACAAACACTACGTGAGGACTTCCCAGCTTGTCAGAAACCCTGTTCCTATGTGCGGTACGATACCGGAATATCCTTCGCCAGGTATCCGTCTGAGCCGGCAGGTCACTACATGGTCGACCTGATACGCCAACAGGGACATGCAAATGTTACCGTTGACTATTTAAGGTGAGCACGGGTACAATGTAGGCTATATCAGATAAGCACATGTATAAAGTAGTATACACGTATATCAGATAAGCACATGTACATGGTAGCCTTTGTCAGATAAGCACAGCTAAGATTAGACTATATAATGTAAGCACACGTTCAATATGTACTGACGACTAAAATAATCTTTACCAAAATAAAAAAAAGGCCAGACCAAATTTAACAGATATTACTGAGAACAACTCGATTGCAATTGCAGCAACATACACTGCTATATGAACACTAGAGTACTTCAGTTGCACATATACGAGGAGGGTTATAACGACTTCAAAATATATGTTAAATACGAGGTGTAATGTGAAACCCTATCTATCTGAATGTGCAATATGAAACCCTTGCTATCCGTATATGCAATGTGAAACCCTATTTTAAAATTACGTACAATATGAAACCTCTGCTACCCTAATATGAAATGTGAAATGCTATCAATCAATTATAACGAAAAATGTGAAACAGTATCTAACTATACTTGCACTATAAATCCTACTAACTTTTGAGGGGCGGTCGGGTAGCCAAGTGGTTAAAGCGTTCTCTCGGCACGCCGAAGACCCGGGTTCGATTCCCGACATGGGTACAATGTGTGAAGCCCATTTCTGCTGTCCCCTGCTGTGATATTGCTGGAATATTGCTAAAAGCGGCGTAAAACCATACTCACTCTCTCTAACTTTTGATGAGAAGCCACCTCAACAATGTCAGTGTGTATTTAGAAAATGAACCCATAGAAGACAGGTTTAGATCTAAACATGTTTAGGGATGTGTTTGAATCCTAAACGGATTACACATTCGGTGTGTTTCATCTAAACACGTTTAGAGTCTATACGGGTCTTTTCAACATTTTAAACACGTTCAGCTGTTAAACACAATCCTCAACAAAATGGGACCAGGAACACGCTTAAGTTTGGTTCGGGATCTAAACACTTCTACAATGTATGTGCTTCCTAATTTTCACCAGATTCCACTTAGATCAATTTTTAAACTCAATGAACGTCGCAAGACTTCGGTGTCAATTCGGAAACAAATATTAACACTAATATTTAAATAAAATGTACTTGCTGTCGTAAATAGAGGAATTATGAGCAAAACATGTTTCAATTCCAGGAGGAATTTAATACAAGTTAAGATATACTACGACCGGTTCATTACCCAGCGTGTGGAGTACTTCCCAGAAGTCACCATCAACGGCATACTGAGTAAGTCACCATGAACTATGTTAAGCGTAAGTCACCACGAACTGTTTAGAGTAAGTCACCACGAACTGTGTTTAGAGTAAGTCACCACGAACTGTGTTTAGAGTAAGTCACCACGAACTGTATTTAGAGTAAGTCACCACGAACTGTGTTTAGAGTAAGTCACCACGAACTGTGTTTAGAGTAAGTCACCACGAACTGTTCAGAGTAAGTCACCGCGATCTGTGTTTAGAGTAAGTCACCACGAACTGTTTAGAGTAAGTCACCACGAACTGTGTTTAGAGTAAGTCACCACGAACTGTGTTTAGAGTAAGTCACCACGAACTGTTCAGAGTAAGTCACCGCGATCTGTGTTTCGAGTAAGTCGCCACGCACTGTATCTAGAGTAAGTCATCACGAACTGTGTCAAGAGTAAGAAACCGCGAACTGTGTTTAGAATAAGTCGCCACGAACTGTGTTTAGAGTAAGTCACCACGACCTGTGTTTAGAGAAAGTCGCCACGAACTGTGTTTAGAGTAAGTCATCAAAACAGTGTTCAGAGTAAGTCATCACGAACTGTGTTTAGAGTAAGTCGCAACCAACTGTGTTTAGAGCAAGTCGCCACGAACTGTGTTTAGTGTAAGTTGCCACGAACTGTGTTCAGAGTAAGTCGCCACAAACTGCACTTAAAGTATGTCACCACGAACTGTGTTCAGTGTAAGTCGCCACGAACTGTGTTTAGAGTAAGTCGCCACGAACTGTGTTTAGAGTAAGTCATCAAAACAGTGTTCAGAGTAAGTCATCACGAACTGTGTCACCTACTAAGTCAATATGAGCAGCCCAATGAGTAAGTCAGTTTCAACAGCCTACTGAGTAAGTCAGTTTGAACAGCCAATCGAGTAAGTCAGTATGAACAGCCTACAAAGTAAGTCAGTATGAACAGCCTACAAAGTAAGTCAGTATGAAATGCCTACGGAGTAAGTCAGTATGAATAGTCTACTGAGTAAGTCAGTATGAACAGTCTTTTGAGTAAGTCAGTATGAACAGCCTACTGAGTTATTCAGGATGAACAGCATTATAAGTAATTCAGTATGAACATCCTACTGAGTAAGTCAATGTGAACAGTCTACGGAGTAAGTCAGTATGAAAAGCCTATTTAGTAAGTCAGTATGTACAGTCTACTGAGTAATTCAGTATGAACATCCTACTGAGTAAGTCAATGTGAACAGTCTACGGAGTAAGTCAGTATGAAAAGCCTATTTAGTAAGTCAGTATGTACAGTCTACTGAGTAAGTCAATATGAACAGCCTACTGAGTAAGTCAATATGAACAGTCTACGGAGTAAGTCAGTATGAACAGCCTACTTTGTAAGTCAGTATTAACAGCCTACTGAGAAAGTCAGTATGAACAGCCTACGGAGTAAGTCATTATGAACAGCCTACTGAGTAAGTCAGTATGAACAGCCTACTGAGTAAGTCAGTATGAACAGCCTACTTTGTAAGTCAGTATTAACAGCCTACGGAGTAAGTCAGTATTAACAGCCTACGGAGTAAGTCAGTATGAACAGCCTACTGAGTAAGTCAGTATGAACAGCCTACTTTGTAAGTCAGTATTAACAGCCTACTGAGGATGTCGGTATGAACAGTCTACTGAGTAAGTCAGTATGAACAGTCAACGGAGTAAGTCAGTATGACGGCCTACTGAGTAAGTCAGTTTGAACAGTCTACCGAGTAAGTCAGTATGAACAGCCTACTGAGTAAGTCAGTATGGACAGCCTACGGAGTAAGTCAGTATGAACAGCCTACTGAGTAAGTCAGTATGGACAGCCTACTGAGTAAGTCAGTATGAACAGCCTACTTAGTAAGTCAGTATGAACAGCCTACTGAGTAAGTCAGTTTGAAGAGCCTACTAAGTTAGTCAGCATGAACAGCCTATTGAGTAAGTAAATATGAACAGCCTACTGAGTAATCCGGTATTAACAGTCTACTGACTAAGTCAGTGTGAAAGCCTACTGGACAAGTCAGTATGAACAGCCTACTGAACACTGAGTACCGACTAAGTTGTCATGAACATCATTTTGACTAAGTTACCAAGAACTGAGGTCAGATGGACTATAGCATTGAATCTCCTCTCTCCTTCCAGGCAGCCTGGGTGGTCAGATGGGCTTCTTCCTGGGAGCGAGTCTGGTGACGGTGGCGGAGATAGGGCAGACGTTGTTCATGATGTTGTGGACGCTGATGAGGAAGATGATGAAGTATGGTGGCACCAATACTAAAGTAGCTTCTCTCAAGTGATAGGCCTACAGCTAATTCAGTCGCGAAGGTTGTTGCTGTAGGTTCCCGGATTTGGTGTTAGAATAATGCAGACGTTAAATGCACATTGTGCATAGTTACTATGTAAAAATACCCCCCATTAGCCTATCATACACGTGTGTCATTCATTGTGAAACAATAGGTTTAAAGAAACAAATGTATTATGACACAGGGAGTAAGATTTGTTCCCCTTTGACCACTAATGTTTCATATTTTGCGTTGAGCTTGGTTTGTCGCCCTTCACTATAGCGCTTTCTTTCCACGTATTTTAATTAAACAATATGGCCGCAGTCAAATTAGCAAAATGTTTGTGTTACCAACTGCTAAGGGTTTTGAGAAATATGATGCCAGAGGGATCTCAAACAAACGCTAAGAGAAAGGGGACAGGGGCACAGATGCCTGACATAATGGATGCGTTGAGGAAGAGTGCGAGTGATGCTGATTTTGTCACCAGCAGCCATCCGGGGGAATACGGCGCCCAAATTGGTTTGCTGTCGCCGTATATGTCGGACAAAGCCACGGTAAGCTAACTGGAGAAAGAGTGTGTTGTGTTCGAGGCCACGATGAAGAAGTTACAGGTTGAAAACAGAGTTGGCAGCTTTCTCCCAAAGGCTGACCTCAAGAGTGCGTACAGATCTGTACGACTACACCCAAGTAGCTAGGGCACTACAGGACTGTGCTAGAGGTCGTTTATGGATTACCGACCTCTCAGGTCTGTCAAAACTATTATGAGGACTTTTCCTACATCAACCTGCAAGTCGACATGGGTGTAGTTAAAGTATGCACATAAAGTTTTAGGAGACTTTGGCACTCATTTTCCCTGCTTCGAGATGGTGCTAGTCATGGAAGAAGAATGTAATTATTACATCTGATAATATCTGAGCTAGATCCTTTATCAGTCAAGGTTCATGTGATAATCTATATTAGTGTATTATATAAGTAATCTGTTCAGTGATATTTTACATTGTTGCTTTAAGGTAGAGTTTCTGTTACATGAACACGTGCAGCAGGTCAAAACATGCACTATTGTGTGATAATCAACAAAACGCCTTGTCCTGGGAACTTTTTTGTTGACCAGTGAAGATCAGGGGTAGAATAGGTCTTTAGCAACCCATGCTTGCCGTAAAAAGGGTCTATGCTTGTCGTAAGAGGCGACTATTTGGATCGGGTGGTCAGGCTTGCTGATGCATGTCATCGTCTCCCACTTGCGTGGATCGATGCTCATGATGTCAATCACTGGATTTTCTGGTCCATTTATTTACAGACCGCCATCATATAGCTGTAATATTGCTGAGTGTGGCGTTAAACAACAAACAAACAAAAACAAAAACTTTTTTTGTTGCTGTTGTAAATTTTGAATTGTTTGAAAGGCATTTCTCAGAAGTTGACGGATGACAAAGGAGACACAATGTATGGATTACAACTTCCGTGTGATTTTGTAATAGTTATTACAGCATTATAAAGTAGTCGTTATACGTACAATGTGCTTACTTTGTTGTAAATCATATGGCAGAAAAGGGTGTGAGTGACAGGTCACCCTTTCAGAAGGGGAGGAGTCAGATGGGTGTTTGACATTGGGCTTTCCGGTAGCTGATCCAAGATGTTGAGTGATGCATATCTTCGTTAAATACTAATATCTCGCAGAAGCAAGCTATTGGCAATACAAGCAGAAGGGGCTTCTCTGCAAAAGGATTGAATTCCACTTATTATTCAGTTTGTATTAGCGTTTATATATAAGCTTCTTAAATGTACCCCCCCCCCCCCCCCCCCCCCCCCCTTCTGTGTATGTTATAATGCGTGCACTGTATCTAGTGCTTTCACGGTTGCTATATTCCTTTTTCATCTCCGTTCCACTATGCGCTAGGAGATGTTAGAATGCCATGTGGCCCGTGAAGATCCGCGGTAGAATAGGTCTTCAGCAACCCATACTTGCCGTAAAAGGTGACTATGCTTGTCGTAAAAGGCGACTAACAGGATCGGGTGGTCAGGCTCGCTGACTTGGTTGATGCATGTCATCGATCCCAATTGCGTGGATCGATGCTCATGATATCAATCACTGGATTGTCTGGTTCAGACTCGATTATTTACAGACCGCCGTCATAAAGCTGGAATATTGCTGAGTGCGGCGTTAAACAACAAACAAACAAACAAATATAATGTCATGTACCAGTATAATTCAAAGTTTATATAAAACGTCAACGCCAGATAATAACCAGTCTCGATTATCCGACTTAACACATCCCATTGGGCGTGAAAGGCAAACTCCCATGCTGGTCTATACTGACAATGTATCTTCAAGCTGTTTGTGTGTATTAAACTTGGATAAGATTTATTCTAGTTCCTCAGACTGTTACTTAACACATTGTTGGCTATACTCTATATTTACGAATGATGTTGATGGTGTTATGGACGCTGTTGGGGATGCTGAGGAAGTCTGAAGGCAACAAGACTAAAGTGGCCTTTCTCAAGTCATAAGCCTACAGGTTATCCTGACGCAAAGGTTGTTCAAACTGCGGCAGCTTGTTTCATTTAGTGTTAGAATGCATTTGTCGTTTAATTACTAAACATGTCTCCCCATAGGTAAACAACAGCTCAATATTCTCACCCTAAAACACGCTCACACTCTAAAACACGCTCAGGTGGGTTTGACTAGTAGCCCTGTTAAATCGATCACTATGGAAACAAAGTGTTTATGCTGGAAAACATTCTTTTGTCTGGTAGGAAAACTGTGTTCCACTTAATGACAACCTTTTGTGGGATGCTCGTCATGTATGCTTCCATTTCTTTGTACAGGTGAGCTATCACTGATCACATATTTACAGTATACAAACCTAGTCATGTATATCAACATGAGCGGGAGGCACACGGAACAGCTTGATCAACTCACGTAATGGACAGACATCTGACCTCCCCGATGAATCCCACCATGGGGACGTTGTAAATGCATTCGTGTCCACTGATAATGTTGACAGCGTTCGGAAGATAATGATAGTCAGTGAACGTATAAAAGTTGCATTTAGTTATTGGTTTACGAGAGTAATGAAAGTGCGGTAGTTTGATATAATTGATTAGGGACATGATTAAAATCACCGAGTAAATGTTCCGAAAGCAAATGTTTTCGATTATTGAGTCGGTGACAGATTGTAATATCATGCTTGATTTTCTTGGAGTTGCGTCTTTCAAGTTGTGAGTGAGTGAACGGCAGAGTCGGGAAAATTGGATTTAGGATGTAATGATGTCAATTATATGCGCCACTCCAGTGACCAAGTAGTGAGTGAGTGAGTATGGTTTTACGCCGCTTTTAGCAATATTCCAGCAATATCACGGCGGGGGACACCAGAAATGGGCTTCACACATTGTACCCATGTCGGGAATCGAACCTGGGTCTTCGACGTGACGATCGAACGCTCTAACCACTAGGCTACCCGATCGCCCCCAGTGACCAAGTAAATGTTCCTGTTACAATGTAACACTGGCCAATGGATCAATGTGCACTCGAATTTCATTCTCAGCTCCATGGGGAGTACATGTGTATATACAACCCAAGTTGTCCTATGGGGCGATAGGTTTACAGCCGCTTCACATCTCATCCTACCGGGTACCCATTAACTGCTACGGAAATAAAGGCATATTTCAAACACCGTTGCTTTCTTAGGGAGATATCACGTGTAACATTCACATGTAGTCCAGTAATGGGCAGGATCGAAGACCTAGAAACACTCAGAAGACCGGCTTGCCCGGTCACCCATCCACCTACTCTCCGTGGGTAACGTTACTTGACTTCGCCTCATGTGTGACCTGTGGCCGCACCACAGGTCCAGAGCTAGCCTATTGGTATAAGCATTCGCTCGTCACGCTGAAGGCCCGGGTTCGATTCCCAACATGGGTATAAAGTGTGAAGCCCATTTCCGGTGTCCACAAGACCAAGTTCCGCGACACATTGCTGTAGACATCTCACCTATACAAAGTAAATGTAGTAATAGAGTCTAATGATGATAATAAAATTAATATAATTAAATTATGAAATTGTATCGCGCACTTTCTAATTTATAATTGCTCAAATACACTTATTGTGTATGTATGTTTAAATTAATATCTTATATAAGCCCTACCAATTATAGGTGAGGTGAAATGGGGTTTAACGTCGCGTCCAAGAGTATTGCACTTATATATCGATGTGCATGCAGCGGTGTGCGTGTGCGTGTGCGTGTGCGTGTGCGTGCGCGGCTGCTTGTACTTGTCCCGACTTATGCCGATTTTATGGAGCCAGCCCTCTTAGATACATGTGTGCGTGTGTGCGTTTGTCAACTTGTACTAGTCTGACTAATGCCGATTTCATAGTGCTAGCCCACTGAGATACCATGCCGCAGTTTTAACATTAATACCCCACTCAGTATACTGACTCCGAGCTGACCAGACCTTGTTCTAGCCCCTGACAGGGTAACAACAAGTACCATCTTTTAACGTCTTTTTGGTATGATACGGCCGGGGATCGAACTCCGGACCTTCAACTTTCCGGGCGGTCGCTCTACCATTAGACCACGGGGGCGGTCTCTATCAATTAGAGAGAGTTTCGTGAACCTTTTGTGTGCACAGTGTGAGTTACGTTGACATGACATGGAGATATCTGCCACCGACAATTATGCAGGTCGTGTGGGGAATACCTCCATCTGGTTAATTGCAGGCAGTGTGGTCAGGCATTACTGGTAGTAACAAATTTTCAGTGGTATTTATATTGAGAGAGATTACGGGCACAAAATTGCTACTCGTTATTTACAAGTGCTTGGTTTGAGGCCGTTATCAGAAACCCCATCCAGTGTTGATAGGCGTCTATTGTGACATGAAAGCCAGAATGATTTAAGTAAATTGCACTTGTGGAGTAAATGGGTTCTCAGATCGTGGTGCTCCCGCACAATCCGCAAATCCGACTACAAGACAAACACGGGCACTGATGGGGAACACGCACCTGCTCACACAGATAACCGAAGAAATATTCATATGAAGCCACATTCTTCATTAGTTGCCCCAGATTACCGAGCAGATAGGCTGGTCGTGGAAGGAGCCATATAATGAATGAGACCAACATCGTAGCTTCAGATGTCCGACATGCATTAGGAGTCAATGTGTTGGCTTCGTGTGGACTCGTAAATGTGTGGCATGGCAACACGAATCAGTTGTCATCTGCACTGTTAGAAACATTTTTGTTTTGACATGACCATAATAGCACGAATATGGTATATGGATGCATTGTCATCGGATCCATTGGACATTGGACATTACGTCTCCGAGACCTGTTCAATATTTTCCCTGAACTGTGATAATAAGAATAATGAGATTCAACGCATCCACTATGTCAGCCAACGCGACAAACCCGGAACTACATGGCATCAACACCTACGTTGTCGTTATCGTCTGTGTCCTTGCTGACACCCTAACCATTCTGAACAACGTCATCATCATATTCATCACCTACAGGATGTCGGGCATCAAGGAGATATCGGGAGTGTTGATCTGCAACCAGGCACTTGCAGATATTGGTGTCGGCGTGACGTTCATGGTCTACAGCTGCGCTGATGCGTTCCATTATCAAGGGCATACTATTTTTCTTGCTCTGGGTTGGATGAGGATGTTCGCGTTCATCTTTTACAGCGAGTCAATGCAGATGCTGGCTGCCATTGCCTGCAACCTTTGTTTCGCCATCTGTCGGGCACATGACTACGCGATGCATATTACAATCAGACGGGTTTGTGTTTTGATTTTCCTGACATGGATGATCAACATAGCCCTGTCTTTGTTAGACCTATCATCCGACACATTCAACAAGTCCCGAGCATTGCCCCACATGTTCTTAGCAGACCAAAATGCTTCTGACTGGTGGATTATAGCATTAGATCTGACAACACTTCTGGTAATACCTCTCGGTGTCGCTATTGTCAGCTTCGTGAAGATCTTTCAGTTCGCTCGCACGTTCAGCGACCTTCAGAATGTCAACTCCCGAACCACAAGGCACATCCGTCACGCCATGTCGATACTCGTTATAGGAATCATATACATGCTGACATTTCTCCCTGTGGTGGTCACCCAGATGGTCCTCAAGTCTCGCACCGCCGCCAGCTACGGTGACAGTGTCATCAGCCTCACGGCCCTGTTCATCAACTACGCCTACATGGCCCTGAAACTGCCTCTGCTCCTCGCCCTGTTCAGGTCGTATCGGGAATCGGTCACCCAGATTCTCTGCTGTTCAAACAGGCGAGTTCATGACGTCAATGAAATGAAAGTGTACACGTCTAATCGACACATAACGGAAGCACAACAAACTGATAACAGTGAACAGTAAAATAAATTGTTTCCTTTACACCGCATGCGGATTCCGGAAGTAGTTTAGACATAAGGATCGAATGGGTTGTGTGTGTAGCCTGGTCGATTGTGTGTCGTTGTTCATGCGCCCGCATGTACCATACTTGTTTACTAAACAAGCCCACGCGATTTCGTCCGGAGGTCATCTTAATATATTCGGTGTTGTTTTTCCTGGTCGATTCTGATGGTATTTTTTTTATGAAAACATATTTATCGAGGATACACACAGCATGTATGACGTGTTAAGAAATTTGTTGACTTGACATGTGTGGCTGTGGTTGTTCCGACTTTATCCCAAGTAGAAATCCCAAGTGCATGATTTATATAAAAGTATATAGTAAGCATGTGGTGAACAGATGACAATGGAATTTCCTGGACTTTCTTGGACTAAGGGTTGCATGTCTAGCGTAGAGCCCTTGGACATCCCATAAACAATGTCAGCTTTCTAGGGCCTAGTTATATCAAAACCAGATATATGCACATATATACCTTGAGTGAGTACATAGTGTTTCAGTTTAATGACGCCGGTGCCTGTTTGTCTCTTTAGTGAAGTCCAGAATCACAGGTATAGCAATGATAGAGCAAAGATCACGGATCATAACTTGGGGAAAATGTAGGGTTCAAACGACTGATGAGCCGATCCTTGCATCGCTAAGGAATGCAACTTTGCACCATCAAGTGCAGTGTCTAGCACATCTGTACCACCCCAGGTCCCCACCACATACCTATAAAGCATGTTCTACCTTTAAGACTGACTAGCTGCCCTTGACAACCAACAGAGAGGAAGTCATAACTTATCATCACATCAATTGGATTAGTGGCTGCTTTGGACAATGAGGAAAATCTGGGATTCGAACCCATTGTCATAGGATTCTGGCACATCGAAAGTGCCAACTCGGTACTGTGATTTGTGACACCTCAGACAACGGGGCCACTCGTCCCCTCACACCATATTAACTATTTGCATCCAAGTATTTTGCAATCAACTCAAAGTGCAGAAATTATCAACAGGAAAATGTTTGTGTAAAAAACAAAACATTTATTCTTGAACAATACAAGTCAAAATGGCCAAATACTCCACATGTTAACAATCAGACATGGTGATATGGTCTTATGTTAATTCACTCTGAACATTGTCGATTGCTTGATGTTAAAAATACATAATTATATAATTTACTTCATTATCCAAATAAATACTTAGTGCTATTGAGTATACATGTAATTGAAATGGAGTGATGTTCACATTTCTTATCACTACAATAGTATTATCATATTGACATATAAATAAATCTCTTATCAGTTTAACACTGGAGCACATGATTAATATTGATCATACAAGACATTCATATTTGCTTCTTTGCTGGGAGAATATTGCACTAGTGGACATTGATATGTGGTCAACGTAACACAAACAAAGAAAACATGTATAATATCAGCACTTGATCTGAACCACAGACACAGACTGGAGGTATATCAACATGGACAGAACATATACACAGCATCAAACTGCAGGATTCCTGCAGGCTTCACTAAAATCACCTCCCTGTTGTAAAAACTAGGAAGTGCAGCTCATAAAATTATTTGTAGGCATTGAGTGTACAGCTCATATATGTAGGCATTGTGTGTGTGACATGTATATGTAGGCATTGCGTGTGTCACTTCTGTATATGTAGGCAGTGAATGTGTGACTATTGTTTATGTAGACATTGAGTGTGTGACTATTGTATATGTAAGCATTGAGTGTGTGGCCTCTGTATATTTAGGCATTGTGTGTGTGTGTGTGACTATTGTTTATGTAGGCATTGAAAGTGTGACTATTGTTTATGTAAGCATTGAATGTGTGGATTCTGTTTATGTAGGCACTGAATGTGTGACTATTGTATATGTAGGCATTCAATATGTGACTTCTGTTTATGTAGACATTGAGTGTGTGGCTTCTCTTCATACAGGAGTTCAAATTCAAATTGAGGTATAATGCAGGCCACACATGACAATAATGAAATACTTTTGATAAATTTAGAACTTGTTTGCAACTATTAACACCACCAAGTTAAAGAATGCATTACATATGTGCTGCAAGTATGGTGTTTAGCCTACACAGATGCAAGGGCTACACACGCTACTTCTCAGGCATTCACTCAGCCATGTGAACAGTTACACTCATAATCATTCTGAGCAATAAATGAGCTTGAACATACATGAATTGTTGCAGTACATCAAATATATTTCACTTCAGAAATCTTGATTGAATAAATAACAAAGGGTTATGATACAATGGTCGCAGTAAGGTAATGGGATTACATAATGCAAATGATCACCTATAACGAGGAGGAAAGTAAAATGTTTACCTTCATAACAAAAGCAAGAACATTCACGTGTGTATACAGTCCTTGCTTTACTGTCTGCTATGGCATGTCCTTGTGTAAAACATGCCCTGTCCCCCAACAGTACAGTTGTCTGGAGGGTAGATTGCATTACACAGCAATTATATTTCCCCACGATAAACACATTACCACTAGCAGTGGCATGCAAATAGCAGAAATAGCATGTAACCAAATGCCTAGAGAAGTACCCCAGTCAGTCCTTCAATTAAACTATGTGGTGATAAAAAGTATTCACTTTTCGTTAATATATAATATGCATCAACAATTATTTTAAGTTTAATACATACTCCACCAAATACTTGTAAACCTTAACATCTTAATATCTCAAAGAAATATTGATACTCCTGAAAACTACAAATTTATTTATCTTACCACGAAAGAGCTGTTTTATTATGTGTTGTGTAACTATTTCTTAATGGTGGACAAAAGATCTTTATTTGTAAGAATAAAAACTCTCGACTGCCCCTAGCATTTGTTCCTGTAACTGCGTAACATACACAAGAAAATATGCCAACTCCAGGTATATTCTTTAAAAACATCTCATTTTGATATTTAAATCATAATTAAAATAGAGAATGGAGTCCCAAAGCTCACCTAGGCCTTCATCTTGTGATTAGTGAAGGTCAAGGGGTTCCAGTTAAATGTTCACAAGGTCTTATGGCATATTGATCAATCAAATAAATGATGCTTGCGTGACATAGAAGAAATACACATACATAGCACATAGTGTGTCTTTTGATCGAATTACACATTACATATGCAGATAGTCAATAATGTCAAGGTCTGTATACACACATCACTGAACACAGTGGAAACACGCACAAACACACATCAGCTGTTCTATAGAGAATCTCCCCTCTCTGTATCAACATCCACAATCACATATTTCTTATAATAGCTCACAAATACTTAAAAGAAAATATTGTTTTGTTTTGAAGACAACTGATGGCAACAACAGATATGGTCTTTTAAGGATCTGTTCTCTCATAATGCTGATGTAAAGACCGACTTAGTTGGCTGCTGCATCAAATACTTGTCAACTAGTATGAGGCAGTTTCTTAATCATCAAAAAACGTTTCCCTCAGCTTACGTAACAAAATACTACACTACCTCTGAGGGTTCTTATGACACTGAACTAAACAAAGTGAGGAAGTTTTTACACTGGTCAACCTCAGCTGAAGCCAAATATGTAAGTATCAAATTGTATATATTTTGTATGTTCTATTCTATAATTTTGAAGGCTTGTTTTAAGAAATGTCATAACAAATGGGTGCATACACTGAGCTGAAGTGTGGTCTAGTGCATGCTGTATCTACAGCAAGCCTACATCCCTCCACTGCCACAAGGTTATACCTCAACCCCAGCTGTCTACTGTCTCAACACTCAACTGACAAGGACCTGGCTCAATAGATACAAATGTGGTGACAACAAATACAAATTAATTTCTTCCAAAGTTTTCAAAAACAAGTAGAGGTCTTCCTTTTAAATACTTTTTAAACTTCATAATAGAAATCCTCTACAGTACTTGAAACATAGCATTGGATTGTGTATAACAAGAATACCGGTATCCCAATGTGACTTGTCACTAAGAATTGTCTACCCATGTATAGAAGATGAGCAGTGTTCATAGATACATTGAAAAACCCTATATTTTCATCTTTTCTTTTTTGATTTTTTATTGACTCTGCTGAAATTTTTCAAAAGTGAAACCTTACATTGAAAAATATACATGCATATTTTAAACATTTTTTGGAAATCAACAGTTAACACTTGTTAATTTGCCTCATGACATATTTCCAAAGAAATTCAATAATTCAAAATTCAATAATACAAGATACCAAACCAATCTGCCACTGCATTGCTTCATTATCTTCAACGCCTTAGATCCAGATCCCGTTCTGTCAGTCAAGTGTTCTCGGGTAAAAAGCAACCTCAATACACTACCCAAACCAACAAGCGATAATAGTTTTGAGCCAAGAAATACTAGTTTGGCCAAGTCGGATTTGTCAGTGTCTCTACATAACATGCAACAATACACCATACTGAGTAGGACCTGAGGGCAACATTGCACCATACACCTATACCACTTAACAAGTCTTAAGGATCCTTCATGTCAGTTTTGGTAAAAATAACATCTCTGTCATAATACTGTTGTAACATATAAAACATACATTGTTATGGCTAGATATGACATCATTCATCATGCAAAAAAGATTTACAAAATACACTTGTTTCCTGCTGTATAGAAGACCTATATCATTTGGTAAAATAAATATAATCAAGCAAATACATTTAGGTACATGCAAAAATATTCACTAAAGATATGCCTATATTTTTCCTGTAATTTGTCTGTGTGATGATCTTCTAGAAGCATCTAAACTGAAATGCCAAATTGAAGCATTGGGAATCCTTAATCAAAATTGAGTGGTATATATATTAAAGCTCCAGTCTAACACTACATAACATAGATGTCTTATGACAAGTGCATATGTACATGAATGCTGAGAAAAATACATAGCAACAACATAATTACAATTTGCATAGATTGATTAAAAAAACATGAAAATATCAGCATTCAACACATGACATCATGTCACTATTAAACCCCTGCAGATGTGAACCTTATTCCATACTGACTTGTAATCAAATGTGTTCAATATTTATTCTCTGAGCATAATTGCACATGTGAAAGATATGATGGTATATAAATCATGTTGTCGACTAGCACTTGAAAAATGTAATAAATCTGTCATCTCATGAGAAAAGTAGTAGCAACATAAGTAACTTAAAGCATCCTCATCGTGGCAATGACATCCAAGACTGGACTTGACTCTTCCCTCGTTTGATGTCGCTATGTCACTTGTACAATGGCTGTCAGCTTCACATGTGAAGAAAGTCAAAAATGAATTTTACATCTACTTAAGGAACCCAACCAGAACGTGCATGGTGCTGACAAACCAAGTTTCATCAGCGGCTAAATCTGGTATTTGAACTCAACATCAACCGAGGGACACACATTAACTTAAATTAATACAAAACCTTGTTCCATACTATGCTACTTACATCCAAAGCTGAACTCTTTGTCTTATAGTGACTGATTAAAACCACATATTGATGACTGTCATGATGGCCAACAGAGTTCTGGTCAGGTAAGGAAACCCATTGCTGGGGCTACACACTCACAGAGTGCACATCTTATTGTCACCCTTCCCTGATGATCAGATATCTCAGCACTTTCTGCCTGAACAGAACCTTATGAAATAAAGTTCACAGATCAGTCAAATTAGAATCACCCTCAGGCAAATACACATCATAATTTTGTGTTAATAAATTAAAACATTCAATATCCTAAAATAAGAAAATAAAAGTCTTTTGATTAAAACATTTCATTTAGTGCTACATAGTCTAGATTTTATCTGTCATCAATGGCAAAGTAGACTATGTGACCAAGCTTAACAAGTGTGTAAAAATTTGAAAAAAAACAATACAGAAATTAAAATGATACTATTTGTTTTGGCACAAAAACTGGTCGTCAAATAAGACCACTTTTCACAGTTAAACCAACTAACTAGAACAATCACACATGATGTTCTAATGTATAGCTTCATATCTTTAGCATGTTCCACAACATAACAATTAATCACTATTCCTAATGAATCTAAAAGAATTTAAAAACAAAACAACTTTGAGTGACCTCATCTTAACAGATCAAAAAGGATTCAGCCCTGAAGTATTGACACAGTGTTACAATGAAAAAGTAGCTGTGCTTTGAGAGGTGGCTTAGGATATATACTGCATGTCTGTCGACCCACCAGACACAGGTAATGAAACGACATGTTCCCGTAACTGACAGAAGTAACTGATGCGTTTATTCACTGTGACTATACGCTTCAGTCAACATCTTGGAGTAATGCCTTAATTGTGGTTACTGCTGTTGGGTACTTGGAGCCATCTTAGGCGATATGCAAAACAAAGTAAATATTGCTCTAGCTACACAATGCACAGTAACACCTGAGATACCTGATACTAACTGTGACACAATACTACACTAAACTCCAGACATTATTGGGGACTTTCTAATCAATTTGTTATTCAAATCCATAACAAATATTTATTGCTTGAGGATGAGAACTGCCCTATTATTCTTTACTCTAACATATCCAAGTTGATGGTATCTAGCATATCACCTTTTCCAGGTAAAACGTCTGTGAAAAGGTAATTTTAGGTAAAGAAATGTGATGCAATCCAAAGGTATTGAACAGGACCACATTTCTACAACCTAGGTGTGAGCTTCAGCGAACATCATGAACACAACTGACTGGAAGAGTATATATGGTTAGAAATAAATAAAATTTCCTTTCAAAGATGCCCAAGAAGGAAAATTATGATCCACATCCAATATGATGATTACAACAAGGAAGATCAGAATCTAAAGGATGTCACTTCTTATTCTTTGACTTGGGGCTTCCAGGAGGGGTGAAGATGTTGGGGTTTGGGGCACTGGTTTTAGAGGCTGAAGACTTCCTACTCCTCATGGACCATCGTCGTGGCGACCGCACCATCTTGGAGTCAGTCTCATCCATGTCAGTTCCAGACTCGCTTCCTGCAACCATAATAATGGTTATACTACCATGGAACCAGAGACTGGTTATCTTAGCATATCAGCTGAGATTCTTTTACGAATTATCAATATTTAAGTATTAGTTTTCTAATCCAATTTATATATGATTACTTTAGAATTAATTTTCTCTAGAAACAATTAGAATTGTGCTTAATTAAAAGATCATATCTTATCATTCAATAATGCAAATTTCTGGAGTAAATCTAATGAACAAAGTTTTTCAGGATACTTTAAAAACATGCTTCAGTAGAAATCAGATTGAGAAAAACATGCTGCCAAACAACAGACTAAACTTAAACTGAAACTAGTCAAATGCTGCATGCCGAAAACTGAGCCTGCAGAGTGACACTGATTCAATGTTACTGTACAGCCATACAACATCATGTAACTTGTACACTATGTTCAGACATAGCCACTTCACAAATACATGTTATCTACAATGCTAAATTTAGAAACAGAAACATCACCATCTACAACTAAAAAATGCAGTAATTCAAACCAAACTAAAAGTAACATTTATCACATGCATGTGTTCGTTACATTCTCAAAGATGTGCACATTCAACTGAGAACACGAGTCAACAAATGATAAACTAATGCAGAGAAACTGAAAATACAGCAAACTCCATTGAAAATTAAGGTAATTATGACTTACCATGGCCATCCCAAAGTGAAAGCATGATTCAGGGAAAAAAATAGACCTTTGCTCAACCAACACTACTTGCAGTGACGTGTTTGTCAATACTGATGAACACCCCGATATAAGGCACATTGGCAGATACCTCCGGTCTATTATGGTGACTAGCACCCTCTGATGCATCATCCAACCATCCAGGGTACAATATCTCCATTCACTTCTATAGCTTCGTTTTTGTTCAGGTGAACAGTTGACTTGCCTTTGCATGTGTTTGTGATGGGTGCCACTGGTGGGGCAGGATATGTTCACCTGGTATCATTACTATTTGATAGAGATTCATAAACAGATGCTCATGATAGGGTTGGATTTGTTCAATCGACTCTACTTTATGCAGAGATTTCTATTGGATATGAAAAGGGTTTTGTTGCTTTATTTCCAAGTCCAAACCAACTATACTTCTTTTAATTGAAACAATCATCACTCATATCCTTGATCACTGATCACTCAAACTTGTCGACTTAGATGTTGGTGGATATATATCAATGACATCTTGTAAAGTGCACCACAAAAGATTTCACTATTGCACAATTCCTTCTATATGAGACCTGGAACATATCAATCAACCTCGTACCTCAAAGCTGGCTCGTCTAAGGCTGCAAATTTGAAATTGGTTCTATGCCAAACTCATGTCAAAAAAGTGTTTTCCATTGGTTGTTTGAATCAAGTTCATGAGTGAAGAATAATGTGCACGAAGTTGGTGGTGAAGGAGGTGGAGATGACGACCTCGGAAACGAAGCGATGGTGGTGGAGGGTACCAGAGTAAGTATTTATCCTACTGAATGGAGACATGAAACACTGGATAGTCAATGGTGCCTCTGATTTGACAAACTTGCAGAAACCTTGCATTTGTCAATACGGATTAACATCACCATATGTGAACTGCATCATCCAAATGGCTGTTCTTTGAATGACAATTTATACCTTAGAGATACATTCTTCCCAAAATTAGTGTAAAAAGAACTATCTCAATTTGTAATTCTATACCTTAAAGACTCATTCTTCACAAAATGGAAGAACGTTTTGTATTTGTCATTTTGTATGGTTTCAAGTTTTCCCTTCAAACTACACGTGATGAGTTGTAGGACAAAAGGTATTACTTCTACATATCATATAGTCAGCTGGTATCCCCCCGAAACTCAAACTGCAAATGGTGTTAGTTGGACAAGAATATGTGACATAACATTTTGTCATTCTGTGTGAATTGTGATAAGGTCTTGCCACAGCATTGTTTAATCACAGACCCAAATGCAGAGTGACATCACTGATGAAGGTTCATTCCTTTCAGCAAGCAACTCATAGACTTTGATGAGAGTAGAGACAATTCATAGAGTTCACAGACTTAAGTAATGAATGGAACAGTTTGAAATTGTCCAGGACTCACTATGTGAACAAATCCCCAACCCGAGGAATATGACGAATCCATGAACTATATAAAGAAGCGCGCGGTAATGTTGAGGGCTGAACACCTATCCCTGCATCAAAAATAATACAAAACAAATAAAACAAACTTAGGAAGACAACTAACTACATCATGCATGGAGGTTATATAGTGGTGTCTTGGGGAAGCTATTCAGGGGATCTAATGCTAACACTTTTTGAGTCCAAGAATTTCAAAAAAGGCCTTGAAATATTTTGTGTTTCTTAACATAGTAGTTCAGTGAATGTGTGGGATGGTAAAAGTAAAACAAGAACCTGGAAGAAGCATCACTCACACAGTGTTTGTCATGTATGTTCACCAGAAATGAAATGATTCCAAAATGATGTAAAAGTGTTATACTATGTAATTAATAAGCAGTTGTTAAACACCGGTAAGCATGATAACCTGAATGGTGCAACAGGAGAGCCACAATACACCACTTCTCCCTAGAAACAATTCCACAGGTCAGAGGGAGAAACTAACATTTTTAGTCCACTAGTCCTTATAATTATATCATATAGCAAAACCCTTAAATATGTCAAATTTCTACTAGTCCTTATGATACCTTTTGAGCAGTTTGGCAAGGACTACAGGACTAGTGCCAATTTCTAACGCTGCTGGTTGAATGATTACTTGCCAAACTTAACTGATAATTAAATCCTGTAATTACAGTTCAAAGACTGTACAACCGACATTTAATGTTTGTTGTCTTGTAATGTTTTTTGCTGTTGGTCCCATTAACAGATGATCAAAAACAACAGATGGTTACTAGTAAATCTCCAATCATGTTACTATCTGAATCCAATAATAGACTGGCATTGTGTTCTGTGGGAGAAGTGGTATACGGTCACAAGAACCCAATCTAAACCACCATCACTCTGATGCAGCAACTACAAAAAGGAAGAAAGACAATATCAACAAATAAAAATGTCTGTGAAACAAAACAAAGCTCCACTTTGGCACTTCTGACACAACACCGACAACAACTCATCAAACAGTGACAACCCAAGTCTAGCTAGGGACAAGTTCAGGCCAGTAAATAGCATCCCGTCATCCACACTTGCCAAGTTAGGACAAACTACCTCCTGACTACAATGTATCAAAGTCATTGCTGTTGGAGCGTTGTCGTCGGAAACCAGATGGCCAGAATATGGCACCTGGCGCTGTATGGTGATGGTGAGCTACAAATCAATAAACGCTAGTCAGCATCAATGATATACAGCAGTTGTAACATAGCGAGGTCACAGTTTGTATCAACTATCATCACTACGGAAAAACTTTGTTATGGCCAGTCCTAGTTGTGACAGAGCTGCCTTCGTACTAAACTGTTTTCGTTTCATTCTCTTTGAAATCTTTGACTAGGATAGTATTTTCAAAATGACATTGACAGCTATAGTTAAAAATGTGTGTGAATTTGCAAGTCTTCTGTGAATATTTTTTGTTCTGAAACTGCATGACATACCCACTGATAGTTAATAGCCAAATAGCACTTTTTCTAGTTTCAATTCAAAAGAGAGTTTCCCTACTGCCAATTTATACTGCATTAGAAATAGTAAATGACAGGAAAATAAGATTAAAGCTAGGAGGAACCCAACTCAGTTCTTAAATGGTAACAAACAAGATTTGTTGCATATTGAATATTTTATTTTATATCACTGTTTTCTTACAAAAATCCCAGTAATAACCATTATTGATACAAAGCCACATAAGCACTGTGCAAAGATTAATGTTATAATACATGATTGATATAAAATCTCACAATCAAAATCACAGATAAGGTTTGGTATTTTAACAGTCATACAATCTTAAAATACATTCAAATAGACCAGGTATCTCTGCACCATCAAGGCAAAGATTATTTTGAATTGAGTTGATTACAACCAAACTGTTACAAAATGTAAAGATATGTAACTCAAGACATATGCCTATTCACACATTGGCTGTGACACATTCACACTGATTCACGCACACTGTCTTGGTGATGTTCTCAGAGGAACTTCAGAACAGGTGATGGATGATGGTACACCTCATATCAGAGACAGAGAAACACATACCCTGTATAACATATACAAGGACACCCTAACATCCATCCTTGCCTTGAAGTGACCATGACATTTGTAAGACGTTTACTTCCTAATTATCGGAAGCCTGAAGTTACCCCCTCCAATAAGGATTCACCTGAACATCAGCTTAGACGTACTTGTTTTGTTATTTTGATGTGTGTGTTATAGCTACATATGAATGATTTCTATACTGAATGATTAATTTCATAAATGCATCATTAACAAAAATACAACTATAACAAAATTAACAGTGCATAGATGGCATTGAAGATATCTTATGATTGCGGACACTTCACCTCCTCTAACTTTCATCATTTTTTTTACATAAGATCCTGTAGTTCCAGTCCCATTAATGTACCTTAACCATTTGTGTCATGTATGGATCCGTTCCGTCTCCGTACTTTAGGCTGACACTACCCCTAACGATCTCCAGTTTGACTAAATTGTTTTGTTTGTTGTTTTAAACTCACCAATATTCAAGCCAATGCTGCCAACATGGCCTGTAAACAATTGAATCTGCACCAGAGAGACCAGTGGGTGATATGAGTGATTTATCACACTGTTTGGGTACGATAACACACTATCAACCACGTCAACTGACCATCAGAACCCACTTAGCTGCCTCATACTACAAGCAACAGAGTGCTGTGGACCTACTCAAAGCCAAGTCTCCACAGGTGCAGTCTGTCCTGAAATACCTTAGTCCTCTAGATAAGTAACAAATACAGATGAACTCTGGATGAAACCCATTGTATTTGTCTGAAACCAAAACAACAGAATAACTTCCATTCTTTCAGGGTTGCAATCTACAATATCCATCTTGTAAAATATCTTTGCAGAGTTGGGTGAATGGACCATATATTGGATAAAATATAGGAACCTAGTACTCTCTGTAGTCTATGTAGTAGGGATGTATGTTAACATACTGAGAACATCTGAGGTTTCTGTCACATGTTGGGCAGGAGTAATGATAAATAAACACAAATATTCAGCATAAACAAATGATGGGTGCCCCGTAACAACATAGTGAACATCTGACATGATACTGTCATGATTATTGTCTATCGTATCAAGATATCCACAACTTTTAACACAACCACTGAAATATATGTCCCAATGATCTACCCCTAGTAACCAAAACTATCATTGGCTCTTAGGCCAAACAAACCAAATATGACTTTCTTGTCCAGGTCAACAAATAAACAATTCATTAATCTCTATTTCTGCTAGCCTTGTTTTGCAAGTCAGTTTACTGGGGATATTCAGCAGTGAGTGTAACATATCTACAAGTCTGTCAAAGGAATACTCATTTCAAGTTCACTCATTATTGGCTAGATTGTTCTTTCTTTCTGAAATGGAGTCCTTTTCAAGAATTACCCTGAAATCTTTTGTTCTTGTCTTAAAACTGATTTCTTTCTTTCATTCAAGTTGACCTATTTTCTAACTTGTAAGTTTGTTTTAGAAAATGTTTAAAATAAAGAATAAAATCGTTATAGAACTAAACTGCTGGTATCCACTGTTTTCATGTTTTGAGGATAAGGTGACTTTTCAGAAAATAAATTTAACCTTAAACCAAGAGCTCTGTAAGAAACACAAACAATGGTCCTGTAATTGTGAGTTTGCCACTTTGAACATTGTTTTAGCTATATCACAGCATGTCAAATTAATGTTTGAGGAAAGCCTGAAGTGACATTTAGCCCTTCTATATTTACCACTTGGGTGCAACAAATTACAGATAGGGTACAGCCAAACCAAAGATCATAATCAGGGTGAATGTAGGATTCAATCCTACGATTGTAGTATTCTGGCACACAAAAGGGACACAACTCTGCACAGAGAATTGAAAAGCCTCAAGCAACAAGGCATCATCTGGAGGAGTCCATGTCCACAAAACAGAACACTGACAATTTGTTGTGGCTTATTGACCTTCTTGACCACCTCCATAATGATCAAATATACCCCTAATCCTTTCCTCAAAAACAAATAGAGAGACTGGAATGTCATTTCTTAAAGTTTGACTATGATTGGCAAGAATGATTGACATGTGACATGCAACTGTGACAAACTATTGTCATGATCTGCAACACAACTGGAACAAGATAATAATATGTTCATGATAGTCTATGTGGTTGAAATCAGGGTTAACTTATTTCAAAAACAAAATTTATGTCAAAGTGCATGTCAACATTTTACTCTTCCGATTTCAAGTCCGCAGAATAGTTTGTTTGTTGTTGTTTAACGCCGCACTCAGCAATATTCCAGCTATATGACGGCGGTCCATAAATAATCAAGTCTGGACCAGATAATCAATTGATTGACATCATGAGCATCGATTCACACAATTGGGATATGATGACATGCATCAACCAAGTCAGTGAGCCTGACCACCAGATCCCGTTAGTCGTCTCTTACAACCAGCAGTCGCCTTTTCATGGCAAGCATGAGTTGCTGAAGACCTATTAGATATTTCTTGTCAACGATCATCCCAGAAGTAATTAAGTATAAAGGTTTGATAAATCTTCACTTGTATGCCATTTTGCTCCTGTAAACAAATTGATTATATTCTTTAAATGCCGTATGTGGATGGATGGATGGATGGATGGATGAAGAAATGAATATTGCACATAATGCTGCATCAGCAACTTTTCAATCGTTTGGAGAGCTACCTATGTTACTTGATTGTTTTCAATGAAAAAATTCTTCTAACCATTTTTGTCATTTCATTTCTCATTTCATTATAATGCCCATTGTCATGATAAAATACATGTATATTTCAGATGGGGCTAAGATCAGTGAACAAAGTCTAATACAGAAAAATGAATTATGTTCAATTCTGTTTAAAT
Source organism: Haliotis rufescens (assembly GCF_023055435.1). NCBI lineage: Eukaryota > Metazoa > Mollusca > Gastropoda > Lepetellida > Haliotidae > Haliotis > Haliotis rufescens. The sequence goes on along the minus strand of NW_025964001.1, from coordinate 546,239 downwards.
TATCTGTCCACCTCTACCTGTTGTGCCATTTTCTTTGGTGTTCAACTGGCAAACGCTTACTATATTTATCCTTATCTTAGCCCAGATGTTTTGAACTGGATGAGACAAATTCCTGGTTGTCTTGAACTCAAAGTATAGTTCCAATGGTAAAAAATAAGTTAAAGTTACCCTGACAAGTCAGAAAATTAATGCTGCTTTTACCCATGAGACAATGAGTTATAACATACAGATTCTGTAATAGCCGCTGACAATTTATTGGCAAGTAAGTTTAAAATTACTCATACTTCTTGTGTCAATGAATAATTTTCTCTTCAAGACGGAGCATGGTATCTTAATGGTGAATTATTACAGCCTTAGTACAAGTAGAAATGTATTGTACAGACTCCTTCAAAATTAAAATGAGGAACTTGTGTTACTTAAAGAGTTGTGGACAGTATAGGGCAAAACGTCCTCCTCATATTACTGGTAGAAACAAAGTAAGGTCTTTCTGATGATGTCTTATTGTCTACAGTTTACACTGATTCAGGGCAAATATTCACATATTTCTGTAGAAAACCTAGACTGTCAAGATAGCTGCCTCCCCTTGAAGCCACTTCTCTGCATGCCTGTTCACTTCAAGCTGCTCCCCTTGAAGCCAATCCTCTTCAAGCTGCTCTGCTTCTCACAGTCTCCAGGCATACAGAACACCACCAGCACATCAGGGCTGCTCACACCACGAGGTATCAAGATAATTGTCTTCTAAAACATGTTTCCATGTCTGCATAGTGAAACAATGTGTATGGAAAATGTCATCCATTTAGGTAGACAAGTCATCATTGGTACCTCTGGTTTAGATGGCAAAAAGTAGTGGCAATTATAGGGCAATGCTGACTACCCTTACAGTTTTAAAGCAGAGGATGCCAGAGTCCTCCTCCGTCTCCGTCTCCATGATGTAGGTGTGTTTGCTAGATAGCTGCATGACGTTCCCGAGTCGGTGTAGCTGCTACATGGCTGGTACACCTCAGAGAAACTGGATGGCGAGTGTTGCTGTTAACTAAGTAGCTATAAGAATATGAGGTTATCTATTCCCTTCTGCCAGAGGGCAGACTGTGCCTTCCTACCTCGGCTGTGTTTCATCCCTGTAGGCGACACCTGGCCCATAGATACTGATGGCTCGGGACTCGTCAGTTCACTCAGGCTCGTGTTGCTGGTCTCTGATGGAATTTGGGTATCCAAAACTGAAACCAGACAACAACGAATCAGTTGCAGAAGATTCACTTCACCTTAATACATGAGAAAAGCCTTACCAGTATTGAACAGTGAATGAGCAGTTATTCCCTTGACACCCACACCCCATTGTACATTCATCTATCTCAGCAAAATATAAGTCAATTATCCGTGTTATGGGTTTTCGGACGCTTAAGGAACAGTTGTAGTTTTCTCGCTAATCACATGAACAAATGAAAAACATCATCAACAAGGAGGCAGATTCTAAAAAACGACTTGGATTACAAAAGCTGAGTTCAAGCCGTCAAGTTTGACTCAACTGCTTGTGGGGCACAATGGCATTGATCTGTGGTTAGGGGAGTGAGTGAGTGAGTGAGTTTGTTTTAACGGCGCTTTTAACAGTATTCCAGTTATATCACGGCGTGTCAGCTTAATGTGGGAGGAAAAGCCCGAAGTGATGCAGGTCTCAGACGTTTACCACTTCAGTGAAACCCACGAGCACGGATATGGTGCTGACAAACCTAGAAACATAATGTGGTAAGGGGAAGTCATCTGACACATTGTCAAACTAGAAAGTGTTTTTACTCGTAAAAACATATGTCTCCCCCCACTCCCCTAACCCCCATTCATTCGTTTACTTCACGTTAAACCCCATCTCTTCATTCCCACCCTCCATTACTAAATAACAGCGACAAAAATAGAACTCCTAGAAATTTAAAACAACTAATGGGCACCACTTCAGTGCTGGGTTAATGTGTATACAAAGTTTCGCGAAAAAATATTAAACGGTTTCCGAGTTATGGTCCGGAAACCAAGCTTACCCCCATTCAGAGTCTATGTTCAAGTTATCTCCATGGAAACGAGAAGAAATAAAAATGTCAAAAATCTCTAAATAGCAAAAGGCACCACTTCAGTTCTGGGTTAATGTGTATACAAAGTTTCGCGAAAAAATATGAAACGGTTTCTGAGTTATGGTCCGGAAACCAAGCTTACCCCAATTCAGAGTCTATGTTCAACTTATCTCCATGGAAACGAGAAAAAATAAAAATGTCAAAAATCTCTAAATAGCAAAAGGCACCACTTCAGTGCTGGGTTAATGTGTATACAAAGTTTCGCGAAAAAATATCAAACGGTTTCTGAGTTATCGTCTGGAAACAAAGCTTACCCCAATTCAGAGCCTATGTTCAAGTTATCTCCATCATGTCCATGGAGACGAGAAAAAATAAAAATGTCAAAAATCTCTAAATAGCAAAAGGCACCACTTCAGTGCTGGGTTAATGTGTATACAAAGTTTCGCGAAAAAATATTAAACGGTTTCCAAGTTATGGTCCGGAAACCAAGCTTACCCCCATTCAGAGTCTATGTTTAACTTATCTCCATGAAAACGAGAAAAAATAAAAATGTCAAAAATCTCTAAATAGCAAAAGGCACCACTTCAGTGCTGGGTTAATGTGTATACAAAGTTTCGCGAAAAAAAATTAAACGGTTTCCGAGTTATGGTCCGGAAACCAAGCTTACCCCCATTCAGAGTCTATGTTCAACTTATCTCCATGGAAACGAGAAAAAATAAAAATGTCAAAAATCTCTAAATAGCAAAAGGCACCACTTCAGTGCTGGGTTAATGTGTATACAAAGTTTTGCGAAAAAATATTAAACGGTTTCCGAGTTATGGTCCGGAAACCAAGCTTACCCCCATTCAGAGTCTATGTTTAACTTATCTCCATGGAAACGAGAAGAAATAAAAATGTCAAAAATCTCTAAATAGCAAAAGGCACCACTTCAGTGCTAGGTTAATGTATATACAAAGTTTCGCGAAAAAATATGAAACGGTTTCTGAGTTATGGTCCGGAAACCAAGCTTACCCCCATTCAGAGTCTATGTTCAAGTTATCTCCATGGAAACGAGAAAAAATAAAAATGTCAAAAATCTCTAAATAGCAAAAGGCACCACTTCAGTGCTGGGTTAATGTGTATACAAAGTTTCGCGAAAAAATATTAAACGGTTTCCAAGTTATGGTCCGGAAACCAAGCTTACCCCCATTCAGAGTCTATGTTTAACTTATCTCCATGAAAACGAGAAAAAATAAAAATGTCAAAAATCTCTAAATAGCAAAAGGCACCACTTCAGTGCTGGGTTAATGTGTATACAAAGTTTCGCGAAAAAAAATTAAACGGTTTCCGAGTTATGGTCCGGAAACCAAGCTTACCCCCATTCAGAGTCTATGTTCAACTTATCTCCATGGAAACGAGAAAAAATAAAAATGTCAAAAATCTCTAAATAGCAAAAGGCACCACTTCAGTGCTGGGTTAATGTGTATACAAAGTTTTGCGAAAAAATATTAAACGGTTTCCGAGTTATGGTCCGGAAACCAAGCTTACCCCCATTCAGAGTCTATGTTTAACTTATCTCCATGGAAACGAGAAGAAATAAAAATGTCAAAAATCTCTAAATAGCAAAAGGCACCACTTCAGTGCTAGGTTAATGTATATACAAAGTTTCGCGAAAAAATATGAAACGGTTTCTGAGTTATGGTCCGGAAACCAAGCTTACCCCCATTCAGAGTCTATGTTCAAGTTATCTCCATGGAAACGAGAAAAAATAAAAATGTCAAAAATCTCTAAATAGCAAAAGGCACCACTTCAGTGCTGGGTTAATGTGTATACAAAGTTTCGCGAAAAAATATTAAATGGTTTCCGAGTTATGGTCCGGAAACCAAGCTTACCCCCATTCAGAGTCTATGTTTAAGTTATCTCCATGGAAACGAGAAGAAATAAAAATGTCAAAAATCTCTAAATAGCAAAAGGCACCACTTCAGTGCTGGGTTAATCTGTATACAAAGTTTCGCGAAAAAATATTAAACGGTTTCTGAGTTATGGTCCGGAAACGGTGGGAACGCCGACGCCGACGCCGACGCCGACGCCGACGGGAACCGTGCCAAAAACAATATGTCTCCCTCCATTCTGGGGGAGACATAATGACATGGTTGATTGTAAACAGTTCCTTAAGAAGGTGTCAGTGGATTCTGATAAGTGACTTTTCTATTTGTGAATTCCAGTGTCTGATAAATATATGGCTTTCTATGACATTTGAAATGGTGCTCAGTCATTTCTATGTGCTGAGAAAACATCACAGTCGAGATCGGTGGGGGACACAATTAAAACAATATTGGCAACACATTTTGTATCTGTAACTCCATATCGGTCTTCTGTATTTGATAATGCCAACACCAATGCCTGGGTTATTCAGGTAAATATAGCACAGTTAATGGACCTGTGAAACCTTTGTATCCTTAAATATCTGCATTTATGAAAAAGTAGAACAACACCCAAAAAGGTGACAATCCAGAGCCATAAGAAACTCACTTGTTCCATTATTTGGCAGCACTGGAGCAAAGACATGGGCAGCGAAGTCCTCGAATGTGCTGTGTTCCGTATGCTGTTGTATGATTGTCTCAAGGCACTTGGCACGTTCCTCATAACTTACTTCTGTCAAGGAGGCATGTACTGCAGTGGACGCCTGGCACTGTAGCTCACCTGCCTACAGACTCCATAGCCACTTATGCAAGAGTGAGTGAGTGTAGCTCACCTGCCTACAGAGTCCATAGCAATTTATGCAAGAGTGAGTGAATGCTGTTTAACATTTAGTATTCCAGCTTTGTCACTGTGGCAGGTAATAATAATCAAAGCAGATGCAAACCAGTGATTAAAGGCATGAGCAACGATTGACAGTGCCTGACCCCCATTTTCCATGGCTCTCACACAGAGCTTGAAGTACTGGGGGCCCATTCTGACCCTGACTCCCAAAAGGAGAAATAGCATATAGGCTCTCACATGGAGCTTGAAGTACTGGTGGCCCATTCTGACCCTGACTCCCAACAGGTGCAATAGCATATAAGCATCAGACTTCCATTATTATTGTTTCTTCTCTGAGGAAAAATTTGTTGTAAACTTAATTAAGACAAAACATGTAAACATTCTGACATTTGATGGACCTGAACTTTCACTGTACAATTTTTAAACCCGACCAAAATAATACTGATAGGGTAAAGAAGCTTTGTTTTCTTTATGAAATCAAAGGTGTGATTGTGACCTTTCCATTTCCCTTCATTACACAGAAACAAACCCATCCACTCGGGCTCAGCGTGATGCCTTTTTGGTTACAACACGTGAGGAATTACAGTCAAGTCTCGTTAATCTGACACATGTTAATCCAACAATCGGCTTTATCCAACACTAATGATGGGAACCGATTAAATCAGTGCTATTTAGACCCGTTAATCCGACAGTCTTGCACTCTGACTCTTGACACACCTGATTTGCAACGAATTACCGAAATCACTCATTAATCAGTCTCGACAGGATTTATGGCAGAGATGTAATAGAGGTAGAAGTTTCGTAAGAATCATTAATATTATCAATTCAAGCCATGTAATCATTAGACTAATGACTAGGAAAGGATACAATGAGTGAAAGAAAGGCAGTTGTGAGCGTTTGACCCGACTGGCGTTGATTGCTGTGGCTCGGACTAGACCTGGGAGGACCATGTGGTCCACTATTGCACCATCAAACAGAGGTCCAAAGTAGCCAACCTGCAACTTTACACCAAATACTCATTTAGGATCATATCTAATACTTGACATCTCATTCAGGATCCAAAACTTTCCACCTTATTCAGGATCATATCCAATACTCCCCACCTTATTCAGGATCATATCTAATACTCCCCACCTTATTCAGGATCATATCTAATACTCCCAACCTTATTCAGGATCATATCCAATACTTCCCACCTTAATCAGGATCACACCCAATACCTCCCATCTCATTCAGGATTACATCCAATACTTCCCACCTTATATTCAGGATTACATCCAATACTTCCCACCTTATTCAGGGTCTCACCCAATACTTCCCATCTCATTCAGGACTACATCTAATACTTCACACCTTATTCAGGATTACATCCAATACTTCCCACCTTATTAAGGATCATATCCAATACTTCCCATCTCATTCAGGACTACATCCAATACTTCCCACCTTATTCAGGGTCTCACCCAATACTTCCCATCTCATTCAGGACTACATCTAATACTTCACACCTTATTCAGGATTACATCCAATACTTCCCACCTTATTAAGGATCATATCCAATACTTCCCATCTCATTCAGGACTACATCTAATACTTCCCACCTTATTCAGGATTACATCCAATACTTCCCACCTTATTCAGGATCACACCCAATTCTTCCCATCTCATTCAGGACTACATCTAATACTTCACACCTTATTCAGGATTACATCAAATACTTCCCACCTTATTCAGGATCACACCCAATACTTCCCATCTCATTCAGGACTACATCTAATACTTCACACCTTATTCAGGATTTCATCCCATACTACCCACCTTATTCAGGATCATAACCAATACTTCCCACCTTATTCAGGATCATATCTAATACTTCCCACCTTATTCATGATCACATCCAATACTTCCCACCTTATTCAGGGTCACATCCAATACTTCCCACCATATTCAGGATCATATCCAATACTTCCGACCTTATTCAGGATCATATCCAATACTTCCGACCTTATTCAGGATCATATCCAATACTTCCCACCTTATTCAGGATCATATCTAATACTTCCGACCTTATTCAGGATCATATCCAATACTTCCGACCTTATTCAGGATCATATCCAATACTTCCGACCTTATTCAGGATCACATCCAATACTTCCCACCATATTCAGGATCACATCCAATACTTCCGACCTTATTCAGGATCATATCCAATACTTCCGATTTATTCAGGACTACATCCAATATCTTTAACAGAAACCTAACATAGCTAAACTCAATTCAGTTAGGACAACATTATTAGCAGAGAATATCCAAGCTACATATCAAGTAGCATAAACAAATGGACTGCCTTAAACTAGAAGGCATAAATAGCAACTTGTAAATTTTGAAACTGATCTTGTAAATCTCCACATGTTTGTTCCTTTTGAACATTATTGAATAGACAAAACTGTGCTGCCAAGGAATAAGAGTACTGAAGGAATGTGTACACATCCCGAGTCCCACCTCTTGTTTCCTGTTGATCTGTATCCTGTACAGACCATTAGGAAGGGGGTATATCACAATAATAACATCCCCAAACTCCGTGGGAATAATGCCACGTCGGTACTCCCGTACATGCTCCGACCAGATTATGTGAACCTCATCATTCCCTAAGTGACGCATCTGAAAAACAACAGCCAGACTGAGAATAACGGCCAATATCAAAGCTGTCCTACTGGCTATTACATTCAATTGTACACACACCACTTTGCATGGGACACAACACTGTATCACACTGTCTCACAGCAGGGAATAATGAACAAATGGAACAATAACAGTAACTCATTGGTTGATGTTGGGGAATATGGACAGAAATACTTGACATTTTCACACATTTGTGAGAGTGAAAATATTTGTTAACACAGAACCAGCACTATCACTAGCTTTTCAGCAAGGAAAGCCAAAGTTCTTTCTTTTCCAGAAATGGCATAATTCTAAGAAACACATCAAAGACTTGAATTGTTGATAGGCATTACTTAGAAGTTGACGGGTGACGAAGTAGACACAATTTATGGATAGCAACTACTTTATTTAGTGTAAAGGCGACGTTTCGATGCATAAATTGTGTCTACTTTGACATAAAAAACTAATGTCTAGTATTGTCAGTCAGTCAGAGCCATGTAAAGAGATTCAGGACAGTATTCTGTCTTCAGAAGGCTACTTGGTGTTCTGCTGTAAGGGTCTGACCTTGATATGTCTGGACTCGTCGTTGCCGGAGGGTATCCGAGTGGACACATGGAACACCACCTCACACGTGGAGTTTGCATAGTAGGGTGCTGTGTCCCCTGTGGTCTTGTTGGCCTGCAAGCCACCCCTGAAACCCTGGTGCGTCTCCAGGTCCACCTGACACACGCACAAACATTGTCATTTACACACACAGCGGAAACCACAACAAAACAAGCATGGAAAACTCATATCCCCCGCTAATATGACATGTCAAGTTGTGTGCAATGCATTAGCTGCTGTGAACTATATTCACTGGGCCTTTTTGTAAATGGCCTAATTGCAGCACTAAAAAAAGTTATTACTGGTGTTGTTTTGCCATCTGCAGATTATGATAGAATATGTAACTGTATTTGAAATGAGTAAGGATGAGACATATGGACAAACAACTTCTTTATTACAATTAGGAGCGATGGTTTCGGTGTAGGTTCTAACACTGTTATTAAGCAAGTGAAGATCAGTTACACTGTTATATTTGTAATGAGTTTGTGTTTCTGCATGAAGTTAGTCAGTGAATGCAACAACCGTGTCCATGACACTTTTGGAGGAACATACACACAAGCAATGCAGAACATACCAACAAGAAAGGAAATGTATTCAATACTGCAAGATGACATTATGTGCCAAGTTTGGTGAAGAAATATGGTACGTTTTTCAAGATATGCTCCGGAAACTAAGTCAAAGTCAGTGCCATGGAAACTCGAAAAATTATTTTTACAAAAATCCCAAACTATCAAAAGGCACCAGTTCACGACTAGACCTATCTTTGTGCCAAGTTTGGTGAAGAAATAAGGTACGGTTTTCAAGATCTGCTCCAGAAATGAAATGTGACGGACGGACGGCACCCATTCCTATTTCCCCCTTCCACTTCGTGGCGGGGATAACAACACTGAAATGTCAGCACTGTATTGTACACAAGCATTGTAGAATCGATACACACACATGGAGGTAATATACACACAAAGCATTGAAATGTTCACACATTATCATTAGTAATGTTATGTACACACACAATGAAATCCTTATTGAACTCACTGAACATATTTGACACGTAACAGTAGATTAATTACACTCAAATGTAGAATAATCCACAGTTCTACAAAATTTCTGTTTGCAATTTTAAAATTCTTCTTCCAGAAGCTGAAACTCTATATATGATTTGGTTACCTCCCATCCAAGGCCGGCTACAAACTCCTCGAATGCCTTGCTGGCACCTGAGTTTGAGAGGATGGATATCTTATCTTCCTGGCCCTCCGCCACATAGATCACAGCTATCTTGTGTGTCTCACGACTGTGAAGAGAGATGTTATCATAACAGTCAACAACCATTTTGTGTGTCTCACGACTGTGAAGAGAGATGGGATCATAACAGTCAACAACTATTTTGTGTGTCTCACGACTGTGAAATGAGATGTTATCATAACAGTCAACAACTATTTTGTGTGTCTCATGACTGGGAAGAGAGATGGTATCATAACAGTCAACAACTATTTTGTGTGTCTCACGACTGTGAAATGAGATGTTATCATAACAGTCAACAACTATCTTGTGTGTCTCATGACTGGGAAGAGAGATGGTATCATAACAGTCAACAACTATTTTGTGTGTCTCACGACTGTGAAATGAGATGTTATAACAGTCAACAACTATCTTGTGTGTCTCATGACTGGGAAGAGAGATGGTATCATAACAGTCAACAACTATCTTGTGTGTCTCATGTCTGGGAAGAGAGATGGTATCATAACAGTCAACAACTATCTTGTGTGTCTCATGACTGGGAAGAGAGATGGTATCATAACAGTCAACAACTATCTTGTGTGTCTCATGACTGGGAAGAGAGATGGTATCATAACAGTCAACAACTATCTTGTGTGTCTCATGTCTGGAAATGTTGTGTTACTATAATGTACAAGTGTTCACATTGTTGTGATAGAATGCGATCCTTGCCAAAGACTCCAACTACTGCCAGTCCTAGCTATCAAAAGGCCTATCCTTACGACACCACCATTCATCACACTTACCACATCTGATTATCCAGGTTCTTGAGTTCCCGGAGTAACTTGTCACTTTTCTTCATCAGGTCAAAGTGACATCTGGAGAAACATATCCACTACTTCAGTAGGAGAAGAGAAAGGACCACCCTATTCTTTCATATTACTATAGTAAATGTTTCATGGTACATGTACTCAGAACATATCTGGGGTACATATCTGTAGTACTCAAGCCGAGAACGACCCAGTTAACCTCAGTTCTACGATTAATACCACTAAACATGCATCTGACAAAGTTTTTATTCTGCTGACCAGAAATAAGTACAATGCTAAAATCTCATTTGCTGCCACTTTTCAACATACATAACTTATTTAAAATACTATAACTAAAACCTGTTGCCTGTTTGTTTTCACAATTTCCTGCCTACTGAACATTTCGAGGAAATGAAAATATATGCTTGAAATAGAATTTTTTGGTAAATAAATATATTCTGACCTTTTGACTTGAATTTTTGGGCCCAAAACCCTTTAACCCACCAATCAGAAAAGTCTTGCCTTATGACAGTGACAAGAGCACTTTGTGGAAGGGCTGAGATGTACAAACCTCTTCTCCCAGGACAGTAGCCCCATCTGGTTGAGGACGAGGCGACACATCTGGAAGGGGGAGACGGGGTCCTGGATGTCAGCTGGCAGCTGTGGCTTGGCCAACATGCTGAGGAGGGGGAGGAGGACAACACCATGTTAGCTCTTGCTACCTCATACCACAACATTTCAGCAGAAAATACACATGAACAATCTTTTCACATGTTGGTAGGCTGTCCAAAAATCATTCTAACTTGTCAGAGTTGTTAAAACATTAAAACTTCACTTGAAGAGTCAAGATAAAAACTATTGCTCTCTGCTTTTTATAATTATTAGTTAATACAGTGTATATAATAAAATTGGCCATAGAGAACAAACAGTAATAACAAACAACTTGTATTCCGTGTAATAGTAGTGACTTGTATAGCTAGCTGGTTATGATGAAATGCTTGATAGGCATTACTAAGTTGACGGATGACAAAGTAGTCACAATTTATGGATAACAACTTCTTTAATACTAAAAAGGCGACCTTTAGGTGTAGATCCTTATACCGTTAACAACGGTATAAGGATCTAAACCTAAACGTTAACAACGGTATAAGGATCTATACCAAAACGTAGCCGTTAACAACGGTATAAGGATCTATACCAAAACGTAGCCTTTGCAGTATTAACAAAGTTGTTATCCATAAATTGTGTCTACTTTGGTTATGATGAGTTCAGAGCTGACTGTACAGCTTACTCTGAAACAATCAATGACATACAACAACAAATTATAATGAATTACGACAATGTCTTGTTATCACATTCACCATAACCAAGGTAAGGCACAAAACATGACAACATCTGAGGTATTACAATACTTGTCATAGTTGTGTTGAATAGAAATGTACAAAAATAAACAGAAAGGTTGAAAAATGGTTGAAAAATGAACTAAGCACATCGTTATACAGAAGTAATGACCAGTGCATAAGCTGATGAAATAGAGTGCATTATATAAAAAATAGTCCGTGTCACAAATCTAGTACAAAAACACCAAACATTAGACTAAAACTGCCTAGAACAATTAGTCATATTCAAAATTCCTATTTCAAAATAATTGTAAAGATGTGAAGAAATATCAAAGGTCCTACGATGAAGTAGGCTCACAAAATAATGGAAAACAGTTCACATGTGTCTTGCAATGGATTGGAAAAGTGTTTAGAATTAGTAGGTTAAAATATATGTGGGCATTAAATGTGACACATCAATTCCTTCATTCCTGCGAAGTGTGTGTGAGAGATTAGAAGTGAACACAACAACTCACAGCAAGGCTCATGGGCAACCCAGATACCTACCCGTACATCGGGACTACCTGCAACGCTTGTCTCAAACAGTACACACAAGTTGTAAGTATACAAGGCTAATACTCACCAGAACTACAGACGATTTCACTTAAACCTTATCAGCTAGAGAAACGTTTTGCTATGTAGTTTAACAGCAATGTCCACTACTTTAAGCCCATGAGCCATGCTGCAATTTAGGTTTCCATGATTTTGTAAGCTGACAGACACATTGAGAGGCTGGGGCTACTTCACTTACTGTCCTGTCTCCAGCCGCCTGAACAAGAGCAACCAATCGTGCTGTTAGTAAACTCATGGACCAGGCAGGCAGTCAGTGTAATCAACAATACTACTGCTTCAGTGCAACTTGAGTTGGGGATTCTATGGTTAAAACAACATTTAACTTCTGAGGGGAGTGGTACTGTGTAGCCTATGGAAACGCATGTACCAAGGTTAAAACAGGATATCTTTAACAGACCTGTGTCTACATGTATGTACCTAGGTTAAAACAGGATATCTTTAACAGACCTGTGTCTACATGCATGTACCAAGGTTAAAACAGGATATCTTTAATAGATCTGTGTCTACATGTATGTACCAAGGTTAAAACAGGATATATTTAACAGACCTGTGTCTACATGCATGTACCAAGGTTAAAACAGGATATCTTTATTAGATCTGTGTGCCAATATATGTATTGATGTTAAAACAGGATCTCTAAAAAGACCTGTGTCTACATGCATGTACCAAGGTTAAAATAGAATATCCTAAAAAGACTTGTGTCTACTTGTACGTACGAAGGTTACAACAGGATATCTTTCAAAGTATTTTTGGAAATGTATGTACGAAGGTTAATATAGCATATCTTTGGTGGTGAGCGAACAGCATTTGCAACTGAAATACATGTACAATAGTCCATATTTGTGTTCACTGTTATCAGTTTTATCCGACTGAGTAAACTGCAGCATGTGCATCGGTACAATACATAGTTGACATCACATCGGTGTTGTCCTATAAACTTCAAGTCAAACTAACATTAGATTAAAAGTGAAAACAATTAGTCATAAGGCATTGACATTTGAAAAAATGTGGGCAGGTGTCTTTTTAGTTTAATATGAAACAGTGTGCTGATCAGGTGAATCAGGCAATCCTGTAGGGCTGTAATTTCTAGTTGAAGCAGCGATAGAAACTACCAGTTTTCGTCCACTAGTCCTGATAATGATAACATATAGCAAACCCCTTAAAAATGGCATATTTCTACTGGTACTTATGATACCTTAATTATTGGGCTGTTTGGCAAGAACTATAGGACTTGTGCCATTTTCTAATGCTGCAATGTGAAACAGTGTGCTGATTGGGTGAACCAGACAATCCCGTAGGGTTGTAGTGTTTAGTTAAACGTGAAGCAGTGTGCTGCCCTGAACCAGACAATGAGCAATTTGTCTTTCTTGGAAAAACTTCCGGACAAATTTTTATTTTTCAAGGTTTTTCTTTTTGAAGAATTTATTTCATTTTTTTTATCTCAGACCTCTCTCCCCACCCCAGATTATGAAATTATTGGTCCCTAATTGCAATAGTTCCAATAAAGTTCAAGAAAATCATCACCACTACATATTGTTTTAGGCTTGACAAGCCAAGTTACCAGTGTCAGATCTACCTATGTACAGACAGTGAGCAGATCTATAGTACATGCCTGACATGTCAAATGTCTGCTGTAGTTTAAGGTAACGGATCATATCTCTTGAAATGACCTGTAATGCCATTCGACCCTGTTATGTAATGCATCATGCCGTATTATCATCAAGTCTTGAGATACCATGACACAAGCCAAAAGTAGTCTCAAATGCTAAACCAGATCAGTTTCTCTGTTAGTTTCATGCACATTCTGCAAGCACCTTCTAGTCCAGGGAGTGGAACTCTGTTGATCACAGCACAGAAACATATCCCAAACAGACAATCATACAGGAGCACTCATTTGTCATCAATTTGTTTGAGACATATGTTTGTTAATACTATACATACTCCCTCACTCCTAAAGCCTAGAGATCACCATCATATACACTGCCAACAAAATCTGCATCACAGATCCAACCATACCATCAACACAGACCCAACCAAACTCACATCACAGACCCAACCAACCCCTCAACACAGACACTAACCAAACTCACATCACAGACACTAACCAAACTCACATCGTAGACCCAACCAAACCCACATCACACACCCAACCAAACCCACATCAGACACCTAACCAAACCCACATCACAGACCCCAACAACACCTTCATCACAGACCCAACCAAACCCACATCACACACCCAACCAAACCCACATCAGACCTCATCACACATCCCTAGCAAAATCTTCATACAGACCTAACCAATCCTCCGTCACATATTCCCCAATTCCCTGTCTCATGGCATCTCACCTCATGTCCAACTTGTGTTTGTGGTAGTACTCCAACTCGGCAATCTTCTGCTGTAGCACCATGTCTGTCATCATTGTCTCGGCCTGCTCACCAAGTTCTTCTGGGATGGGTGCCGAGATGTTCAGAGGGTTGCCCAGTCGGAGCAAACACTCAGGACTAGTATGACCAATATACCGCAGAAGCTGAAAGCATCACGTAACCAAAAGTCATGACAGATTGTAAAAAGATATATAAAAAACAAGTAAGAAACCATCCAAGTTCTAACTAAATCTAACAATAGAGATGCCAATGATATACTAATGTGTTAATAAACAAAATATTCATAAACTAAAGGAAACGCACTGCAAATCAAATCAAATCAAATGCATTTCTGTGATGTCAAGAAAAGTAAGACTCACATCATCCAGACAGTCCTCTGTCTTTCCATTGTCTTCTGCATGAGGGAGGTCAGTGGGAGGACGTCTCGGTCTGACCTCGGGCACATGGATGTCAGAGTCCTCCTGGATGATGAGTGGTTCCAGTTCCATATCCGTGGTCATCGTCAGCAGCGTCTGAGCATCTGAAGCCACAACAGAATAATCCGCATCATCCAAAAAAAACGACGAAAAATTTATATACCGATCATTTTATACATAGCACTACAGCCAGGACTGTCTAACTACTTACAACTAACACTGCTCCATAACAGTGCTACATTAATCAGGAAATGGTTAATCCATATGATTTCCCTGGGAATTGGACCATGAGTATCAACAGGGTTACACTGTAGTATGAATCCCCAAGCCCTATATTTGTGATACATATCCCATCATTTTCACAGGTACTGGGAGAGTTGAGTCAAAATATTTGCAAAAATATTATGTCTTCAAATACAAATTACTATACTGATCAATACATTGAGTTGAAAAAACTGGAACTTTATCTTGCTAGAATATTTGTGCTGTTGTATCTAGAAGGTTGGTTCACCAACACATACATGCAAATTCTAATCCATGACAATACTTAATCCCTAACCCCACAGGTGCTTCATAATGATTGCTTGTACACAGTGAACATGGCGCCTCCACTTACTGTGTAGAGATGAGCCCTTCTTGCACCAGGGAGGGCTGTACAGAACTGAGCTCTCCCAGCAGTACTTGCCACTCAGGTCCCGGATCACCACCCGACACACCGTGCGTGCCGTGGACAGACCAGCTGTCACTCCGCCCCCTGGGGCATCCTAGGGTAGGGAGAACATGCAGGTCACCCATCACAATGTCCATACACAACACAACCCTACACTGTTCAAACTATGCAGGTCAAGGGGTCCTTGTCATACCGTATTCACTTGACAGAGCACCCTGCTCCAATAAGTGCCCCCTGAACAACTTCTAGACCGATATGTACTCTTCATCAACACCCCTACTAAAAATTGTGTATATTACAAATTGTTTTACAGAAAACAGCTTTTTTATGTGTCTCTCGACTGGAAAGAGTTGTGTTATCTATAACAGTTAACAGCTATCTTGTGTGGGTAGTGGCTGGGAGAGGTTATGTTATCTATAACAGTCAACAGCTATCTTGTGTGGCTAGTGGCTGAGAGAGGTTATGTTATCTATAACAGTCAACAGCTATCTTGTGTGGCTAGTGGCTGAGAGAGGTTATGTTATCTATAAGAGTCAACAGCTATCTTGTGTGGCTAGTGGCTTGGAGAGGTTATGTTATCAATAACAGTCAACAGCTATCTTGTGTGGCTAGTGGCTGGGAGAGGTTATGTTATCTATAACAGTCAACAGCTATCTTGTGTGG
Source organism: Haliotis rufescens (assembly GCF_023055435.1). Classification (NCBI taxonomy): domain Eukaryota; kingdom Metazoa; phylum Mollusca; class Gastropoda; order Lepetellida; family Haliotidae; genus Haliotis; species Haliotis rufescens. Next base: position 530,066 of record NW_025964001.1, on the reverse strand, counting down.
CTAGTGGCTGGGAGAGGTTATGTTATCAATAACAGTCAACAGCTGTCTTGTGTGGCTAGTGGCTGGGAGAGGTTATGTTATCTATAACAGTCAACAGCTATCTTGTGTGGCTAGTGGCTGGGAGAGGTTATGTTATCAATAACAGTCAACAGCTATCTTGTGTGGCTAGTGGCTGGGAGAAGTTATGTTATCAATAACAGTCAACAGCTATCTTGTGTGGCTAGTGGCTGGGAGAGGTTATGTTATCAATAACAGTCAACAGCTATCTTGTGTGGCTAGTGGCTGGGAGAGGTTATGTTATCAATAACAGTCAACAGCTATCTTGTGTGGCTAGTGGCTGGGAGAGGTTATGTTATCAATAACAGTCAACAGCTATCTTGTGTGGCTAGTGGCTGGGAGAGGTTATGTTATCTATAACAGTCAACAGCTATCTTGTGTGGCTAGTGGCTGGGAGAGGTTATGTTATCAATAACAGTCAACAGCTGTCTTGTGTGGCTAGTGGCTGGGAGAGGTTATGTTATCTATAACAGTCAACAGCTATCTTGTGTGGCTAGTGGCTGGGAGAGGTTATGTTATCAATAACAGTCAACAGCTATCTTGTGTGGCTAGTGGCTGGGAGAGGTTATGTTATCTATAACAGTCAACAGCTATCTTGTGTGGCTAGTGGCTGGGAGAGGTTATGTTATCTATAACAGTCAACAGCTATCTTGTGTGGCTAGTGGCTGGGAGAGGTTATGTTATCTATAACAGTCAACAGCTATCTTGTGTGGCTAGTGGCTGGGAGAAGTTATGTTATCAATAACAGTCAACAGCTATCTTGTGTGGCTAGTGGCTGGGAGAAGTTATGTTATCAATAACAGTCAACAGCTGTCTTGTGTGGCTGGTGGCTGGGAGAGGTTATGTTATCAATAACAGTCAACAGCTATCTTGTGTGGCTAGTGGCTGGGAGAGGTTATGTTATCAATAACAGTCAACAGCTATCTTGTGTGGCTAGTGGCTGGGAGAGGTTAATTTATCTATAACAGTCAACAGCTATCTTGTGTGGCTAGTGGCTGGGAGAGGTTATGTTATCAATAACAGTCAACAGCTGTCTTGTGTGGCTAGTGGCTGGGAGAAGTTATGTTATCTATAACAGTCAACAGCTATCTTGTGTGGCTAGTGGCTGGGAGAGGTTATGTTATCAATAACAGTCAACAGCTGTCTTGTGTGGCTAGTGGCTGGGAGAAGTTATGTTATCTATAAAAGTCAACAGCTGTCTTGTGTGGCTAGTGGCTGGGAGAGGTTATGTTATCAATAACAGTCAACAGCTGTCTTGTGTGGCTAGTGGCTGGGAGAGGTTATGTTATCAATAACAGTCAACAGCTGTCTTGTGTGGCTAGTGGCTGGGAGAAGTTATGTTATCAATAACAGTCAACAGCTATCTTGTGTGGCTAGTGGCTGGGAGAGGTTATGTTATCAATAACAGTCAACAGCTATCTTGTGTGGCTAGTGGCTGGGAGAGGTTATGTTATCAATAACAGTCAACAGCTATCTTGTGTGGCTAGTGGCTGGGAGAGGTTATGTTATCAATAACAGTCAACAGCTATCTTGTGTGGCTAGTGGCTGGGAGAAGTTATTTTATCTATAACAGTCAACAGCTGTCTTGTGTGGCTAGTGGCTTGGAGAGGTTATGTTATCAATAACAGTCAACAGCTATCTTGTGTGGCTAGTGGCTGGGAGAGGTTATGTTATCAATAACAGTCAACAGCTATCTTGTGTGGCTAGTGGCTGGGAGAGGTGATGTTATCAATAACAGTCAACAATAACAGTCTTGTGTAGCTGAACATCTCAAAGCAATCAGTCAATACCTCGGCCCACTTGCACAAAGCGATCTTAGCGCTAAGATGATCATAGCTCACATATTTTAACATAGGCTTACAATTATCGTAGCACTAAGATCGCGTTGTGCAAGTGGGCCCTGGACAATCACAATACCCTTAACAAATGTCAAGTAGTATATTTTGGTAAAGCTGAAGACAAAGAGGTAATGATGGTGACTTACCACTGCTGGGAGTTCAACAAATGAGATCAAAGCTCTGTGGTTCACAACAAAGAACTGAAACAAAATAATCAAACCTGTGTCACTTTCGGAAGGGCAAAAGGAATCACAATAATTCCCAACAAATACAATGTTAATATGAAGCGAATAAAGTGAATACTGTCTATCACCAGAATCAGCACTATTCCAGCTATGTGACAATGTCCTGCAATCCTCACAATCAGCCACGTTGCTGTGTCGGACCACCCAATCCTCTTTAGCCATCTCTTCTGTCATGCAAGGGATACTGGGTACATATTCTACACCATGATCATCGCAGGGAACATCATACTTATATACACAAGAATATGCACACAAGGATGTGGTACCGTTGTTGAGCAACATTCCAGCTCTATGACCACAGCCTGTAAATAATTGAGTTTGTGATTATATTGTGAGCAACGATGCACATCATTAGAGTATGATGACACTCAATCAACCAAGTCACCATTTGTTTCTCTCTTACAACCAGCATAGTATGCTGGAGACCTATTCTAACCAGGATTAAACACTAGAAGATAGCAATAAGTTGTGCGTGAACAGTAATTCTGTTATATCATGTGTCGGCCAAATATGAAAAGGGATACAGGAAATGTAGTGCTTAGGCTTGAGTTACTCTCAGGCTAAAGATCACGTAGGCAAATCTGGGTTTCGAATCAATGACAAACTGATCCTGGCAAGGCAAAGGGGCGCAACTCTACACAGCCAATTGTGTTTCAGAATCAGCCGTTAAGTAAGCATGTGTTTCTACCTGTACATTGGGAGCAGAGAAGATGTCTGGCTTCAACTCCTCATCCAGGTAGTTGGGTATGTCATGGTGTTCCTGGACGTTGGAGTTGAGGCGGGCGGCGCCCGAACCCATGGGGAAGTGGTTCAGGTGGTTCACGAGGTGGGTCATCATCTGGAGTGAGTTAAACTTTTACATCTCATCGTCAATATTGCAGTCATATCGCGATGAGAACAAGTTAGTTATTATTGTCATCTTCTGGAATCAAGGTGTAGTCACTGATAGTCGGGAACATCAGCAAAAGTACAGTACACAAGGCAGCTACCAGGCTTGCTTGTTGATTATTTTACACCATTAGTGGATGGTATGTAGTTTCTGTTCTCAAGATCACTTCAGTCTTTGTTTAGATGAGCAAAGTTTTTAAACCATTTCAACAAGATTTGGTGTTATCATTCTTATGAACCTTACCGTTCTTGCTGCCAATTTGACAATGTCAGTCTCAGGTTTCCTTGGAGGGTCTGTGGTCTTTGGCTGGTCTGTGACTGGTTCTGTGGGGCCATCGTATGTCATCTTGGGCGAGCCGCCACTGCTGGTGCTCTGGTTGTCCGTAATGTTGTCCATGTCAAGGTCCTGGATGAAGTCGGCCAGGGACTTACTGGTCCGGGACAGGGAGGCCGCACTGTGGCCAGTCACCGCACTGTGGAGGACCTGAGTCAAACAGGAGGTGAGGTGAAATGGGGTTTAAGTGAGTGAGTGAGTTGGGTTTAACGCCGCTTTTAACAGTATTCCAGTTCTATCGGGGCGTGTCACCTAATGTGGGAGGAAAGCCCGAAGTAATGCAGGTTTCAGATGTTTACCACTTCAGGAAACCCAGGAGCATGGGTAAGGTGCTGACAAACCTAGAAACATAATTGGGGCAAACCAGGATTCGAACCCACAATCATAGGTTTCTGGCGTGCCCAAGGGACGCAACTCTACACAGCGAATCGCGGAGCCTTAGACGACTGGGTCAACCGTGCCCCCGAAATGGGGTTTAAAGTTGTGTTCACGATTATTGCACTCATATAGCAACATGCATCGATGTGTACATGTGTGTACATGGCTGCTTGTACTAGGCCCAGGCTAACTGAGATACCACGTGACAATTTAACATCGACACCCTGCTCAGACACAGTATACTGACCGAGCCGACTTGTCCTTGTTTTATCCTCTGAATGCCGAGTGCCGGGCAGGGTAACAAGTACAATCTTTCAATGTCTTTTGGAAATGATGTGGCTGGGGATTGAACCACCGACCTTCCAAACCAACTCTGGTGGCTAGTGTAAATATAGGGTGAGGTATACGGTTTGAAAATGATATTTGTTCCACTGTGCTCCTTAATCGTAAAACCTACTTAACATGAGGCAGTTCAGTTTAGCGTGTTCACATAATCTTTATACATTTTGCAGGACCCACTGGACCCTGAATAACGATAGTGACTGATTAGTGAACACAAGGACATACCCTGAACACCTTGTATATACAGCTTCTCTCGGAATCCGTGGTCTCCATCAGCAGCTGCATGGGGATCTTCAGGCACCACTCCACCATGCAGAACATCATGGCCACAATCAGCTACAGCAGGAGAGAGCAAACATGTCATGAGTGGCGCCATATGTAACAGCATGGGGCATTATGTTGGAATCCAGGTCGAAACTTTTTACAATTATTGGTGAAACCCATGAGTGAAAGTACAGTGCTGACTGACAAAACGTGATAAAAAAAGTAATGCTGGGATTCGATCTCTAAAACAGGAAATCCTGGCAGCTTAGATGTCACTGCACAGGAAATTGTGGTCACAGCAACAACAGAGACAACAGGACCAACAATGGCCCTTAATATACCAAGACTGCCACTTCAATAAATAGTTTATTAACCAAGTGTATAAAATATCATATATTAGCAATAAAAATTGTATTATGCGAGCAATTAGCCAGCATAATACAAATTCTTTAATCCTGACATATGGTATTCACAATGTGGAAACACGAGGGTAATATTTCTTTGTCATATAACATCATTCTTAAATAATCAATTTTTAAGATGCTATTTTACTCACTGGAGTAAATTCAGAAAATTATGAATACAATACTATGCGTATGAATACAATACCAGAGTGAACCACCCCAAAAATTATGTGCCAAATTATTTGAAATCAATGTTCGTGTACAGAAACATCCACACACCGAAAAAACAACCTCTAAACGCATTACTTTGAGCAAGTAAACATTGTATTCATGCATGGCACTGGAGTCTATCAAAAGTAGTACCCATGAGGTGACCTCATTTGTATTTTATTGGATCGTGTTTCAAGTTTCGCAGATTGGAATATATTGCACCAATCTATCCATTATATGATAAAACACATTATCATATCAGTTTGTTAATTTTGATAGAATGTGTGGAAAAATATCTTTGATGTCTTGTGTACATTATGTGGATCCAACAATGCTATTGCCATTTGTTGAGTTGTGACACAGATACAAGGGATGGTCAAGGACTCACTCGCTTCTCCTCCTCTACACTAGATGTTTCTTGAGCTTGTAGCAAGGACGAGATGGTCTGGGCAATAAACTGAAACCAAGAGGAACCAAGCTATTTCACCATGTGTACTAGGGCTGTTACGATTCACTTGCATATTCAGTGAATCAAACCGTATCTATTCATGAATATTTATGAATATGCAATCATGTGCATTTACATACCATGTACCTAAAAATATCCATAAGAACATATTATATGCATAGATTTCTTCAAAGACAACACTCTTATAATATTTGATTTGACACTACTGTCGTCACTGGTCATCGTCATATTTGAGCAGATACTAGTAACTGGATAAGTGCAGTATATAAATGTATAATATATTAATAATTAACAAAACATGTCAAATAATTCACTGAATGTAACAAACAATACATCAACTGCTGACTTGTTATTGTATTCGTGACTATATATTCGTATTTGTTACCCAATATTCACGATACTAATCGTATTTAGCCTCAGTGTATTCGTTGCAGCCCTAGTGAATATAACAAATAATACATTAACTGCTGACATGTTATTGTATTCGTGACTATATATTCGTATTCGTTACCCAATATTCGCGATACTAATCGTATTCGCCTCAGTGTATTCGTTGCAGCCCTAGTGAATATAACAAATGATACATCAACTGCTGACTTGTTATTGTATTCGTGACTATATATTCGTATTCGTTACCCAATATTCACGATACTAATCATATTTGCCTCAGTGAATATAACAAATAAGATGAATTTCTATTTGTATTCTTTACCCTATATTCACAATACAAATCATATTCACCTCATAGGGTATTCATTACAGCTCTAATGTTTACATGAACATAGTTAAAGAAATAAGTTTGATACATCATGGAATGATAGGAATATACATTCTATAAACATATTTGATGACTTCTGGCTGATAAAAACTGAGAATTAAACATGTGGTAGTTGATCTTTCAAAACAGGGCAGCGAGCCACCTGATACAACGTACCTCCACGATGGTTCTTGGTAGTGAGGGGTAGTGTGTCAGCAACACCTCGCAGTGATCACAGAGCAACAGCAGCATGTCCGAGCCCACTTTGGCCACCTTCCTGTACCCACACTGAAACAAGACACACCCACACATCAGGAACATGACTCTAATATTAGAAAAGCCGAACCAGACATCAAAATCAGGTTTACACCACATTTTAACAGTCAGCTGTTTTGTTTGTTTTTGTTCGTTTGTTGTTTAACGCTGCATCAGCAATATTCCAGCTATATGACGGCGGTCTGAAAATAATAGTCTCTGGACCAGACAATCTAGTGATTGACATCATAAGTATCGATCTACGCAATTGGGATATGATGACATGCATCAACCAAGTTAGCGAGCTTGACCACCCGATCCCGTTGTCACCTCTTACGACAAGTATAGTCGTTTTTTACGGCAAGCATGAGTTGCTGAAGACCTATTTACAGTCAGCTGATCATCATGCACACATTACTGTCTCACATACAGCAAACATCATCTGGCAACCCGGTCTTCACGCAAGTTTAACCTGAACAATATTTCAGTTATATCATGGCATGTCAGTTACATGGGGTAGGACTGCATGAAAGGAGGCAGGTCTTAGCCAAAGCTGATATTGTGAAAATGGTTTAACATGGTTCAACACATTTATATAAACTCTGAAAAAAAATAATTGCAATGCCACATCCGAGCAAACAGTCTGAACAATTTCTGAAGAAAATTGAATATTATATATAATAAGGTTAGCATAAACAGTCAACATAATTGTCTTGTAGAGAAAGGTTCGATATCGATTGATAAATAAAATGAATGCAATGACAGTAAGCACCGAGTGCTGGGAGATGCTGACACAGTACACAAGCTACACCCATGTATCTACACGTAGTTACAACACAAGACATCTTGGACACGACGGCATGGAGGTCCATGTGCCACACTACCACCTCTACCTCAACGTGTGGAACATGAGCAGCCTAATGAACCAAGAATTGTGGAAATTATTGCAATGAGACCTTTGACTTTGTTAATACAGACTGATTTTGTCTGTTCATTGAACTCGATCCGAGTACATGTCCATAAATTTATTTTATTCTGATTCCATCTATATCCGTTGAAGTTTCCATTAAGAAACAAGACATCTCTCATCTGGGGCTAAAAAACAATATACAAAAAATAGTGCCATGGCAGTGTAGCTCACCTGGATATGCAGTCAAAAGTTTAAAATGTCAACAAAGGCAAAGGTTTGCATCAGTGTTGATATCAAAACATATTCTGCATAAACACTAAACTCTAATTATTTGAACTAAATATAATGACATCATAATGAGAAAAATAGATGCCAAGGTTCAGCTTCCTCAGAACCAAATATGCATTTTAAGAGAATTTAAGAGCATGGTCAAAACAAGGTAAACAATCATAACATCACAAAACTTGAAAGTATGTGGTGAGCCACACAAACAACACATATACCAAATGTCATTCCAATTTGGACAAATTGAACAAAATGGTTGAGTAGAGGGCCAGAGTAATTTTTAGCTTCCAGTTAAAATGCAAAGGACAAATCAAGGAAAAACTTTACGATTTAGCCCAAAAGGGTACATGTGTGGTGAGTCCCACAACTAACTACATATCGAACAAATTTCATTACATTTTTAACACACAAGGGCTGAGTAATGTCAATAAATAGTTGTTTTTTTCAATATGGCTGCTGTGAAAGCCATTTTCAGAAAGGCAATTGGGCTGTCATGATTAGTGGGAACAATCATGTGAAGTTTGTAGAATTTTCCTATTCGGAATATTCTATAAGTAATACGTTACCACTGTTATACCGAGGCTGTTGTCTCCCACAACTGCTGCTATAGCGAAATCTACCACAGAGATCTCAATTACCTCATGCAGCACGTGCGTAGCCACCTAGCTGCCATGTGACACCCTTCACTCTTGTCTCCTGCGAGAGCAAGTGCTCGGGGGACGGACGGGCGGGCAGCAGCCCAGTGGTAACGTATTACTTATAGAATATTCCGAATAGGAAAATTCTACAAATTACATTAAGTAATACGTTACCACTGTTATACCGAGGCTGACTACCACAGTAGGCGGTGGGGAGCACCTACAACCCGAATCCTGACTGCTAGCGTTCCTTCCTACCAGCGGAAGTAAACACCAAGGCGGAAGCACTCGATGCGCATGCACCTAGCTAGGCGTTACCCTATAGGAATACCAAAGCACTGTCAAGCGCATACCGTAAGGCTCAATCGTCATTGCCAAAACGATTGGTGACTCCAAACGGCCCCACTGGATAGGTATTTCATCGCCGCAGCGGATGAGAACACTGTATCCGCGTGAGCTTAATCTTAGATCAGGTTAAACAGTCGAAAAGAGGGAAATTAATTTCATTCAGACCGTATATCCCAGAGCAAGCCTACTTAAAGTATGCATTAGGCGCGTGACCTAATTCCAGTATTTGTAAGCATGCATCACAAGGTTGGGATACACGACAGACAATTAAAGACATAATTGTCAAAATACAAATAAGGACAAAGCACACAAAAAGCCGCCCTCACCTGTGGTGTGAGTGCGCTGGTTTGCGGGACCCCAACTCCTGTACCCACGGCAGTGGGAACATTGGAGTAGACCCAGATTGACCACCGTGCAAGGTCAGACGCCTGAGGAGTTCGGAATTGCGCTGGGCACACCCCTTAGGTGCCCGCTTGCGCCGCGATCCGCGGGCCAAGACGGTGCACACTCTCCACGACGGCATCAGCGACCTGTTTGAGGTAATGATTGGCAAAAACCGAGTCAGAACGCCAGTAACAACCTCGTAATATTCTGCGAACAGAGATATTCGAGTGTAGGGCAAATGTTGCCGCTAGCGCCCTGATCTCGTGCAGGTTTGACCCCGCTACCGGTAACCCCCGAGACCGGTACGCCAGATTGATGACAGAACGAAGCCACAACGCAATCGAGTTGCGAGGTATGTCAACCGTGCGATTAGGGTTACACGATATGAACAGACGGTCACGCCCTTGTCTACGTTCATTCGAAGCCTTAAGATAATACTTAAGGGCCCTAACCGGACACAGCGCTCTGTCCTCAGTATCAGCAGGATGTAAGATTTCTTTGAGTGATCTTACAGTGAATTCTCTCTCCGTTTGCCCGACTCTCTGATTCTTGGCGACGAAGCCCATGAGCTGGCCCAGGCGGACCGCTCCTTCGTCACCCCTATCGAATCGTACCTTGGCGACATCGAGTGCATGAATTTCGGATACACGTGCCGCCGTGGCAAAGGAGAGGAGAAATGCTGTTTTCCAAGTCACATGCCGGAACGAAGCACTATGCAAGGGTTCATACGGAGCTTCCGTAAGTGATTGCAACACTAGCCAAAGATCCCAGGCCGGTGCCCGAAGGCGGCCCTTCTTAAGATCGTGCTGTTTGAAACCCTTGATAATACCCCGTATCACCGGCTCTTTGGAGAGACTGGTACCCATAGCAACGTCCCGTACCGTAGCAACGGACGAGACATAGTTGGCAATGGAACCCCCGGAGAGTTTCCGGGTCTCTCGCAAGTGAGACATGAAACGAGCAATATCCTGCACAGATACCTTATCTGGCGAATGAATGTGATGTTTACAACACCACTTCGTGAAAATAACCCAACGTGCATTATACACCTTCTGGGTAGAATCACGATGCATACTAACGTATGCCCGAGACGCCCGGCGAGAAAAAACTTTACTCCTCAGACGCTCGGTGACAACATCCACGCGTGCAGATTGAACTGCCCTGCGTTTGGATGAAGCTGACGGGTGTGAGGGTGGATCAAGATCCGGTCTCACAGGCAGTGGAAGTGGCGACTGCGTGACCTGGGTCAGCAAGTCGGGGTACCACGATCTGTTCGGCCACATGGGCGCGATCAGTAACATTCGACAGCGAACTCCTCGGAGCCGGCTTAGAATGTGTGGTATCAACGCTGTCGGCGGGTAAGCATAAGCGACCAAGCCCGTCCAGTCTAACGCGAGAGCATCGTGATCGATGGCCCTCGGGACCGGGACTGGTGATACAAACAACGGGAGTTGATTGTTGAACCGCGTTGCGAACAGGTCGACCATCGGACGACCCAAACGTTCGCACAGCCACTGAAACACTACTGGGTTCAGCATCCACTCTGTGGGGCTCGGATCCTGAGGCCTCGATAGAGCATCGGCCAGTACGTTCCGCACACCTGGGATGTGACGGGCGCGTATCTGGCACGGGACACTGTCCACCAGAGCGTAAAACTCGAACGTGAGATCGAGTAGCGAGTGACTGTGGGTTCCCCCCAGTTTGTTCACATAGGACACTACCGTCGTGTTGTCGGTCGCCAGCATGAGCCGGGCGTCGACGAGACGATGCTTCCAGTGATTGACTGCGTTGATCACTGCCTTGAACTCGAGACAAGTGATGTGAAGACCTAGTTCGTCTAAGCACCACAGCCCCGAGCTCACCTCCCCCTCTAGATGGGCGCCCCAGCCCACTAGAGAGGCGTCTGTATACAGGGTCAACGTGGCCCGGTAGGGCCGCATAGAGACTCCTGATAAGACAATGTAAGGGACCGTCCACCACTCCAGATGCGGTCGGAGCCGATCCGGGAGGGCGACGGTCGCACTGTTCACCTCCGTTGCTAACAACTGGATTAAAAACCGTTGCAGCGGGCGGAGTTGGAGACGACCCCGTGCGGTGCAGTCCTGGGCTGATACAAGTAGCCCTAACAGCTGTTCCCAAAAGTGAACAGTCTGTTGCACCGCTAAGACTTTGGCAATCATCGCCTGAATTTTGTGCCACCGGTCTGGGGGGACAAAGAGGCGATGGGACACCGTGTTGAACCGACCTCCGATGAACAGCAAGTTCTGAGAAGGGGTTAACTCGCTCTTGGGGAGATTGATAATCCACCCAAATTGCTCCAAGAGCCGACGTGCGAAATCGAGATGGCGTGACAGGGTGTCCGTCATTCGATTTGCTACTAGCGAGTCGTCCAGGTACGCGAAGTACCGGACACCCCTCCTGTGGAGGAACCCCACTATGGGGGTGGTTAACCGGGTGAACAGCCAGGGAGCGGACGTGTGAATCATTCTGAGTTCGGCACTGTCCTACTTGGGAACGAGAAATATCCTGGAGTAAAACCCCGGTGTTATTTCTGGTAGAGCTAACTCCCGTACTGCCCCTTCTCCACCAACCTGCCGATGGCATCGGCGAGGATGGGAAGATCGGTTTCCGAATCGAAACCTGCCAACGGGGCAACGGTGAGCGGCGGATTCGCTTTGAGATCAAGCCGATAGCCGTACCGAATCGTGTTGACCACCCACGGGTCGTCGAACACTTGTTCCCAATTCTCCCAGTAAGTCTGGAGTCTGGCTCCCACTGGGGAAGGAGAGGGGGCCCTGACAGGTTGCGACAGGCGCAACTGTCCAGGGCCAAGTGACTCGGGTTCGCCTAAGGGCCAACCGAAGTTGGCGCTGTCGGCATACGAACCCCTCCAATGAGAGTCACCTGGAGGGGCCCTTGCCGTCCGTCGACGACTTGGGCTTCCCCCAGTTCCCCGTCTTCCCGCGAAAGGGCAGCTGATTGCCCATACCGGAGCCCTCAGGGCGGGGCTACTTCCCAGAGGAAGAAGAACCCGACCCCTTAGACCTACCGGCCGCAGCAGCCTGGGGCGCGCTCCGGTTAGGAGCGGCACCCAGGCGCCTATGCAGGGACCCAACAAGAGCAAGTGTGTGCCGAGAGTCCTCGGCAACGTACTCCAGGGAAGCATTTAAACTGAGCAGGCAGTTGTAAATGCGCTGGTCACGGTCCGTGGGAGAACCTTCGACCAGACGGGCCGCTGCAGCCAAGTAAGTGTCTCCGTGAGACATGGAGTGCCGAGCGAGGGCGTCCAGCTGGTGCAAGGTAGCTTGCGTTACCGTAGCAGCCGGTGGGGCACGGACACCCAACCGCTCAACATGGGCCTCTGCGGTAGGACCAGCCTCGGGAAAGGCAAGGTCATGTACCGGGAATAAACCCTTTCTCCACGACGTCGGAGGCAACGGGAGACCCCGACCGGAGGCCGCCGCGAAGGCGTTCTCCAAGGAAGGCTTGAAACCGCGCAGCAAGGTTGATGCGGGGAAAGCCGTGTCGGAAGACTCATCGTATACCTCGGAGGAACCCACAGTCGTGGATTCCCCGCGGTACCGGCCGGGGCATGTCCTCAAAGAGGTCATAAACCATGGCCACGCGGTCCTAAACCGATAGCGGGAGCAACGGTTCGGGGGAAGGACCGGTGACCACGGGAGCCGCCGCCGTACCGGTGGACCCCGCGTCCGACCCCGCGGCCACCGAAGTGGCCGGGGACGGAACAGCCAGCGGCCTATCCTGAGATAAGGCCGCCAGCTTGGAGTCCACAAGTTATGCAAGTAATGCAGCGACGGAATCCCCGGACAGCACACGGGCCGCCAAGAGATCCGCCGCTTTACCGGTGGACCCCGCGTCCGACCCCGCGGCCACCGAAGAGGCCGGGGACGGAACAGCCAGCGGCCTATCTTGCGATAAGGCCGCCAGCTTGGAATCCACAAGTTTCGACAACAATGCGGCGACGGAATCCCCAGACAGCCCGAGGGCCGCAAGGGGATCCGCCGCAGCCGAGGAGGTGGTACCCGCACGGGGACCCCGACCGGACGAACCGGCCACCACAGGGGTGGAGACGGACTGTACGTACAGCCGGTACCGCTCAAAATCCGCAGGCCCCAGACCTTCGCACAGGATGCACCGGGTGTCCCCGCAAGGAACCCTGCACCGCGGGCAACGATCGTGGGGATCCCGGGACGACAAAAACTTTCTGCACACCCCATAACTCCGAGGAGCAGGGGTAGAGGGGGTGGATACTGGGGACATATCCATGTCAGACATTGATTGTTTGCTATAAACAAAGAACAAAACATGGTTACAACGCACGCACCACAATGATTCACAAACGAACATTTTCACAAGAAAATAAACGAGCAATGTGAACATATAACATACACATATAACTTTTATTAAAGAAATAAGTTATGTTAACCCCCAAAACATACAAGAACAGGGGAAACGTAAAACACAACGTGCATACGCGAACCCCGCAAGTATATAGAAAAAAGGGCGGGAAAAAATTTCCGTTTGGCGGGAAATTTATAACCAAGCGTAGCTACCGCAACGCCCCATAAAAGCACAGTTTATTAGAGAATAAACTATAATAAATATCACCAAATCTTCAAGGAACGCTTCAGCAGGAGAAAACACGTCTTGCTAAGCAGACGAAGGAGACAAGAGTGAAGGGTGTCACATGGCAGCTAGGTGGCTACGCACGTGCTGCATGAGGTAATTGAGATCTCTGTGGTAGATTTCGCTATAGCAGCAGTTGTGGGAGACAACAGCCTCGGTATAACAGTGGTAACGTATTACTTAATGTAATTAAAGCCGCATTGGTTCCAGCAGTTCTGAGAAGATGTTTACCATGGAAACCAGACACCGGATGACAAACGCCAGACAAAAAAGGCCATGACATAAGCTCACTTGACTTTCAGTCGGGTAAGCTGATAATATGTATTAACCTTTGGTCTGAAATATACCATGTGGACAGACAAGGTACCATTGTATGTGTTCTACTGGGGCTAAGTGATGTTTGAATGTTGAAACTCTGGATCCACAGTTCTACATATGGAAGGGGAAGACAACAAGAGATCTCTCGCCATCTTGTACAATACCCCCTGGGGATTATGGTACATCACGTTTGTTGTAAGAACCAACCCATGAGAATTATGTCATCACACCCAACTGACATGGATTATTTCCTGTTTATATTCACCGTAGTTTGCTGGAGTTTTTCAAACTGGCATGACACAACACTCACTCTCTGGTGTACTACTTCTGCAACAGTGTAGGTGCATTGCTGGGTGGTGGGTGTGCACAAGAACATTTCAGAAATTTCCACAAGTCCCTGTCAGCACGTGAGCCTTTATTCATAAGATCTTATCGTACCCAACGAAGGCACACACTGTCAAATAGTGTGGTATTCAAAAGGATATTTATAATTACAAAGAATATAGCTATCATTTTGTAAGAAACCTCATACACATCAGATGACGGAATCTTAATGTCGTGTCAGGTGCTTATCACATCACAACTGGGAGTCCTGTGACGGTCACAAGGCAGATTTAATACGTCTGATTAAATTAATTCTCCGAAATTAAGTCTTGAAACTTGTGAACTCATAATTATTAATTTGTACGTTTGTCACCAACAAGCGAGTGTGTGTGCTGGATTTAATGAACTGGATGTTCGTGTACATAACCTCGACCCTGGGTTGTGTACAATACAATACCATTCAGCTCCTAAACTCCCATACACACTGCTAGTGACACACGCAACTCATAACACAACACAGGCTCTTAACTCATCAACAAATTACTTCCATAACTTGGAACCAAAACAGTTGTGTATACAATGTAACTGTTGGCGTGCAGGTATTGCTATAGAGAAGGAGAAGCTTGACTGTGCTGTTGATGTCATGCAATGAATGACACGGAGTCGGTGCAGCGTGGACGGGGAGGAGAGATGTTACCTTGCTATTCACATCACTCTTTTGATGGTAGCCTTTTGACACGTGTGGTTTGTCACACTCCTGAAGAAATTACTGCAGTGTCTTTAATGTTCACAATACATGGGACACAACTGTAGGAGGCTAGTTTCTGTATAGTTGCGTTTAGAAATACATAGTTATGATAAAGTAACAATAAACCACTGTAAAAGTGTACACTTTTAAAATAAGCCAAATAAATACATCCATGATAGCTGGTAAGGAGGCCATTTACAGAAAATTAGAGTATCATTCAGTTCAATCAGCTTTCAACAAAACATTACATGCCACATTTTGATGACACACTTAAATGAAAGCTTATTTATTCATAAATCAACTTGGAGAGAAATAAATAAATTGAAAGTTCAACAGGAGAGTACAGGTATCAGATTCAGATTCACTTTATGCTTTGAAAAGCACTGTATCAACAATGCCTATCATGCACACACGTTACTGTCACAGTACACGTACAGCAAACAGCACCCAGCAAAGTCGACCCTGTTTTCTGTGAAACAACATGCTGGGATGGAACTTAACACTCATCCATAGGTCCGAATCTCGAAGGTAATTACCTCAGGCTGATAAAATCATAATTCTACTGGACAGTAGGGCCTGTAAGTTTTTTTACACACGCTGTAAATTCTCTATCATTCTCTCAGATTATGTAAAATCGCTGCTCCAGACATTTGGCACAATTTTCTCGTCTTTCGCTTTCTTGTACTGAATAATGTACAGAATTTCCGAATTCACTCGCTAAATATTCAAAATAGTCTTAATATCTGAATATATTTATGGCACATTAAAGATTGGAATTTGTAAGTATTCTTATTTTAAATGACTAGTAACCTTTTTCAGGGCTTGTGGGCTTGTTTGGTTTTTTTAGTTTATTTCCATCATTGAACATGTCTTCTTCTAGATGCTATATAAAAGAATTAAAGGTCTCATTGTTTATCAAAACAATTTCTGCCCATGGATGGGAAAATCATTTGATAATGGATTGTGATTAGTTGTCGGTAAATCCAAGTTTTGCAAATTGAAAGGGTGGACCTGTTATTTTTACAACTGTCCCAATACAAGCAAATATTTCAATGAAACATTTTTGTTCTTCAAATATAGTTAAAGTTATCTGCAGTTTGAGAAAACTGAAGGACCAATATTAGCTTGATCATAGTGTCAAAAAATATTTGTATTGAGTTTTCGTGTTGAAGAGGTTTCATTGTAGTTTCCCCATAGAGATCAAAATGTTATTTATCTAGGTAGTCCACAGACTGAATAGTATAGTTAAGTCCTAACTTTCCAGGACCCTATGCATGAAACCACATATAATACCAAAATGTCTACCACCCACATGTTTTTTAACATGACATCAGGGCCCACTTGCACAAAGCAACCTTAGCACTAAGACTACTGTAAACCTATGTTAAAGTATGGGAGTTACGATCATTTTAGCGCTAAGAGCACTTTGTGCATATGGATCCTGAAAAACAGGTACTTAAAGAAGAGACCCACCTCACGAAGTATGGATGAAAAAGATGCTACAGGACCCACCTGTCACTGTGCTACGTGTGCCTGAAATTGTGTTTGTGACACAGACTTATGCCAGAACTTGATATGATAGATAAACGATGCATAGTTAGTCTTGAACCGCAGACAACAGGTGAGGAGTCAGGGTTACCTTTAACGCAGTGAGCAGGACCTGGACTCCTTCCTTCACCTTGGAGTGCTGGGTGCCGTGGGTGAGCTCCTCATACAGGTATATTCCAACACTACTGACAGCGATACATCTGAAACACAAGCAACATATCATTACTGATCGGAGATATCTGGAGAAAGTGGATAAACTTTGCTTTAGTTTTTAGCGAAATGATTTCCCTAATAGTTCGGAAACATGGTACTGGTTATTTCACATCAATCTAAATCTCTGGGTGCCATTGTACAAAACAACCATGGCGCTACGACAGTCATAAGTCTATTTCAAGGTATGGGAGTCACCATGACCTTAGCTCTAAGATCACTTTGTACAACGGCTCCTTGATGAGAACAGTAGTGAAATCAAAATTAAAATGAAACAGCAGTATATAGTTCTACATTTTAAAAGTAGGACATTTTTGTCCTGCAGTGAAATGGAGTGATGAGGGTTGACACAAGTGACAACAATAATACTGCAGCTATACAACATCCTGTTTCAAAGTAAACCTGGCCTCACCTGGCCAGACCAGCTGGCTCTCTCTTTCCTGCCTTCAACAATAAATTAACAACCGTATCCTGAAACAGAGCAACACAAGTTACTTGCATCCCCGAGATATCCAAGTGTCACACTTATGTAACAGGGATGAATTCAGTGACATTATGTTGTGTACATAAATGCATAACTAAACATTTTATTCTCATTTCAGGTTCTTATGATCTGGTAGACGACCTGTTTATTTATTTATTTATTTATTTATTTATATATATATAAAAGTTACAATTAGTTATCAGTCTGGCTGCCTCTTGTTTTTATGTTTACTGCACAGTTCTGAGTCCAACATTTAACTTCACTTTAAGGGTACAAGGAAGCGCTGTACACTTCTACATTGCAAATGACTTATCTCATTTTTTTCCACAGCATGTATTGTTTCATAAATAAAGGACTACAATAAACTACTGTATGTAGTATCATGAACATGATAAAGTATTTGAGAAAGTGAAATATCAATGTACTGTTCTTACCATTGTACTTCTTGCACCTCCTATGGTGTAATCACTTTTGTTATTCATCATATTTTTCCGAATCTTTTGTTGTTTTAATATTCAAATTCAGAATGCAAGTTGCTTTGAAGAGTAATCTGTTTAGTGTGGAATTCTTCATGGAAACTGTTTTGGTTTTTGTCTTGAACTCACCTTCATTTCATTACACTTTAAAACAGAAATATCTACAGAGTTTGGCTTTAAAACTGGCAACTCCAGGAAATGATTAGGAAAGCACAACAGAGCACCAAGCACAGACACAGCCTCAGAACGTGGGGGCTGAAAGTACACACAGATCCACAATGTTAGGAAATGTCCTAATATACATTTTTCATAATAAAATCAGAGACGTAAACACCAGTAATGATTGAGGTTTTCCGCCGCTTTTAACAATATTCTAGCAATATCATGGAGGGGACACCAATAAACGGACATCACACATTGTACCCATGTGGGAAATCAAACCCAGGTATTTGACATGACGAGCAAACACTTTAACCACCAGGCTACCCCACTGCCCCTCACACCAGTCATGTTAGGACATTATTGATATATATACTTCATAATGAAATCTGTGATTTGCCATTTTCTAAATTAATCAGAGCCTTGGATACTTGGGACTACTTTATTTATGTCTAGGGATCCGACAGGCTGTGAATCGTGGATTTGAAGCCTTAATCAGGTAAGGGACACAATCCTGCACAATGGACTGTAGCACCATAAGACTACTGAAACACCTGTGCACCCAGTGTTTCATGTGTTGCAAAGATTTCAGTGTTTAAACACAGGCTGCAATAACATGCCCTGTACAGGCAACCTATTCATCTTGACGACACTTATTTTGTGAACACGTCGCTGCAGTTCTAGCAGTTGGGCACATGTTTGTTTGTTGTTAAAAGCCACACTTAGCAATATTTGAGCTATATGACAACAGCCTCTAAATAATCAAGTGTGGACCAGATAATTAAGTGATCAATATTGTGAGCAACGATCCACATCGTCGGGGTGTGAGGACATCCATTTGATCGCTTCTTACAACCAGCATAGGTTGCTAGGGACCAATGTATACACGATGTGAGTGTGTAAATTTGGCTTTACGCTGCTTTTAGCAATATTCAAGGAATATCACGGCAGGGGACACCAACAAGGACTTCACACATTGTACCCATGTGGAGAATCGAAACCAGGTCTCGGTGTGACGAGCGAACACCTTAACCACTAGGCTACCCCATCACCCAATTCTAAGCCGGAACCTGCACAGGGAGATGCACATGGGAACAACTCACCGCTTTAACATCAACAGCTGAAATGATGGTCCCTGCTGCATGTACAAAATCCATCATGAGCAGTAGGTTCCCGGGAAGTGGAAGAGAAAAATACTTGGGTCCGCTATTTCGTACCAACACATTTATTACATCCTGAAAAGAAACCTTAAAACAATCAACCAAATACAATCTGACTTGTAACATATAAATAAATAACAAATGTAACTTTATATTACAGGTAATGGACAATTAACATCAGATTTCACCCTTTTCTTTCTTTCCTTTCTTCAACCAAGGCAATCTGGGGAACACGGCGTGACCCGACTTACGTGGGAGGGAGGGGAGGTTGGGGGAGCGGGGTACTGACCTGGTCAACAGCCACCAGCCCGTGGTGCAGCACATAGTAGAAGTGGGACAAGATCTCCTGGGATGGCGTCACATCGTGATGGCGGACCAACATCTGACAGATCAGCTGATAGGCCAGCAACTTGCCCTTCTTGTACTTGTTGTTCAGAGTAAGGCACTGAAACACAGGCAATGAACACTCATGTCAATGGCCAGGATGATATGCAAAACAGGTTTGGCTAATCTCATCGTGTGGTTAATACAGTCAAACTCCACATTCTAGAACCTAGTGGGATTGTATTCCAGACAAAGAGGCATGAACATCCAGGCAGATCAAGTAACAGTATTATAGATACTCACAATACGATTGCATACACAAAGAATGAAGAGCCCAGCATGTTTATGCAATGATTAATTGAAATGTATTTCGTCGGCAAAAATCAATAACAATTGGGACAAATTATTTAGCATGTACATGTCCCTCATTAGGCATAGCAGCAATCACTATTAAGCCTGTCCACTTCACAAAAACAACAAGTGCCACTCTCACCTCAACCTTGTTAATTCATAGCTTTGAGTTTGCATCTCGAATGCGAGAAAAGCAAGCAAATATATAAGTTCGGGATATTGATACATTTGAGATACCAGGGTTCGATACATTGAGGTTCGACTATACATTGATTACACAGTAACAGTAAGTACAGATCTACTGAAATAGACCCTACTACAACATACTTAAGGAGAGATTTTATGGTGTAATCCTTTGCTTTGGCATGTTTTGGGCATGATATATTTATGTGATATACATCTGAATAACGATGATATACAGGAAACAATCGAGCAAGATCAACTTTCTGAATGGAACTCTAATCGCCCAAGCTGGAGAAGCGCATCTTTTACATGAAGTAAACCATGGTTACTGGGGTAATGATGGTTTCCCTCTCTGACATCCAGTGCGTGTCACCCAACTTACCTCAAACAACCATGTAGCGAAGATGTGGTGGGGTGGTATCAACTCTGGCGGGGGTGGGGAGGAGGTATTGTCCTGAGTCACACCCAGGTTTTCACGCATCTGACGAGAACATTGTCACAGGGTCACAACCAGTTGTTACGGAATCATGATCATAATCAAAGTTTTTTCATGATTTTTGACAAAATTACTGTTAACAATACTACTACTCTATCGCAATATGAGAAAAGACCGTATATTTACATTTGAGGCCTATGAAGCATATACTACTCAGAAACACATGCTTTATACTGTTAATGATTGCATCATAACAGATCCTTACATTTTTTTAAATGTTGCAGTAGCTTGTAAATAGACACACAGCTGGGAGATTCGTCGTTGTTTTCAACCCACAACGTAACAGTAACAATGTTGGTATCTATTCAGGACACTATCAGAGTTACCTCCCTTAGTTTATCAACAAATTTCCCACAATCCAACTTAACCTTGGACATGTCAGATGTGTTCAGCTTTGATCATGTTGACATTAGACCAATCAGGAGAGGAAGTATATATTGTGACGTAAACAAGGCAAAGGTCTTCATTGTACTCATGCGATACTATGTGTAAGAGAGTGAACTTTGTTTTATCTCACAGGTAGCAATATTCCAGCTATGTCAAGGCCGCCTACAAATAGTCCATGTGGGTCAGTCAGTGCCAGCAATGACCTACAGTGTCGGGTACAATGACACATCCTCAGCCTCAGCCTCAGCCTCAGCAGGTGGCTTCTGTGACAAGCAGGAGTACTGGGGACCTAATGTGCCATGGTAATGACTGCGAGATGGTTAGAAGACTGCCTCACCCTTATGAGCGTCTCGGCCAGATCACATAGATAGTCGAAGACGTATTCGTGTATAACAGGGTCCTGTATCTGGTTGACATCCCCAAGGCATCCCAGCATCCTCCGCCACAACACCACTGCGACATCTGGCATCCAGCCAGACATAGCGCCACCTGCCATCACACTCTTAAACTCATTCAGGGAATCTGAAACACGGAGGTAGTGTGTATTGACACATGTACATCAGCATTGTCTTGTTAATTTGGACACGGTGATACCAGGTGACAGTCACCAACACAGGAATGCTGTCTATCATTATACTCTTCAACACCCACGCCACCTTTTAATTTAGTCACAAACTGAATTTCAACAAATTCCTTCCTGACACATCAGCAGTATTCCAAGACAATGTTACTACAGCCGGCAAAACACAGCATAGTGTACCAGGGCTTCACAAATAAGCTGGTCTACTGAACGTTGACCAAAAAATCCTAAACACAAGTTGTCCCAGTGGCTAAATAAATATGTGGCATGTCAATCTCCTCCTTATTATTTCATTGACAGATTAATTGATACAAAACTGATGAAAAAGATGACAATTACTGAGTTTAACCATGGTTTAACATGAATTAATAGGTGTGGGTGTCAGTGTTTTGTGTAGGAGTGGGTGTGAGTGTAAGTGTGAGTGTGAGTGTGAGTGTGAGTGTGAGTGCTTGTGTGAGTGCTTGTGTGGGTGTCAAGTGTTTGTGTGGGCGTTGTACTTGTAGCGGGTGTGTGGGGGGAGGGGGCATGGGCATGGGCGTGGGTGCAAGTGTGGGTGTGTTGATGATGGGTGTTGGGAGTTTGTGTGTGGGCGTGGGCGTGGGCGTGGGCGTGGGCTTGGGTGTTGGTGTGGGTGTTGGTGTGGATGTAGGTGTGGATGTGGGTGTTCAGCAGAGGGTTATATCTCAAAGTGACAAAGTTACCAGTATACAACAAGGTGTAACTAGAGGTTGCCATGTCAGGTGTTGGTTACCTCGACTGAGGGAGGTGTCTTCAGGTCCTGCCACCATGTCGATGTGGAGACTATCACGGTCAGGTGTGGGGCTGTCTTTATGCTGGCTGTCTGAGATCAACTCCACGGAAGGTGATGGCGTTCGAGAGCCAGACTTGGACCGCACTGACACAGGTGAGGGTGTTCTTGATGCTGGATGTGACAAAGCATACCATATACAACATATTGTAAGAATAGACAGCTACATACAGGATTCACCAAATCCTGTTCCAGCTACACGATCTGCTCTAAAAAAAACATCCCAGTAATATGAATCACCCTGCAAATAACAAACTAGGCTTACAGTTGTCAGTGTCAAGTATGGCGCAATGGATGAAAATATTTTCGTTTTCAAAGCTAATTTTCACTACTAATTAGTGTTTGGTGTAACAGTTTGGTGTAACAGTTTGTTAAAGCAAACATTTTAAGGTATGAATCAATATTTTCTACTTTGTGTAGGACTGTGATCAATACTTGTATCGAGAAGTAAAATATTGCGATCCACCGATCATCCCACCACTATAATCTATCACTATATAATCTTAGTGTGAAACAAGATGTAGGTACAACATGAACAACCGGATGTGACAAGTTGCAAACTTACGCCGCACTACTGTCTCTGAGTCCGACTTCTCCAGACTGATGCTATCGGCGCTGAGATCAGAGTGTCCGTTCTCCTGACTGAAGTTGCTGAAGCCGCTGGCCACACTGGCTAGTTCCGCTGTACACGTGGCTGTGATGTCTGCCACCTCGTGGTCCTCTATGGCAGCCGAAGCTCCTGAAAGGGAGACTGAATCATAAAAAGCATTTAAAGTCACTGTTAATACTGTGAACCTTCAAAAGTACAACTGTGACAAACTGATTTCTAGCACATCCTAGGCTTCAAACAACATGCACTGGGGTCCTCCTTCCTGCTCCTTGCTGATGAATGTAACCATTAATCTAGACAAGTAAACAGAGTCTCACAGAGAACATCAGGTACATGACATGGCTCGAAGCAGTCAATGTCAAAAGTAAGCTACAGGAGAGTTACAATTTCCTATTTCACAAAAGTTTGGCTACATACTAGTGTTACTTGGCTTGTGCTGAGAAACACAAGCTGTTTTCCCTCCATGAATTCATCAAAGTTTGTGACTTGGCAGATAAAACTCACATTGGTCAATATATGGTAACTATTATCACTGCAACCTGCACTGTTTAAAAAAACCCAGATAACCGAAGCCCCATAACCAAGATGTCATTATCTTCTTAAAAAAAAAACAGCACGAGATATTGAAAACAAAATACTCAAACCTCATGTTAATATTATCTTCTTAATATGACATTCAATAGAAGTAAATTATGGTCCTTGTGCTGCCACGCCCATTTTTGTAGGACCATGATCTGGAAGAAACTGATGGCCTAACACTACAGCTGTTGTCCTCACTGCTGTGAAGACGACCACAATCACATTGAGCAGCTACAGGCTAGACACCTCCTACACAGATATTGCACTCAGAGAACAGACAGGTCAGACAAACCTCTGTATGTCTTATCACTGATGATATTACTCTTAAGGCTAAGGCTTTAATTTTTGTGTCATTATTAAAGATAAATCCGTAGAGGGGACCAACATATTTCTTGTACATCATCTTCTTATCATAAAGTGCACAGGGGGACCCTGGTTCGATTCCCGACATGGGTACAATGTATGAAGCCCGTTTGTGGTGTCCCCTGCCGTGATATTGCTTTAATATTGCTAAAAGCGTTGTAAAACCTCACTCACTCACTCGCTCATAAAGTGCACAGGAGTTGAAACAAACAATGCACGATTATTTAACCAAAGGAACCGACTGAATCCGGCCTAATGCCACTTCAGAATACACAAGCTTCAGTGAGTGAGTGAGTGAGTGAGTGAGTGAGTGAGTGAGTGAGTATGATTTTACGCCGCTTTTAGCAATATTCAAGCAATATCACGGCGGGGGACACCAGAAATGGGCTTCACACATTGTACCCATGTCGGGAATCGAACCCGGGTCTTCGGTGTGACGAGCGAACGCTTTAACCACTAGGCTACCTGACCGCCCCCACAAGCTTCAGATTGATATGAACACTTAAGGGTTACCTGATCCCTTACCAGTGAAATTGAAGAGCCAGATATAGGCAAAATAGGCAAAGGAGACTTATATTACTCAATAATGAAAAAACCCTCCCAGCAATCTGAAGCAAAGCTAAGAAACAGTGACAATGAACCCTGGTGTGTCTGTGTCCATCTGTCCTCGTCTGACGACATACCTATAGGGTCTGCGCCCCCACCATTACCTGGGGCCGCACATGCTGTTATGCTGGACTTCCTGCTAGACTCACTAGTAAAGCTGGCTCCTGATGGCGTCAGTCAGACACAGCAGGCAGGCAGGCAGGCAAACACATGCAGGAACAAAAACAGGAGAAGAAATGCTAGTCAGTTAGTCACTAACCATTTCAATATCTTGCTTTGGAAACATGTCATATTTCAACTCTCTCTAACATGTCTAAGGTCATGGGGCCTTCGTATGTTGATAATTGTGAAACTGTGATTACAATTACAAAACAATCATCACACTGCCAATCTGAGTTATTTCATAACTCTGTATTATTTAGGTTCTTTCACAAAGAAATACATGTATGTATTTACAAAATGTGTATTTGAAAAGGTGACATAAAAAGAAAGCGTTATTGAAGAGACAGATAAGAATACTGTGTATACAAGCAGAACTCTAAGGTGACGATGATCATCAAAAAGGTGAAAAATATTTAACATTGTTTTTTATTTTTGATCAAACAGAATAAATTACAGAAAAAAATTAAAACTAGATACGTAACGCAATTTGTAAAATAAATCTGTACTGCCTATGTAATGCTCTTTGTGGTGCTACCATGTAAGTCTGGATACAGATTTAACTGCCTACACATCTGAGCACCTACACCAACTACTCGTCGACAAAAAATGTGAACCGAGTGTAAGCCATGTGATGAAAAATATGTCATGCCAACTGTAGAGAAATGAGTTGAAACATGCCAGTAAATGGAGACATTCATGCTTTGTTACAAAACACACTACCTTGGGTGCCTGTTTGAGCGATTGCTTGGATCCAAAACAGACACAAAGAAAAGTTAGAAAAATCAATTGTGTAACGGTTTCATCTCCCCACAAAAAGCTGTTTAAACAAAACAGAGGAAGGTTTTCAAAACAATCTTTAACCAAGTCAAATCATTGTAACATTTCAAATTCATTGTGCAGAAAAATACAAGCACTCATGGCATTCTGTACTGATGCATGAAAGAATGTGTAAATGACTTGTGATTGCAAGGTCAATACATGACCAATCATTCATGAAAGGTTACAATCCTTGAAAACTCCACTTTTCTGGTAATAATACAGGAATTTGTCATCATATTCAGACCTAAGGTTACAGCTCAATACCCCATTCCTCTGATTCACCCCGTAAAGAGCACACGACCTCACAACACAGTTGCAAACACCACACAACAAGACGTCAGACAGAACTGTGTCACTATGCACCTCGTAACTTCTCGATCAGCTCCTTGGGGTCAGCGATGTTGCCCTCGCTGCTGCTGCGCACAATCAGATTGTCCGATGCTGTGGAACCCGACCTGGAGTGGTCTGGAGATGGCTCCCCGCTAAGAGATCGCTGCTTGTGGAAGTCTGGCCGAGATCGAGTCCCTCCAGCTCCTGCATGAAGGCAAAGTCAAGTCAATCACATCCCAAGTGGAAACTGAGATGGTGTGACTCTTGCTGTAAATGACTGGTGAGTAATACTGCTCATGTGAATACGGTACCCAAGTATGTATATCACATGATTCAAAGGATTTTTATTCCAACAATGCAACTCATTGGTTCAATGCACCAATGCTATCAGCATTTTACTAACCAAGTGATAATTCATAAAATACAGATCAAATCTAACTCTCCTTACTGTACTGTAAGCAATACATGAAGGTGTTACCATCGCTCTTGTTCTTGGCCCTGTCAAAGTTGGAGTCTGAGTTGGCACTGTTGGTAGATCCTCGGAGGTTCACCTGTCCATCACCTCGACTCCAGCCCTTGGAGAAACTCTTGTCAGCTGCAGCCTTGGCCTTGGCACCATCTGAACAGATCACTGAAGGTAACTCATGTTTCATGACTATTCAACAAGTGAAACTGCTCTTCATATGATTAAAATCTTAACTCCAGAAGAATCAACTCAGATTATAGAATCATAAACATACAATGTCCGCAAATTCTTCAACAAACACTACTCAAAAGAAATTAAAGAACACCCGATTCTTTCATATGACTACAATTAATCTGTCAGGGGTGGTGGGTATTGCAATACACAGCCTTTCAATTGTGGGTGTTCCCAACTTGTTTTGAGTAGAGTATATCAATGGTATCTACTTGTCCTACTACCTTGAGATCGTCCTCGCCTCCTCTTTTCTTTCTGTTCGCTGAGTCGAACCAGCGGCAGGTCAAGGAGGTCAAGGCCGTACACCTGCCGGGCTAACACTCGTGTGAGTGTCCCCATTGTTTTCTGACAAACAGAATTTACATAAACTACACAACTGTTAATAGGGATTCTGCATATTCTAACACACATGGAACTGATTCTACTTAGGATTTGTTGGGTACTGACATAACAGGGCTCCCTAATCCAGCACTATATGCTATGGCTGTCCCCCGTGAACAAGTTATTTTTCACATCAACGGGGATTGACCAAGTTCATTAAATATAGTTCATTTGAAAGAATACTATTCCTGAACTATTCTCACTTTTATACTATAAATTAATCTTTCTTGCAAATAAGAGAGGATGAATAGGATAAGGGCCCTGCATGGTCTGCTGGAAATGTCATCTTATACTTTTTGAAAACTTTACAGTAATGCCATGAAATTTACACGACATGATCAAATGGTTGACATCAAGCCATTGTCTATCTTACACTTGCAAAGTTTTGACATCTGGCATCTTTAAGTACTTAAGAATGGCTAAAAGCAAAAAAGGCCGAACATTCCAATTTCAAGAGAAAATCTAACTCTGAGCAAGTCTGTGGCCAAAAATGATTCTTTTCCAATACAGCCGTACTGTCTTTGTCTACATCGCCAAAGAATATCAGCCTGGGCCAAAGATTTGCTCAGTTCAAATATTAAAAAACTGCTTCCTGAAAATGGGGCCATCAGGGCCTTAATCATACCTTGTCCTTGAGCAAATTTTCATAAAAAGCTTTAGAGGGGATAGTGAACATACCGCCCACTCCTTAACAAGCTCCATCCATGATGTCAGTGAAGACAGCACTCCCAAAAACACATCCCATAGTTCAGGGCTGATGAGAACATTGAGGTTTGCTTTGATCCAAGTTACGATCAGCGTCTGTAAACAGGTGATACAGATAAATGGAATTGGAAAACATGACATAACAGATCAAACTTATCGGTGAGTACATTCATCAACTTTCTTTCAAACTAAAAAATAAACAATGAAAGTCAAAGATTAATGTCATAAACCTATTGCTATTCATAACAATTTAGGTTGTCCCAAGAATAAAATACGAAAGTTTTCAGACCCCAAGTACCCCCTTTAACTTTTCACACAAGTGGATGAATCTGGAGCATATTGTGAAGCAGCAAATTAATCAATGCTAACCTGTTTGACCCCTCGGCCGACATGACAAACATCTCTATGTCACATCGAGGCAAAGTCAGTTTATATCGGGTGACACAACCATGCAACAGTAATACCTTATCACCTGCCACACGTTCTGGAAGTTCACCCTCAACATCATCAAACCTAACAGATAATAAGTAACAGTGGTGGAAAACTGTTGTATCTTTACTGCGGAATATTCAAACAAAATGACCACCATGGCACCATTCCACAAAGCGACCGAAGCACTACGACTGTCGCAAGTCTATGTTAAAGTATGTGAGTTACGATTTTCGTAAGTCTATGTTAAGGTTAGTGAGTTACAATTGTCATAGCACTACGACTGCCGTAAGTCGATGTTAAGGTATGTGAGTTACGAATGTCATAGAGCTAAGATTGCTTTGTGCAACTGGACACAGTACATCAAAATACAAACTATAAACTTATTATCTTACTGTTCAACTAAAATGAAACTGTCATCAAATGATACAGCTGTGTAACAGGAACACAACAGTTGCTCAGTAATGTAAAGTTAAGATAATGGTCAACATAAGAATATCCAAGTTTCTGGAATGAAGGCGTACCTGGAAGATGGGCTGAGCCAGTCTCCCGCCAATAGTCCTGTACCTCTCAGTTGGGGGCTTGGACTGGAGGACGCCTGAAGTGACTCGCAGCAGCACCACCAGTATCTGCTCCCTGGAAGCAGAGACACTCCGTCAATACAGGACAACTTTACATCATGGGATCTATCGTCCAGGGTGGAAATAAATCAGTCAAGAAAGGAATCCTGCCAAGAGGAGACACAACCATTAAGCAAGTACCCACCAGGTTTTTTGGTGCAGCTGTACGTTCATGACGACATGTCTGTAGATGTTGAGCACACGCTTACACAGCTCAACCTGAAACATACAGCATGAAGATTATTGGCCACTTGTAGCAAACCTATCTGTCCACATGCTATTTCAGTGAGTGTTTAAATGTAGTGCATAGTGTGTATGTTCATAACTGAAACAAAAGGTGAAATGAAAGCAATGCTTTTGCTTCTGGAAAGCTGGACAACCAAATCCAACTGAGTCAATGAATGCTGCATAAATCTTCTGTAGATTGGGATGATTGCTTCAAATTCAATGAATCAATCTAATATTTTTTACATTGGGCAGGATTGTTTTGGTCATCATCTTCTGAATAATGAAACTATAACTTGATCTGATTCATATGTCATGTTCACAAAATCACTATCAGTAATAAATTATTGCTGTAAATAAATTTGCAAAATCATTATCATTACTTTGTCACCAATTTAGTGAAGAATGTGTTGGAAATAGTCCAGAAAACAAAATAAAGGGTGCCTGTTCCTGCAGTGAGAGATCTGTTTATAGCAATGATAGAGAGGGAGGGGGCATAAGTTCCTGCAGTGAGCTGTCTGTTTAAAGCAATGATAGAGAGGGAGGGGGCACCTGTTCCTGCAGTGAGCTGTCTGTTTATAGCAATGATAGAGAGGGAGGGGGCATCTGTTCCTGCAGTGAGCTGTCTGTTTATGGGAGCGGGCACCTGTTCCTGCAGTGAGCTGTCTGTTTATAGCAATGATAGAGAGGGAGGGGGCACCTGTTCCTGCAGTGAGCTGTCTGTTTATGGCAATGATAGAGAGGGAGGGGGCACCTGTTCCTGCAGTGAGCTGTCTGTTTATAGCAATGATAGAGAGGGAGGGGGCACCTGTTCCTGCAGTGAGCTGTCTGTTTATGGGAGGGGGCACCTGTTCCTGCAGTGAGCTGTCTGTTTATAGCAATGATAGAGAGGGAGGGGGCACCTGTTCCTGCAGTGAGCTGTCTGTTTATGGCAATGATAGAGAGGGAGGGGGCACCTGTTCCTGCATTGAGCTGTCTGTTTATAGCAATGATAGAGAGGGAGGGGGCACCTGTTCCTGCAGTGAGCTGTCTGTGTATATAGCAATGATAGAGAGGGAGGTGGCATAAGTTCCTGCAGTGAGCTGTTTGTTTATAGCAATGATAGAGAGGGAGGGGGCACCTGTTCCTGCAGTGAGCTGTCTGTTTATAGCAATGATAGAGAGGGAGGGGGCACCTGTTCCTGCAGTGAGCTGTCTGTTTATGGCAATGATAGAGAGGGAGGGGGCACCTGTTCCTGCAGTGAGCTGTCTGTTTATAGGAATGATAGAGAGGGAGGGAATGATAGAGAGGGAGGGGGCACCTGTTCCTGCAGTGAGCTGTCTCTGTATATAGCAATGATAGAGAGGGAGGTGGCATAAGTTCCTGCAGTGAGCTGTCTGTTTATAGCAATGATAGAGAGGGAGGGGGCACCTGTTCCTGCAGTGAGCTGTCTGTTTATAGCAATGATAGAGAGGGAGGGGGCACCTGTCTCTGTATATAGCAATGATAGAGAGGGAGGTGGCATAAGTTTCTGCAGTGAGCTGTCTGTATATAGCAATGATAGAGAGGGAGGGGGCACCTGTTCCTGCAGTGAGCTGTCTGTGTATATAGCAATGATAGAGAGGGAGGGGGCACCTGTTCCTGCAGTGAGCTGTCTCTGTATATAGCAATGATAGAGAGGGAGGGGGCACCTGTTCCTGCAGTGAGCTGTCTGTGTATATAGCAATGATAGAGAGGGAGGTGGCATAAGTTTCTGCAGTGAGCTGTCTGTATATAGCAATGATAGAGAGGGAGGGGGCACCACTTCCTGCAGTGAGCTGTCTCTGTATATAGCAATGATAGAGAGGGAGGGGGCACCTGTTCCTGCAGTGAGCTGTCTGTGTATATAGCAATGATAGAGAGGGAAGTGGCATAAGTTCCTGCAGTGAGCTGTCTCTGTATATAGCAATGATAGAGAGGGAGGGGGCACCTGTTCCTGCAGTGAGCTGTCTCTGTATATAGCAATGATAGAGAGGGAGGTGGCATAAGTTTCTGCAGTGAGCTGTCTGTATATAGCAATGATAGAGAGGGAGGGGGCACCACTTCCTGCAGTGAGCTGTCTCTGTATATAGCAATGATAGAGAGGGAGGGGGCACCTGTTCCTGCAGTGAGCTGTCGTCGTCAGTGTCCAGGAGGAAGATGTTGGCAGCGTTGGTGATGAAGACCTGCAGCACCTTCTGCATCCCGGCGCGCACCTCCAGCTGCTGTTGTTCCCCCTGGTCGGCTAGGTCCTGCACCGCCCCCAGGTAGGATGCATTGCGGATGTACTTCGGCTTCTCCAGACCATCAGTCAGGAATGACTGTCGAAGGTTGGACGATGCACTTGCACTTAGAGAATCCTGGGGAAAGTCACACCGATGACAGTGTATGCTACCACTCATCCAGCAGTCACAATATTTACACACTTAAGATGAAATAGTTACAAATATTTCATGTTTTGATATGTGAATAAGAAAATACATTTCTTTTGGCATCAAAAACAAGATAACGTGACAAAACATTAACTGTGATCAATGTTTTTAAGATAAATAATCCTCCATGTATACACTTAAATTGGTTCAATGAGAGGATTGAAATGATCAGGACAAAGTCATCAGGTACAGAAACGACTAATTACCTGTCACAAAACACCATAATGAAAAACAGGAAACAAATATTCTTGCTCTAAATAATCATCAAAGCTGTTAATATGGGAAAGCAGAGTAACTCTAAACTAACTGATGAATACAAAACATGCAGTTAGATAAAACAAAAAGAAACTTTGATTGTATCTGACCCAATCACTCATGCCGAGTTGACAAAATAATATATAAATCAACATTTTATTGACACGTCTTCAAAATGAACAAAGCTTTACTCTCCATCATAAAATTCTGACAATGTTCACTGAGATTTTCTATCAAAACATAACAACAGACAATGTATTGTTTCTTTTCCTTTGGTCGCGGCAAAATTGCAATTCACTACGCTGAAGCTTTCACTGTTGCAGTGATCAGCAGCACCTTATTTCAAGTTTAAGGTCACAGGTAACTGATCCTATCCCTGACATGATTATCTCCCTTCGGAATACGTACATCTGAGGAGATATCCTCCTCGACGATGTCTGATAGACTACTATGGTGAAACTCGGGCGTGTTTCTCTGAGAGTCGAGGGCCGGCCCCGCCTCCGAGCATGGCTCCTGCATGAAGATGGGACGCTGCTCCACATGCTAGTAACAAACAAAAACAGCATGCAGCATGCACAATGGTAGCAAGAAGTAGTCAACGTCGGAGTGATCCTTACATGGAACTGACCAAACACTGCCCATCCCGTCCCACTGATTAACTAGAATTTGAAGCAATTAGTGAGATCTGGTAGGAAAGGTTTCCTAAACTTTGCAAAACATATCCACCATAAGCGCTTGATAAATTGCCAACATAAGGAGATAGAAAGGGTTGTTTAAAGTTTTGGCTTCTGGAAATTTACTTCCAACCAACCCCCGTAAGTATCACCTTGATCAATTGTCATTTTCACAGAGGTCGATGCTGTGCATTTGAACATATGATAAGTATATACTAACGACACATAGGTCATTCTCGAAAGAACATAGTCAATGACGTTAGCCACTTGTCCGAAGCCTGAGTCTAGTAAAATTCTGTTTAGTCTAGTAAGCTCAGCTAATAAAAGTCTTGCAACATCAAAATCCACAGAACATGATGCTTTTGCCAAGTTCGGGCTAGTACACTCAAAACCTTATTGGTACAGACTGTAAACATACATTTCATTCCAACATCTCCCCTATGTTCCACTAAGGATCACGTCCAGACACATCAGCATCATCACGGTGTGTCAAACCAGTCAATTGAAACCCATGATAATGCAGAAAATGTCTTATGAAAACTAACTAACTCAAACAATGAACAAACCTCTATGTTACAAAGTAAAATACTAGTATTTCAGAAGGATATTATTCTGAAGACATTTTAATTTGTAAAATAGGAATGGTTAACGATATTTTGTTTCGATGAAATTATTAATCGCCACTGACAACACAATTCTTATATCTGACATGCTAAGATATTAGAGTATGTAAATTTATACATGTTATAGTCATGCGATCTATTACATTATGACATCAAGCTTTAGGACTGTATGTAGCAAACTAGTTTTAATATCACACAAAACATCTTTGACTTGCAATTCTTTTTGAAAAATAGGATTATAGCAATTTAAAAATTTACATCATGTGACACTTATAATTCAAAATTTTAAACGGCTACAAAAACATACAAAAATGGCTGTTCAAGAAAAGAGTAATGTTCTAAGATACACATACACTCACAGAAGGCATGGAAAAGTCGCAGGGTTTTGTAAAAGAAGATATTAATAAACAATAGCACCACAAAATGTTTTAAGATATCTGAACCAATCCCGTTCATGAAATTGCACCATGCCAACTTTCATTTCCCTCCTTATTTATGATGTCTTACACAAAGCCTGTGACCTCCTCCTCCTCCTATGCATGGAACTGTAAGAACGATGCAACTAAACATGCATGCTATGGGTGGGCGTGACAGAGAAGGGCCTACCTGGAACCATTCCTTGTACACTGTGATCACCTTCCTCATAGCCGCAGCGTGGCGGAATGAGAACAGCAGTGCCTGGAACACAAAACAAACACTTCCTATTTCCTGCTTTACATTCCTGCTTCACATTCCTGAACAGGCAAACGGTTTAAAGACCAAAACACAATCCACACAAAAACCAACACTTCTCAAATTGAGAATAATATCAATGTAATTTGACAATCATAAATAGACATAACAAAATAATTGGTTGATTAAACCTATAAATCATCTATTATATTCTGAAGTATCTGTTCTGGATATTTACTAGAAGTAAATGCCAAAGGTCCTACTTTATAACTACATTTTATTATCTAAATAAAAACTATTATTTATACTTATCCTGACTCATACTCATTGCTTATCTTATAAATGATTTTATTGCCCCACAAAATACATATCTTATTTTATCCTGATTGATACTAATTGATTGAATCTCACAGTAGGTGGTGGGTTCCACCTGTATGTGTGTTCGTAACAGTCTGTTCTATAAACACCATAGGAACGTGGTTGATACTCTGTGTTGTTTTTCTTCATCTTCCCTTTGGGTACTGAAGACGCTACTAGATCGTCATTCATGTCCAGTTAGGACTTCATTAGTAAGAGCAATGTGCAATATGTAATGCAGGATAAGGTAAAAATAGTATGAGTCACGATAAGATAAAATAAGACCTCTTTCTATAAATCATGTAAATGGAATTAGCTGACTATCTATGACAAGTCACCTTCTGTGTGATCATGAAAACATCTGTATAATTGGTAATAAGCATTTACTTCCAATCTATTACTGAATCATAATGGCTACAGAGATATAATATAACCTTGAAGATAATCAATCATTGAAAGATCAACACGATCAAGATG
The DNA here is from genome assembly GCF_023055435.1 of Haliotis rufescens. NCBI lineage: Eukaryota > Metazoa > Mollusca > Gastropoda > Lepetellida > Haliotidae > Haliotis > Haliotis rufescens. Next base: position 495,844 of record NW_025964001.1, on the reverse strand, counting down.
TACGTGACATAAACAGCTCACCTGTCTGAAGCATTCATGTACAATATTGACATTTTCCCGGGTAGAGTAGAGAACCGTGCGTACTATCTCGTATTCTGAAAGACTATGGTCATCACTGCACTGACTAGAGTTTGCCGAGTCCTTCTCAGTGAAGTTGGAACCTGACAATGTGCTTGCATTGCTCCCGGGGATAGGTTCCATGTTGGTGGCCTTGACCTCTGATGAATCCGGCACATCATCTGTCCCACCATCAGCCAGAGCTGAACATGATAACCCCCTGAAAGACATACAACTAGAGTAAAGATACTGGAGTAGAAAATAACAAGTAGAGGTAAAACAGTGACAACAACAGAAATTCGAAGTCTCTCCCAATCCCTAGGGAACTAGTGTTGGCAAGAATGCATCTCACCAGACACCTTCAGCCATTCAGGGAAGATATGTGTACTAACTCCTTCCTTAGTATCGGTTTTCCAGTTTCACAGACATTACTTTTTATCACATAACTGGTTGTCTCTTGGCAAGATAAAGTCAACGGATAAAAACGATATCCGTTTGGTTCATATACGGATAGAGATGCAAATATCAAAGGTCAAGTAGGGACTACTTTCAGTGTTTATAAACAAACATGGCGTCGCCTTTGTCATTCGGTAATGAGTCAGAATTAACCATCTGTAATCTGGAGAAACTACTGGGATAATTGTTATTATCATCAAAAGAAAGTCTAATATACTGAAAATCAGTGTCTAACTGTGATGTAACTAAGGCATTATTTAAGTTTGGGCAACTTTGGAGATATAAATTGCGAAACAATCTTGCGAGGACACTAGCCAAGTTGGATTAGTAGCCATATCTGTGCTTGTAGACCTCTGTGGCTTGTAACCTTTTCCAAAATGTAATAGTAGGCTGAAATATGCTCGAACTGTTACCTTGTTTCGTTTTGTCGCTGTGTGAACATCTGACTGCACTTCTTCACGTTATGACAGGACAGACTGTCAACAATATCTGGCCGTGGCGTCTCATAGACTAGGGTTAGAGTAGCTTCCCTTTGACAAAGGGCAGTTACTCTAGTTAACAGACCGGTGGATTGTCGAGAAAGGCAAATCAAAACAATTTGTGTAGGCAATTGTTGTTTTGCGTATATTTTGTTTCACCACTGCATAAGAAACAGATTTCAGTTGGCACTATATTGGCTAGTGTCACTGTCCGACTGACACATCACTTACCATGTGATGTAATAAATATTAATGCCCACATTCCAGGAAAACTGTTTCTGTAACATTTGTGAGAGATGCAAAGCGATTTTCAAGCACAGAATTGAAGAATGCCAAGGCTCGCTAAATACAATGTTTATTCCTAATACAGGATATTTCCATCCCCAAACACACTCACGTGATGACCTCTATATATATAACGCCTCGCTAAAATAAGAGAGGGAAGGGGCTTGCCCCCCCACACAACGGTGTCTTCAAATACATGTTTTCATAAGGAGATGTAATTTTCAGTTACATGCTTCATACATGGTGATGACACATTTCAAACATTAATGAACTGGCATCAGTAGTGAAGGAATTGTAACGTAATAATGTAAATGTTGAATAGATGTTCCTTACTTGACGAGATTGTTGTCTGGTTTCTTGGTGGAGAGGGTAAAGTTTGCCAACCACTTTATAAACGAGTCCCGACACTCTGTGACATTGACAGGCTCATCCTTCGCCATCATCTCGGCGACTGATCGCACTCGAGGTAGGTCTGCAAAAACAGGTTTATACATTCCATCTTAACTTTGTTTGCAGCTTCTAAGCTTACAGAATTTTAAAGTTCAAATTTTAGTCATTGTCTTTCAGAGAAGAAATTGATGTACTTGCACTGATGATCAATTACACATTTGGGAAAATGCTCACTGATAAAGAACAATAATTTCAAAATTTGTTCCAGAAGACTCAATGCTAAGTCCAGGGTTTAAAAGTCCTTGCACTGAGGTGCCAATGGCTGGGTGAATATTGTAACAGCACAGCTAAAATAGGTTCCTGGTGACTGAAGGGCACAGTTACGAGGTATGAAGTATGATTTACAAAGCCAGTGATAAATGTCCTTTCACTAAAGTACTCTGGATAATAAATCAAATTGAACGTACTAACATGCTTAACCCACTGTGGGTTATTCAATAATTCAGAAATTGAACAGGATTGCAAAAATCTCAATGAAAAGGATGGAGGCGAATTAAAACTGTTTAATTCCTAGCTCATGGTGAATTGACAATTACTGGGCTTGAAGAACGATCAAAGTATTCTTCTTGTGTCACACATACATTCCATAGGGCAAACCTAAACATCTTTGTGAGTGTCCTGCACCTCACTTGACATTCATCCTATTCATCTATAGTAAACTGACTACTGACAAACACATGCAGTGTCTCACCTAATACTGGTTCGTAGATGTCCCTCATCTCAAACTCCGGCAATAACCAATGTAGATAGCTGTCCTTGAATTTATTAAAGAGGAACACGAAGCTGGTCTCACGCATGTCCTTATTCATCCACTCTATTTTGATCACCTGGAACACATGGCAACTAGGTCAGTCATGGCTGACTGGTGGAGCAGTTGAAGGCTACAACTGAACACGACACCCACAGAGACAAATGTCTGTCTGAAGAGACCCAGAGACCTTGTACTCACCTCGGACACCATGACTGTAAGCAGGGCATCAAGGAAATACTTTGTCAGATTCTCCGGCATCTTCTCACCTGTTCCAGGCAATATTGCAGTTACCTCCCCTGATGCTATCACTCCACTGCAGGCTGAAAGTGAAATGGTAAGTATAGAGGCCTTGCATGCTAACACATCAGAATAACTTTAGCAATATGAAAGCAATGGGTTGTCCGTAAGTTCTTTTGAGTAGTATAGTACATACATGTACATGTATGCAGGACCGATAGGTAAACATGTAGCAGTTCTGTTTACAAATAGTGTGCAAGGTACATAGCTCAGCATATGATGTTGGTATTATTCAGTTAGCTACAAATAATAGATCAAAGTTCCATTTTCACAATTACTTAACAAAGAATTTACAGGTAGATCATGATTACTAGCCGGATCAAGATGACTTCGGCACATGATAGAGGGTTCTTTGGGAACAGTACAATTTTTGATGTCTGTTTTTAATTAATGTACATAATTCAGGCATCCTTCCTGCTGCTCACACAATAACACAGCACATTTATGCAAATGAATATATACATAAAAAGCTTATATTTCTTTAAAAAATTCAGATGAATCAAAGGTGGGTTTCAAAGGTGGGAACACTCATGCTGACATTAGTAGGAACATCAAACCTGTTGATTAATTATTACATGTCTTTATTCATTCAGGAAAATATTAATTTGATACATAAAAATAACTGCATATCATTTTATGCACATGCAATACATTGATTGGTGTTTAACATGGGGATGACCATCCTGTTTGTGACATAGAAATGTTAATAACATCATAAAAGGGGCCTTTATGTCCCATTGCCTGAAATTTAAAGAAAATCAGTAATGATTTATAAATAATTGAGGATAATTCTTCTCTGGTGTGGCTCATTGCATTCAACTTGTTTAATTCACTTGTGACATACCTGTATTAACAGTGATATTAATAAAAAGATAAATAAAAAAACAAAAACACAGTGATATTATCATCAAATATCCCTGCGTGTGCACTTTTCTACAGTATCATTGCAGGTACCACGTGACCCCGTGCAACACGGTCGCCACACCCTGGCTAAAAGTCACCTGGCTCAAAAAGTAAACCATGAGAGGTTCTCAAGACATGAATGAGGGGAGGCTGGGTGGGTTGCACCCAAGAAAAGAAGTATCCTCAAATACTTATAAATCAATGCTGATTTTTTCAAGCAATTTTCGTATAAAATTCAAATGGGGAGACTCATTGCATAATCCCCTTTCTCCCATACAGTCTTCTCTGACAGCGGGGACACATGCTACTGCGAGAGGACCAGTGACTTCAAAGAGCCATGAGACGTCCTCGTTATAATGAGCAAACCATGACCCAGCAGGGATCATATAGTTCTTAGCGGAGCCATACATATCATCAACTGGCTGGCATTGAGCCAGAAAGGTACAAAACTCAGAACGGAGTTTCATGGCAAGGGATGTGAGTTGGGAGGCTGGCTCCCCAGACGCCTGTGTTGGGAGCACTGCCCCTGGGACCATCCCAGTTGATGACCGAGAGTTGGCCATACAGGATACAAACCTCGGTGTTGACGGCAACAAACTGCCCAGAGCCAACGTCACCCGAGAGCTTCTAGACATCAACAATAGTCCCACATCCCCGGACTGGGTGTGGCGGTAAGCGGACCAGATATAACGCCGGTGATAGTTGAATGTGTCTCAGACACAATCAGACTTGAGGCTGAGGAAACCAGTCGAGGAACTGCCCGGGCTCATAACAGCCTCTGATGAGACCAAAGATCTCAAACTGACACTATGTGAGTGACGTTTAGACGGCGCGTTATGCAACGACCAATCAACTGAACTTCATCAAGACGCCGGTGGATGTCGTCGGACATTGACTGAAACAGCATGTTTTTTTTGTGTTACTTGAAAAGCTATGCATATGGTACTAATGTTCCTTGGAAACCAAGCACGGGACATACAAGACAAGTCTGAAGACCTATTAACAAGTACCAAAAAATCGAAGAAGGGTGGGAGCTCCGTCAGTCCAGACCACTCATTATATAATGAGTGACAGAAGCTAACTGACTTTTAGCTGGGCTGTGGTCACATGGTTGTACAAGGTCACATGGTACCTGCCATGATACTGGAAGTAGGTCAGTGCACACACAGGGATATTTGATGATAATTTTCATAAATATCACTATTAAAACTGGTCTGTCACAAGGATAAAGTTTAAGAAGTTAAATACAATGAGTCATCCCATAGAAGGTAAAAGAAAATGTTACGAAAAATTTGTGCAACACAAAATCAACAAAGTGTCTGAATGGTGTTTATTTGTAATGATGTATCATAATTGTGAGAGTTCAATAAACTCATTTAAATCTGGTCATGTGCAGACAAATGAATCAATAATGCTATTAGGGTTTCAACTTACACCAGCTGGTCTAGGCAATGGCTGGATCCACATCCAAATACTTTCCTAACTGAGCCAATAATACCATCTCCTCGTCAGTGTTCATTCTAGAGTGTTCACTGTGTCATTGATGCATCTATTTCGATAATAACCACCTTGCAGTTTGGAGAAGGGTGTAACTTTAACATGGATTATCTAATAACGTAAACATTTGTTGATTTGCTCCACTTGACGCTGAGCTTCAACTGGAAATGAGCAGTGTGCAGTGTTTCAAAGCAAGCTCCATCACAGTGCATGACACCTTCATTACACCTCCCAGGTGTTGTGTGGGGAATGAGGTATTGCTGTGAGGAACTTGGCTGCAAAGCTTTGAAGTAGACGTGATCATTGCAGGAAAAAAGCATGTGTGATGTGACAGGCTGTTTGATCATGTTGATTGACGCCAATCATTAACAAACAAAATAATGGTGGTTTCAAGCATTATAATACACTACCGAATTGTTTTGCCAAAGTACGTGGTAAATGGAATGGGAGCATAACTTTGTCCAGTGGCACTGTTTGGTCCCAGAAAGGTAATTGTCTTTGGACTATGGCTAAAACTCTTGTATTTTCATATGTTGTCCACACTTATCAAAAAAAAAGAGAGAGCTGAATTTCATAAATTTGGGATGTATAAGTGTATGAACCAAGAGATGGTCTCTTCTCCCTGAAAATGACTCTACTGTTTCCTCACTATGAGCCTGAAGGAACAGGAACTATTGTCAACACAACTTTATCATCAAGATCCACACTTGGGGATAACATAAACGTGATAAAAACTAAACATTAGCTATACACTAACTCAAGAAAAAACAAAAAGACCCTATTTGCCGACACATTTTCTTCAAACTCAGTTAATGAATCAGTGAAAACAAAGACACAATAAAACGAGGTTAGGAGGCAGGTTTAGTGGGAGTTGGGCAAGTATCTAACGATTATTTGATACAGGTCTAAAGTAGCTCCTACAGTGCTGGAACACACGAAAAAGATGTCTACACTTGTCTTCACTATTTACCCTCAGTAAATGTTTAACGATGGTTAGACTCAACATGCTCAAAACTAACAACCACGAGCAACACACTGCACAGCTATGATGGCTGGTGCATCAGTACAGGGGAGAAGCTGCAAGATATTACCACATAACAGCAATGAATATTGCTTTCTCCAGAAAAGTTTCATTGGTCAAATTGTAGCATAATGTCACTTATTACAGTGGAAATAAAGCATACTATTTCATAATATATACTGTTCATACTGAGATCGCTACTTGTTACATATCAAAGTCATCAGTTCAGTAGGATAATCATAGGACAACGATGATAACAGGAACTTCCCTATCATATTTTGAGTAGTAAAGACATGATCTTATCAAGATCTAAGGAATGATGATTCAGTTTTTCATCAGCATACAGAGATTATATCAATATTGCTTGATAATATGCTATTGACTTTGAAAAGACATCCAAACTTTAATTCTTTATGGCAGTATTAAAAAATACACAAAACATGCAAATGTCAGTACGTGGTATATGTGTGATACTCTGCAAGAACCCTTTCTCATGCAGTGGCACATTGCAGTGAAGCAAAACAGACTTACACAGCGGCCTCAGGGACCCAGACTGGTGATTAACTAAATTGACAGAAAACAGTGTGTCGTCATACACCATGCTTCTGTGACAAGCCAGACATGTTCATGAGCTGTATGTAGCACACAATAACTCATTTCCTTATAGCACAGCTCACGCAACTGGACTGAGTGACGATACTTTCATATCGGAACCTCCGATCAAATTGTCCTATTACATACCATTGAATATCATTCAAAATTATTACCATGTTCATATTGTCTGGGTGCACGGGTGGCCCAAGGCACTGCAATTTCTTATGCAGAGTTGATTCCCTTGGGCATGTCCCGGTTGTGGTTCTAGGTTTGTCAGCACCATAACCGTGCTCGTGGGTATCGCCGAAGTGGTAAGCGTCTGAGATCACTTCGGGCTTTACTCCCACAGTAAGACGACATGTCATGATAGAACTAGAATACTGTTCAAAGGGCGTTCAACCCCACTTGCTCATACTGTCTAGCTGTTTTGAGCTAGTGGAGGCTCCCTAGGTGTAACAACATGGTGTTACAGAAGCATACATCCCCATCTACTTGCCAATATATATCATTTTCATCAATCCCACCCAAGCATGCAGATACAAATCTCCTACATTTGTGAAGGGAAAGTTGAGGATAATAAATGTCTGTTAAAAGTAAATATGAAAGTTATGTCTGTCTCGATATTGGAAACTGCTGTTGCCAATTCTCTTTACAACAGAAAAGACTTGTCAGTCATGGGGGAATCTCCTACATATAAGTGTCAGCATTGTATTCCATTCACTATGCCTGTGTGTAAATCAAGGGTCATGACTCATTCCACTTTTAAACCATGTCATACCTCCAACGTAACCTCATAAAACAGCATGCATGCACACTACATAGCTAGTGAAAACAGAAAGTAGATGATGACTGTGTGACAAAGAGTAATGTAAATACAATCCATTCCTTCCTGTGGTTGTTTACAACAGAATATTACTGGACACAATCTGTGATGGTCAAGACTACCTCCTGAGTTTCCAGTGGTGGGATGGTACAGAAACGTCAATACCATCATTGATAATAACAACCATCTGGTTCTCCATGATTATTAATCAATGCATTCATTAAACATTTCAAAATAATTATCTCAATGTTGTGAGAGACTTAATGAACAAAGATAATCTCAACTTTCAAAAAGCTTGTTAAACATCCTCACACATGTTCTGCTGTTCACTTGATTGAGATAAATCAAACCCAGTTATCATTCCCAATACCATGTTTGCCACAAACACAATCAGAGCTACCGATATTGACCAACTCTGTATACAAAGTGGCATATCTCACCCCTCATTAGCACAGCAACAAGCCAACCAATGGAACTCCTTGTATGGTGCAATTACACAACATCAATAGCTGTATGATGACAGTGTAATTCAACATTTAGAAACATTTCACCACACAACTAATTTGCACCCTGTATTGTATACACGGTATACTACTGATCTAGCCACCACCCGCTGTAGCCATAGAAACTAACTGTGTTCGTCCACTAGTCCTTATTATGATAACACATAGCAAAACCCTGATAATGGCAAATTGCTACTAGTCCCTTATGATACCTTAACTGTTGGGTAGTTTGGCAAGGACTATAGGACTAGTGCCAATTACAGCACCATCACACTTACTGTCTGGGGGTTGGGGCACCTTGTTGTTGAGGATGTCCTGGTGAACACCGTCTCCGATGTCTGGCACCAGCTGCAGGAAGATGCGATGGCATTCGTCGGAAGCATTGCCCTGCAGGATTTGGTACCATACGATGAAGAGACGCATTCCCTCCCTTCTCAGCTACAAGTAGAAACATCTCCCTGTTCAAGTCTTTTTGTAAGCAGTGCAAACTGATTACACAGATGGTATATAACAACTAATCAATCCAATCAACACCAACGCTCATCAACTACAACAATTACCATGTGTTTACATTCTTGTAATGTTTCTTAAATGTGTGAAGCAAAATGAGGGATGTTTATTTATGGCTAAACCTAGTGCAGACAAACTGTAGCCATAATTGTTAAGATATATAGTCATCCCTTGCTGTAAACCACAGGGAAATCAATGACTCCAATAAATTTAAATATTTTCCCCACAAACACACATCTTCACATCTTTGGAAATAGCCTATCAACAAATCCGTACTGAATCACACAAGGTAACCCTGTTGTTACACTATGGTAATAAAAAGTGTTCCTTGTTTATCTGGACCTGGGAGTAATGTTTGTAATCTATTTCATTGCTTTTAGTCACATTTTCATTCAATAATAATTGCTTACATTAATTTGACTGATAAAACGGTAATTCAAAACCAAAACACCTGTTGCATGACTTAGATACTTAATCTTCCAGGAAAAGCCTTTTTCAAGGAAAAGCTGTCACAATGATGAAAGTTCAAAGATCAGACTTCCAAGTTCCTCATCTGAGTTTTATCATTGTGTCATAAGGTAAAATAAACCCCTGTCATTTATCAAGCTGATTGCCGCTACACTACAAAGATAGGTAGTTTGTTTACAAAGAATCTTAAAAATCACAATTTGATATGGCAGTCTGCAAAACTTAGATTGTGATAATGATCTGTCATGAACAGAGCCAAGAATCAGCCTATACAACATGATGAGTACCATATTTCCTTGAGTATAGTGCGCACCCATGTATAATGCGCACCCCCCTCTAGAGGATTCAATATTTTGGAAGAAAATTTTTTCGAATACCAAGCGCAGAAAAAAATTACACTGTACCCCTTTAGCTAAGTCTGGTTAACGAACGGGTGATGAGAAACTTGGTCAGTACAAATTCGAAATTTGAGATAAAAAAATCACCAGACATGTTGATTTACCGTTTAAATTGTATTTTTTTGTTCTGCTAGGCATTGTTTTATATCCAGGGATTAAGATTACCTTGTGTATTTTCTCATAAACTAAGCCGGACACAGCAAACAGCTGTACACACGTTTTCTATGGAATCTACCGGTGATTCGGTCAAGACACACCCAATGATATAACTTTACAGGATTTTAATGCAAGGATTGGCAAAAATTGTATCTGAAACTATTTTTATATCAGGAATAATATATTCGAATATGTTATTAATTTAGATGCAGCTTTTACTAAACATATTTAAAATAATAATGACCCTAAGCGAAGCAGCTGATCGCTATTGCCGGGTATTATTTTTTACATGGAACCAGTCTGACCAGTCACCGTCAAGGCTCCGATGCAAGTGATCGCGAGAATTACGTGTTGACATAGAATCGTCCATCAAAAACAAATATGACTTTTAACGATTCACAGTATGGCATTTATGATATATGTATTCCATTCTGTCAACTAAAGTTCGTTTCAAGGCGTCAATAGCTGTAATCTGACCGTGGTTGCTGTTAATAACGGTGAGTTGTGCAATCTTCTGATCGCTTCACACACGATTTCGCCGAAATTAATTAAAACAATTTTAAAGGAATTTTGAATTAAATTAATAAAATAAGTTACAAACATAAATCCAGATATACAAAGAACACTTTTTATAGCCAGACAGTGTAATTACATGACTAATTTGAGTACTTCAGTATGGATTTGTTGACATGGTATTTCCGGTGTTACGTGCTCACGGTAATGTCTTTCAATGGGGGAAAAAACATCAAAACTCATTAATTCGTGTATAATGCGCACCCCCTTCTACACAGCTGTGTTTTTTGGAAAAAAAGTGTGCACTATACTCAAGAAAATACAGTATGTCTTCATTGCGACATGTGATACAGTTGTTATACTACCACTCTGCAAAACTTTGTAAATATAATTTCACAATCAGTGGCACAAATCATTGAATGACTATTTAGCATTAACTTAAACATACTTTGTTCTTCAAACAATCTATGACATACAGTAAACTATGGTTATAACAACCTCAAAGGGAGCACTTATTTTAGTTCGTAATAACAGCTTACATACAACAAATGGACAGGACTAAACATAAGTCCATTATTCGGTCAGTTCGTTATAAGTGTGTTCCCTATAAACATAGTTTACTGTACTTACATGTGTAGGATAAAATTCGGAATATGCGAATAAATACATGTCATAAAAAAAATGCAATCCTAATGTTTGACTTAAGCATTTGTTTAACACAGTGTATGATTGCATACAACGGAGACAGACAAATATTCACCTTTATAGAATTTGCAGGATGGAGCAGCTTCTTCATGACACGACCTACATAAGATGTAAGATGTAAGATGTAAGATGTGTTATCAGTGTCAACAAATCACATAGACAGTGATACCTTGTCAACTTGGGGTCCTGGACCTGTTTCACAAAGTGGTTGTTATAAAACTGTCGTAAGTCTATGTTAACGTATAGGAGTGATCATGGTCTGGGTGCTGTTCAACAAAACAACCGTAGTGCTATGACTGTTGTAAGTCTATGTTAAGGTATGGGAGTTACGATCACGCTTAATGCCAATGGGTCTCTTTACAACAGAAGAACATACTGGTATGAAATATCTTTCACTGAACACACATTTCAAATTTCCATTTGTTGAACATGGACTTAATAACTGTACTCATGAACTCTGAACACTGGTCTCTAAACCAGTAGCATTAATGAACCCATGACCATTGACAACAATTCTAGAACACTCAGCATCCCCTATATTACTTCCCTCTCAGTAAAGGAGTACCCACCTATACTGTGGAACATCCATCGTTTGTGAATCAACTCCGGCAAGAAAAAGAGAATTTTCTGAAAGAAAGACCATGAATACTTTATCACAGCACATTTCCTACATATACATGTCAAAACATCCTGGCATTATTTCAGGATATGTTAGAGACCTTATTCAGAATAATCTCACTTGAAATATTTGATACAGATAAAGAAGTACGTATCTCAATACTTCTCTATCATGGATATCCCCTCAAACGTCAAAATTGTTTAAGCCATTTTCAGTCAATATTTGACTTTCATTAACTGAACTTACCAGACCAAAAGGATGTTCACTTGACCTATGCTTGGGACTAGTGGTGAATGTGATGGACAGCCAATACTTGTCATTTGCAAACTCTTGACATTTCCGTTATTTAAAGCATGTACCATATCATGTAAACTTTTCCCTTGCCGTTCAGCAAAAGGACTTGCATTCTATTGGCATATCAATTGCAAACAAAACAAAGAGATGTCAGCTCTGTCATTTCCATTGTCAAGAATGGAAACAGACATGTCACACTCATAATAAACCATTATTATGTGCAGACAGGTGATATTTGTTTGATTGATAGGTAAGTATCATTCACATACACATTAAGAAGTAATTGGTTATAGTCTATCTTTCAGACCGCAAAGCAAAAACTTCACAAAATAATTCTATTCTATTCTCATCCCTTTCTAGCAGCTAGCAGCTTATACTCATTCCCTTTTCAACTCTAAAATTAAGAGACTGGATAGTTCTTTTAATATTCATGGGTTTCCTGTTAAGAGTTATTTTTTTAACCTCATACAAAACTCTACGTGAGTCAAAGTAAGGTTGATCTGGGATGCCTGCAGGCAGAGTCTCCTCCAACGACTCGCTGTGCACTACATGGACAAGCAGGATAAAAGATGGCTCACAGGTTAAGCTGCCGAATACATGTACAATAATCAGCCTATGGGTGGGGCTTGCCAAGTAAGCACTTAGTTTGGGATCATACACATGAGAGGTATTCAATAGCCAGTCTGTGACGAACGCAGATTTGCCTTTTGGCATGATTTTCAGAAGATATTAGTCTTTGGTAGATAGGGATTGTCATGAACTTGGTAGGTCCCCATGTTCATGTGCTGTAGGGGATCATATACACTTTTTCAGTGGAGCAATTCTGTATCATGACTGGGATTATAGGAGTTCTGTTGAGGATCTAACATGATCTAAGTTTTTTTTCTCCCCATCTTAATCATAATGGTGTACTTAGTCGTTAAAGTCTTTGATAGGCATTTAGAAGTTGGGAGAACATGAATACATGTCATTTTTTTATGGATAGCAACTTCTTTTTATTCTTTGTATGTTTCAGAGCTACTTCTTGCTCCTTCATCATTCACCAGAAACGTCGCACAAAGAATAAAAAGAAGTTGCTATCCAAAATAGTGTCATGTATTCATGTTTAGAGGGTAGTTATCGAGGGCAGAACACTGAGCATTACAAATGATTTAAAAATACATCTAAAAATTGCTAATGATACACAGAAGAATATCCTATCAACGCTGTAACTAGCATTGTCATCTCAACCCCCCATGATAATTCTTAGGTCCTGCTGAGATATATGAGGGTCCAGCCATACTACATGAACTTCCTACCATGCTTACATATAGCATGGCCAAACATAAATAGTAATAACATTCAGGTTTTGAACTCAACTGAATATGAAGATAATTCATTGTAAGTGGTCACATGAAATGTCTAATATTTTCTTTAATTCTTTGTATTCCAAGTACATTTTCATCTCTCCACTCAGAAATCCCACAAATACTAGGTTGGTCAGCTATGTGCAACTCAGGCTGGACATTATCAACACTATTTCTCTATATCAGCTTTAATAATCCTGATAATGTGCCTATGTACTCTGTCACGCCCAACCCCAAACCTTGAATAAACCCTCTAAGGACAGGTCTTCATTTCATTCCAATGAAAATGCTGATCACATATCTTCCCCTAACCCCCCCCCCCCCCAAAAAAAGGATGTAAAAATTCACTGAAACACATAATCTGATATCTCTTCTAGGGTTAAAATCGGTGTACTGAATCACAAAATTTATTGAATTTCATCCAGATTTGTGGCAGCCTCTTGCCTGCAGCCCTACAGAAGACCATGGAGTGAGACGATGTAGTTAGCTACATCAGCAAGGCAGAGGAAGCGAGGTTGACCGCTGACAGCCTCATACAATCAATAGCATGCATCAGATTCTAAGTATAGAGCCCATGTTACTGTTTACCCTATATGAATGATGGCCTCCCACAGATGGGGATCATAGACTACCAACGTGGTGTACACCAACACTGTAATCAAATCTCCCTACAACTTGGGAGTTAAATTTAGTATTTTAATATTGTTAGTCTCTGAGATTTCATTATGATAATTTGATCAAGGATGATAATGTTAGTGCAAACTAGTGCAAAAAAATTCTCAAACAAAATACAGAATTTCTTAGCTGATGAATGACATCACTGTTGTGTAACATGGCCTTGCAAATGTCTGTATTAATATCACTATGTGTCAACGGAATAGTTCTGATGTACTGTCAACAATTTCCCCCAAATACTGTCTGATATCCATCATGTCCATGAATGGGCTGATGTCACTTTGTCTTCATGTCCTATTCAATCTGCAGGGATTTATTGAGGATTCACAACTAAGTGCCCATGGAAGGTAAATTTGGAAAAAATCATGATATGATTAAGAAAATGTATTACTGTTATTATTTTCTTATATTCTGAGGAATTGGAAAATCAAATATTCAAATTGGGAATTTTTACTGTCACCTGCCTCAGACTTTGGACCAAACATCAGCCTCTGAGCAGGTCTAAATAAATCCCTGTTCTGAATAAATCAAAAGCATGTCAATAATTTTATAATCCATGTACTCCAGCCTATTTGGAAAGCCTGATCGGCCAACTGTATCGATCACTGGTTGCTGGATCAGATGATTCTGGAAGAGATTCTCCTACATCAAAATAGACAATCTATTGGGCAAACTGAGTTTGCTGTGTATAGCAACATATTGAACATGTTGATTACTTACTTCAAATATATGCAAGATTGCCTCAAGTTCTTCTCTATGGGCCTTGCTTGCTGTAAAGGAAAAAGAAAATACATTAAGAATAACAGAAGTTGGTATGTAAAAGTTGCTACACCAAACATATCTTATCAACATTCATTTATCTTAATATCTATTCCAGGGTTGTGTTTAGAAATTGGAGCCCTACAATAATTTCTACCAACAGGAGGACTTACTTAGGGGACAAGTTTCAAGCTCAAAACTAAAGTTGTTTGTAATGTTCCTTTTTGATATGTATGAGGAGCTTACCACAAGGAGTGGGCTATGTACATTTGTATTTTGATTTGATAGAATAACCTTAAGGCCCATTGATGTGTATGGTCGGAGACCTGTGAAGATCCTGGTTAGAACAGGCCCTCAGCAACCCATGCTCATCACAAGAGGCGACAATCTCATTAAAATCAGATCTTAGTTCTCGCTACTGCTAAACAAAGATCTGAGGACATCCCATTACGGGTCACGTCAGACCGACCTTGCACGAACTTTGACAAACCAATGGAGTGACCAATCAGAAGGCAGCTTTCTCGGGCTTTACGGCACTAATTTAAAATTGGCGACTACGCTTTGAAACTGTTTTGACAAATTCTCGATTACAAATTTGAAACCTGAACAAAAGAACATTCTGGAATGGCTAATAGATGGTCTAGATTGTATGGATACAGTCGTTAAACCCGTAACTATCGTTCAGAGTTAAAGTTTTCGAGGCTGCATGATCAGAAATCACATTGCGACTGTCACTTTCATAATCTGGTAAGCGATGCTTTGATTTGTCGGATGAAAGGTCGTTCTGACGTGGCCCCTAATGGGATGTCCTCAGATCTTTGTTTAGCGGTAGTGAGAACTGAGGTCTGATTTTAATGAGATTGCAAAAATGCTTGTTGTAAGAAGCGACTAAGGGGATCGGGTGGTCAGGCTAGCTGACTTGGTTGATGCATGTCATTATATCCCAATTGCATGGATCGATGCTCATGATATCAATCACTGGATTGTCTGGTCCAGACTCAATTAATTACAAACCGCCATCCTATAGCTGGAATATTGCCGAGTCTGACATCAAACAACGAACACACAAGACAAACAGAATAACCTCAATTTACAGTATAAATAATCTGTGTAATCTGATAAGCATTTGTTCAGTGTGTTATGCACTGACAGGACTGAGTGTACATTCAGTGATTACAAAGCGGAGGTAACACACACTGTCATTTAAATAATCTGTAAATAAACCTAACCAGACTGTCCAGCTGACAGTTTTCGTTTATTAGAAGGAAGATAAATACCAGCTCTCAACTACATGTACTGGCATTCTTAAGATGCAGCACCCTTTGCCAAGAATAACTGGGATAACCTCATACATATTCATTCTCTTATCTTGGGAATTGAGGCTTCAATTTCAGTGCTCGATATTGATGAGTTATAAATGCAGTAATGAACTAGATGTGCCACCATGGCCGCGGAGGTGCCATGCCCCCACTCCAACTGATATTGGAGACCAATTATTACGTGAGTCAGGGCTATCAAGCAGTCCAAAATAGTCATAATTAAGGTAAACAAAAGTTATTTGATTAAGAGTGTATAATCATGATCATTGGGATTACTTTACAGTCTGCGGTTTTACACACTTGGCCCAAACCCCGCTATTTCTTCTCGCCCAGTGAGATCAGTCTATTTGAGTCCACATACCAAGACTAACAAACAAAGCCACAAATCTCTGTAGGCCAGCTTAAGTAGTAATTTGATGACACTTCAACCTAATTTGGTACAAATATCTGTAGTGAGTTAAATAATAATTGGTGCAAAGTTTCTGGAATGAAGTATTTTTGCAACACCACTTAGATATCTGCGAGAAGATCCAGGGTAAAATAGGTCTTCAGCAACCCAAGCTTGCTGAAAAAAGCGACTATGCTCACCATAAGAGGCAACTAACAGGATCGGGTGGTCAGGCTTGCTGACTTGGCCAATTGCATGGATCAATGCTCATGATGTCAATCACTGGATTGTCTGGTCCAGACTCGATTTTTTACAGACTGCCGTCATATAGCTGGAATATTGCTGAGTGCAGCGTTAAACAACAAACAAACAAACAAACAAACAAACAAACACCACTTAGGACAACAATGTTGAATGTAATTAGTGATGCCAAGAACTTGATGAACAAAGTTTAAGCCTCGTGCCCAGTGGTGGTCTTAACAAGATTTTGTCAACATATTTTAACACAAACACCATATGATTTGAACATGTTGAACAAGACAAGATGACTTCAGCATGTTAAATTTCAGCTTCATCAGTCTAGCAGTATCAGCGGAGAAGACATTTAACAGCATGCTGAAAGGGCAAAGCTCTTTCCAATGCAATGGTCAGAGTTAGGGTTACCAGGGGTCACAGGTCATGCATCTTTGAAGCAGTCATTGACCAAAAAAGAGACCACTCTTTGAAGTATTGTAGGTTCCTAGCCCTTGCATGTACGTCTGAAGCAATGGTGGTTTGGGCTTTAACCAGCCAAAATACTAGACAAATTTGCAAGAATGCTTGTCTGCTGTGTGCGGACAGTTTTGGTCAGCTGGAACTTGTATCAATGTCCTATGTGCAAATGTGTAGGATGGTGAAACGATTCCAAAACCATCCTACCAACAGCCTCCCCCAATGTTGTTCGAACCATTCCTTTTCGAAGTCAAGTTTAGTTTTCATAGCAACCTGGTTTGAACCATATGCAAAAACCTAATTTTTGCCATGGCTCCCAAATGTATGCCGATAATTTGATGAAGGCAAGTCAGTTCGTGGTGGAGTCTAAGAAAAGAGAAATTAGCCATCAACAATGACCGGCCTTGTTTACTGTATTTCACGACTATTTCAACTGACTGCAGAATGGAATTTCTGTATCTTTTAATAACTCTATCATCCTGTGCTGACCTACAATAATAGTGGTCCCTGGAGCTTCTTGCCCCACAACATCACTACGCTAAATGGACAGTGGAGCCTAGCCTAGCCTAGACTTGCTGGACTGGCCTTGTTTGTTCCTGGAAGGGAGAGCAGCGACACCAAGCAGAGGATCTGGGAGTCAAACTGCATACAACATACCCTTGAATGCATTTTGTTTTACCTAATATTTCAAACACAGACATTTGTAGTGAAAAAAGCATAAGTATCAATTATTATAGTTATAATTAACCAGTGAAACAATGAAAATAGGTTAACTGTTTAAATGTTATATTTGCTATATGTTTGATAGTATAACGTTACAACATCCAAAATAACATGATCCTAAATATGCAGACAGAAAACAAGCCCAACAATTTAAACAGGGCAGTGTCTTTGTTCACAAATAAAAAGCAAAAGCTCCAATGGTATGTACGTTCAATCGTGTGGACTGTTAAGGTTTTTATAAGTTGTTTAATATATCTTTTGTATGACCACTCAAAAATAACCAGGACCGATATATATATGACTGCCGGTCCTACATATGGACGGTTTGTTTCAAAAATGATGGGAAACACTACTATAGCTCTGAACCAGTTCTCTATGCTTCAATTTCAGTACAAAATGGAAATGAATAAAACTCGACATTTTGTCTTGTTCAAGCAGGACTAGCTCCAAACTTTGAGGACTAGTGAAATAGGTTTTCACTAGTCTTCTTGAATAGTCTTAATTTTTTATATACAGTTCTAATGTTGCTCAGGTGACTTATGATGGTGTAAAGCCACACTTTCCTAATTTTATGTTTCACGGATTTATTCCATCTTTTCCACACATGTCGGTCAAAATAAAAATAAATAGCTATGTCAATCATTTATTTATGTAAGTCCAGGGTTAGAAACAGCTTTTGTCAACTAGTCCTTATAATGATAACATAGCAAAACCCTTAAAATGGGCCAATTTCTATTAGTCCTTAGGATACCTTCACTATTGGGCAGTTTGGTAGGGACTATAGGACAAGTGCCAATTTCTAACACTGTAAGTCATTCTGCCATGGAGTTAAAACTAGCTGGCTTCTTGAATCACTGATAGTGAAATAGACATGGTACCGATATAAAACATTATACTTTTTATATGAGGGTCTATATTACTAGCGGGAGACTTAACAAAAATATATATAGTCATGTTTCATTTCTTTCTTTTCCAGTTCCTTTTTAGTAGATGCGGCAGGCCTATAAAACGAAAAATAAAAAATGTGTGGCTTAAAGTATCACGACGCACAGCTACATCTTCAGGGTCATTACTACCTAAGAACACTACACCGTGGGGATCAGGCTGCATGTGCTATGACATGAAGGTTGTGTGATAGGATTACCCAGCATGCGACCTGGCAGTCGGCCACACCAGCCATGCAAGCTGGACATGGGATCACACTGAGTACTGACATGATTGAAACTCTCATTAATGATTATCCTAACAATCTTACTGGTACTACAGTCCCTAAAATGTCTGTGTGCAAGTCGGCCCTGGACGAAGGAACGTATATCTTTAATCCCATCTTCAGCATCTCCTCAAAGCATTGATTATTCCCCCTCACCCACCCTGCATTGTTGACAATACAATGATCACTGATGATTAACAGGCAAGGCTGACTGCCATGTCCAATGCAATCCTTCAGCATTTGTTCAGAGTTAATGTACAGCGTTCTCCTAAGTGACAAGATATCATCTCATGTTGACATTCTGCCAGATTCATGTCAATCTCTAAGACATCTTTTCAGCTTACACCTCACATAGCTTTCTACCTCGACTGACATTTCGTCAAAGGGACACATTGCCTTACATTGGTAATTTAATGTTTGTTCAAAATGTGTAGTCTTTGACATGTCTGAACAGACTGATATTGACTGAATATGAAAAATGACACTGGGTTTATTTTTCACACAGTGCACAGGCGTTTTAACAGAGAATGTTGTGTATCTACTGCCATCAAACTGGAAACACATAGAACATGTCTTCCATGGTGGGATGTATTTATTTGTGACTTTGACATACGTAGAATTTCTCAGGGACATGGAAGAATAATGCCTGAAGTCAATGGAAGAATAATGTCTGAAGTCAATGGAAGAATAATGTCTGAAGTCAATGGAAGAATAATGTCTGAAGTCAATGGAAGAATGTCTGAAGTCAATGGAAGAATGTCTAATGTCAATGGAAGAATGTCTGAAGTCAATGGAAGAATGTCTGAAGTCAATGGAAGAATGTCTGATGTCAATGGAAGAATGTGTGATATCTATTGAATAATGTATGTCAATGACAGAATGTCTGACATCAACAGGGTCTGATGTCAATGAAAGAATGTCTGATGTCAATGGAAGAATGTCTGGTGTCAATGGAAGAATGTCTGAAATCAATGGAAGAATGTGTGATGTCAATGGAAGAATGTGTGATGTCTATTGAATAATGTCTGATGTCAATGGAAGAATGTGTGATGTCTATTGAATAATGTCTGATGTCAATGGAAGAATGTCTGATGTCAATGGAAGAATGTCTGATGTCAATGAAAGAATGTCTGATGTCAATAGAAGAATGTCTGAAGTCAAAGGAAGAATGTCTGATGTCAATGGAAGAATGTATGTCAATGACAGAATGTCTGACATCAACAGGGTCTGATGTCAATGAAAGAAAGTCTGATGTCAATAAAAGAATGTCTGATGTCTATTGAAGAATGCCTGATGATTATTGAAGAATGCCTGATGTCTATTGAAGAATGCCTGATGTCTATTGAAGAATGTATGTCAATGACAGAATAATGTCTGATGTCAACAGGGTCAATGGAAGAATGATGTCTGTTGTCAATAATCCTTGTAGACAGTAGACATCAGGAACATCACCTTGATTTGAAGCACTCCTGTTTCAGATTGCTGATAAAATTTCCAACACAGAACATAACAAACATATCTTAAAGCCTTTAACTGTAAATTGGTATCACTAAGCCACTGGGCTGATGTAGCAGCATGTAAACCACATAAACATAACAACATATTTCCTGGTATACAGAGAAGGAAGTTAGATTAACATGATTTAATGTCATATTTCAACATGTAAACACAAATTAAATAGGCCTGCTCATATTTGTGGGTTTGGAATCTGTATATAAAGCGTATAAATATTATGTCTGTAAAATATTTTGAGTTATCTCCCTGTATGTATAAAAGATTTAAGACTTAACAAGGACAATGAAGACCTATGCTCAGATGAGTGGTCACATTCTGCTAGGGCTGGGGCGATACACCAACCGTGCGATCCGATACGTATCATGATACCTTGTTCATGATGATGTGCTCTTTTCTGTAGTGCATAAGCCATGTTTTTCATAGACAAGATGGCCAAATACCTGACACACTATCAATTTACATTTGGCAGTGTCAAGTATGGCGCAATGGATGAAAACAATTATGTTTTCACTACTCATTTTTACTAGTAATTAGTGTTTGGTGTAACAGTTATCAAAGAATACATGTAAGGTTAGAATCAATACTTTTTACTTTGTGTGCGATCGTGATAAATACTTGTATAGAGAAGTAAAAAACCTGCGATCCACTGATGCATTATCCCACTACTACATTCTGCACAATTGAATCTCATCACACTTATCATGCTTATCATGTTTCTCTTTAAAGGGCAAGTAAAGTGAAAAAAAATGATTGCGATTCTGTTGCGAATATCAAATGTCCCAGACATGTTAAGTCAATTCCTGAGAGAAAAAATATAATATTTGTAGAATATACATATTTAAATGTCCATGTAAAAGTGTTGAAATCACACGCTCCGTAATAGGATTCCCAAACAAAACTACTTGGAGGCGTGGCCTAAAACTTATAGCGAAATGGTGCAGCGAACCGTGACAAATTCTTTCATTGGCTGATATATTGGCTGACTTGTGATGCTTCACAGCTTTACAGATACGTCATGAAGTGGTCAATCTAAAAGTGTTTCTGGGAATCCTACAAAAATAACATTGCACACATTGCAGAGGGTGTAAAACAACCTTTGATATTGACATTGTGAAATAACAATTAATGTCTGCAACAAGCTTTTTACGACTTAAGTTACATCCAGTTTGGGTACCATAAACAGTGCAACCTACTTGTCCAGCAGCTGGCCAAGGGATAATGCACAGTGTGTTCAGGGTTCAAAATATTTCATAAACACAACTGCAGGGCAAGTAGACATTATTTTGTACTCATCCTGCAATACTTTCACTTGGCCTTTTACATTTTATCATTTTCTATGTTCTCAGTATTTATTACATTTTCTTTCTGAATTTGAAGCTGACATAGTTTATGGACTAAAAAAAATCACAAACACATCCATTAATTTTACATTTTGTGCTGGCTGGGTTAATACATGACTCGTTCATGTTCACAGCTAAGAACATGTTTCCTACTCTTCCTGGGAAATGTTTAGGTTTCCTTTCATAAGTTATCATTAACTGTTCCTTTCGGAAGTAAACAAAAGAATCTGATAGTTGCTGATATTTCTGACAGACAATACAAAATAATTCACAGTCACTGCCATCTACATTAACCTCCGCCCATTCAAACTCACTCATCCATGCGTCTTACAGTCACTGTCTTAGAGAAAAACATTTTTTACAAGCTGTTTGATAATCAAACCATGTTTTTGCTCATCAAACACTATTGTCTTGTACTACAAACCCATACATCAACCATTGGTCTCACAAAATGATTTACTTTCGCTCTGACATTACTGTTAGCACACAACAGTCAATGTCATGTCAACAAATTCGTACTGAAGTATGCCATTTAATCTTGTAATTACACTGTCTGGTTATAAAAGAAATGTTTGTTGTATCTGTGGACTTAAGTTTGCAATCTATTTTATTAATTTTATTCAAAATTCCATTCAATAGTCAACAAAATCGTGTGTGAAACAATCAGATCACACAACTCACCATTATTTACAGCAACCAGAGTCAGATTACCACCATTGATGTCTTGTAACGAATTTCAATTGACAGTGAATAGATACATAAATCACAAATGCCATACTTTGACTCGTTAAAAGTCATATTTGTTGTAGTTTGACTATTATATGTCAACAAAGTTTTCAGGATCGCAAGCGCCTCGACGGTGACTGGTCAACTTGTTCCATGCGTAAACAAATATACAGCAATAACCATCAGCTGTACCAAACCGTCTGTTTTAAGGACTGCCCAATAAACAGTTGTCAAGTGTGCCGTCTCTTTATTGCGATATGTATTTTGTAGTTACTGCTGAAAACGTGCGAGAGATGAAAACGTATTTGAGGTTGGAAATTATCTTGCATATTTTTTTGAAAACCACAAGAGATGAATTGATATGATTGAAATATGTACTCGCCCAGTAGGGCGAGCATTTCTTCACTTCTTTATCGCCCTGCACATGCTGCCGCTAGTCAATATGAGCAGACGAGTGGATTTTTTTAAACTCTGTGTGTTTGTTTAAGCAATATACATCCGTACATCTAGCATTTGTTTACTTCAAGATATAATACACAAATGATAAAACAATATGAACTGTATTAAATATTGTCCTATTTGGCCAATTTCCCATTTAACATTTCTATTTGCACAATTCACAGTCCAGATGTGAAACAGCATCATGACAGTCTTTCTCTGGTTTCTAGTTGTCTCTTCTCCCTTTCAATGGCATTGTCTAGGTTTCGATACTTCTTCTTGGGTGGCATCAAACTACCTGGATTGTGATCGCAGTACTATCCTGCTCAACCTGCAGTATCTCAATGAATTTGTACATATTTGGATGCCACCCCTTGGATGATATGTGGCGTTGTCCCACTGGAAGTTTGACGTCTGGTGTAGCAGAGTATATGCTTACTCCTCCAACAGGTGAAATCATTTCACCTGATGAAGGAGTAAGCATATACTCCAAAATGTTGTGTTCTATTAATAAAGAAGTTGACATCCTTAAATTCTCTTCCTTATGTGTATCACTTCTAAATGACTTGATTCTGTTTCTTGTCTGTAATTCATTTTACAGCCCAAATCCTACTAAATGATTAATATGTTCACTCACTCACTGATATATATTAAATGGTTTTCACTCAGTACACTGTACTCATATGTGAAAAGAGTTCACCAATTAGTTGTGTCGTAATATTTTGTGAGATATTCACCAATTACATGTCTAATGTGAGGTGCCCCTTTTAATCCCCTTAATCTTACCCATCACCTCGGTCAGGTGAATTTGTACCCAAAACAATAGGTGCTGGACAAGGAGAAACACCCCTAATAAACCTCCAGGCCGACTGGGCGCCAGACCAATATGGGCAGCACTTCAAGCAGCGGGAACCTGTTTTAACCCCCAGGAAGGAGCATCCCTTTATTTGAGGGACAATCTCGCAGCTTGTTTTTTAATTGTCCTTTTTACACTGTTTCCAATTTTCAAATTGAATTTTGGTCAAACATTTGTGATTAAGTAAGCCCTAAAGTATTAAAGCTGCAAAGTTGTTCTGTTGACTTTATTGCCCTTTAATAAGTGAATAATAGGAATGTAACATATAACCATACTTAGAACCATGTCATTCTGATTGCCATGGCTGCCGTTCTTGAGATCTGTCAAGTCTGGATGAGCTGATACATAATTGTTCACTTAGTAATAGCTTCAACATCTTTTCTCCATTAATTTCAGCACCAAACATGCCATTAGGCCAAACAAAAAACATTTGTGTCAGGTGACATGAACAGATATGGGTTGGTGGGTAGTTGGGCTGCAATGAAGACACAAAGTAGCAAATAATGATCTGTATCAAGAATTAGAGGTAATGAATACAATGAAGTATTCAAGAATACCTTATTTCTCGTATATAATATGATGCACTTTTTTTCCAAAAGCTGTGTAGAGGTGGTTGAGTGCATTATACATGCAGACAACAAATTTTGACTTATCCCCCAAAAATACAATACTGCTAACGCATAACATAAAAAGCATGTCAATACATCTGTACTGAAGTATGCAAGTTAACACAGATTACTAACTAGCAAAACTCGAGCTGTAATAAAAACTGTATCAAAGAGGGACAAGTTTAGTAATAATTTTTTTTAAATTTAGCACTTTCTCGAAATTTAACGTTGAAAAAAACCAGGCCCCCTATCAAAAATTAAAATTGTGATCTTGTCCTTAGGCAGGTAAACAGTAAATATTCATGTGTCCAGAGTTAAGTCTACTTGTCCACATTATTGACCAAAAAGGAAATTTTCTACCTTAAAATCAGTCTCTTTCTGCCCACGGTTTTCATTGAAAATCCCTTGATAAATTGGAGCTAAGATGACCCACAAAATATTTCTGTTTGGGCTGCTCTCAGTTTCTAAAATTGAGGGTCACTGTACTTTTTAAGTGCCATATTTTCTTGTATACATGATGCAGTGTGCATCCCCCCTCTCCCTAATATAGCTGTGTAGAGGTGGATTCTCATAATACATGCAGACAATGGGTCTTGATTATTTCCCCCAATGCAAAGCTATTACCATGAACACTTGTACACCGGAGATAGCATGTAAACGATTCCATACAGAAATACTCAAGGTAGTACATGGTTATATAAAAGGATCACTGTATATCTGGACTTACGTTTGTAAACTATTTGATAAAATGTATTCAAAAGTACATTCGATATTGTTCACATGTCCACAAAATAGTTAGTGAACTGATTGCACCAACTTACCGATATTTACACCAGAATCAAATACCGGTACACCACTAGTGATGCCTTGAAATGAACTTCAGTTGTCAGAGAATGGATATATACTAAATACCATACTTTGACTTGTAAAAAGCTACATTTCTTGTTGTTTGACTACTGTTTGTAACTCAAGTCAATATATTGTTTTTGGGACCGAAACTGCAAGACCCCTGGAGGCTTCGATTGGTGTCTCTTCGAACTGGTCCATGCTACGTATACAGCATGATACCAAAGTGCTACGCTTATGTCTTTTTTGATTTTAAACATGAATGGTAAAAGTAGCAACTGAAATAAAAACATTTGCAAATTTGTGTACAGCTGATTGCTATTTAGGCTTAGTTTACAAAACAATTACACATGACAATCTTTATCACTGCATATAAAACATTGCCTAGCATAACCAGACAACAGGAAATACAACTGAAATCATCATGACAGGTCATGTTTTATCTCAAAATTCACATTTTGACCAAGTTTGTTATCTCATGTTAACCTGAAGCAATATGATGTGGTGTTTGACAGCACAATAGCCGAAATAGCAATTGTTCCCAAAACTTGTACTCAGGTCCAGACCATTGTAGACTATACACACAGGCCACAAAGTTAAAAAGAATTCAAAGGAGCCACTTGGCTCCTAAATTATTTTTTTTCAAGGAGCCAAATAGAATTTCAAGGAGCCAGGGCAAAATGTAAGGAGCCAAAAGTAATGATTCGTAATTTAACTGAGCTTCTGCATAACAAAACACACAAAAATCCATTAGTTTGAATAATCAGTTTTATATCATGAACAACAACTGTTGTTGAAGCTTTTGAGTTTTTCAGACAAACAAGCTTAAGAACATTGTGTCGGTAACATCATCAGACAAGTTTTAGGACATTGTGTCAGTAAATCCATCAGACAAGCTTAAGAACATTGTGTCAGTAACATCATCTGACAGTTTACCGGTGCCAGTTGCAGGTTTTGGTTCATGGAACGTGTCGACAGAGGATGAAACTTCTGTGTCAGCTTCGCCATTCAAAGCATTCCGTATTTTCTTGAGTATACTGCGCATTTTTTTCCAAAAAAAACACAGCTGTGTAGAAGGGGGTGCGCATTATACACTAAATAATGAGTTTTGATGTTTTTCCCCCATGGAAAGACATTACTGTGAGCACGTAACACCGGAAATACCATGTCAACAAATCCATACTGAAGTACGCAAATTAATCATGTAATTACACTGTCTGACTATTAAAAGTGTTCTTTGTATATCTGGACTTATGTTTGTAACTTATTTCATTAATTTTATTCAAAATTACTTTTAATATTGTTTTAATTAATTTCGGCGAAATCGTGTTATTAACAGAAACCACGGTCAGATTACCGCTATTGATGCCTTGAAACGAACTTTAGTTGACAGAGAATGGATACATATATCATAAATGCCATACTGTGACTCGTTAAAAGTCATATTTGTTTTTGTTTGACGATTCTATGTCAACACGTAATTCTCGCGATCACGTGCGCGGGAGCCTTGACAGTGACTTGTCAGACTGGTTCCATGTAAAACCATGTAATACCCGGTAATAGCAATCAGCTGCTTCGCTTAGGGTTATTATTATTTCAAATATGTTTAGTAAAAGCTGCATCTAAATTAAGAAGATATTGGAATATATTATTCCTGATAAAAAAATAGTTTCAGATACAATTTTTGCCGATCCTTGCATTAAAACCCTGTAAAGTTATATCATTGGGTGTGTCTTGACTGAATCACCGGTAAATTCAAAGGAAATGTGTGTACAGCTGATTGCTGTGTCTGGCTTAGTTTACGAGAAGATACACATGGTAATCTTAATCCCTGGATATAAAACAATGCCTAGCAGAACAAAAAAAAATACAATTTAAACAGTAAATCAACATGTCTGGTGATTTTTTATCTCAAATTTCGAATTTGTACTGACCAAGTTTCTCATCACCCATCCGTTTGCCGGACTTCGCTAAAGGGGTAGATATATCTACGGTGTAATTTTTTTTCTGCGCTTGGTAGATCTATTCAAATTTTTTTTCCCAAAAAATACTGAATCCGCTAGAGAGGGGTGCGCACTATACTAAAGAAAATACAGTAGTCATCATTTGCTGATTGACAACGATTTGTTGTTTTGACTTGCGCAAATATTGAAAAATACTTCATGTTTTTGAATGGCGAAACGACCGCCACAGCTGTCACCTGGGCGGATGTCGTACAGCGCATGCGTGGGTACTTAATAACGGAAAGTGCTTCCTTCATTCCAGGTATGGAGCCTGGCCTAGCAGTGATCTAGTCGATGTTATTATGTTCTGATATCGATTTTTTTTGCTGAAGTTACCGCACTTATATCAAAAACGATCTTTTTTAATATCTTATGACAAGAGATATTTAGTCGCCAAACTTAATTAAAGACAAGGAGCCAGTTGGCAACTGACATGAAAATACCAGTCGCAAAATACAAAACTAGATTGCCATGGCGACCAATTTAGTCGCAACTTTGTGGCCTGACACAAGAAATAGTTTTAAAATGATTATCAATCATCCTTCAAAATATACATTCTACTTATAATCCATACAGTACTTGGAGGAGGGGATGGGGAGGGGAGGGGAGGGGAGGGGAGGAAGGGAGCAAAGAAGGAAGGCGGGGTATTTTAAAACATTATTGTATCAAATATGCCACAAAATCAGGTGACAGCTGATCACTTTTAATACATTCCTACATTCATGTTCAATCCCATGTGCTGATTACACATGAAAATAAAATAATCAGATGGCATATTACTCCCATTGTTGTAAACAAAAATCCCATTAGTCATGCCCCCTTATTCTAGCAAATTAAGAAGAGTGTAACTTCTGGTATGGGATAACAAATTCTTAATGCAATAAATATTGAAACCAGAAGGCTCAATGTTTCTAGCCATCTCGATAAGAAAGCTGTGTGCAATTCCTTTCTGATGACATCTGGTTATCATGACCTTGATTTGATGTAAACCAAATTCTTCTCCCGTGAATACCCAAAACAGGCTCAAGTTGTCATGGTGGCAAGATCTGGCCATGATTAATTTGATGAATGACCCTAGTCTTTAAATTCAACCAATCATATGCACTGAGATTTCTGGCAGCAAACAAATGTGGACTACAAATCTTATGTCTCTGCACCATAACCATGATGTCAATACATTCTCATGAACATGTCTTTTAATAAGTGAATGACTTAGACACAACCTTAAAATAATGCAAGGATTTGATTATTGTGTTCATTGTTTATTAGCTTCCTGCCTACTTCATGGTGTGGCCTCTGGTGACCTCAGACAGAAGACACTCCAAATCTAATCATTAGTAGACCTCACTCACCCTTGGTCAGATTTGTGTGAGCAAAGCCATTTTACTTGCACTTAGTTTTTTCCATGATATTAAAATTTGTACAACACATTTTCCATTGTCAGGCCTTCTTGTCTACTGGAATGAAATGAAGAAAAAATGACCTCATTAACATTCACATTGTGTGAGGATTTTTTCTACGTGAAGTAAATACATAAAGATAGATCATAAAGCTGTATTCCTTGCAAATAAAGCCATTTGTCATGGATATGAATGTGTTTTCTAGTGGAAGCGAAAGCACCGGCAAACAAAACACTTTGTTCGTTTCCTTGAAAAAGCACTTATAATGGTGTATTGGCAGTACTCCAAGAACATAATGCTTGTGAGAAGATGGTGGACATGGGTAAGGGTGGAGAGCAGGCAAGATTTCTAATATGTCATAACATAGAACTAACGAACATATATATACGAAACTGTGATTGACAATGAATATAATACCTGGTTCATATTTTTCTTCACATTAATGTTTACTTTGATCAATGTCATAAACGTTCATTTTTATATTCCTGTACAATGTGTAGATCTAGTGGTGACTGTGAGTTGCTTTTAATTCCTATGGGCTCCTCACCATGTTTATTGTGGTGCAATTGCCTATTACATGTGATGTGAAGGAAATCGAAAGAAATTTATTTTATTCCATACTATATAAACTAAATATAGTGGATGGGAATTGAAAAACAGTTTGGGGGATTGTTTGGAGGCAAATCCCTTGCCAAACTATATTCACAGGTTTGTCTTTGTCAGACTGCCCTTTTGCAAAATTTGAACAACCATTGGAATGACTGACAATAAGTCGACATTAGCCAATCAGAAAGCAGCGTTCTCGTGCTCTACGGCACTAGTTTCAAACTGGCAACTGCGCTTGGAAACATATTTTGACAAATTCTCGGTTAAAATTTTGAAAACTGAACAAGAGCATTTTGGAATGGCTAATGGCCTAGATTGTACGGATTCAGTCGTATGTCTGTATCTGTTGTTCAGAAAACCCTGTGCTGAATTTTTCGAGGTTGCATGAATAGAAAACATTTTCCAACTTCCCCTTTCCTGATCTGGTAAGCAACCCTGTGGCTGGTGGGATGAGAGGTCGTTCTGACGTGACCAATAATGGGTTTCCTCAGATCTAAGATCTGAGTTAAATAAGATTGATCAGTGGTCTGCTAGTGGTTGTATGTGTGCTGCTGCAAATGGCTTTATAAGCTAAAATATTTCGTTGTTTTCAGATTTTTACGACTTTCTAATCAAAGAACGTGGCCTTATCACAAATGTGTCAGTAATTAGTTCCGATTTTCCTCATTTCACTTCGACAGATAGGAAGGCCTGAATTTATAACTGCTCAAATAACTTAAACATTAGCTTAGATGCATTTTTTCAAATCATAAGGCAATACATACAGTTGAAAGTGGATGCAAATATTTTGCCCACCACTACCCATCATGGGATGCAAAGATATCATTAAAGCCAATTTAATTATGGCCATGCAAAGTGCCATTTATACTGTCCGTGTTGAATTTTCTTTACTCATTTAGTTTCTGAAATGCCAGGGGGATATGGGCCTGCAATATGCCCTATGCATTGAGGGTTGAAAATAAAATTGCTACTGACACTCAATAAAGTTTCAGGATTTTTCTTAAAAACTGAATGATGTGTTACACTGCATTTGTAATATTATTGCTATTCATCCAGACTGCATGTTTATATTACTTTTTTATTAGTAATTTGAGGTATGTTGGCTTTAACTAAGGAAGACATGTGAACCTTCTTTACACAGTCCATAGCCATGACAGCATAGGATATAAATGTCTTGATTAAGGAATGAACAAAATAACAATGATAGGATTCCTACCTCTCTGTTTCAGATCATTCTCCACAACTCCAAAGTTGTCGTAAAAGATGTAGTAAATGTGGGAGTAGTTTTCCTGGAAAAATTTCTTTCCTTCCACACAGTCATAGTTTTCTGCAACAAAAGTATAAGAAGTTGTTGAACAGACTTTGCTTTGAGTGACATCATGACATATCCTCTCTAATTAGCTGCATTGATTACCCAGGAGTGCTAATGTTATAGATGTCAGCGACATGGGACAGGTGATCCTGTACCACAAACAGCTAGGCTAGTCTGAGATGAACTGTGCACTAGATCTGACAGAATTAAATGGCCTAAGCAAAATGTAATTAAAAATGGGAAGTGGAGCCCTCCATTTATCATATTTTATGTGTAATTCTTGGATATTTGCAACATTCATCTGCATTAATACTTAACCGCATGACATGCATTACTATGAAAATTAACAGGCATTTCACTATCATCATGATCACTGTCAGATTTGTTTATCAAAGAAAATAGTTTGAATGAGCAAACATTTAATTGCGTCACTTATTGATGCCATTTCTGGATTTTTATGATGCTACATACTTATATATAGTAACTATGATTCAATTTCTGAAATTTAATCAGTGAACGCAATTATTGACTTTTGACAGTTGATGAAGAAAACAACCTACCCAAAACAGATCGAAGGTGTTTCAATCGTGTAACGGTATCTTTCTTCGGGTCTGCGACTTTCTGCGCTGATTTCTTAATATCGCCATGACTGGCTGTCTTCCTGAAGAACAATGCCGAAGTCATCTAGCTATTTGGATCTCATCCGTTTAAGATCTATATCCATTTTGCAAATTCAACCTGTTTGATAAACAAATTTCTCCTTTCACAAATGGCGAGATTCCGCTTGAATGCGCATGCGTGTAAACAGGGGAAGTAACCCTGTCAAGTTCACAAGTGCGCGAAATTTAAACGAAAATAAAGTTTATCCCCCCCGTATCTAAATCCAAGGGCTGTGTCTCCAGATGATAGATATATTGAAACGTTTGAAGTGCACAAAGGTTTAATAAAACATTTTATCCGACAGGTTTCATTACAGGAATATATCGCGATAAGAATCTGTCCTACAAGATTACACAACACACATACAACTAGGCACAACATAGCTAGGCTACTACAGCGAAGACCCAGGGGATAGGCATTTTGTTAGTTTCTAAATAATGTGATTTACGCCACACTCATCAATAAGCCAGCTATAGACATCGGTCTGTAAATACTCGAGTCGGGACCAGACAATCCAGTGATTGACATCATGAACATCGAGCCATGCGATAATATGTATCAACCAATTCACCGAGCCTGACCACCCAATCCATATCTAGTCGCTAGAGTTCTTACAAGCACAGATTGCCTGTTCTTATCTGGAATCACCATGAGTAGCTAGGCCACATATACACGGGTGCCCAGCCGCTAAAGGTACTTACGTCAGTTCATGCGGAAGTTGGATTGCTCACATTAAAGAGGGTATCGCTCGGGTTAGTTTGATTCAAGATATCCATTTTGTATTGGTTTGTGAAAAATATTATGCTCTCCGAGTGACATATATTCCTCAAAAATATTATGTAAATCCATCAATAGAACAATTTTACATACTTATGTCGTCTCTGCATCAGTCAACAATTAGAAGTCTGGCTTGTTATATTTACCACGCTTTTAAGTTAAGGAATTCATTTCTGCAGAAGTAATATTCTTTATCTATGAATGCCTTGCTGTTGTGTATTTAGGTGTACACAGTTGTATTTTTATACATGTCTGGTGAACCGAATTGTACTATGGGCCGCTGGCCCACTCATGTACTGAATAAACAGATTAGATATCCCAAAACCCTTTCAAAACCACATTTGTTTGGGCATGCAGTTGAACATGTTCCCGAGGCACTGTAATTTAGTGAGTCAGTTTGGTTTTACGCCGCTTACAGCAATATTCCAAAAATATGAATTCCACATGAACTTTAATATATGAGCAACACATCCTTGTTGCAAGAGGCGACTAACGGGATCGGGTGGTCAGGCTCGCTGACTTGCTTATTGCATGTCATTCCAATTGCATGGATCGATGCTCATGATGTCAATCACTAGAGTTTTTGGTTCAGATTCGATTATTACAGACATTAATGGAATATTGCTAAGTGCGGTATTAAACAAACAAACATCCTTATGTGAACATGTACTCTTGCAGTAGGTATACATTTCCTGTTTGCGTCAATGGTTGTTAATCTTCTTCATTGTCCAGAACATCCATGGTAATATCATTTCTATCACTGTCATCATCGCTTACAATTTGTCTCTTGCATGCAGATTCAATAACCTAAACTGGTGACATCCCTATCATCTCAGACAGTTTTTCATAGTACCGACAGAGTTTTCTCCCCTTACCGCTTGTCTTCTGAACAGATACATACTCACAACAACTTCCCTTTTCTCCAGAGCTTCCGTAATTTATCACATCCCTCTTCAGACAACTCTGTAGATTTGTTGCGATAATGCAAGAAGAAGTTAGTATTGTTGATTGGTCTCACTGTCTAATTGTCCTTCACAGGCACGTGGTGGCAGCATCGTCCCAACTAGAACCTCAAGTTTTGTCTCTTTGTTTTTCATACCAGCCGTGTCTTATAATAACTACGTCTGTTCATTGGTGTGAGTGTTTAAACCGTAATACATCACAGACGACAACGCTTTAGTGCCAGGTAGACAGGCATAAAACATGTCGATCACGAAAATCACGTGTCCGGTGAATCTGCAATATTTCATGCTGCACGGACATGTCTATTTCACACCAATCACCTCAAAGGGCACGTCCTTGTTTGTTTGACAGTTGTATAACCGTAACCATATATTTAAACCCGTTCATGTATGTATAAATGCAGGTATCAGACAAAGGTCTCGAGATGTGAGTGGCTGGGAGAATCAGCCGAGGGTCTAGGGATCCCAGTAGATGGGGGTCGGAGAGAATCAGCCGAGGGTCTAGGGATCCCAGTAGATGGGGGTCGGGGAGAATCAGCCGAGGGTCAAGGGATCCCAGTAGATGGGGGTCGGAGAGAATCAGCCGAGGGTCGAGGGATCCCAGTAGATGGGGGTCGGAGAGAATCAGCCGGTGGTCAAGGGATCCCAGTAGATGGGGGTCGGGGAGAATCAGCCGGTGGTCAAGGGATCCCAGTAGATGGGGGTCGGAGAGAATCAGCCGAGGGTCAAGGGATCCCAGTAGATGGGGGTCGGAGAGAATCAGCCGAGGGTCAAGGGATCCCAGTAGATGGGGGTCGGGGAGAATCAGCCGGTGGTCAAGGGGTCCCAGTAGATGGGGGTCGGGGAGAATCAGCCGGTGGTCAAGGGATCCCAGTAGATGGGGGTCGGGGAGAATCAGCCGGTGGTCAAGGGATCCCAGTAGATGGGGGTCGGGGAGAATCAGCCGAGGGTCAAGGGATCCCAGTAGATGGGGGTCGGGGAGAATCAGCCGGTGGTCTAGGGATCCCAGTAGATGGGGGTCGGAGAGAATCAGCCGGTGGTCAAGGGATCCCAGTAGATGGGGGTCGGGGAGAATCAGCCGAGGGTCAAGGGATCCCAGTAGATGGGGGTCGGAGAGAATCAGCCGGTGGTCAAGGGATCCCAGTAGATAGGGGTCGGAGAGAATCAGCCGGTGGTCAAGGGATCCCAGTAGATGGGGGTCGGGGAGAATCAGCCGGTGGTCTAGGGATCCCAGTAGATGGGGGTCGGGGAGAATCAGCCGGTGGTCAAGGGATCCCAGTAGATGGGGGTCGGAGAGAATCAGCCGGTGGTCAAGGGATCCCAGTAGATGGGGGTCGGGGAGAATCAGCCGGTGGTCAAGGGATCCGAGTAGATGGGGGTCGGGGAGAATCAGCCGAGGGTCAAGGGATCCCAGTAGATGGGGGTCGGAGAGAATCAGCCGAGGGTCAAGGGATCCCAGGAGATGGGGATCGGAGAGAATCAGCCGGTGGTCAAGGGATTCCAGTAGATGGGGATCGGAGAGAATCAGCCGGTGGTCAAGGGATCCCAGTAGATGGGGGTCGGGGAGAATCAGCCGGTGGTCTAGGGATCCCAGTAGATGGGAATCGGAGAGAATCAGCCGGTGGTCAAGGGATCCCAGTAGATGGGGGTCGGAGAGAATCAGCCGAGGGTCTAGTGATCCCAGTAGATGGGGGTCGGGGAGAATCAGCCGGTGGTCAAGGGATCCCAGTAGATGGGGGTCGGGGAGAATCAGCCGAGGGTCAAGGGATCCCAGTAGATGGGGGTCCGGGAGAATCAGCCGAGTGTCTAGTGATCCCAGTAGATGGGAGTCGGGGAGAATCAGCCGAGGGTCAAGGGATCCCAGTAGATGGGAGTCGGGGAGAATCAGCCGAGGGTCTAGTGATCCCAGTAGATGGGGGTCGGAGAGAATCAGCCGGTGGTCAAGGGATCCCAGTAGATGGGGGTCGGGGAGAATCAGCCGGTGGTCAAGGGATCCCAGTAGATGGGGGTCGGGGAGAATCAGCCGAGGGTCAAGGGATCCCAGTAGATGGGGGTCGGAGAGAATCAGCCGAGGGTCAAGGGATCCCAGGAGATGGGGATCGGAGAGAATCAGCCGGTGGTCAAGGGATTCCAGTAGATGGGGATCGGAGAGAATCAGCCGGTGGTCAAGGGATCCCAGTAGATGGGGGTCGGGGAGAATCAGCCGGTGGTCTAGGGATCCCAGTAGATGGGAATCGGAGAGAATCAGCCGGTGGTCAAGGGATCCCAGTAGATGGGGGTCGGAGAGAATCAGCCGAGGGTCTAGTGATCCCAGTAGATGGGGGTCGGGGAGAATCAGCCGGTGGTCAAGGGATCCCAGTAGATGGGGGTCGGGGAGAATCAGCCGAGGGTCAAGGGATCCCAGTAGATGGGGGTCCGGGAGAATCAGCCGAGTGTCTAGTGATCCCAGTAGATGGGAGTCGGGGAGAATCAGCCGAGGGTCTAGTGATCCCAGTAGATTGGGGTCGGGGAGAATCAGCCGGGGGTCAAGGGATCCCAGTAGATGGGGGTCGGAGAGAATCAGACAAAGGTTTCGAGATGCGAGCACCCGGGTGCCGTCAAGAATCAGACTGGGGTCTCGAGATGCCACGCTGTATATAATCCCTGGAATTTGTAGAGTAAATATGTATTTTCTGGTTCACGCAGAGAATATACGTCGTCCCTACATGTTCTGGTGATCCGTGAAGACCTGGGTTAGAATAGGTCTTCAAACCATACTTGTCCTAAGACGAGACTATGCTTGTCAAGAGAAGCGACTGACGGGATCGGGTGGTCAGGCTCGCTGACATGGTTGATGCATGTCATCGTATCCCAATTGCATGAATAGATACTCATGATATCAATCACTGGATGGTTTGGTCCAGGCGCAATTATTTACAGACCGCTGTCATATAGCTGGAATATTGCTGAGGCCGGTGTTATTCAATCGAAAATAATTGTTCCCGAAAATTCTTTCAAAAAATAATTTTGCTTGTGGAAATAAAAAAAGTGCCTGCTACAAATATTACATTGTTGCAAGGTGTTTTTCTTCAAATGTAATTCAGGCTCATAGTTAACTGGTTTATATATATAAAATATCTGATTTTGTAGCTGTAGCTCAAGAAATATTTAATCTCGATACAAAACCCAAACCGTCCCAATTGCGTGGATCGATGCTCATGATGCCAATCACTGGATTGTCTGGTCCAGACTCGATTATTTACAGATCGCCGTCATATAGCTGGAATATTGCTGAGTGCGTCGTTATGCAACAACCAACCAACCAACCAACGGTTCAATATGTGGTTGAAACATGCTTTTTGAGGCAGCTTAAAATTGCTGTACTGCCATGGCCGGTGGTTTATCCAGACCTTTGCCCCATAGAACATGTTTGGGATGAGAAGGTCCAAAGCCTACGACAGGACCAGAACCAGCCGGTAACGCCAGCTGAGTTGTGCCAATCATTGGCTGACATTTGGAACAACTACCCCTCAATCACCTGGTGTCTTCAATGCCCCGCCTGTGCCTCGCCTGTATCACCGCAAATCGTTGTCACACTCCTGCCCGTAAACAATCAACAGGTAATCAACTCATGCGTGTTTGTGGTTGACGACAAGGACTACCCAGTTGCATACTGTCACTGCCGCGTTCAGACTTTCAAGCGTGCTGCTGAGGTTGCGTATCAATCCTAGAAACTGTTCTGTTACTTGGGGCTCCATGCATACCCCAGAGTGACACCGGCCAAAGTCATCAGTGAACTAAATCAGTTGTGGACAGATCTTGTGATCCTCCATGACAAGTTCGGACATCCCCAGAGCGAGAGCTACATTGTTTGTTTGTTGTTTAGCGCCTCACTCTCTGCGATTATATATGACGGCGGCCTGTAAATACACATCTCCAGAATCCAGCGAGTCTTCTGCCACGTTTTGTGAGCCATCACGACCCGTGAAGATCCGGGTTAGAATAGGTCTTCAGCAACCCATGCTTGTCCCTCGTGAAGATCCGGGTAGAAAAGGTCTTCAGCAACCCATGCTTGTCGTAAGAGGCGATTAACGGGATCGGGTGGTCAGGCTCGCTGACTTGATTGATGCATGTCATCCTATCCCAATTGCGTAGATCCATGTTCAAGATGTCAATCACTGGTTTGTCTGGTCGACTCGATTAGTTACAGACAGCCGTCATATACCTGGAATATATTGCTGACTGGGGCGTTAAACAACAAAGTACAAAATGTGTGCCATTTCCTGATTCCAGCGAGTTTTCTGTCACGTCTTGTTTATCTCGATCCCATTTCTGTATATATTTCATATATTGATATTTACATCCATCCAAAGACATGTAATACTATGCAAAGACATAGGCCGTTTTACAGCCGTATTATAACGCGTAATTTCTTCAGGCGTAAATTGAATGAAAACAACTTTTTGAAAGTCGTTTAAGGCGCCGCAGTTAACTCTGCAGACTTGCGTCCATTGGGCATGACAGACACCAATGATCGTGGGTTCGAATCCCGGTTCGGTCCGATTGTGTTTCTAGGTTTGTCAGCACCATATCCGTACTCGTGGATTTCACCAAAGTGGTAAAGCTCTAAGACCTGCACCACTTCGTGATTTCCTCCCACATTAAGCTGCCACGTCGTGCTATAACTGGAATGTTGGTCAAGCGGCGTTACACCAAATTCACTCACTCAGCAAATACCTCTGACATTCAGACAATTCAGTTCATATACTAAAAACCTAAATAACCCTAATCTGTACGGGAACTAACAGTGTGGTGTATTTATTCATCCGATGCTCAGTTGATGTCTAGGTTAAAGGTATAACTAGTGGTAGCACCGACGACGTGTCAGCTAGCTGTCATGACATTACTAGCATTCATCCCTACCTCCTGTGTGTGCGTGCGCGTGCGCGTGCGCGTGCGTGTTTACTCAGACGTTGGTGTCTACATGGTGGTTCAAATTTGATTTCTCTTGCCTGGGGTAACTATTTAATTTATGAAAGGGCAATGGATCCAGGTCTGATGTGCTGAATGTATTACATGTTATGTTATATGTAATATGTACGAGGCAGCTCTGCAAGAGAGGTTAATAAGACAGATTCATCATGGAGAAACCAAATGAAAAGCCAAATGCTTCTCATGGTTGAAGTATGTATCGTATTCGAGTTTCTTCTGCACGGTGTCTCAGCAGATAATGGTGAATCTGTTATCATTTTAAAACGATCGTCATCCTCTCATACCTTATCACGACATTGTGTTGCGAATATAACCATTTATTGTGGCCTCGTGACATTTTGCGGGTCTCATTACCATTACTTTCCGCAAATCGGCTAGTCCATATTTTATGAAAACCTTAATCAAAGGGAGACAACCCGTTATCCAAAAGCAAAATGGCGACCACGGATGTGCCAGCTTATTTTGCCTGGCATAAATTTCCTGGAAATCGCGCATTTAGACAGTCTGAGGACATAAAGTCTTACCTGGGAAATAGATGGAACAGCCTGTCTGTCGATGAACAAGAAGAAATTATTGATGACTATTTTGTGGACACTGAAATAAGACGCCAGTATCAAGATGAGGCGTCTGCTTCCGACTTCCCACCATCTTTCCCCAAACTTATGATTCCTAATGGGGAGAAGATCATGGTCGATGAAAATGATGTAAGCAAAACTGAAATTGTACAATTTGCAAATCTGATGATGACGGGCAATAGTGGGACGAAGGGTGCACTTGATTTTACCTGGCTCAACTTCTGGATGTCGATTCAATATTTTGTATGTGCCCATTGAGGACTCTCTATTTTTCCTGTTGGGATATTGCTGAATTAAAGAAGACATCACCTACCAGTATGAACACAAATTGTAACTTTTTATTCTTTCATCCCTCGAATAATACCCTAGCATTGGGCTAGCAATGTCGTCTTAGCTGTTTAAAACGGGGCAAGCTAGGATAGTGCCACACCTTAAAACGAACCTTTTTCTTTGTCACTGTGGTTTTGTTTACTAAATTTATCACAATTGTGCACTGTAATTGATTGAGCTAGTTTTTTTTAAATAGTAGCATTCTCAAATATCTCCAATATTTTATCTGTTTAAAACACTGATCAGGGTCTGCTTGTTAATGGTAAGAACAAAGCTCAACATGAAGGTTTGCATTAGGCCAAAGATGTATATGATCTATGTGCCCATGCTTCTCTGATCTTACATACCTTTTTGGTCATTGAGGGAAGTTTTGTAAGGGTTAATATAGGACACCCCTAATACTGTCCTTGGTCCTTGGATCCCTTTGCCGTCCAAGCACCCCCTTTTGCTGTTTTATTGTTTGGCATCCCTCTCTGATCAACAGGATTTGGCGTGAGTTTGAATTAGCTTTCTGACCTTCTCAGACCGAATACAGTTTATCTGATCTAAATCTGTATTTTGTGGAAACAGTGATGAGCCCATAGTTCCAAAGAATGATCCTATGATTGTACAGATGTAAAATAATCAAGTAGTAATCGCTAGGTAAATGATCACTATTATCATGATTATGTGTGATAGTTTTGATGGTCCTGTAGCAAAGCATTGGCTACTTAAAGGGGCCGTCGGGTAGCCTAAGTGGTTAAAGCATTTGCTCGTCACGCCGTAGACCCGGGTTCGATTCCCGACATGGGCACAATGTGTGAAGCCCGTTTCTGGTGTCCCCCGCCGTGATATTGCTGGAATATTGCTAAAAGCGGCGTAAAACCATACTCACTCACTCACTCACTCAGTATGTTGACGGTTCTGTGTGGTTTTAAATCATGCATGAAATTATTTCCGAGATGACGTCACATGCCTGATTCATTTCTCAAATGAAAACAATAAAGCTCCGCACACTGAAACCAACAACGCAAGTGCTGTGCAGAGTAAACTGGCTTCAGTCATGTGTGTTTTAATAGAGGCAAATTAGAGAGCTAGCTTGGGTGTTTTTCTTACAGCTGAGTTACAAGATGCTAATTGCCAGCTTGATTGGGTTATAAGCCAGTGCTTATCATAGCCTAGATTACATCATAAATATGCCTTGGTCATATGAAGCCAATCACTCTCCTACCCAGGGTTCCTTGCGGCCAGCCGAGTAGCTCTGTCCAAAGACGTATATGTCTTTGCTCTGTCACATCTTACACAGTCCATTTATGTGTTCTTCATTTGTTTCATTTTGGACGAGTCTACACATTTAGATCAACAGACGTCATGAAATGGTTAACTATCATTGAGAAAATATCCTAAAATGTGAAAAACTATTTAGATTAGA
Source organism: Haliotis rufescens (assembly GCF_023055435.1). Classification (NCBI taxonomy): domain Eukaryota; kingdom Metazoa; phylum Mollusca; class Gastropoda; order Lepetellida; family Haliotidae; genus Haliotis; species Haliotis rufescens. The sequence goes on along the minus strand of NW_025964001.1, from coordinate 455,598 downwards.
GTATTTATCCTCCACATCCTGTCATCGAAGTCCTTCGAATAGCAAGCGATACGGTCACTTTGATGTGTAAAACTATATTGTTATGCACCTCACTGTCGTAGTTGTTGTAGTATATCTATATAATTATGCAAAACAATATGCATAGCACCAAAAGGCCATGTGTTCATATTTCAGAATATGTGCATTTGTTTACAGGCAAGAGAAAAGTCTAGTCATGTGCCTAGCCTAGCCTAGCCTACACCCGTGGTATGGTCACTGGAACAGAAACGGAATAAGGCGAGCAGAATTGAGCTAAGCTTCAGAACGGTCGATGTCCTGTCCCTTTAGCTCATTTGCATTGCCTGCTTGAAGCTGTTTCATCCTTCTCTACCCTTAAGGTGTTGATTGGAATCCCAAAACATCTGCCTGGTTATGTGCAGTACCCCAGCTCAGATATAGTCTCTGTACAGTGACACAACTGCCTCTGTGGTTTAGTGCTAGAGTGTCCACCCAGAGATCGGAAGGTCCGGGGTTCAATCCCAAGGCTCATACCAAAAGATGTTAAAAGAAGGTACTTGTTGTTACCCTGCCTGGTGCTTGGCATTAAGGGGCTAAAACAAGGACTGTTGGCTTGAAGTCAGTATTCTGTGTCTAAGTGGGGTATTCATGGTAATCTGCGACATGGTATATTAGTTGGCTAGCGCTATACTCGTACAATCAGCCACACACATGCATGCACATAGCTATATAAGTGCAGTAATCTTGGACGCGACACTAGACCCCATTTCACCTGTCCTCACCTGAACAGTGACAAGCTTTATTAGTAAATGAACTGAGAAGGTCAATATCGCTAGTCATGTGTTGGGGGTAAAATAATAATTAATCAAACACAATTTTCCATTGTGTATGTGAAGAGTTTGCACTTACAAAAACATACCAAAAGACATACTTGAAAGATGTTATCTTAGCAGCTGTATAATATGCTTGAATATTACTGTTTGTCATTATCATGGTTTATGTTCTTTTCTTTTTGCAGTTGCGTACATGGAGAGATGCTCACTCGGGACCATTTTCTTGGAAAAGCAAGGTGAAATGTTCATTCGTTATTATATCTAAGTATAATTAATAGTGTTTGAACATAATTTTCTGGATAAACTTTATTGTCTGGCAATGATATGATTAAACCTCTACGTTTTATACCTGAACTGTTGTAAATCAGAGGCTTGTCATTTTTTGTCATGGTAACTGCTTGACATCACATTTACACATTTTGGTCTCAGTATCAGTTGTATATGTATATCCAAATCATAATTTAAGCAAATGGAATCTATTTATTGTGACAAATTTTAAAATTCATTTTTACAGAGCCAACAGGATCTGACATTGTCAGACTTTGAACCTGAGAATCTATACAAACCACCAACAAAAGGTAAAAAGCCGAAATCTGGCAGTACTGAAACTGAGACTGAAGAGGCTGTTCCCGAGAAACTTGCTCCAGCGCAGTTTGTTTACAGTGAGGACAGGTGGACTTGTGATCTGCTGTCTGAATACCAAACCTATCTGGACACACGGACAAGCAAACCCACGTCTAGAGCCAGCAGCCCCCTTGAAGAGGACAACCCAGCCTTCGAGGGCAGCGTGCAGGATGTACGGGGAACACCCAGGTACGGAACATCCGAGTGTTCGGGGAGTATCATCAGTGATCAGTGTCGCTCGGAACGCTCAGGTAGTGTGATTAGTGATTCCGTAGCACATTCAGACACCTCAGAAAAGGCGAAGAAGACAAAATCTCCAATTCCAAAGAAAGTCACATTTTCCAAGTCCGAAATTGACACTGAGACCACAGAGAAACTGATCATCCAGGAGACAGTGGACGAGACCAACAATGCATTCTGTAATCCAGTAATGGCAAACGAATGGTCAACTTTTGTTGGTCAAGAATCACAAGACATGCAAGACGGTATGTTGTTCATGTTTTGTTTGTCATATCAATTAATATTACCCATAAGCATGTGATAAGGGTTGAATGTGTAATAACTTTCCGATACTTGCACATGTGCATTTTAGCATTCCTCAATGCTGATTGGTCAATTGAAGCCATATGATGGCACAGTGCTTCATTGTTAAGAAACATGGTATGACATCGTCCATTGTTCATGATGTCATGAGTTGATCATGTTGATTACATTTTGTTATGTGAACAATAGGCTGCCTTCAGTGGAGTTGCCGTGTACGGTTGACATTTTATACACTTTTTTCTTCATTTTTCTCTCTTAAAATATCAATGAGTAATATATCGAATAACCTGCTCAGAATTACGGCTTGTCCTTCCCTTGTGAATGCGTAAGTGAGTGAGTATGCTTTATGCTGCTTTTAGCAATATTCCAGCAATATCACGGCGGGGGACACCAGAAATGAGCTTCACACATTGTACCCATTTGGGGAATCAAACCTGGGTCTTCGGTGTGAGTGAATGCTTTAACCACGAGGCAAACCCACTGCCCTCCCTCTTGAATGAATGCTGTAAGTCCCATGCAAAAGTCTCGGGATTAACACCATTCGTTCACTCGGGACAGATAATCCCTACATGAAGCTTGTTGGTTATTCTCTATTGAATTTTTTTTATATTTTTATTGATTTTTACCAATGACATGTTTGTTCAACACTCATGCATAATATGATGGCTTGATAAGTATTGAAGTGTAATCAGTGAACAAGAAACTCATAATTTCATAAAATTTAACAACATCATGAAATGGTTAGCATAATTAAGGATGACAACAAAATGGATGTGTTTTTACATTAGAATAAATTACTTCTCATGTATTCTTTAGACTCCTCTCATGAAGAGCCAGCGACAGATTTAATAGACACTTCTCATGAAGACCCAGTGACAGAATTAATGGAGCCTCCTCACCAAGAGCCGGTGACGGAAGAACCCCCAGCCATGACGATGGACCGTGGTATGGAGAGTTCTGACCAATCTGCGGAGAGCACACCTGACCACACAGCCAGACTATTGCCCAATCAACCAGATCTTAGTGTAGCCGAAAAGGAAGAGGTCATCTTTGTGGCAGTGGAGACCTCAGATGAAAGGGTATGTTAACGAAAAATTATGCCTAAATCATTGGCCTAAATTTATGCTGCAGCAATTGTCTGCTCATCTCTATTTCATTATTTTTGAATATGTTTAAAATTGTGGTTTTAGCCTTAAGATCAATAAAGGGAGTCCAATGCCAGTCTTGTTCAAGAGTAAAATTTTAAACAGATAAAACAGTTCTGACACATGCACAAACATTTCAGTCATATGGATTATAAGTTAATGAATCCAGTTACGATGTAGTGGTTGTAAACAATATTCTCTGTTTACAGTTATGTTCTGTTGTTTTCTGTGACATGTGATATAAGGGAGGTAATTTGCTTGCGAGAAACTATGATGTGTGCATCATTTTGTTGAAACTGAACATTTTCATAGTAGTCATGGTAGTATTAACTATTGTTGTCATTTCAGGATGCAGCAGACCTGAGGAAGAGTGGATTTGACTTCCTTGACAACTGGTAACAGCTCTTGATTGAGAAAAAACAACACTGAAAAGAGACTGAGCCATTACAAAAATTAACTTAAGATGTACAAATTTTACTATAATCTTTTACCGGTATATGAACAATGTTGATATATTGAAGTGAAACTTTGAACTCAATACTGTTATCTGTTATTTCTTTAGGAGTTTTGAAAATCTATCTGAATTTTATTAATCGAAATCAATATTTGTTATTCTGAATATTCAATTTAAAGGACTTCCAGCCTAGTTTGGTTTGTACTTATCAGTGTAGTTGTTGTAGTTGCTGTGGAAGTTATTTATGTTATGATAAACAAGAGTCAACTCTAAGGAAGTACTTGATGACCGAGGAGTTACATGGCATGAGACTGAGGCATCTATTTCTGGTGGTTACGGCACTTATACTCCAGCTTACTTATGCAATGACATTTAACCCTCCACCCTTGGAACCATTGATGTTGTGCCTTGCTTACTCACATGTATACTCAAGGTGGACAAAGTGAGATTTCCAGGACTTGTAGCCATGGGATTTTTGTCTCCCTACACATGTTGTTTGACTACACGTGCAATATGTCTGTGTTCAGCTAACTGATCAAAATGTTTACATTTATACACTTGGGTATATATTGTTTGTTTGTTTGTTGTGATGCTGGCTTGACATCCTGATGGAGGCTCAGCATCAGAGATATGGGGTCTGAATGTAGGAATTTGAAGGCAGTTTACTCTGTCAGCGTCGACATTTGTAGATTTCAGCTGTAATCCTGAGGTATAGGTTATTTCACAGTGTGCAGGTGCATGTTATGGACTTGTTGATATTGTTATGCATTTAGGATTCAATTATCTGTAATATGAGACACAACTCGTATGGAGTGGGTAAAGAGCAATATCTGAATGATGTTGATCATTTTGATACAGAAGTGTCAGAGATATACTGGACTCTGTGGTGTTAACCTGTGGTGTGCAAGATGTAACATCTGTGTGATCTGTAAACATGATGAGACATCTATAGGGATGTTGGTAGTGACAGGCTGTCTATTTGATGTTCTGGAGGGGGTGTGGGTTATCCTGGAGGAGTGGGGTCTGTGACATTTAAAAAAAAAATAATCTGATCTCAGAAATACTTAAAATAAATAATTTCTTCATCAGGTTTTACCTCCCCAAAATAAATAGGTAACTGAACATTATATTCTGTCTGAAACAAAATCCCCAGGCCTGCCCCAACATCCCCAGAATATTAACCAGTTAGCCTATTACTCCTTGTGGGCACTGGCAGATCATACAGCTAAAATAAAATATGTTCTTGGTCATTGGGCAAAGCACTTGTCATTAAAACACTTTTTCTTCTGCCTGAGAACCAGATATGGGATTATTTTATCCATGTATGACTTTCAAGTTGACTGATTAATCCATTTATATGTAGATCGTCTTTGTGACCATTGAATATATTTGGCCCAACGGACTTGCCCTATCACTAGAACACTATACTTTTAAGTAATTTCTTTAAAATCTTTTCTTTCGACATGATACCTCTCTGCATGAAGATTTGTGGACCTCTCCATATAAGGTCATGTTGGGCAAACTTTCTATTTAGCCATCAGCATTGAGGCTTCTAAATTCACTTTGCAAGCAAAGCATACAGACATGCATATATGATTTCTGTATCGAAAACAAATATTAATGACGACAGAGTTGACTTAAGTGCTTGATAAGAGTACTAGCATCTGTACCAAAATGTTGCATTAAACAAAAAAGAAGTTGTAATCCATCAACTCTGCTGTCATTGATACTACAGCTTCTAGATTGCCACTAGAAGACAGAAAACAAATATAATCGTGAAGTTCCAAATATAGAAAATAAATCTGTGCTATTATTTTGTTGTTGATATATGTGTTAAATCCTGTCATTCTGAGCACCTTGAGCTCTACACCCTGAATAGTTCTTGTGGAAGGTATATTTGTGTCTTGTGGCATTTTTCTTTCACTAAGATCGGAATTTCCGAATCGAAGAGGTAAAAAAATGAAGCAGAATCCTTTTAGAAAACGGACATCTGATTGACTCAAGAACCCGGACAGCCTTGATGACAGAATGGGCTTTGTTCAACCAGGGTCCATCTAACACAACCTGCAATGATGTCCTCAGATCTTTACACTGAGGCTTCGTATCAGAGTAAGAGGTCTGATATTGATGAGATTGTACTAACACAGTGTGTAACATTGTGTCACAGAAGTAGTTACTCTCTGTAGATGGACTGTAGATTTAGTTGAATAATAATGGCATATGATCAGTATTGTTTTGTAATGGCTATGAAAAATATCTTGTATGTTGTTCCTTTAGAAATATACAAATATGTACTATTACAATTTACTATGATTGAAAAGATTGGAATATGGGTCACAATTATTGATACTATTTATGAGTTTACAATAAATATGTGTATATCAATCTGTGCAAATTTGTTTTTTGTTATGAATACAGTCTCTGTGATAAGGCGTCCAAGGAATCTGTTCAAAAGGCCAATGTAAGATATAAAAAACTGAATTGCTCAAGTTTTGTGTCTTGAGGCTTAATTGTGAAAATGTTGACACCCACAAAGAACGTTTGTCAAGTGAATCCTACATCTTCATTTATAAAGTAGCATAGTTTCTGTGTACCGGGTATGTCTAGTGACCGCTTTTTCACTCATTTTTTATTCCTACAACCGTCCCACATCAAACTTCTCAACTTCTCTCTAATGATTGTACATGCTGTGATGTAATAAGAGGTTGATATATCTTGCCTATTATTAAGCTGATACTATTCATGCAATAGATTTCTGAAATGAAACCTGTAATTCAGTGACTGGCATAAGCAGAGTTTACGCACTAACTCAGTCCTAGCAGCCCTGTTGATCACTCACTCACTCAGTCCTAGCAGCTCTGTTGATCACTCTCAATCCTAGCAGCTCTGATGATCACTCACTCACTCAGTCCTAGCAGCTCTGTTGATCACTCACTCACTCAGTCCTAGCAGCCCTGTTGATCACTCACTCACTCAGTCCTAGCAGCTCTGTTGATCACTCTCAATCCTAGCAGCTCTGATGATCACTCACTCACTCAGTCCTAGCAGCTCTGTTGATCACTCTCAATCCTAGCAGTTCTGTTGATAACTCTGTCCTAGCAGCTCTGATGATCACTCACTCACTCAGTCCTAGCAGCTCTGTTGATCACTCTCAATCCTAGCAGCTCTGATGATCACTCACTCACTCAGTCCTAGCAGCTCTGTTGATCACTCACTCACTCAATCCTAGCAGCTCTTTTGATCACTCTCAATCCTAGCAGCTCTTTTGATCACTCTCAATCCTAGCAGCTTTGTTGATCACTCTCAATCCTAGCAGCTTTGTTGACCACTCTCAATCCTAGCAGCTTTGTTGATCACTCTCAATCCTAGCAGCTCTGTTGACCACTCTCAATCCTAGCAGCTCTGTTGATCACTCTGAATCCTAGCAGCTTTGCTGATCACTCTCAATCCTAGCAGCTCTGTTGATAACTCTCAATCCTAGCAGCTTTGTTGATCACTCTCAATCCTAGCAGCTTTGTTGATCACTCTCAATCCTAGCAGCTTTGTTGATCACTCTCTCACTCAATCCTAGCAGCTTTGTTGATCACTCACTCACTCAGTCCTAGCAGCTTTGTTGATCACTCTCAATCCTAGCAGCTCTGTTGAAAACTCTGTCCTAGCAGCTCTGTTGATCACTCTCTCACTCAGTCTCCTAGCAGCTCTGTTGATCACTCTCAATCCTAGCAGCTTTGTTGATCACTCACTCACTCAGTCCTAGCAGCTTTGTTGATCACTCACTCACTCAGTCCTAGCACCTCTGTTGATCTCTTACTCACTCAGTCCTAGCAGCTTTGTTGATCACTCTCAATCCTAGCAGCTTTGTTGATCACTCACTCACTCAGTCCTAGCAGCTTTGTTGGACACTCACTCACTCAGTCCTAGCAGCTATGTTGATCACCACTCTGTCCTAGCAGCTCTGTTGATCACTCACTCAGTCCTAGTAGCTCTGTTGAACACTCACTCACTCAGTCCTAGGAGCTCTGTTGATCACTCACTCACTCAGTCCTAGCAGCTTTGTTGATCACTCACTCAGTCCTAGCAATTCTGTTGATCTCTTACTCACTCAGTCCTAGTAGCTCTGTTGGACACTTACTCACTCAGTCCTAGCAGCTTTGTTGATCACTCACTCACTCAGTCCTAGCAGCTCTGTTGATCACTCACTCACTCAGTCCTAGCAGCTCTGTTGATCAATCACTCACACAGTCCTAGCACCTCTGTTGATCACTCACTCACTCAGTCCTAGCAGCTCTGTTGGAATTCAATTCAGGTGAAACAAAAACAAACATGCATAATTAATGGATGTTGTGTCATGACAAGCCTGCTTCAGAAGAGCTTGCACACCCTTCATACATTTAACAATGGACGAGAGAGAGAACTCGCCTGGGATATAAACGTATCAAGGAAACATCTCATGCCTTACTTTTCATATTATACTCAAGGCCCATTGACGTGATGGTCAGAGACCCGTGAAGATCCGGGGTAGAATAGGTCACTGGATTGTCTGGTCCAGACTCGATTATTTACAGACCGCCATCATATAGCTGGAATATTGCTGAGTGCGTCGTTAAACACCAAATAAACAAACAAACATTATCGAGATATATACTACTCAAAAGAAGTAAAAGAACACCCGACTTTTTAATGACTATAGTTAATGTCATGACATGACCGACTAAATAATAGTCATGAAGAAATGGCAGATAAAACTATAGTTACTCTTTTGAGTAGTATAATTGTACTACACATACACAACATAAGCAACAAAGACAAAAATGTGCACAACATAAGCACTTTATTAAGTGAAAAAGGTCAAGCATTTTTTCTTGGATACATTTTTTGTAATTCAAAAATGTCAATTAAAAAGTCAACTATATCACATTGAAAATAGGATATAATTAGGCTAAAATAGAATATTCTCAGTATGGTGGAATACAAACAATGGTATATGAATGAACACTGGTTTATGGTACTGCAGTAGAAAGCCTCAGCTCCATGATGTCTTGAGCCACTGGTGGGTTTACTGGTACTATATGTGATACAGCGTGTATTGATGTCATATTCTGGTGTGGCTTCATGTACAAAATAGTGTGTTGAAAACAAACATTTCACATCGGCTATTTGTCAATGCTTGGGGTACACAAGGAAGACTATATATGACATTGTTTTATCTGAAAAACTGTCAAGGTAACAAACAACACAAATATGCAAATAATTATTTATTTTGATAATCTGTTTTAATGCTATGTTAAGGACCACTCATTTTGACTTAATGAAAGGTGCAAAAAACTTTGGGTGTCATTTCACTGTACAACTACTGCTAGAATATATTTATTAAGACACAAATTGTCATTTGTTTAGTATTTCTTGTTAAAAATTGCACAAAAATATCCTACTCATAGAGTCCAGGTAGGGACTGAATGTAACTGATTACTGAGATATGATGGCATACAAATAGTATTAAATTTGCCAAGGAACTTCAACTGGCCCTTCATTTTAGTAAATTAATCATACGTTCACAATTTAATACGCTGATCCCTTCTAGTTTTGTAACAGTATGAAATACTAGCATCCCTATCACATGTTGAGTAGTAAAATTGAAGGAGGGTCAAACATCGGTTTTCATTGCTGAAACACCACCTTCCTCATCGACAGATTTCTGCATGTACATGATGTCATACCCATACTTGAAGCTAATGCCCATGCATGTGTGTGAGTAGGTGGATCAAGAATCTGCACAATTTCACCTTAACATGTGAGATGCATGCAATATCAACCATCAAGTTCTTTATGCTTCCCAAGCATTATGTCATTGTGCCATTCCTTGACAATCAAAATGGCCACTTGTGCCTAATGGGAATCACCAAATTAGGTGTTTCAGTGTCTAGAAAAGTGTCATCTTCCTCGGGCAAGGGAGTTAACTGACTACATAAGTCCAGTTTCCTCCCTTGCCGACAAGGCTGGAATTCCGGAGTCATATTCTGGTTGGACTAACGAATCTATGCATAGTCCAATCAAAAGCGCGTAACGAATTAGACATCCAGTTCGTAAACAACATGGATTTCAACATGCAGATTTCGGTCGATTGCAGGATTTGCAAAGGACTATAGGGAGATAAAAGGGACATAACTTGTAATAGCCACTGGTGGTGCTACGATTGAGCCACGGAATCCAGCTTGGTTTGGCAAGGGAGAAAATGACTTTTATAGTCAGTGAACTCCCTTGCCACAAGAAGATGGAAAAGTGTGAGGATGTTGTCTGTGACTTGTGTGACTTCAGTCTGAAATACGGGACAACAGCACTCTCTGTTTTCTAGGAGTGTTTGAGGGTAGGATGTGTCATTTTCTAATGAAGTTGTAGTATCGCGGGAGTGCAGTATGTAGTGAGTATGTGTGGTGACAAACAGGTTGGTTGTTCAACTTGACCACATCGACGTCAATCATTGTTTGCTGTTTGTGAAACAAGACGTTACACTAAATTAACACTTATTGTGTGCAAATTTAAAAAAAAAGTTTTACAAAGATAAAGCTGCTTCCATTTAACATGTGTTTCATATCATTGAATTCCAGATTTGTTGAGATAGACACAGTATCACGGATTATGAGTCTGTAGAGACAGTAGGATCATATACGGTACATCATAAATTATCTGATGATAAAATTGTGAAACAGACTTTCACATCATGTGGTTTTCTGCAACACGACAAACTCGCCTCTCTATACCAACCATGATGAAAGGACAGTGCTCCTACTGATATAAGACTGTCTCTGTGGTTTAGTTGATACAGTGTCCTGAGAGTGGAAAGTTGGGGTTCGATCCCGGCCACGTCTTACCAATAGATGTTAAGAGATGGTACTTGTTGTTATCCTGTCTGGTGCTTGGCATTATGGGAACAAAACAACGACTGGTCGGTTAGGAGTCAGTATTGTATATAACTGAGTAGGGTATCCCTGTTCAACTAGCTGGCATAAGTCCGGACTGGTACGAGCAGATGGACAGACACACACACACACAGCTACTGGGCATCATCAATGTGAACAAATCTTGAATGCGACTTCACACCACATTTCACCTCAACTGTTCTAAAGCTCTTCCGTGTGAGCTCTTACGTGTGAGCTATTCCGTGTGAGCTCTTCCATGTGAGCTCCTCTGTGTGAGCTCTTCCGTGTGAGCTCTTCCATGTGAGCTCCTCTGTGTGAGCTCTTCCGTGTGAGCTCTTCCATGTGAGCTCCTCTGTGTGAGCTCTTCCGTGTGAGCTCTTCCGTGTGAGCTCTTCCATGTGAGCTCTTCCGTGTGAGCTTCTCGGTGTGTAAGAAGCAAAAACCACATAATTATATCTGATCATCCTGATTGTCAGGAAGGTCGGACCAGGTGGTCCGGTCCTGTAGCTGCCTGTCATCATCGTTGCTTATGTTGAGGTGACACAGCTGGAATACTGGTGACTGGGGCATGCAACAACATTCACTCTCTCATTCACTCTTATTCTTTGAGTGAGTAAGTTTACGCAGCTTTTAGCAATATTCACAGCAGGGGACACCAGAAATGGGCTTCACACATTGTACCTATGTAGAGAATCAAACCCGGGCCTTTGGTGTGATGAATGGACGCTTTAACCACTAGGCTAACCCTCTTATTCTCTCAACAGGTAGCACAATACCCATGCTTGAGGGTTTCACCAAAGCGGAAACATCTTTGACCCACATGACTTTTCCTCCAACACACGGTTTATACCTGACGTACTGCTCAGGATTACACTCAACTCACTGACTCACTCTTTTAACAGATTTTTAATGAATGTCAGGTAACTCCAACACACCAGCATGACAAATATACTTGATGCCTAATGACACTGAAGTCATGTTTTATAAACAATCACACTGAGCACACTGCAACCAAGATACCTGCAACCTGCAACAAATGACAGAGTTATCTCCCCATAAATATGAACTATTACCATAGAAACTTTATGCCACTGCAAAACATATATCACACATCAACATATATATTATCAATAATCTTTTTTTTCAAAAATAGACATAAAAAACATTCAAGATTTCATAACAAAATAAATTGTACTCACATATAAATATTTATCAATTATTTTGAAAATAATTTGAAACAAAGTAAAAGAACAAGACAAAAAGCTAGACAAGCTGGTCAGACCGCACTGTCCAGGAATAGGCAAAAATGAAAATATGTCATATGTAAAATTAAAAAAACAAAATTAAATAACATTAAAAAATTAAATACAATTTTTAACATGATTAACCTGCAAAGGTCAAAATTGAAATATTTGAATATTTTTACTTTCTTCTATCAGTCAGATAGATATGTTGTTAAAACATTTCATCAAGTAGTTAGTGCCACAGGCCACAATGTCTAAGGCGCCATGAATGAATTACATGTTTCAGGGGCAATTGGTTTTCAAAAGATAGGACCATTCAAAATTGTTTATAACAATTTCTCGTGTCCTTGTAATTGTAGTGACTAAAATATGAAAATAGGGGGCACTTGAATTAATGTAGATTGTATTATTTTTGACATTTTGAACTAATGCACCTCCATCAATGCCTGAGAAACTCCTCATCAATTTTAACAGCCTTAGAAACATGTCCTACAATACACAAACACGCCAACATGCGTGCACGCACACACACACGCCAGCACCACCAAGGGAGGTAAGTCCCACCACCTTGTCTGTTCATAGTAATGACGACAGTTATAATGTCACAGATACAACTCAATATGATCAAAACGTTATTTGGATTTAACGTAAATATCATGAGGTATCTTAACAAAGATGGAAATACAAAAATAAATATAAAAAACAGTGATTGAAGGACATAACAGAACAATGTCTAAATATGTCATTTAGGCGTCAACTAAAATTGAGCTGAGTAAAGTGTACATGCCTTGCAGGACATCTATCACATGTTGAACACTCATATACAACTCCTAATAATGTGATGGGAGTTAACAGATGTATAGTATACAAGCAGAACCATCATATCATCCCCGGGACATTCAATGAGCTCAGGCTCTGCCTGACAATCAGCATGAACAAATGTAGAACTTCTAAACATAATCACTTGACAATCAACACAAACAAATGTAGAACTTCTAAACATAATCACTTGACAATCAACACGAACAAATGTAGAACTTCTAAACATAATCACTTCACTGCTTCCTTTCAAAATCAACCATAAATAGGAAGTAAGATAATACATTGTGGATTTCTTACTAGGAACGAATCAATACCATTTGAAATGATATGTATTACTTCCAATAAGGTTTATCATAAAAACATCAGGGTTTCCTCCATTTAAGCTGGTCCATTTGGTTCCAGGGATTGGGTCAACACTGTTACATCTACATGTCCTTATTGACGAGTGTACGTACTCCAGCACCCCTGAATACCAACCACCCTCCTTTCCCCATCTTTATGGATTACTGGGTGTCTTGCTGACCCCTAAAAAAGGTGTGCTTATTTCTGCTATGATTCCCAAATTCTATTTAATTAATTTTTAAATGTATTACTTTTCATGAGCCTTCCTAAATGTCTTGTTTTATGCCACCAATCATAAGGCACTGATTGGATGTGTTGACTTAAATCCCTCCTATATATGACCAGTCATGGACAACCCAACCCAAGTCCTGAAGTGGTGACCCTAACCCTGACAGTGACAATCCCCCACCCACCCAAACTGTGGTGTGGTGACCCTGACCCTGACCCTGACAACCCAAGTCCTCATGTGGTGACCCTTACCCTGACACTGACACTCCCTGGTGACAAACTGTGGTGTGGTGACCCTGACACTGACAACCCAAGTCCTGATGTGGTGACCCTAACCCTGACACTGACACTCCCCCACCCACCCAAACTGTGGTGTGGTGACCCTGACACTGACAACCCAAGTCCTGATGTGGTGACCCTAACCCTGACCCTGACAATCCCCCACCCCCACCCATACAAACTGTGGCATGGTGATCCTAACACTGACACTGACACTCCCCCACCCACCCAAACTGTGGCATGGTGACCCTGACCCTGACACTGACAACCCAAGCCCTGATGTGGTGACCCTAACCCTGACACTGACACTCCCCCACCCCCACCCACACAAACTGTGGTGTGGTGACCCTGACACTGACAACCCAAGCCCTGATGTGGTGACCCTAACCCTGACACTGACACTCCCCCACCCCCACCCACACAAACTGTGGTGTAGTGACCCTGACCCTGACCCTGACACTGACAACCCAAGTCCTGATGTGGTGACCCTAACCCTGACACTGACACTCCCCCACCCACCCAAACTGTGGTGTGGTGACCCTGACACTGACAACCCAAGTCCTGATGTGGTGACCCTAACCCTGACCCTGACAATCCCCCACCCCCACCCATACAAACTGTGGCATGGTGATCCTAACACTGACACTGACACTCCCCCACCCACCCAAACTGTGGCATGGTGACCCTGACCCTGACACTGACAACCCAAGTCCTGATGTGGTGATCCTAACCCTGACCCTGACAATCCCCCACCCCCACCCACACAAACTGTGGCATGGTGACCCTGACCCTGACACTGACAACCCAAGCCCTGATGTGGTGACCCTAACCCTGACACTGACACTCCCCCACCCCCACCCACACAAACTGTGGTGTGGTGACCCTGACACTGACAACCCAAGTCCTGATGTGGTGACCCTAACCCTGACACTGACACTCCCCCACCCCACACAAACTGTGGTGTGGTGACCCTGACCCTGACACTGACACTCCCCCACCCCCCACAAACTGTGGTGTGGTGACCCTGACCAGTCTGCTGGTGTCTACTGTGCACAGCTGTTGTTAGCTGCAGCACCCCCTCTCCTGTTTGTGAGGGGGACGGGGGTGTTCCTGGAAGTCGTTGGGGGTGGTGACAGAAGACTGCAGGGACACATGCTCGCTTGGCTGCTGGCTCTCGGTGGGCAGGGACAAGATGTGCTCCACGAGGAAGTTCATGGCTTTTTCTGAAAGAAAGTCAAATGTCATTTATGTTTCTGGGTTCCTACAGAAGGAAGATCAGAATCGCATTTGCTATGTCCTATGTTTTTACATGTATTAATGTAGACATATTTCTCAATGCATTCAAAGTATTTCTTATTTATTTTACAAATGCAAAGTTGGGATTTAATGCTAAACATACCCAGTCTCATTCACCGATGTATATCACTGCTAAGCGGTACAGATTCTCACCCAAACTCTGTACAGCAATACATACATCCCTACTTAGAGCATTACTGTGTCATGTGCTGCACAGGAGCTCTTCTTACACAGACTGGTTCTGGGGCCTGTTGTACAAAGTCATCTTAGCGCTAAGGTGAATGTAACCCCCATACCTTAGCATAGACTTATGACGATCGTAGCGAAAAGGTTGTTTTGTACAAAAAGGCACCCTGGGCAGTCCACGCGTGGCATCACTTGCGTTGTCACTATCAATTCTGATGAACATATTTTCAGCTGATGGCCATGTCAGAATTTCCCTAACTTTCTCCACGCCATGCGAATGCCATATTTACGAAGATATTTCGCTATAAAAAGTAGAAATTAGAACCTAGAAAAATGTTCTGGCAGCCTAATGTAACTTTTCTACATACTGTTATTGTTTCCAAACAACTTCAAACACTTTCATGCTTATCTTATCAATGTCCATGTTATCAACTCTGACCTAATTCCTCATATATGTGGGGCGGTCGGGTAGCCTAGTGGTTAAAGCGTTAGCTTGTCACGCCGAAGACCCGGGTTCGATTCCCGACATGGGTACAATGTGTGAAGCCCATTTCTGGTGTCCCCCGCCGTGATATTGCTGGAATATTGCTAAAAGCGGCGTAAAACCATACTCACTCACTCACTCACTCCTCATATATGTGTAGCAGTAACACTCGGGACCTACCTCGTCAACCTTCCGCTGTGTAGCCAATATCAATACACTTATGACCCAGATATTGCTTTCCGAAATCTTTGTCAGACTTGGCTGACAAATGAAACCTACCCACATTGATTTGTTTGTTTGTTGGTTGTTTAACACCACACACAATACTCCAGCCATATGACGGAGGTATGTAATTAATCGAGTCTGGGCCAGACAATCCAGAGCATTGATCCACGCAATTGGGATACGACAAACATGGGTTGCTGAAGATCTAGTCTAACCCGGATCTTCAGGGGTCTACCCATATTGATGACAAAATTTGATAAAAGCTATTCTAATTAATTAATAGTGAGTGAGTGAGTATGGTTTTACGCCGCTTTTAGCAATATTCCAGCAATATCATGGCGGGGGACACCAGAAATGGGCTTCACACATTGTACCCATGTCGGGAATCGAACCCGGGTCTTTTGCGTGACGAGCGAACGCTTTAACCATTAGGCTACCCGACCGCCCCTTATTAATTAATAGAAAAATTGAATGCGATACAAGAGAAAATTTTATTTGCATATGCGAAGTGGTGCGTGTGATCACATTGCACATGCTGTTTCGACAATGACAACAACTGTTACAGTTGGTCAACGGGAAATTTCTATTTCCACTGTTTTGATTCCCTGTTTTTCTACGGACAGAAATACACATATTTGCTCATGGCACAGTCAACTTTGGACACGGAATATTTCAGAAATAACATGAATAAATGGCGATAACTGACCAGTACCTATATTGATGTCTGACCAGGCTGAAACCTACCTATATTGATGTCTGACCTGGCTGAAACCTACCTATAATGATGTCTGACCTGGCTGAAACCTACCTATGATGTCTGACCTGGCTGAAACCTACCTATAATGATGTCTGACCTGGCTGAAACCTACCTATATTGATGTCTGACCTGGCTGAAACCTACCTATAATGATGTCTGACCTGGCTGAAACCTACCTATAATGATGTCTGACCTGGCTGAAACCTACCTATAATGATGTCTGACCTGGCTGAAACCTACCTATAATGATGTCTGACCAGGCTGAAACCTACCTATATTGATGTCTGACCTGGCTGAAACCTACCTATAATGATGTCTGACCTGGCTGAAACCTACCTATATTGATGTCTGACCTGGCTGAAACCTACCTATAATGATGTCTGACCTGGCTGAAACCTACCTATAATGATGTCTGACCAGGCTGAAACCTACCTATATTCATGTCTGACCTGGCTGAAACCTACCTATAATGATGTCTGACCTGGCTGAAACCTACCTATATTGATGTCTGACCTGGCTGAAACCTACCTATATTGATATCGGATTTAGCCGATGTCTGAAACCAGCCTATAAAGTTGTAGTCCCTGCAGAACTTGTTGACAATGTCTGTGTCTGCCTGCACATCATCGATGTCGCACTGTAACATAAATTCCACATAGAACACACACAGATCACACATAGAACACACAGATCACACACATAGAACACACACAGGACACACACAGATCACACATGCAACACACAGATCACACATAGAACACACACAGATCACACAGAACACAGATAACACATTGAATACACAGATCACACATAGATCACACAGAACACACACAGGTCACACAGAACACACACAGGTCACACATAGAACATACACAGATCACACATAGAGCACACAGATCATACATAGAACACACAGATCACACATAGAGCACACAGATCATACATGGAGCACACAGATCACACATAGAACAGATGCAACATACACAGAACACACATGTTACCCAAGCGGATCACACACATAGAACACACACAAATTACTCGTGATGGGTATTGGCCTCCCTTTGGTATTGCAATCTACTGCAATAAATGATGCATGATTTGTGATAAGTACCACAATATATTGCATGCCTTCTTTCATCTGTACTTTTTTGTGAACCTAAATAAAAATATCAACATTTTTACAACTTTGAAGTTTGTATGATGTTGCTGTGGTCACAATGCATGTGTAATAGACACATTATATACAGGAAGCTGGTAGCAAAACATTTAGCTTTTTCAATCACATCTGTTGCTTATTTCTGAATTTCAATTTGACTTTTCACTTATGTAAGTTTTGCCAACAAGATGAAAATATGCATGATTTGGAAAAAGTGCAATATACTTGAATTTTCCATACATATAGTAATACATAGTCATTAGTATATCAAACTGTGGCATACTGGTAATATCACACACCTCTACAAATTACACATGGACTCTATACACATCACTCGTAGCGAGCACCAACAGAATAGAGCCTAGGCTGCCACACAGTAATAGCCAGTTGCCACAAGCAAACACTCGGCTGTCACACTAATCCGGTCAGCCCTAAATGTGACTCCAGTAACTTCTTTGAGTGGCATTTAGAAGTTGGAGTGATGAAGTAAGACGAGTTCTATGGACGAGTCTTACTTCGTGACTACAGTAATTGAATATGAAAAATTGTCTTGTTTTGTTTTATTTTAAATCAACTTGCACCTTGTGTTTTCATGTACTTTCACTGAATTTGAGAAATTGTATACAATCACAGGGGAACCCTTACCAAATCAGCTCACCATCAATTTATCAGTTGTATCCTACTACAGCATTACATGATTTATTTGTTTGTTTGTTTGTTTGTTTGTTGTTTAATGCAGCACTCAGCAATATTCCAGCTATACGACAGTGGTCTGTAAATAATCGAGTCTGGACGAGACAATCCAGTGATTAACATCCTGAGCATCGATCCACGCGATTGGGATTCGATGACATGCATCAATCAAGTCAGTGAGCCTGACTATCCGATGCCAATTGTTGCCTCTTACAACAAGTATAGTCACCTGTTATGACAAGCATGGGTTGCTGAAGAACTATTCTACAACTGATCTTCACTGGGAGATAAGCATGGGTTGCTGAAGACCTATTCTACCCCGGATCTTCATTGGGAGATAAGCATGGGTTGCTGAAGACCTATTCTACCACGGATCTTCAAGGGGAGACAAGCATGGGTTGCTGAAGAACTATTCTACAACGGATCTTCACTGGGAGATAAGCATGGGTTGCTGAAGACCTATTCTACCACGGATCTTCACTGGGAGACAAGCATGGGTTGCTGAAGAACTATTCTACAACGGATCTTCACGGGGAAGCATCACATGAGGCTCACAGGGAACAGGAGTAGTAGAGGCTAACAGGGAACAGGACTAGTAGAGGCTAATAGGAAACAGGACTAGTAGAGGCTCACAGGGAACAGGAGTAGTAGAGGCTAACAGGGAACAGGACTAGTAGAGGCTAATAGGAAACAGGACTAGTAGAGGCTAACAGGGAACAGGACGAGTAGAGGCTAACAGGGAACAGGACGAGTAGAGGCTAACAGGGAACAGGACTATTAGAGGCTAACAGGGAACAGGACTAGTAGAGGCTAACAGGGAACAGGACGAGTAGAGGCTAACAGGGAACAGGACGAGTAGAGGCTAACAGGGAACAGGGCGAGTAGAGGCTAACAGAGAACAGGACGAGTAGAGGCTAACAGGGAACAGGACGAGTAGAGGCTAACAGGGAACAGGACGAGTAGAGGCTAACAGGGAACAGGACGAGTAGAGGCTAACAGAGAACAGGACGAGTAGAGGCTAACAGGGAACAGGACGAGTAGAGGCTAACAGGGAACAGGACGAGTAGAGGCTAACAGGGAACAGGATGAGTAGAGGCTAACAGGGAACAGGACGAGTAGAGGCTAACAGGGAACAGGATGAGTAGAGGCTAACAGAGAACAGGATGAGTAGAGGCTAACAGGGAACAGGATGAGTAGAGGCTAACAGGGAACAGGACGAGTAGAGGCTAACAGGGAACAGGACGAGTAGAGGCTAACAGGGAACAGGACTAGTAGAGGCTAACAGGGAACAGGACTAGTACAGGCTAACAGGGAACAGGATGAGTAGAGGCTAACAGGGAAGAGGACGAGTAGAGGCTAACAGGGAACAGGACGAGTAGAGGCTAACAGGGAACAGGACGAGTAGAGGCTAACAGGGAACAGGATGAGTAGAGGCTAACAGAGAACAGGATGAGTAGAGGCTAACAGGGAACAGGATGAGTAGAGGCTAACAGGGAACAGGACGAGTAGAGGCTAACAGGGAACAGGACGAGTAGAGGCTAACAGGAAACAGGACGAGTAGAGGCTAACAGGGAACAGGACTAGTACAAGCTAACAGGGAACAGGATGAGTAGAGGCTAACAGGGAAGAGGACGAGTAGAGGCTAACAGGGAACAGGACGAGTAGAGGCTAACATGGAACAGGACGAGTAGAGGCTAACAGGGAACAGGACTAGTAGAGGCTAACAGGGAACAGGATGAGTAGAGGCTAACAGGGAACAGGACGAGTAGAGGCTAACAGGGAACAGGATGAGTAGAGGCTAACAGGAAACAGGACGAGTAGAGGCTAACAGGGAACAGGACGAGTAGAGGCTAACAGGGAACAGGATGAGTAGAGGCTAACAGGGAACAGGACTAGTAGAGGCTAACAGGGAACAGGACTAGTAGAGGCTAACAGGGAACAGGACTAGTAGAGGCTAACAGGGAACAGGACTAGTAGAGGCTAACAGGGAACAGGACTAGTAGAGGCTAACAGGGAACAGGACTAGTAGAGGCTAACAGGGAACAGGACTAGTAGAGGCTAACAGGGAACAGGACGAGTAGAGGCTAATAGGGAACAGGACGAGTAGAGGCTAATAGGAAACAGGACTAGTAGAGGCTAACAGGGAACAGGACTAGTAGAGGCTAACAGGGAACAGGACGAGTAGAGGCTAACAGGGAACAGGATGAGTAGAGGCTAACAGGGAACAGGACTAGTAGAGGCTAACAGGGAACAGGATGAGTAGAGGCTAACAGGAAACAGGACTAGTAGAGGCTAACAGGGAACAGGACTAATAGAGGGGAACAGGACTAGTAGAGGCTAACAGGGAACAGGACTAGTAGAGGCTAACAGGGAACAGGACGAGTAGAGGCTAATAGGGAACAGGACTAGTAGAGGCATTACTGGAGGTAACCCAGGAACAGCATTACTGGAGGTAATCCAGGAACAGCATTACTGAAGGTAACCCAGGAACAGCATTACTGGAGGTAACCCTGGAACAGCATTACTGGAGGTAACCCAGGAACAGCATTACTGAAGGTAACCCAGGAACAGCATTACTGGAGGTAACCCAGGAACAGCATTACTGGAGGTAACCCAGGAACAGCATTACTGAAGGTAACCCAGGAACAGCATTACTGAATGTAACCCTGGAACAGCCTTACTGAGTAAACAACATTACTGGAGGTAACCCAGGAACAGCATTACTGAAGGTAGCCCAGGAACAGCATTACTGAAGGTAACCCAGGAACAGCATTACTGGAGGTAACCCAGGAACAGCATTACTGAAGGTAACCCAGGAACAGCATTACTGAAGGTAACCCTGGAACAGCCTTACTGAGTAAACAACATTACTGGAGGTAACCCAGGAACAGCATTACTGAAGGTAGCCCAGGAACAGCATTACTGAAGGTAACCCAGGAACAGCATTACTGGAGGTAACCCAGGAACAGCATTACTGAAGGTAACCCAGGAACAGCATTACTGAAGGTAACCCTGGAACAGCCTTACTGAGTAAACAACATTACTGGAGGTAACCCAGGAACAGCATTACTGAAGGTAAACAGGGATAGCGAGACGGGT
Organism: Haliotis rufescens; assembly: GCF_023055435.1. Classification (NCBI taxonomy): domain Eukaryota; kingdom Metazoa; phylum Mollusca; class Gastropoda; order Lepetellida; family Haliotidae; genus Haliotis; species Haliotis rufescens. The sequence goes on along the minus strand of NW_025964001.1, from coordinate 434,274 downwards.
GAAAAAACAGGCATAAAACAAGGAGCATAACTACAGTTATAAAACAGGGTATCCCACCCTAAGGATCATTAAGAGTGTTTGACTGGCAAGGGGTGCCCAATCATAAGGATTATGAAAGGGTGTGTGATCAGAAATGTGTGCCCGACCCTAATGATGACAAAGGGGTCTTTGATCGGAAGGGGCCAAGAGCTATGGATAGAGTCACCTGCCTTCATTATACTCTGTTAAACCCGAGGATCAACAAGGCATGCAAGATCAGTGAAATGAGAGCCACAGTAACAGCCATCTAGTGCCATATAGCTGCAGCCAGTAGCATCATTAGCCACCCACCTTATTGGCCAGCAGCATGATTGGCACCGGCTGTTCATTGGCTAGCATCACTTTGGAATTTACATCATTCAGCCACTTGAAATCAAGAGAAAGAGTTATATCAAAGAAAATATTTTTCAGGAATGTCAAGCAAAATTTTAAAAATAATTACATCAAAGTGAAAGAGATTATAAAATTGTAGTGCAATGTATTTTAAAATTACATGGGAGAGGGATTTCAAGCAGAATGAATAGTTTGTACTTCTTGAGCTTTTTTTATTTAAGTTTTGCAAAATGGAGTAATTTGCAAGAACTGTGGTTGAGTTTCAGGAGCCAGCGGTACACAAACTCTTAATGATGTTTGAACTGGATATGCCATATTGATTTAACAGCAAACTTACTTTTAGAACTGAATCAAATGTTGCTGGTCTGAAAAGAAGAAATGTTGCAAAATCAAATATGTTTTTGAAATGATGAAATCGATCAACTGAGGCCAATTTAAATGTCAAATTTCAAATACCAAAGGATGCACGAATCAGAACATTTGTCAGTTAAATGTGAAGGCAATATGAAGTCTGCATGGACCCTAGTGTCATGCCAAGTGGGTATCAACTTAAAATATCAACTTAAACACATAATTACCTTGACAAGTCAAAGCATATAATTGCAGCAATTCTGAAAATAAAACAAAACAAAATATTACTCACAAGTGAAAACTTCTCCTGTTTGTGTTACGCCATTAGGGAGCGTCCATTTGATTTGATTGGGGAGGGAGTGATTTTGTATTTTTTTCCCAGCTGTATCCAACAATCTATCTATTTATTTACTGAACACCATCCAACAATGATTTTCACTATTAAAACCAACAAAATTTATTTGACAAAAAAAACTCTTCATTTTTTTCACTACTGCCAACAAATGCAAATGTCAATGGGGCAAATGTCTGAACAAACTATCTAAATCTGATATCTGATACAAATGGAACATAACTTACGCATATTTGTAATAGACTCGGGTCATGTGACCAAACCTCTCATGTCCTGCAATGTCCCTGAAACAGCATTCATTTCATTAAGAAATAATAAATACTCATATGATTATAATGTATGATTGTATTAATAATGACCTAGCACAGTTGTAAGCTGACCTAGCACAGTTGTTAGTTGACCTAGCACAGTTGTAAGTTGACCAAGCACAGTTGAAAGTTAACCTACCACAGTTGTAAGTTGACCTACCACAGTTGTAAGTTGACCTACCCCAGTTGTTAGTTGACCTACCCCAGTTGTTAGTTGACCTACCACAGTTGTAAGTTGACCTACCACAGTTGTAAGTTGACCAGCTACAGTTGTTAGTTGACCTACCACAGTTGTTAGTTGACCTACCACAGTTGTAAGTTGACCTACCACAGTTGTAAGTTGACCTACCACAGTTGTTAGTTGACCTACCCCAGTTGTTAGTTGACCTACCACAGTTGTAAGTTGACCTACCACAGTTGTAAGTTGACCTACCACAGTTGTTAGTTGACCTACCACAGTTGTAAGTTGACCTACCACAGTTGTAAGTTGACCTTTGTGTCCTTGTTCCAGTCTACTGTCTTCAGGGCAAAGTCCACCCCGATGGTTAGCTTATAGTTGGGTGAGAAATTACCTGCAAGAAATTCAACCCAATGTTGTACAATGCATCAGTCTGAAAGATAACTAACTACTCCATTCATCAAGGGAAGTGATTTAAACAATCAGCAGTTTGTAATGTAGCTTGATTAGACTATCATGGTGTAACATTCATCCTAAGTTTTCGTATAATAATTACATCCACAGCAAGTGATTTAATAAGTTATCATGGTGTAACATTTATACACATTTTCATATAATTATACATCCAAATATATATATTAGGATTCAGGGAAAATGCAAATATAAAATAGTTTCAATAATAGCTTATAGATAAATACTAGCCTAAGGACTTAGTCACACATTTAGGATTTTAACTGCCATCCTTGATAGGAGCATTCCCGATTAAAATTTGTCAAAAGTCTGATCAAGATCCTGTGATTCATGGCGGGAAATTCACAAACAATAAGATATTGTTCAAGAAGTGTCCCGATTCAGCCAATTCCATCTGAATACGTCCCGATTGTCCTGTACTCAATCCGAATCTGATCCGATTTGTAACTTCCGCATGGTTAAAAACGACCGAATGCGATCCGAAAGAGATCAGACAGTGACTGGACAGTGAACCAACAAAGACGGATCGTATTCGGCAAGATCTGGACGCAATCTTGACTCAATCGACAAGAAACGGCAATGAACAACTCATGCCCATTCATCACGACAGCATCCCGATCCACAGGACACCGTCCAGACAACACAGGACATTTGTACGATTTTGAGCCGATACACCAGAATCTGTCACGACAAAGTCACGATTGTAATCCGACTAGACAAAATCGTCTGAGTTTCCTGAATGTTACGAGACGCACCATACTAGGGTCCATACCATACCTATTTCTAACACTACTTTAATAGACAGATAAACTTTAATAAACAGATTAAATGACATAATATTATTTTGCTCACAAGACAAATCTAATTCACAGTGCTAAATGCCATACAATCCTCACTAGACAAACCTGATGCATCACTCTCGGACCTAGAGCGGATAATGCCATACAATCCTCACTAGACAAATCTGATGCATCACTCTCGGACCTGGAGCCATACAATCCTCACTAGACAAATCTGATGCATCACTCTCGGACCTAGAGCTGATAATGCCACACAATCCTCACTAGACAAATCTGATGCATCACTCTCGGACCTAGAGCGGATAATGCCACACAATCCTCACTTGACAAATCTGATGCATCACTCTCGGACCTAGAGCGGATAATGCCACACAATCCTCACTTGACAAATCTGATGCATCACTCTCGGACCTAGAGCGGATAATGCCACACAATCCTCACTTGACAAATCTGATGCATCACTCTCGGACCTAGAGCGGATAATGCCACACAATCCTCACTAAACAAATCTGATGCTTCACTCTTGAACTGATAAGTGGCATTTTCTGAGATCCTGACATTTGACTGACTGGTCGATGCTTACCATGGCTTACAGACATTGATGTACATCAATGTAGTTTAGTATGAATAATTCAGTAAACAAATAAATGATATGTCTGTGCAAGTGAGCCTGGAACTGATTAAGTCATGCCCATGCCACCAGGGACTGTTGTAATTGTATTGCCTGACAGGACCTGAGTCTTGTGTGACATCCATGACAGGCATCGTACTGCCGGGGACCACAATCACCATACACTATCACTCAAGCGGTTTCTGTGCTGTCGTTTGAACTCCGGTGCCTAATCAACTCCAGACTAATACATCATACTGAAATAAAGTTATTTATAATGTTAAATAAATAATTCCATAAAGGAGATCTTCAGTGTTAATTTCAGAGGTGAAAGGGGTAAGTATCAGATGGTCGGGGTGACTAAATGGTGCAAGTGCTAAGGTTCAGTGACTTAGTTGACTGCATGTCTTTGTATCCCAATTCTGTGGATCGATGCTCACAATATCAATCACTGGATTGTCTGGTTCAGATTCGGTTATTTATAGACCCCTGTCATAGAGCTGGAATATTGCCAAGTGTAGCATTAAAGAAAAAACAAATCATTATCAATAATCCATTTCTAAAATTATTTCTGCAGTATATGATTTTTCCATCCCCATGCTGTCAGTTTTCTCATCCTATAACCCAAATGGAATAAAATTTAATGCAATATCTATGTAACAATGTAGACAGATCTGACATGGATTTGAGATTCTGTTTTTCAATTAGACGTTTCAATACAGATGATACTGTTGTCACTGTTATCAGGCAAGTGATGATGTCTGTCTTCGGCGTAACGTTGCTACAGGTAACTATAAAAACACTCAAACATATCGAGTTGAAAACTATCAGATCTCCCTCCCACGGTTTCTCCCTCCCTGCAGGAGGGTGGATGGAGAGGGACAGGCGACGCCCACCTAATGACCCCTCTCAGATCGTACCTTCCCCTTCAGCAATCACTGTCAGATCAATCTTATCACAGTGTCATTAACTGGGGCTACTGTTCTGCCCGGTTCATCTCATTAAGCCAGCAGTTTAGACACATGCTGGGGCTGTCAGAGTGAATTGTCAGCTTATTACATCTTTATGTGAAAAAATAATATGGAAAACTGAAACCCAAGCTTAAAATAATTACCTCAAGATAGAATGGTAAAATGTTTCTTTGAAAACAAAATAGTTATTACAGGGAAGATACAAGACATTCATCAAGCAGTTGATATCCATCATCTGTCGCCAGCAGCCTAATGGCACTGGGGCCCTAATACCAGTACTCAGTGGAGCAGCGTCATAGATGATGATGCAGGGATAATCAGCTGATTGAGTGGCCCTGCTCCCTACACTCATCTACTGATTGACAGTGCTCAATCTGTACAGGGAGGCTGACAGAGTGACCCTACTCACTACACTGATCTACTGACTAGGCAGCGCTCAATCTGTACAGGGAGGCTGATTGAATGACCCTACTACCTACACTCATCTACTGATTGACAGTGCTCAATCTGTACAGGGAGGCTGATTGAGTGACCCTACACCCTACACTCATCTACTGATTGACAGTGCTCAATCTGTACAGGGAGGCTGATTGAATGACCCTACACCCTACACTCATCTACTGATTGACAGTGCTCAATCTGTACAGGGAGGCTGAATGAGTGACCCTGCTCCCTACACTCATCTACTGATTGACAGTGCTCAATCTGTACAGGGAGGCTGAATAAGTGACCCTGCTACCTACACTCATCTACTGATTGACAGTGCTCAATCTGTACAGGGAGGCTGATTGAGTGGCCCTGCTACCTACACTCATCTACTGACTAGGCAGCGCTCAATCTGTACAGGGAGGCTGATTGAGTGGGCCTACTCCCTACACTCATCTACTGACTAGGCAGCGCTCAATCTGTACAGGGAGGCTGATTGAGTGACCCTGCTACCTACACTCATCTACTGATTGACAGTACTCAATCTGTACAGGGAGGCTGATTGAGTGACCCTACTCCTTACACTCATCTACTGACTAGGCAGCGCTCAATCTGTACAGGGAGGCTGATTGAGTGGCCCTACTCCCTACACTGATCTACTGACTAGGCAGCGCTCAATCTGTACAGGGAGGCTGATTGAGTGACCCTACTCCCTAGAGTCATCTACTGACTAGGCAGCGCTCAATCTGTACAGGGAGGCTGATTGAGTGGCCCTACTCCCTACACGCATCTACTGACTAGGCAGCACTCAATCTGTACAGGGAGGCTGATTGAGTGGCCCTACTCCCTACACACATCTACTGACTAGGCAGCGCTCAATCTGTACAGGGAGGCTGATTGAGTGGCCCTACTCCCTACACGCATCTACTGACTAGGCAGCGCTCAATCTGTACAAGGAGGCTGATTGAGTGACCCTGCTCCCTACACTCATCTACTGATTGACAGTGCTCAATCTGTACAGGGAGGCTGATTGAGTGACCCTACTCCCTACACTCATCTACTGACTAGGCAGCGCTCAATCTGTACAGGGAGGCTGATTGAGTGACCCTGCTACCTACACTCATCTACTGATTGACAGTACTCAATCTGTACAGGGAGGCTGATTGAGTGACCCTACTCCTTACACTCATCTACTGACTAGGCAGCGCTCAATCTGTACAGGGAGGCTGATTGAGTGGCCCTACTCCCTACACTGATCTACTGACTAGGCAGCGCTCAATCTGTACAGGGAGGCTGATTGAATGACCCTACTCCCTAGAGTCATCTACTGACTAGGCAGCGCTCAATCTGTACAGGGAGGCTGATTGAGTGGCCCTACTCCCTACACGCATCTACTGACTAGGCAGCACTCAATCTGTACAGGGAGGCTGATTGAGTGGCCCTACTCCCTACACACATCTACTGACTAGGCAGCGCTCAATCTGTACAGGGAGGCTGATTGAGTGGCCCTACTCCCTACACGCATCTACTGACTAGGCAGCGCTCAATCTGTACAAGGAGGCTGATTGAGTGACCCTGCTCCCTACACTCATCTACTGATTGACAGTGCTCAATCTGTACAGGGAGGCTGATTGAGTGACCCTACTCCCTACACTCATCTACTGACTAGGCAGCGCTCAATCTGTACAGGGAGGCTGATTGAGTGACCCTACTCCCTACACTCATCTACTGACTAGGCAGTGCTCAATCTGTACAGGGAGGCTGATTGAGTGACCCTGCTCCCTAGAGTCATCTACTGATTGACAGTGCTCAATCTGTACAGGGAGGCTGATTGAGTGACCCTACCCCCTACACTCATCTACTGACTAGACAGTGCTCAATCTGTACAGGGAGGCTGATTGAGTGACCCTGCTCCCTACACTCATCTACTGACTAGGCAGCGCTCAATCTGTACAGGGAGGCTGATTGAGTGACCCTACTCCCTAGAGTCATCTACTGATTGACAGCGCTCAATCTGTACAGGGAGGCTGATTGAGTGACCTAACTCCCTAGAGTCATCTACTGATTGACAGTGCTCATTCTGTACAGGGAGGCTGATTGAGTGACCCTACTCCCTAGAGTCATCTACTGACTAGGCAGCGCTCAATCTGTACAGGGAGGCTGATTGAGTGACCCTACTCCCTAGAGTCATCTACTGATTGACAGTGCTCAATCTGTACAGGGAGGCTGATTGAGTGACCCTACTCCCTAGAGTCATCTACTGATTGACAGCGCTCAATCTGTACAGGGAGGCTGATTGAGTGACCCAACTCCCTACACTGATCTACTGATTGACAGCGCTCAATCAGTACAGGGAGGCTGATTGAGTGACCCTGCTCCCTACACTCATCTACTGACTAGGCAGCACTCAATCTGTACAGGGAGGCTGATTGAGTGACCCTACCCCCTACACTCATCTACTGACTAGGCAGCGCTCAATCTGTACAGGGAGGCTGACAGAGTGACCCTACTCCCTACACTCATCTACTGACTAGGCAGTGCTCAATCTGTACAGGGAGGCTGATTGAGTGACCCTGCTACCTACGCTCATCTACTGACTAGGCAGTGCTCAATCTGTACAGGGAGGCATGGTGGTACATTCCTAGCCTGTCTCACAGTCCCTAAACCATAATTTTTTTCCATTCCTATCCCCCTTACTGCAATGCTATAGCCCTAAATGAAGCAAGCCTAGATTTTCAAGAATCCCCCATCTCGCTGGGGCTCCTTTTTAATTAAAATGTAGTTGCTAGTATTCATCAAAATTATGTATTTCAGAGATTAGGCATTAGTCAAGAACATTCTCTGTGGTGACAATATTTGCTATGCAGAGTTGCGTCCCTTAGGTGTGCCAGAATCCTGTTATCACTGATCTCAATCCCCTGATTAAGTTTCTAGGTTTGTCAGTACCATACTCATGATTGTTGGTTCCACCAAAAGTGGTAAACTTCCAAGACCTGCATCACTTCGACATGCTGTGATATAGCAGAAATATTGTTCAAGGAGCTGGTCAAACCCAACTCATTCCCTCTACATACAATCTCCTCACATCTCATTCCCTCTACATACAATCTCCTCACAACTCATTCCCTCTACATACAATCTCCTCACATCTCGTTCACTCCATTTACTGACTTTGGAGTGTTCATAGCTGGGGGAGAACAACTAAAGCACACAAGCATGTTATTCTATATACCACTTACTTACGGCACAATAAATTTCCTAACGATACATGCAGACATTTGTGAGTACTGGGCACAAATCACATTGATATCATCAACAGATGGACATGGCTGTGAGCCATTTAGAAGAGATGTCAAATTTGGAAAACACAATTTGCCCCAACCTAAGCATGAAGGGCAAGGTGGACCGGTCATGCAAGGCCCTGCAAGTCCTTGTGCAGAGTTGCCTCCCTTATTAGTAGCATGAAGCTATAATCATGGTAACAAATCCCAGATTCACGATAAATTTCATGGCAAACCTCCACAACCTCCATCACTTTAAGCTTTCCTCCCACACACCATGACATAACTAAAATATTGTTCATTCAAAAAGCTCATTCAAAAGCACACTCTTAAACTGAAAGTTTTCCCAATGGAATACTGGCAGACGATGGCATAAAAACCTAGCGTTAGAAATAGGCACTAGTCCCATAGCCCTTGCCAAACTGCCCAATAGTTAAGGTATCATAAGGACTATTAGAAATTTGGCCTTTTTATGAGTTTTGCAATATGTTATCATTATAAGGTCTAGAACCACAACACTGTTATTTTCTACCGCTGAGAGCCACAACAATAGTTCACAGTCTCACAATAACTCAGTAATAAACAGATTGTAATAATCACTCATCTTGTATCACTACCTGTGTGTCTTGACCCAACGACGGTCACCAAGCACAGCTCACCTGCCTCCTGACACTGCTCCACTGGCCCGTGGGGGCCCACTCTGCAGGCCCAGACCGGACCTCCCAGGCCAAGACCGGACCTCCCAGCCCCAGACCAGACCTCCCTGGCCCCAAGTCAGGCAGGGCAGTGCATGACTCCACAACAGACCTTTTGTTCACCAAGCATCCTGCTGCCTGTAATCTTGCATCAGTAGCAACAGCTGCGACATGCTAATATACAACTATGGCAATGATGGAGTTTAATTACCTGTACTGATTTACAACAGTTTGTCAATGTCACCCGACACCTGGGGAGTCTCGTCCAGTGTCGTCACGCCACAATGCCAGGGAAACTCAATATGACAGCTCTATGACAACGTGGCTCATGTTCAATTGACTTTATTGTCACAGTTTGAATACTGCTACTCATCATGTTCATAGAAGTTGTTCATACAATTCTGAGTGAGTGAGTTGGGTTTAACGCTGCTTTAAACAGTACTCCAGTTATATCACGGCATGTCAGCCTGATGTTGGAGGAAATTCTGAAGTGATTCAGGTCATCAGCACAATACTCATGATTGTGATTGAACGTAGGAACTTAATCAAGGCAATTCTGGAATTGAGATCCGTGACCTCAGGATTCTGGCACACCTAAGGGATGCAACTCTGCACTTCAAATTCTGGCACCTTAGCGAATGTGCATAACTATTTTGATAGAAACAAATAACTCCATTTAAATTCAAAAGGAGCCCCAGTAATTTGGGAGATTCAGAGCCTGAACCTGAGGAAAATCTAGACTTGCTTCATTTAGGGCTATAGCATTAGCGCAAGGGCTGGGCGGAAGGCAAAACAATATGATTCAGGGAGTGTGAGACAGACTAACGCACCCACCTACCCACACATGCATGCACGCACGCACGCACGCATGCATGCATGCATGCACACATGCACGCACACACCATTTTTCTGACACCTAACATGTCAACATATTTAGTGTGCATTCTCCTTTGCTTATTTTGCTATTGTCTTGAACTAGACTTAATTTTTTGTACATGCTTGGCAAAATGTTATGTCCTTGTGGATTACACAGCCATATAAGATATTTCAGGTAAAGAATTTAATACCACAAAAACACAATGGAAAGTGTGGTTGCCATAGTAACTGATGTTCCCAGATTGACAGAAGCAGCAGCTGTGATATTGCCATGTGGCTGACAAGAACTATCTGCTGTCTCCTGCAGTGTGGAACTCACTCAGGCTGAGGCAGCACTGTCAACTTTAATAAGCAGGAAACTGACTCTCTTTTTATTAAACAACTGTATTGTTTTGAGTTTGAATGGCTGTTCTATTATTATACTATTTTTTTTATCATTCTCCTATTTTATTCAGTTGAAGGTAGAACACATATACAGATACATCATCACAACATCTGGTGCTCAAGCCTATTCCATTCCGACATACAGGCATACAGGCATAAGAAATTCAAACGAAACCCTTGAACAGCATATATGAAGATGACCAGAATTATATTTTTTGGTCATAATTTCAGGTCAGATAAGCAGGGCATGATTTGAGGAACTTGATTTAACTTGCACCATGTGCACGTTGACATGAAAAACCTAGTTGCGCCAGACAAAACCCAGTTGCACCAGACAAAACCTAGTTGCACCAGACAAAACCAAGTTGCACCAGACAAAACCAAGTTGCAAAAGACAAAACCTAGTTGCACCAGACAAAACCAAGTTGCACCAGACAAAACCTAGTTGCACCAGACAAAACCTAGTTGTACCAGACAAAACCAGGTTTCACTCTGGTCCCATAAATGTATCTAAATAAATATAATCTCAGATCGCTGATGACTGTGTTATACAGTTTGTGCTTACTTTTACAATCTTTATGAGGCAATGTCATCAATGGCAACCGTCATATAACACATAACTAATATCATTAGATGGATAATCTAAATATTGTTGTTGTGGCTCTCACATGGAAGATGCACTTCGTTTCTTTCTTACGTGTACTGCGTTGTTGTTGTGCTGTATGATACTGCGATGTTGTTGTGCTATATGATACTGCGATGTTGTTGTGCTATATGATACTGCGACTTTGTTGTGCTATATGATACTGCGATGTTGTTGTGCTTTATGATACTGTGATGTTGTTGTGCTATATGATACTGTGATGTTGTTGTGCTGTATGATACTGTGATGTTGTTGTGCTATATGATACTGCGTTGTTGTGCTGTATGATACTGCGATGTTGTGCTGTATGAACCTGCGATGTTGTTGTGCTATATGATACTGCGATGTTGTTGTGCTATATGATACTGCGATGTTGTTGTGCTATATGATACTGCGATGTTGTTGTGCTGTATGATACTGCGATGTTGTGCTATATGATACTGAGATGTTGTTGTGCTATATGATACTGCGATGTTGTGCTATATGATACTGCGATGTTGTGCTGTATGATACTGCGATGTTGTAGTGCTGTATGATACTGGGATGTTGTGCTATATGATACTGCGATGTTGTTGTGCTATATGATAAGGCGATGTTGTGCTATATTATACTGCAATGTTGTGCTATATGATACTGCAATGTTGTTGTGCTGTATGATACTGCGATGTTGTAGTGCTATATGATACTGCGATGTTGTTGTGCTATATGATACTGAGATGTTGTTGTGCTATATGATACTGCGATGTTGTTGTGCTTTATGATACTGTGCTGTTGTGCTATATGATACTGCGATGTTGTTGTGCTATATGATACTGCGATGTTGTGCTATATGATACTGCGATGTTGTGCTATATGATACTGAGATGTTGTTGTGCTATATGATACTGCGATGTTGTGCTGTATGATACTGAGATGTTGTTGTGCTACATGATACTGCGATGTTGTTGTGCTTTATGATACTGTGATGTTGTTGTGCTATGATACTGCGATGTTGTTGTGCTTCATGATACTGTGATGTTGTTGTGCTATATGATACTGCGATGTTGTTGTGCTGTATGATACTGTGATGTTGTTGTGCTATCTGATACTGCGATGTTGTTGTGCTTTATGATACTGCGATGTTGTTGTGCTTTATGATACTGTGATGTTGTTGTGCTATATGATACTGCGATGTTGTTGTGCTGTATGATACTGCAATGTTGTTGTGCTATATGATACTGCGATGTTGTTGTGCTATATGATACTGCGATGTTGTTGTGCTTTATGATACTGTTATGTTGTTGTGCTATATGATACTGGGATGTTGTTGTGCTGTATGATACTGCGATGTTGTTGTGCTATATGATACTGCGATGTTGTTGTGCTATATGATACTGCAATGTTGTTGTGCTATATGATACTGTGATGTTGTTGTGCTATGATACTGCGATGTTGTTGTGCTATATGATACTGTGATGTTGTTGTGCTATATGATACTGCAATTTTGTTGTGCTGTATGATACTGTGATGTGGTTGTGCTATATGATACTGCGATGTTGTTGTGCTATATGATACTGCGATGTTGTGCTATATGATACTGTGATGTTGTTGTGCTATGATACTGCGATGTTGTTGTCCTTAATGTTACTGTGATGTTGTTGTGCTATATGATACTGCAATGTTGTTGTGCTGTATGAGACTGTGATGTTGTGCTATATGATACTGCGATGTTGTGCTATATGATACTGCGATGTTGTTGTGCTGTATGATACTGAGATGTTGTTGTGCTACATGATACTGCAATGTTGTTGTGCTTTATGATACTGTGATGTTGTTGTGCTATGATACTGCGATGTTGTTGTGCTTCATGATACTGTGATGTTGTTGTGCTATATGATACTGCGATGTTGTTGTGCTGTATGATACTGTGATGTTGTTGTGCTATATGATACTGCGATGTTGTTGTGCTTTATGATACTGCGATGTTGTTGTGCTTTATGATACTGTGATGTTGTTGTGCTATATGATACTGCGATGTTGTTGTGCTGTATGATACTGCAATGTTGTTGTGCTATATGATACTGCGATGTTGTTGTGCTATATGATACTGCGATGTTGTTGTGCTTTATGATACTGTTATGTTGTTGTGCTATATGATACTGCGATGTTGTTGTGCTGTATGATACTGCGATGTTGTTGTGCTATATGATACTGCGATGTTGTTGTGCTATATGATACTGCAATGTTGTTGTGCTATATGATACTGTGATGTTGTTGTGCTGTATGATACTGAGATGTTGTTGTGCTACATGATACTGCGATGTTGTTTTGCTTTATGATACTGTGATGTTGTTGTGCTATATGATACTGCGATTTTGTTGTGCTGTATGATACTGTGATGTTGTTGTGCTATATGATACTGCGATGTTGTTGTGCTATATGATACTGCGATGTTGTTGTGCTGTATGATACTGAGATGTTGTTGTGCTATATGATACTGCGATGTTGTTGTGCTATATGATATTGCGATGTTGTTGTGCTATATGATACTGCGATGTTGTTGTGCTGTATGATACTGCGATGTTGTGCTATATGATACTACGATGTTGTTGTGCTATATGATACTGCGATGTTGTGCTATATGATACTGCGATGTTGTGCTGTATGATACTGCGATGTTGTAGTGCTGTATGATACTGGGATGTTGTGCTATATGATACTGCGATGTTGTTGTGCTATATGATAAGGCGATGTTGTGCTATATTATACTGCAATGTTGTGCTATATGATACTGCAATGTTGTTGTGCTGTATGATACTGCGATGTTGTAGTGCTATATGATACTGCGATGTTGTTGTGCTATGATACTGCGATGTTGTGCTTCATGATACTGTGATGTTGTTGTGCTATGATACTGCGATGTTGTGCTTTATGATACTGTGATGTTGTTGTGCTATATGACACTGCGATGTTGTGCTGTATGATACTACGATGTTATAGTGCTATATGATACTGCGATGTTGTTTTGCTTTATGATACTGTGATGTTGTTGTGCTATATGATACTGCGATGTTGTTGTGCTGTATGATACTACGATGTTATAGTGTTATATGATACTGCGATGTTGTTGTGCTATATGATACTGCGATGTTGTTGTGCTATATGATACTGCGATGTTGTTGTGCTTTATGATACTGTGATGTTGCTGTGCTATGACACTGAGATGTTGTGCAATATGATACTGCGATGTTGTGCTATATGATACTGTGATGTTGTGCTATATGATACTGCAATGTTGTTGTGCTGGATGTACGTAGCTGTAGTTACGAAGGAACATCCAGTAAAAAACCACTTACAGAACAATAATTATCTTTAATGTTATACAATATATGCTATTGCTCATGTCACTTTCAAAACATTGTGATTTATAATTTGTATGTACATGTATTAGTAAAATTCGCTTGTTTGCCAAAATCTCGACTTTATGGAAATAAATATGTTTATATCATAATCTAAATACAACTTGACATGATGGGCAACCTCAGTGATACATCAAGCTACAGTCCAGTTCGTAATCTTGAAGTTTTCCCAGTTTGATGATGTCAAGCCCAAGAAAGCAAAACACATTCTACATAACACAGGGAGTAGTGATGTAGTAGGATAGATAAAGTTTAGGTATTAAGTGGGTTCAAAGATCGATGTTTGGCTTAGTCACTATATATATTTTAACTTTGTTGACATGCGCTTGGTGCATGTAGATATAAATATCAGGTTGCATATTTCCATAATGGGTTGCACTTGTGCAGTGATAATAGCTTAATCGAGCCCTGATGAGAGATAGGTTTTGTGATATCATAATACAAAACAATATCTCTTTGAATGCGTTTGACAAACAGATTTCTCTTTCAGATTTAAAACGTATAACTTACATGTTTTACCAGTAAAAGAGCTGCATTGATCATGTTGATGGATCGTTATTTTTATCTTTGAATAAAAGTAATATTTTTTGTAAGTAATACTTAATCAAATGTTGGCAGCTATCAATAGCCATAATTCTACATCTGTCCAAATATTCTGAGTGATTACACATTCACAGATGAGTAATAGTTTCTGGTATGCTTCACAAAAAGATAGGGCGGTCAGGTAGCCTAGTAGTTAAAGCGTTCGCTCGTCACGCCGAAACCGGGTTCGATTCCCGACATGGGTACAATGTGTGAAGCCCATTTCTGGTGTCCCCCGTCGTGATATTGCTGGAATATTGCTAAAAGCGGCGTAAAACCATACTCACTCACTCACTCACTCACAAAAAGATAACCCCACAAAGAATCGGAGTAGAATGGCTGTTTTTATCATAGTCTGCAATGTTTCACCTGCATGGAAGTTTCTGGTAGTAACATTTTTAAGCAATAGAAAACAAGATTAATCTTAACTTCTGTGAATTTCTGTGACTGACATTTGTATGACTGAATGGTTGTCACTGAAATACACATGTCACATGACGGGTTCAACAGCTGTTGTTGTTTTTCACAGGTTCAAATATAGGTATGAAAATGCTACCTAGAAAAATTGTAGCAAAGTGCTGTTTTTTTGTACGAAATCATTCTAGGTGCTACATTATGTCACTACACAAAGAAAAACATTCTAGATGCTACATTATGTCAAAACACAAAGAAAAACATTCTAGGTGCTACATTATGTCAATACACAAAGAAAAACATTCTCAGTGCTACATTATGTCAAAACACAAAGAAAAACATTCTAGGCGCTACATTATGTCAAAACACAAAGAAAAACATTCTAGGTGCTACATTATGTCAAAACACAAAGAAAAACATTCTAGGTGCTACATTATGTCAAAACACAAAGAAAAACATTCTAGGTGCTACATTATGTCAAAACACAAAGAAAAACATTCTAGGTGCTACATTATGTCAAAACACAAAGAAAAACATTCTAGGTGCTACATTATGTCAAAACACAAAGTAAAACATTCTAGGTGCTACATTATGTCAAAACACAAAAAAAACCATTCTAGATGCTACATTATGTCAAAACACAAAGAAAAACATTCTAGGTGCAAAATTATGTCAATACACAAAGAAAAACATTCTTGGCCTTGTATTTAGTTAATACACTAAGGAAAACATTCTTGGCCTTGTATTTAGTTAATACACTAAGGAAAACATTCTTGGCCTTGTATTTAGTTAATACACTCTGAAAAACATTCTTGGCCTTGTATTTAGCATGTTTAGTTAATACACTAAGAAAAACATTCTTGGCCTTGTGTTTAGTTAATACACTTTGAAAAACATTCTAGGTGCTACATTATGTCAAAACACAAAGAAAAACATTCTTGGCCTTGTATTTAGTTAATACACTAAGGAAAACATTCTTGGCCTTGTATTTAGTTAATACACTAAGGAAAACATTCTTGGCCTTGTATTTAGCATGTTTAGTTAATATACACTAAGAAAAACATTCTTAGCCTTGTGTTTAGTTAATACACTTTGAAAAACATTCTTGGCGCTACATTATGTCAATACACAAAGAAAAACATTCGTGGCCTTGTATTTAGTTAATACTCTAAGAAAAACATTCGTGGCCTTGTATTTAGTTAATACTCTAAGAAAAACATTCTTGGCCTTGTATTTAGTTAATACTCTAAGAAAAACATTCTTGGCCTTGTATTTAGTTAATACTCTAAGAAAAACATTCGTGGCCTTGTATTTAGTTAATACTCTAAGAAAAACATTCTTGGCCTTGTATTTAGTTAATACACTAAGGAAAACATTCTTGGCCTTGTATTTAGTTAATACACTAAGGAAAACATTCTTGGCCTTGTATTTAGTTAATACACTCTGAAAAACATTCTTGGCATTGTATTTAGCATGTTTAGTTAATACACTAAGAAAAACATTCTTGGCCTTGTGTTTAGTTAATACACTTTGAAAAACATTCTAGGTGCTACATTATGTCAATACACAAAGAAAAACATTCGTGGCCTTGTATTTAGTTAATACACTAAGAAAAACATTCTTGGCCTTGTATTTAGTTAATACACAAAGAAAAACATTCTTTGCCTTGTATTTAGTTAATACACTTTGAAAAACATTCTTGGCCTTGTATTTAGTTAATACACTAAGAAAAACATTCTTGGCCTTGTATTTATTTAATACACTAAGGAAAACATTCTTGGCTTTGTATTTAGTTAATACACTAAGAAAAACATTCTAGGTGCTACATTATGTCAATACACAAAGAAAAACATTCTTGGCCTTGTATTTAGTTAATACACTAAGGAAAACATTCTTGGCCTTGTATTTAGTTAATACACTAAGAAAAACATTCTTGGCTTTGTATTTAGTTAATACACTAAGAAAAACATTCTTGGCCTTGTATTTAGTTAATACACTAAGAAAAACATTCTTGGCCTTGTATTTAGTTAATACACTCTGAAAAACATTCCATAATTCACAGGAAAAAAAGTTACAGACAATAATCAGTCCCACATTTTAATATAACAATTTGTGTAACACTATCACAAATTTTGAATGGCATTTTGGATGCACATGTGTTTTGTTTATATATTGTTGAGAGAAAAATTATTTTTCTTTGTAACTTATCTTATCGTTAGTATGGGGATATGTGATGGGACGATGTGTTGGCTGGAGATAAGCAGAGAAACCTCTCACCCAAATAATTTATGTGGGTAGTTTAGGATCAAATGATGAGAAAATTTCATACTTCATTCCTCAACTCAGGGGTTATGTGACTTTGTTCGACTTTATGTGACTTTGTGTGAACCGTCAACCAAAAACTTGTGTGGAGGGGGGAATAAGAATTTTTCGACCTTGTTGGCCACCACCATTCCCCCGTATGGAGAACCACGAGTTAATAAGTGAGTGAAATTGGCTTCACACATTGTGCCCATGTGGGGAATTGAACCCCGGCCTATGGCGTGACAAGCAAACGCTTTAACCACTAGGCTACCCCACCGCCCCTTCAGGTCACCAAACAATCTTGGCACTGCATCGTGTTAATACAAACACATGATAAGGGCCATATATTATGTAAAGTTTTTTTAGAACAGATTGGCTGGGATACATTGAAATACAGGGATGTGAGTAGGTTTTCCTGAAAAAAGAGAAAAAGTCTAGTGGGGTCTGGGGTCATGCCCCCCAGAAATTTTTCAAACATTTTATTGCATTTTAAGCAATTTCGTGCAGTTTGGACAACATTCACACCAACAAATGTAATAAGTCAATGGCAATCGTCAATAAGTCAAATAAACAAGATAAAGTTAAATCAGTACTTTTAAAAAATCGGGCGTAGCCAGGTCTGGGAGCAATACTGCCATAAACTTCAACCCCCATCCCCAAGACACAAGGACAACTGTCACAAGCGTGCAATGTCTCAATGTCAATGTTCTCGAATAAGAAAAAAACATACGCATCAAATTTTTCATTTGGTATACTCCCAATAAGCTCCCATGAACCAGTGGGTTCATGATGGGTATTAATGCTAGATATGATAAAGGTGGAGGCTGTTTTCAGTTTTTATAGTGACCAAAAATAGAATTCTTTTCAAAGCATTGATTGTTCTCTCAATGTTTGCAGCAGACAGAACCTCTGTTTCATACCTGGTCAGTAAGTATAGGAAATGTACACATTTGCATTATGTAGTCGTCTTAATTTTCTAATTTATCACATTATCAGTCGGGTAAATAAAAATAATCTTATTTCCTTTTCATTTATCATTTATGCCTGGTCCCAAACTGGTTCGTTAATTGGAAAATAAAACAAACAGTAGTTTGTGGCTGGTGCAAGCTGTGAGCTGCACAACAGGAAGATTATTCTGAAGAAGATATAATAGTTACAAGGGGACATAACTTTCAATAATTCATTAATTTTAGGTATTGACATTTTTTTTTATTGTTGTAATATTTTCAGGGAGCAAAAAAACCCAACTGATTGCAAGGGTGATCACTGAATCTGACAGTTCACACAAAATCTCTACAATTCATTTTACTTGTACATTCATATTGAACTATTAACGGAGGGGGATGAGGATGGGGCCACACAGAGGACTGCAGTTATGCAAACAATCAGTGAGTTTCCTGGACCTGGCTTCAAGGCGACACTGCTTCAGTGGTAGAAACATTTTAGTCCACTAGTCCTAATAATGATAAAATATAACAAAACCCTCAAAAACGGCAAATTTCTACTTGTCCTTATGATACCTAAACTATTGGGCAGTTTGGCAAGGACGACAGGGCGAGTACCAATTTCTAACGCTGTGCTTGTTCACAACAGGTGCTTGTTGTACACCATGGAGGAGTCCCAAGTGTTTCTGGTGCCCCTTTCTTAAAGGTTTAGGGTCTCTGGGGACCCTTGAATAAATAGATCCTTGGGCAATCTGTAACGAAGCTGTGTGAGTGAGAGTGAGTGTGTTTGCGTGTGTGTGTGTGAGTGTGTGTAGGTGTATGTGTAAGTGAGTGAATGTGTCAGTGAGTGTGTCTGTGTGAGTGATTGAGTGTGTGTGTGAGTTAATGTGAATAAGTGCGTGAAAGTGTGTGTGTGTGTGTGTGTGTGTGTGAGAATGAGGGAGCGAAATGGATAAGAAAGAGGCATACAAATCATAAACTGAGAACTGAATTTCATGCCAACTTACCTTCAGTATATCTTCTGATGATCGATGTTTTTCCTGTGAAAATAAAAAGTTGTAATAGATAAAGTGATTTAATATACTTCTTCTGCAAATAAGCAACAGGTCATTTATTACAGGTGGGTGGGTAAGAGCTTTTTGATGTTCTAATGTACTAAAAATTATGACCCTCCCCAAATTATACTTGTCATACTTTTGGATGACACTCCCCAGTACCCTGCACCAACACCCCCCTAATCCCTCTCCCCTGTAATCATTAAATAACGTCCGTAAAAATAATAATCCATTTTGGCAGATTTAGGTACCAAGTAAATAAATCACATCATGGGAATTTTTATATAACTTTAACTGACTCCTGTATTCAGAAATGGTCTTGATGTACAATCATGCATTGTTGAAAACTTTGTTGTTTTTGTTCGGATGTTATCCATTAAATGACTAATCAATTTAACCTGCAGCTGGTGAAAGGGAAATTGGAAACTGTTTCCCAGCATCTCAAAAGTATGTAGTCGTGCTTCGATTGAGGAATGACCCTTCGACTGATGTTATCTGCTGTTTATGCTACCCCCGACCTGGCGAGCTCACGGAGCTGGGGTGTAAATCTATAGCGAAAGTAATTTGCCCCGAGTGGGTCTTCTCAGTTCTTGACTGTCATGAATGAATCAAGCTGTGAAACTTCACAGCACACTTGAAGGGATATCTTACCTACGCCAAACTCTCCAATTACGAGTATTTTATATAAATGTTCTTTGACGCCCGTTGAGACTGGTCCTGGCTTTTCGTCCGAGTTAGCGGCTGTGGCCGCCGCCATTTTGCATGGTCATGTGCCGCTCACGTGACCCAAATAACACTATAACAGCCCCGCCCACACTGCAGAGAACATGCGAATGAACATGGACCTCACTTCCATGAAGACAAACAGAAACGCACATGTATATATATATATGTACATATAAATCGGCATCAGTCCGGACTAGTACAAGCATCCACACACACGTGCATGTACGTCG
Source organism: Haliotis rufescens (assembly GCF_023055435.1). Classification (NCBI taxonomy): domain Eukaryota; kingdom Metazoa; phylum Mollusca; class Gastropoda; order Lepetellida; family Haliotidae; genus Haliotis; species Haliotis rufescens. The sequence continues at coordinate 413,903 of NW_025964001.1, read as the reverse complement.
CTACATATAGAGTGCAATAATCTTAGACGCGACATTAAACCTAATTTCACCTCACCTCACCTCACCTCACCTCACCTCACCCAACCTTCGACATATTCTCGAATGCACTGGTGGTTCTGACTTCCGCGTGACAATGTTTAGGGTTATTGAAAACCTCACTGTGATTACTGTAAACAGATACTTATTCAAACATAGTATAGATCTATAAAAACATGTTTGAAAAAGTATTACACTGAATATATATATATATGTGTTCAGTGTGTTGACTAACTTCTTCAAACATGTTATATATATATATATGCATTTCATTGACATTATTGCCACGTGTGTATTTTGTCCAACAGTACTAACTCTAATTGGCATTTAATCGTCCTGACGCAAGAAAATTAAAATAAATATAAATATGATAAAATAAACACGTTCCTACATAATAGGCTTATTCAGCCTCGTTCACATGCATCCTCTTGCCACAGGGTTTATTTATCTCGGGGGTAACTGTACCCCCTGGGTGGCAAAGTGCAAATGTGTTTACATGATCATTGAAAACGGATGCGACAAAGATTTTGCCAGATTGGTATGTTCATCTTAACTTTGACCCTTCGTTGAGAAAGAACAGTTTGGGAAAGACACTGGTGGAAGGTAACCGCCCAAGCATTCGATGATGCTTCAGAATAACGAGAGATATTTTCCATGATATTTGTCAGAACATTCAACCATTCGTCACCACTCGCATCTTTCCGTAACCTACAATCATGTCTACATTCGGCTTTTCCCGGAATGGAACGAATTGGTCACGAATGAAGCTTCAGAGGCAATCCCGTGTTAGCATAAATAACTGCATCAGCTTTGGACGGACTGTCAAGTTGTGTGAGGGCATGCAATTCAGACCAGACACTAATAAGACACCTTGTCTCATCACCTGGCCATCAATTCCCACAGAGAGGCTTGGTTCATGGTGGCATTTGGACTGTGTAAATGTGTATGGCTACTCCTTTACATAAACTATATATTTAGATTGACTGTTTCCTGGAACGCCATCCCAATATAACATAGAGCTGTTCATTTGGCTCTAGTCAAAATTTGTCAAAATACTTTTACATGACGCATTTGTCTAATGGGGAATTTTCTTTACCCCAGGGTACTAGAATTTGCGCCACATCTTGAGGATTTAACGTCGCGTCCACGATTATTGCACTTATATAGCGACATGCATGCACGTGTGTGTGTGGCTGCTTCTATTTGTCCGCACTGATGCTGATTTATTGCGCTAGCCTACTGTTATACCATGCCGCAGTTTAACATGCATACCCCACTCAGACAAAGTATACTCACTCCGAGCCGACCAGTCCTTGTTTTAGCCCCTTAAAGCCGAGCGCCAGACAGGGTACTCATCTTTTAAAGTATTTTGGTATGACGCGGCCGGGGGTCGAACCCCGGATCTTCCGCTCTCCGAGCGGGCGCTCTACCACGGAGGCGGTCTTACACTAAAAGAAAATCGTAGCATGTAAAGTAGGTTTCAGATTACCAGCTTATATTCTGCTGAATAGAAAGGTCTGTCACTCAAGGATATGTCTTTTCCCTTTTATATGAACCTTGAATCCAACTGAAGAAGAACTGGCCTCTGATCAATTACTCTATCATTGAGTCACCTCGGATATTATATTATTGCGTTACGATGTAGTGTGTCTTTAGTTAAAATCTATGGCTGAATTATAATATCATATTGTAACTGTGTTGGGATTCTGGGTGAAACGATGGAATACATGTCGTTGCCATGGCGATTCATTGTGTTCACACTATTGGTCACTGGTTTTATGCACCGCTCAAGATCATACTCCCCATCCGATTGCTTCCTCAAGATCGCCTCGTAAAGGAAAACGCACGACTCCGAGGTTATGGTCGAGGAAGCAAGACAGAGGCAAGGGGGTACCGGCATGGGGGTACCGGCAAGGGGGTACCGACAAGAGGGTACCGGCAAGGAGGTACCGGCAAGGGGGTGCCGGCAAAAGGGTGCCGGCAAGGGGGTACCGGCAAGGGGGTACCGGCAAGGGGGTGCCGGCAAGGGGGTACCGGCAAGGGGGTACCGACAAGAGGGTGCCGGCAAGGGGGTACCGACAAGGGGGTACCGGCAAGAGGGTACCGACAAGAGGGTGCCGGCAAGGGGGTGCCGGCAAGAGGGTGCCGGCAAGAGGGTGCCGGCAAGGGGGTACCGAGAAGAGGGTACCGGCAAGGGGGTGCCGGCAAGAGGGTGCCGGCAAGGGGGTGCCGGCAAGAGGGTATCGGCAAGAGGGTACCGAGAAGCGAAGCTTAGTCTAAATGCAAGAAATAACAGAAAAAATAAGAAAACATCGATTTCATTATAGTGAAACAATACAGTGTGTCGCGGTATAAAAGGAGTGCTTTCAAATCGTGCGAGAGAAAGAAACACGTGCAGCATAGACAAAACTAAGTCATGACATCTAAAATTGAAATTATCTGAACACCTGTCCTGGTGGCTCAGTAGGAAAACAGTGGGTTACAAAACTCAACACGATCTATGAGGCAGCAGGTTCCATTCCGTCCTCCATAATGAAGAACGTTTCTTTTCTTGTCCTATGATTTTAGAACAGAGGACGTTTGAAACACTAAGTCCCAATTCCATCTGCAACTCCAATCATCATGCCTTACTAGCAAAAAGTAAAACGTTATACCAGGTCTTACTAGGAAACAGTAAAACTTCATGCCCAGGATAAGGTCGTACTAGGAAAAAGTAAAACCTCCTGAGAGGTTGTTACGAGATAGAAACATACCTACCTACAATACAATGGGCAAACGTGGCAGTAGGTTTATAAGACGGTGTAAAATACCTTGTTCACTGTCTAACTGACTATTAACAACTCATGTAACCTACGACATCACACACTGGGGATTTTACAGACGTTTCAGTCATTTCTGCAGTTGAGTCATCGACAAGTTGTTTATGAACTCCCAAATTAGAAAAGTAATTATACTTGAACAATGAGAAAAGAAATGAACATATCTCACTATTCTCAATATCGTTGGGTTTAATTCGGGGCCTTTCACTGTTTCAATTCCATTATTGTAAGTTTCTGTCGCGTAATACATTCTTGAGACAACTACGTTTCGCGAATAAGGATCAATTAGGAGCGGTTTCCGAGGCAACCTTTCCAATAAAAGTAGCAATTGCATTAGGGTGTCCTACAGTGAGAGTAGTGACCCAAGGGGAGACGTGATTGGTCACCGCCGTCAGTCACTGTCGGTAGGATGAGATGTTGTGGTGAATTATATTAATTATTACATAACATGTTGATCTATTTGAGCAGCAGGGGCTGATATCTGACGATATGAGACTTTATAACCCTGACACTTGCACTGGAGCGGCGCCCAGTGTCTAAAGGCATACTAAAACTATATTTCCCTGTTAGAACCAGTTCTGCTACTGTTAATTCAACTATATTTCGCCGTTAGAACCAGTTCCGCTATTGTTAATACAACAATATTTCCCCGTTAGAACCAGTTCGACTTCTGTTAATACAACAATATTTCCCGTTAGAACCAGTTCGACTTCTATTAATTCAACTATATTTCCCCGTTAGAACCAATTCGGCTACTGTTAATTCAACTTTATTTCCCCGTAAGAACCAGTTCGGCTGCTGTTCATTCAACTATACATCCCCGTAAGAACCAGTTCGGCTACTGTCGCCGCTGGGTGAATATATATTATTACCAATAACCTTTGCTATCACCACTGTATTTTTATATCTGAAACTGTTCACTGCCTACTTATATTATATATTGCCATTAAATAATGTACTGCCACTCTTCAAAATCTACCACCTTTATATTTCAGTGCCTTTGCATGTGTTTGTGACGGGATGTACCGTTGAGGCAGGATACGCTCAACTTTTCGGGAACCTCTGGACTTTTAGATATGGTCGGAATCGTACAATCGACTTAGCACGGACATTTTAGCAGGGAATATGGAAGGGATTTGTTAGTTTTATTTAGTTCCATTTAAGAACTAACTTTGCTCACTGCGCTTTTATATGGATGTTGATCTACTGCTACAGTTTAACTCACCATGATTTAGATAATGTCGCTCTATTATTTGCCATTGTTACAAGCAAATAATGAAGCAAGCTCTCCTCGGCTGCTTTTTGTGAAAAATATTGAACGGTTATTAATATTGTGAATACACAAGTCATCTGAATGAAAATATAAAACTGATATTAATTGAAGTTAATACTGCCAATTTCCCGTTCTCATCGCCAAACGCTAGCTGATGGTGCGAAATTCAAATTTGAATTCTCTAAAGCACAAGGGACGGAAATTGCTATAATTAATAGATTGATTTGCTTTGACATTCGCAGAAAACTCTTCCTTTGCTTCAGCGTTTAATCTCACCGGCATGCGTCTATCAGCCTCATCAGCACAGTCGGGAATGGCGGACACCGAAAGCAATGCGTCGTTGTCGACTGGACGTTCTGACTGTGGCAGTCTTCCCTCATGCCCGTTCCCCGCTGTTCGAGATTGAAACACGATGTTGCTGCAGATCTGCTGTGATGAATCACTACAGCGGGCATATTAACTGCACCAGGGGTTCGCAGCATGGTACAATGGTACACTGGTCAGCAAATCACTGCATCGGAATGATCAGCGCCTATACAGATCTGGTAGCGTAGTCAGCCAGGAAATAGAGGGACGCTTTACTGAGAACCTTACCCCATAATTGTATTTCAGCGTCTCACTGTTGTCACCACTACTGGCAACGGGTTTGGAATTTGATTATGATCTAAGGAAATTTTAAAGATTGAGGAAGTACTGTCTCTCTTGTGTACGACCTATCAGTGACGGGTGAAGGGGCAAGGTAATAGTACCATCCAGGCATTCTGGAAGTCCAGCGAACGAAGAGTTCATCACATTTTGTTGAGAGCAGTACGTGCGGAGCAAGGTTCTGGTTACGGAAACATAGACTAACGTTAAGTCTCTGAAAGTATATACTTTTTGATATACTTTGTTACACAGTTGTTTTTGCTTGGTAATATGATCTCTGTTATCTGTCTCAAGATACACCACCCCAAGGCCCCTCTGCATATGGACCAGCACTGAGCCTGTTAATGGAATTTCATTTTGTAACTTGAAACTCCACAATCTCTGCTCAGATCCGAGCACAGTCTGAACACTGGAGGATATAGTAGATAGAAACAAACAAGTACCTATTAATTGAAAAGGAGCCTCACTGAGATGGGAGGTGCAGAACCTGGGGAAAATCTAGACTGCCTTTGTTTAGAGCTATAGCATTACAGTAAGGGCTGGGCTGAAGGGAAAATAATTTGATTCAGGCAGTGTGAGAGAGAATAACGGACATGATTCATCCCGAGCAGTGGATATCATACTTTAGTTGGCAAGACAAACCTCTAGCCCTAGTTTCCCAGACCCTAGCGAGGAAGTAAAATTAAATCTAAATGAGACTCAATGATTTGGCAAGGATAGATTGCACAAGCTCTAGGAATTAGGCATTGTTTTGGGATCCATTTTGAGTTTGTTTCCTATTTTGTAGACTTAATTTTTTAATAAGATCAGTTTAGGTGAGACTGAACGTCAGTCTACTCTCGTCCGTAAATACCACTATCCCGCATCAGCAACCGTTATTTATAACGATGACGAGCTAACCACGTCTCCCCTTGTTAAATGTCAGTTATATCTTTACAATAATGATTTATTATAAGTCGTGTGAACAGCTGAAAGGGGCGTTAGGGTAGCCTTGTGGGTAAAGCGTTGATTCGTCGCGCCCGAGACCCGGGTTCGATTCCCACCATGGTTGCATTGCGTGAAACCCATTTCTGATGTATCCCCTCTATGGCATGGCTGGAATATTGCTGAACACGGCATCAGTCCCTACTTACTCACTCACTCACTCACTCACTCACTCTGGAAGAACATGCTGGACAGGAGAGTTGACAGATGACTTGTCGATAACATGTCGATAACGTGCAGGCAGATGGAAGGGGGTGTATGCGTGTGTCCTTCAGTCTAACCAGAAACAATTCAGAAGACTCATTGGGACTTTGGTTGTCTTTTCGTGTCATTAGGTCTTGTATCCTGACGGCACATTAACATTCAGTTAAACCTAACGCACCATGAAACAATGACATATTAAACCCTCAACCTTATTAGTTTTGTTACATGCAGTTAAATGCTGCATAAATGTAAGCTTGAAATGACATCAAGGAAGTATGTTAATAACGTTATGAAAATAATGTTACGTCTTAAACTATGACTTGTCGCATCACTATCGCGTTAGCTATTTGTTGGAGTGTATGGTGAACTGTTTGACATTACATTTATGCCTTTTTGTGCAGAACATCTCACGATCCAAAGTCTATAAAATGTAACTTGAGTCACAAACACACCTTGAACTATGACAGACATGTCGTATTGCATTGTGAATCTCACTTGTGACAAGGAAACAGTTTCTTTTCAATACTTATTGATGTTTGCTGTGAGTAAATGCCAAATGAAGATGGCATTCATTCTTACTCGCCGGTAATACTTGTATATTTCCATTTCCAAACCACACCTAGATTGTTATTTGTAGCTCACTGTACTGTATTTACACCTGTTCTATGTTCTATATATATAAGGCTACAGGACGAGTGCCAATTTCTAACATCTGTGCTTACTCAACAGGTGCTTGTTGTACACCATGGAGGAGTCCCGAGTGTTTCTGGTGCCCCTTTCTTAAAGGTTTAGGGTCTCTGGGAACCCTTGAAAAAATAGATCCTTGGGCAATCTGTAACGAAGCTGTGAGAGTGAGTGTGTTTGCGTGTGAGTGGGTGATTATGTGTGTGTGTGTGTGTGTGTGTGTGTGATTGTGTGTGTGATTGTGTGTGTGTGTGTGTGTGTGTGTGTGTGTGTGTGTGTGTGTGTGTGTGTGTGTGTAAATATGTTTTAACTTGTTATAATACGCATGTAATCTTCGGACTGAAATCTGGTGGAAATCAACTGTATGCAGTGACCTGTGGTAATATGCATAACAAGCACGGGATCAATGCTTATTAAAGTTAACAGTTGCTCCCTTTGATTCCTGATCCTTTTCAAATCCAAAGATAGAGCGTTCGGGCAAAACAACAAATTAAAACTACTTTTTTATTCTTATTGTGGCTTTTACTTCCGGTCAGTAAAAAGAAGTCGCACCATGACCAATATTGCAACACTCCATATTGTCACAGCTTATGCGTTAACCGCCATGCCACTTTAAAGAGACGTGTTTACCTGTTCCTAGCCTTTGCTAGAGCTGTACTGGAAACATGAAACCTAATATTGCATGCACAGCGGATCACCGTTCATTAAATGGCTTAGCCACTGAATACAGACGAGCACCATCTGCCAATCTGCCATAGACTTGTCACCAGTTGTTTGTGTAATTCATACTGATATCTGTCATCTTCTGTCCAGATCTCTTGCTGTTGACGTGTACGTGGATGCAAGGAGGGCACTGATACGAATAGACTAACGCTTAGTCTCCGAAAATATATAATTTCGATAGAAACAAATGTCTCCTTTTAAATTTAAATGAAGCCCCAGGGAGTCGGGAGATTCTGAACCTGAAGAAAGCTTAGACCTGTTTCATTAAGAGCATTGCAGAGAGGGCTGGATGGAAGGGAAATAATAGGGTTCAGGGACTGTGAGACTATGGCACTATTGGCTCTATTGGCACTATGGGAGTCCCGAGGAACGGGTTCCTCATATAGTGTACACTCGTCCGCCATAAATTTAGAAAAAAATGTGTCGGCCGTCAAATCGCTCTTCATAGGACAATATAATTATGCGAGGCAGTGTATTTTTGTCTAGAAGGCTGGAGTGAAAATCTAATAATTAGTTTATTATTGTGGACACAGAGAGTAATCAGTCATTTGGTAACACTCCAAAATGGGATCACCATTTTGCGTGGCCCGGCATACCACACCACTAAAACAGGGCAGCTATAAAGTTGGCTTAATGATACCACGGTGCGAGTGGCGGCGGCTACATCAGCATCTACACCCACCCACAGCACCGATGGTAGCTTTATGCTGGACAAGACCGAGCAGGTCAATTTGGATCCTTGTCATTAGTCTCTTGGAGGCTGGGCGAGTGTCTACAAGTGTCTGCATACGGACTGCTCAAGGGCGGCTGCGCATTCCGACACAGTAACCCGTTACATTTGGAGTAATTACTGCGAGGATATTAGCGTTGTGCAGACCGCGGTATTAATACAGGTCCCTCGTGAATATATCCAACCAACGTCTCATCCAGCCGGCGTACAGAACGGGTCACCATAATCGAGAAGGGCGGATCGCTAATCTGGTCATTCTGTCAACGACGTGGTCTGTCGCCACTGCCACAGATTGATCGCAGATTTCTCTCATCAGCAGCTAATTACTTAGTCTGCCTGCCTGTTTTTACACCATCATTAGATCTAACCGCCCAGACTTGAACGCCGTAATTTCAGATTGTATGTACATCGGCCATTTTGAAAATATCAGAATTGTAGGACTGCCAGTGACATATTCTTTTATATCAGTGACGTCACTTCAGGGGAAGGGTTATTTTAGTGGCCTAAGGCGTGATACAGTCCCTGTGAAGAGTCCCATAACTGTGCCAGTATCCGCTGATAATATCCAAGATATTTCTGGTTAATGATCATTTGCATGAATGTGATAAACGCCTATGCCTTCGACTTTCTTTTAAAAAGTTTTCCTTCCAAACTAAATTAGACACGCCGTGAAATAACTAAATAGTGTTCAAAGCGGCGTTAAATCCAGCTTAGTTCACTCACTCACTCACTTTATCATGAAACTGTTTGAATTATATTCTGAAATTTAACCATACGATATACAAAGCCTTTCACTATAAAAGATAAAGTCGAAACTAAACAACATGACCCCGTGTTTTCACAATGCCTTGTTTCCGTTTTTAGCTTCGAGATAAATCGATGTGTGAAAAGCGACATTATTTTCCACACGTACAGAAAAAAACCCAAGCATAATAAGATAATTAAGCCTTTGTTTTTTGTTACTTGCCCATGTCGTGTAAGAAAAGCCAGATTACAAAAAAAGTATTTTAACCCTAGAGTTCCTGCGTCTCATGACCATTAACCAGAGGGTACGACGTAACATGTTGAGCTGTATACCAGAACAGATTGCTCAAGTCCTCTGACGTGTTCCAGGACTGACGCTTGTCAAGAGAAATTAGGCGCCAGAGCAAGAGTGCAATTGGGTACATATCGCCTGATTTCAAGGAAATGTCCCTCTTGTTGTCAATCTGTTAACGATTATTGCGCTCCGTGTTCAAGAGACGTTAATTCAGCGTCCAGCAACCACCACAACATCGGCTCTCTTAATCCTACAATCAACTTAAACACACAATTACGTTTTACATCACGCTCATTAAGGTTATCAATAAATCAAGAAGATTGTTCCCCAAAAGAACCCCAGGGATCAAATTCATATTCACTATAAACCCTATACACAATATCCCCGTCGTTACTCAGCTAAAGTCGTCCGAAACTTTGCCGGGAACGCAAGGATTTGAGTTTCAAAGCCATCTTGTATGATGTTTCATTTCGGAGTCGTAATTGAAATGTTCTTAAATTCTATTAATCTCTGGTGTTGTCAGTTCATTTGTTGACCGAGTTCCGTGTTCATGCGGCTTGCATGCCTCTCCAGCTACATCCAGCTACAATGCGGCAACATAAGCCTTATATTCACCATCCTAATTTCTCTACTGTCACTGAAGCGTCGATGACGTCACTTTCAGCGGTCAATACCATTAAAGGGGAAATAGCAGCAGGACTCGGAACCGCCATTGGTTCAGCATCAAAGAATCCGTCGATCCCATCTTTCTCGCCCACAGCACGTTTGCCCACGTCTTTTTTATGTCAATGTTCTTCTAAAATATCTGAGATTCGCATATGCTTTCACGTGGCCGGTCGATAACTGGTTTTTACACACAGGTTCGCCGCTTCTCGAAGACGTAAACACTTATTGTATAAAGTACGACAGTACCCCAAATGGGTGAAAAACCATAAAATTGCCAGGACGTGTGCCTCACTGCCAAGGCTGAGGACATTACGTATGAAACAAATAAAAAAACCCTGTTCGATCTCTTAATCAAATGCTCATAAATTCTCGGCGTAAACGCTTTACTACAAAACCTGGATACTCGCTCTGATTACCAGATCAATAAATCCCACGATCGGCGCCAAGGACGTAAGGGAGGTAACTGCCATCGGAATGAATGTATGTCAGAGAATTGTTAGAAATCGATAATTCCGGGTCCATCGAGTCACGTGACCCTGGTACTGCTATTCTAACCGCGTATTTACATGGAAAGGACTGACCTGTAGAAGTGATCAAAACATCTCCCATAACTGACCGTCAAAACACAGGGTAAGTGCAGCTGTTTTCTCAACTACATATTTCTGCTGATATATCCTGTGACTGAAGCCTGTCAAGTGTGGTTTCAACTGCCGTCCTCATTCAAGTCTCTCATATTTATAGGAGTTGATGTTGTATTCGAGAATGGTCAGTGATGAGCTCTTATGGAGTTCAAGACGATGATGGAGATGTTTCTAAGTTCAATTTCTATTTTTCAGCCTGATTTATTGAAGGTAAGTAAATAACATGTGAACGACAGAACCGTGTGTGTGTATACTCTTCATTTCGTCTTCTGCATTCCTTTACTATCAAGTAATGTCCATTCCCACTAACCTTGGATGACATACCCAAGGGAGCTAACCTATGAATGTATTGATCCCTGGACATTTCAACGTGTTTGGTCAAGCATGCGAGCGAAGTACTTAATGCTGACTAATTCGGCTTCATGTGATGTGCGCTTGCTTATAACCTGGAAGTGAGACTGTCTCCTGATGTATTGACGGAAGGCTTCCATTCACTTCCCCCCCCCCCCCCCCCCCTCCCCCATAGAACTGCGTAGGTTGCCTAGCCCGGACATTCCGTTGTAGTCCCTCCGCTCTACAGGTTGTAAGGACGTGCTCTCAATTTCCTGGCATTGTGGTTAAGGGATGCTTCGTTTGTTTTATTGCTTTGGCTTCTCGTGTAGAGCGCGCGGTGTTATAAATGACGGAAATGGTTTCTCCAAGAGTCCATGGAGCGAGGTGATTCCAGGGGAGGAGAAAATTGGTTTTGGTGACGATGGTAGGGCAATTCCTTGCTCAGCTTGTACTGTGATCAATTGATGTTCCCATAGTTGTCTTTGGAGTTGTGATATAAATGCCACTCCAGACGCTTCATTACAGGAATTGGGCCATTTACCCTCTTTAATCGAAAGTGATGCAAAATGAGCGGAATAGGCGATGTATCATTGTGACATGAAGCCGACACACGGCTTTGTCCGATTATTGAGTTTTGAGTAACATTTGTAAACAATGACTAGTTTTGGTCGTGATGGCTTTATTCTGTCAGTCGAGACAGACACAGGAGACATGGCCCCAATATGATTATCCTCGCCATTGTCTGGTGCGGGGGCTTCTCTACTGCTTATAGCACCCCTAAGGCAGGGTTGAAAATGACGGGCAGCCATTGTTAAGCTACAACTGTATGTCTGTCTATGCTACGATCGTTCTGGATATGTCAGTCTATGCAACGATCGTTCTGGATATGTCAGTCTATGTTACGATCGTGCTGGATATGTCCTTCTATGCTACGATCGTTTTGGATATGTCCTTCTATGCTACGATCGTTCTGGATATGTCCTTCTATGCTACGATCGTGCTGGATATGTCCTTCTATGCAACGATCGTTTTGGATAAGTCCGTCTATGCTACGATCGTGCTGGATATGTCATTCTATGCAACGATCGTTTTGGATAAGACCGTCTATGCTACGATCGTTCTGGATATGTCCGTCTATGCTACGATCGTTTTGGATGTATCGTTCTATGGTACGATCGTTTTGGATAAGTCCGTCTATGCTACGATCGTTCTGGATATGTCAGTCTATGCTACGATCGTTCTGGATATGTCACTCTATGCTACGATCGTTCTGGATATGTCCGTCTATGCTACGATCGTTTTGGATATGTCATTCTATGCTACGATCGTTTTGGATAAGACCGTCTATGCTACGATCGTGCTGGATATGTCCGTCTATGCTACGATCGTGCTGGATATGTCCGTCTATGCTACGATCGTTCTGGCACTGCTTCACTGGTGTATATGATAACTTGTTCTAGTCGCTCTATGGCTTAAATAATGCCGATGCGAAGTTAAATTTTAACTCACTCACTCACTTTGGCACTGCTGGAGTACCAGCAATGGCACCGACGGCGTTTCATGGTTGTGTTTGCATCCCTGTACTGTTATATATCAGAGCAGTATCTCGCTGGACTCCGGGTTGAGACTCGCTAATACCACCAACTGTTGTTACTGAGGTGGAGTCGAAATACTTACCCATAAATCTCCATACTGTGATATTGTGCTGGTGTGTCTCAGTGTGTCTGCACCACGACTGTTCGGTGTAACACAAACATGATAAACTGCCCTGCAAATGGAACTATACGCTTGAAAATAGGAATGCGTCCAAAACACAACTGTGATAACCGTATCAAATACATCACCGTCGACTACCCATTCCTTGTTTGTTTCATTTTAGTCACCATCACACGTGGGTATTCTTTCTTTTGACCGGCAGTGTAGTTGAGTCATTGTCATAGAAGGGCAGCCTGCTGCACGAAATCTTGGACTGTCGCCATGTTGTGCGTGTGCATGTCACTATCCAAGCTCCTCACAGCGATATCCTGTTCGTGGGACTCTCTATACTCTCGCTGCCACCAGTCAAAGCTACCAAATGATAGGTGGCTACAGCCATGGCGACTGACCGTTGTGTTCGCAAACAAGTGATGACTGCCGTGACGCCGAATACTCTTACCCCTGCCAAATTACTTTCTTTGTTTGTCAATTTGACTCTCTGTTTCATTACAACTATCATGTGATTAGTATAGTATGGATGTAAAGGGGAAGTTGGTTGATTTTCCGTTTGTCTGCAATCTCGAACCATTCTACTTAAACAAACAAAAAGGTAAATTCATCTAGGGAATATGGTCAGTCGTATACCTTTTCAAAATTCACTATGATGGCATTCCCAAAGACATAGACAAAAAGTATAAACGTTACTACATTTGGGGTTAGAGGGCAAATTTTAAGGATCTTGTAATGGTCGCGCCCACACTGCATGGTGGCAGCGGTGTTACCGAGGGTGTAACGAAGGTGTCACGCGCTGGGGAGGAGCTTGGTCCCTATCGCTAGTACTCGGTTATAATCGTCATTGTCCGTGGCATTCAAAAGAAGGCAGGACTTATTTCTTTTCCTGACTCGCGCCCATATTCATGGCAGCAGTGGCTCCGCATCTTACAATGCTGTTCTTGTCTTATAGGCTAGGTCCCTGTTCCTCGCACACCGCGTCAGTCCACAGAGGCCGTCCATGGGGTTCCATAGGTAACTAGTGTTTACTTTTGCTGGAATACATTTAGTACATTGTATGTATTTAAATTCATCGTGAAAGATGGACACTTTGTCTCAGCATTGTATTCCAAATTAAGGGCGCTTGCTTGACACTTTGATCCCACTGAACAGCTGGCCATTACGTTTGAGACATGTGTTGTGAAAATATTTTTCGGCTAAATATATTTATATTTTTTTATAATAATTTATCTTGAAGGATTGACCGAACATAGTCTTGTTTTTAACAAAGAGCAACCCCGGTCCTTCCCCTCGAATGGCACATGATTGTTCGCTTAATGTGAATATTATTTTTGCAATAATTCAAATAATAAATAATATTTAATTTTATATTTAACTATTTAATTCAAGTAATAACATGACATGGCCAGAAGTGAAACATCTTAATTAAAAGTGAAGTTCATCTTCTACTGCTTGAAGAATACCTAACAAGTAGAATTCAAATAAACGTCTTTGTTGGAGCCCCGTATTTTGAGTCATTGTCCCTTGTGTGAATTCAGTCAACGCTACCAAACTTCTCTGTTGTCTTTTAAAGTATAAGTCAAAGTTTGTTAAAAGAAATCACAACAATTGTGTTTTCAAAAAGTTGAACAAATAAAAAACGGCACTGCCACTAATTACTAAATCTATAGCCATAATGAGTTCTTAACGTTCTTAACTTCAAGATGCAATCAACCCACGTTAAACGTATGACAGTCTGCATCCGTAAACATCAACACAGTGATGCAGATGTGAGATCCCCCTTAAAAGGACAATTCTTTATTACTAAATTAATAAACTATATGACAAAAGTATTTTGAAAATAAACCTTTTATTATAGCAGAAATGTCTGACAAAGCAGATGATATGCCAAGCATCGGAAAACAGCTGTTAATCTCTCGCTCGTTAGTGGTGGGCCTCGCCAGTCAGTACAGCCAACAAACGCACACAGCCTCATCAGGGGACCTGCAGTGCCTACAATAATGTTCCTTTCTCATGCAACAAATTCATAATGTCATCAATCTAATTGCAAACTACCAACTCTTCCAATTTTCCATATCGCCTTGTGTTCGTGACTCGTTCTATCATCCAATCAGCAAACGCCACTTCCTGCATTTGAATCTCGGATATAATAAAGGCGGCCATTACGCCGATCTTCGATTCCTGTTTGCAATACAAAGTTACTGTTAGGTTTAACTGTGTTGTGTTGTGTGGAGTCCTTAACAAGAGTCCACTTGACTTTCATAACGATTCCAACTCTCAGTGGGTCGGTGGCTATCTGTACATATTAAGAATCAGCAATTATCACAAGTTTCCACCGACGCAGGATCCATTCTTTTTGTACCACCCCTGTGTAGAACCGGGTTAGGTGAGGTGAGGTGAGGTGAGGTGAGGTGAGGTGAAATTGGGTTTAACGTCGCGTCCAAGATTATTGCACTTATATAGCGACGTGCATGCACGTGTATGTGTGTGTGTGTGTGTGTGGCTGCTTGTACTAGTCCGGACTGATGCCGATTTATAGTGCTAGTTCACTGAGATACCATGCCGCAGTTTAACATGAATACCCCACTCAGACACAGTATACTGACTCCGAGCCGACCAGTCCTTGTTTTAGCCCCTTAATGCCGAGCGCCAGACAGGGTAACAACAAGTACAATCTTTTAACGTCTTTTTGTATGACGCGGCCGGGGATCGAACCCCGGACCTTCCGTTCTCCGGGCGGACGCTCTACCACAAGACCACGGCGGTATAGAACCGGGTTAGAATTGGTTCCCGGCAACAGATGCTGGTCGTAAGAGGTACCCAGTTGGATCGAGTAGTTGATAACTTGGCTGATTGCGTGTCATCGTAACCATCCAGCATGGATCGATGCTTATAATATCAATCACTGGATTCTCTGGTCCAGATTCGATTATTTACCTGGCCGCCGCCATACAGCTTGGATATTGCTGAGTGCGGCGTTAAACAACAAACAGACTCATTTTCAAACAACCGTTGATACAGTTACTGTTCACGTGGAACGTGGAAATAATGTGACTGTAAACTGTATGCGTGTGCGTGTGCGTGTGCGTGTGCGTGTGCGTGTTATTTATTGTATTTATATTCAGACTTAATACAGACTGTGCTGTAATTTAGAATGTGTTGTACTTGAGACGGTGCTCGATCATGTGCTGATACACATGCACATGACGGAAATAGATTCATAAGACATGATGTTATTACAGCTTCAGGATCGTTAGCGGTTCTGTGAATCTATGTGGATTCACAAACTTCAGTAGGCATCCAATATAGCATGCATCCCATACCTGACATTCAAGATAAAAGGGTTCAAACAACGCGATCTATGGAAGGCCATCTGTCACAATGCTACATGCATGATGGATCCGTGCAGGGTAATCTTTTAGAGCACGTGCGAGCGTCATTATAGAGTTCTGTGCAGCATCAATAATTGTACATCACATCACGTCCCTGCCACGCCCGAGCAGCGTAGTGGCAGTCGCATGCCGTCCCCGCTGTAGAGGGATCAGTTGCAGTAACGTGTGATGTCAGATATACGCTGAGACGATCAATACCTATACAAGAAATGATCCTGTAATTATTCCCTGTATCTCTTCTATGTCTGTCATATCGTCCCGCTTCCATCCCTGTGATTGCCGCCAAGCGCTTCATTTCCAAACACCACAAAAACCCAACCCGTTCAGTGTGATTAATAATGGCTGTTGCAGGCACTGCATGAATTGTAATTTGAGACCAAGGATGTTTGATGACTTCTGTCCTAAAAGACAACACCATTCAAACTTCTTTGGTTCTGTCTCAATTAGCTTCAAGAAGGCCTGAGCTAAACGAACTTGATAAACCCAATGTTATTTATTCCAATCGAATCTTTCTTAGCCATCTTAACATGGAACTCAACACAGTGATAACGTCCTAAGTCTGTATCGAAAGTTAATCTTATCCAACTTCTGATTTCTATGGTTTCAATTTGGCCTTAAGGCGGGAGGGTGCTTTCAGTGCTGAAAAGAATCAGATAGAAAAAAATTTTATAGGTGTTATTGAATCATGTGAAACTTATCACGTGACCTGCTTCAACAGACATCGTGGATTTAGCGAGCATCTCACTGACTCTCAATGAGTTAAAAAACGTGTTCATTACGTTTGTGGCCTCTGGAGCTGGGGTGACGGCGTATCCAGTGCAGCTTCAATATTGACATGGACAAAATTTAAAGATTTGTCCGTTTTTGTCTAACTCTTTCGTGTTTCAAAAACATTTTTTGAGAAACCATTGGTAACTAATCCGCGTAAAACAGCGGTCTTCAAAGGTAGGATTTACATAATCTTGCCGAATCAGAGAAACGAGGAGACACAGTTCGAATCTGCTTGGACACCCGAGGGAAGACGTTTTGCAGATACGTTTTGTCGTCATCATTTAACTGCCAGAGGTGCAGAGAGCTCGCATGTTTCAACAGTTGATGGTTTGTTTGTTTATCTACTAATATATACGTAAATAAAAATCAATTTTATGTACAAAACAGTATTGTAAACTCACTGGTCAGTAGTATTTAAATGTATACATATATTAGAAGCATCTTATTCAACGAGGGAATCAATCAATTGTTCTTCAATATGCTTGAAAAATAATTACAATAATTACTCTTCATAATTCTGATACAAAAATACACTGCTGCAAGGTATTTAGAACTGAAACAATAGGCCCATAGTTTTAATTGTTTTTAAATATCTGGTTTTTCATCTGTAGCTGAAAAAATATTATTATCTATTTCTGAATAACTGAACCCCTCTGACCTTAATGCATATTGCATGACGGAAAGTGTTATTATACCGCTTTCTATTTATAATGCATTGCAAATGTTCAGTGTACGTTATATGTCGGTTTGGAAAAGTGACTGAAGAAGCTGGAGAGTCATGACAGCTATTATAACCATCCCGAGGCGTGCGCTAGTGGCTTTCCCCTTCAGTCGTCGTGTCGAATATCTGGGTAGTATTTCCCTATCGGTGACTATATGAAGCCTCCCGCCGACATATGGCTGTTACACTGCTCGTCCACCATATATATCACCACCCGCTCCTTCCCATCACCCTCCCCGCACCACCACCTCACCCCCGTTATGTTTGCCTGTGATGAATCTTTTAACCTGTGCAATGGTATCTTACCCTTCGTAGCTGCTGGCAATAGGTTCAGTGTTAGTAAACGTACGATTTTCACCTGAACTCACACAGCATTGACAAAATTACGTAGCTTTAAGCTTAACAATAATTTGTGAATTGGTAAGGATCGCCCATCTAAACAATGGCTTTGGTATAATTCTTCCGGTTTGTTTTCACGGCCCTCCGTATTGAAAATAAAATATCAGACATTTTGTAATAACGTTATGCTGCAGTATGTTAACAAATGGCCTCAATCCTCCAACTTGGACATCTGTGCCACTAGCTTAGTATCTGACCGATTGGTCGTCTGCTGCACTTTGACAGCAGCCATCTTAAATTTTGGCCTCTGAGGCTTGAAATTCTCACCGAAGCCGTAATGCAACCTTCTGAAGACCTCTAATTCAATGTATTTTTTGTCTTGAATTATGTTTCTAAAAAAACACTAGATCCCCAGAAAAATAATTGTGGTATTGATTGTAAGCTCGCGGTACCTGCGGCTATGCCTGTGTGCAGGATGAGTCACAACGATACCCTCCGTATTATCACAGCAAATAGGAAGGTTGTATGGGTCGTATTTGAAAAGTGACCTGTTGCTGACCTACAATCAATGGAAGCATATTTGACTGGGAACACATCCTTTAGCTTTCGTATAACCAGCGTTCAATTATAGCTTCCGATGAACGTCAACTTTGCTAATAAAAGGCTGAGAGATGCCCGAATTGAACTCGCACGTAATTAGCAGATCACAAACCTCGCTTTAAAAGACGCATTAAATGAACGATAAATTGGTTGCAGAATATTCGTTATGATTATCGTGACAAATAGATTATATTTTGGTCGATTTATGACACGATTTGACGTTACACGGGGCGACGGACTTAATAGAAAATATCTGTCAGTTCGGGACAGAGGAGTGACACGATCGTACACGTTAGTTCCAGTACTCGGCAGATGGTACTCACAGTTTCAATACTGGAGAAGTTCACAATCGGATCTAAATAAAAGTTGATGAATAATTGATGTGTCAGCGCCCTTTAAAGGAGAATTTCATGGGTATAGCAGGAGGGTCATGTTGGTAAACTGATTCCGAACTCTTGAACATTAACATCACAGCCGTCCTTGCTATATTCACCATTATACATGTATGACCTTAGTGGGAAGGAAAGGATTGAGAGCGATACTTATAAGTGACTTTTGTACGGCAAAGATTGGGTGCGTAACTTACAAGTGATGTTAGTAAGGCTATGCTTGAGGGCGATACTTATGAGGTGATGTTTACAAAGCAATTTCAGGCTATTAATGCGAGCGTAAGGTGGTCTTCATGTTAAAGATATGTTACTAAGGCTAGTGTAAGGTGGTGATGATGTTGCAGGTATGTTATGAAGGCGAGTGTAAGGTGGTGATGATGTTGAAGGTATGTTATTAAGGCGAGTGTAAGGTGGTGATGATGTTGAAGGTATGTTATTAAGGCGAGTGTAAGATGGTGATGATGTTGAAGATATGTTACTAAGGCGTGTGTAAGGTGGTGATGATGTTGAAGGTATGTTATTAAGGCGAGTGTAAGGTGGTGATGATGTTAAAGGTATGTTATTAAGGCGAGTGTAAGGTGGTGATGATGTTGAAGGTATGTTATGAAGGCGAGTGTAAGGTGGTGATGATGTTAAAAGTATGTTATTAAGGCGAGTGTAAGGTGGTGATGATGTTGAAGGTATATTATTAAAGCGAGTGTAAGGTGGTGATGATGTTAAAGGTATGTTATGAAGGCGAGTGTAAGGTGGTGATGATGTTAAAGATATGTTACTAAGGCGAGTGTAAGGTGGTGATGATGTTAAAGGTATATTACTCAAGCAAGTGTACGGTGGTGATTATGGCTGATGTTTGTTGTGTGTGTATTGCAAGGGGACAGTTGCAGAGTGATCATTGTGAGGTGATGGGTACATATAAAATGATGTCAGGTCCAGCTGACACTGATTTCGGTAACAGATAGATAGATATTCTTTTGTAAGATGGCAATAGGTTTTTCATCGCTTTTTTTTGCCTTTTTCGCCCAATGGAATTTGTTTCGCCAGATAATCGAGACTGATTATTCTCTGGCGTTATTTTATATTTAAATGTGTATATATACCGTATTGTTGCTAATCTAAAGGTATATATCCCCCCCCACCCCCCACCACCCCCCACCCACCCCCAACACACACACACACACTCTGATCAAAGGGAAAGGTGTTCCTTGTTAAGAGTGAAGCGTCACACCAGCATATAGTTTCACAATCCTTTGTCCCAGATCTAAATATACCCTTTGATACTACATTGAGTCTTGCGTCTCTATTGCCAAGATAGAATGTGGAACAGAAATACTCTCAAGACCGTCTTAGTAAAGTAAGCTTTCTATTCCTCTCTAATATCCCATCTCTGTGACCAGTTCACCAAGGCTTATAAACACTTACCTGGTCTTCTCATTTACATTGGTCATCAATCGAATGCTAATGGTTGTGTTAGATTAACCTCATTACACGGCCTCCATAAATCCATTTATCCAAGGCTGGGGATTGTATTGGATTGGCCTTCTAGGATTAATGTAGTCTGACCTTGTATCCGACACGTCTCCATATTGTGTTTCGTATTGTGATTGTAAATGGATTCGTGTGTCGTAGTTTCAATAAATAACACAGCCCGCTTGAATAGAGCTAGAAAATATTATATGGTATTTCTGTCAGACAGATATGAGGTTTCAGAGAACGGATATTAATAACTGACATCTGACATATACTTTCAAGATGAATATTATTCTAGCTATTTCTATGTCACTACTTTGATGATATTGATTTGATCTACCAGATTGGGAACGCAAATTGACACAGTCTCGATGAATTTATAGCAATGCGTCAATATATATTTCAACAACCCCTTTAGGGGTTTAATCAATACCGCGACTCAGTGGTCGTTTCTATGTTTGGTTCTTATCTCCTCAGGCCAGTTAAGTAATTGATTGAGAACAAGCGAAAACAACATGTTTTCGTTACACATTAATACGCCATCAAACCGTCTCACATCCACGGGGATTCTGGGTAAAGACATCTATATGCTTGTAGGAGGCGAGTTATTGGATGGGGTGGGTGGTGGGTGGGGATGGTAGTGGGTGGTGGGTGATGGTCAGTCTCCGGGACTTGGGGGACAACATGTAATCGTATTCCAATTGCGTGGATTGATGCTCACGATGTCAATCACCGGATTGTTTGATCCAGACTAGATTACATATTTACATGAACGCACATAATATGGTTCATAAAATGACACGAACATTTCATCTTTACAAATAATTGTACTCCATGTGCATAAATGACGATGTTTCATTTGAAAAACATATCATTTAGCTGTAATTTACATTTATATATATAGTTCTAAACTCCTGGTAGAGACCATTTGAAAAGTTCCAGAACACTGTAGTCTCTCTCTCTTTCTCTCTCTCTCTCTCTCTCTCTCGCTCTCTCTCTCTCTCTCTCTCTCTCTCTCTCTCTCTCTCTCTCTCTCTCTCTCTCTCTCTCTCTCTCTCTCTCTCTCCCTCTCTCTCTCTCTCTCTCACATCTGTTTGTATCTATGAGTATATACATCTGCCTGTCTGACACTGTGACATTTGTATGTGGCAAGGTACTGATTGTGTTGTATGTTGCAGCCTGCTGTGTTGCTTGCCTCACAATGGTAAGCTAAAGATATGTCGGCGAGGAGGACACACATACGCCATGCAGAGTCCGGCAAAGGTCAACAATTGCTCGAAAACCGCTGACACGAACCCGGGGTAAAACCAACCTTTCTCAGTTTTCTCACACCATCATGAAGCTGACGCATGGCTTGTAACTTCATTCTTTCAATGTGACGCCGGGTGCAGATGCTAGTTCCTGTATCCAAACGTGGCATTGAAGGAATACACAAGTTGAAATCCATGAGTCAACCCTGTCTTTGTTGATACTTCAGATGAAAAACCACTATAGCGATATTCACCATTATATTCCGTGCACATCGATTGTTCAACAGTTGCTCACATTGAAGTGTTTTCTTCGGTATTTCAAAATGATTAAACAAGGACAAAAGTCGTCCACGAGTTCACAGTATGGCAGAAATACTGCCGGTGTAGCTTCATCTGATTGCCCTCTTTCAATTTCAGATGTCTATTGTAGGATTTCGACTATACCATAATCACTAGCACATAGTGATGATACCCCGTGTTGGCCGGCTTGTGGAAACCCATACATTACTTGTTAAGAATTCCTTTGTACGATGATTTCAAAGAGTGTCATCTGTTTGATCAAGTAAAGCTTTCAAAACGTGTTATTGTAGACATGAATGCATTTCCAAATTGACGCATCAGTGACAAAAATGAGGTTCTCTATTTTGACTTGTACACTATGTTCCCGTTTTATTTAAGGTGAACAATTGACTTGCCTTTGCGTGTGTTTGTGACGGATGCACCGGTGGGGCGGAATACGCTCACATCTTCGTCTGGTAACATCACTATTTGATAGTGATTCATAAAAAAACACATGTTATAGTCAGAATCGTACAAACGACTCTGCTTTTGGCCGAAATTTCTTATGGATATGGAAAGGGTTTTGCCACTATTATTTAAATGTTGAATATGTATTAACATTCATTTGCATATTCATTAAGTTTCATTATCGCTTTTCCCTAGCTTTACTATTACCCTCATGGCCTATATATGTCGAGAACATGAAGAGTACTTAGAGTAGCGGCTTGATGTTTGAGGTCCGAACCCTATGTGGACCAATAGATGACAAAATCATTTTGAAGAAGAAATGGAATTATTGGTCCGTGTGCACAAGAAACGCGCCTGTGTGTGTCTAAACATCCAACTCCCAGTATACATACAGGATATACATATGTAAATTTACAGCACATCGCCTGTGTCATCCATCTTCACACCACGCTGCCAACAGTCTCATTGTCGAGACATCCATATTACTCACACGATCACCTGCTGATAAAGACGTACCCCACACAATACAGTTTCACAAAGTATCGATTTAAATCCTCAACTAGATGGAGACTAGACTGTCAGAGACGGGTGAGTTACACTCCCAATTGGGCGAACGTAGCCAGCTGCGGCCAAGACGGGAACTTTGAGATCAATACACCCATCCATCATCCTCCTGTCCCCACAAACCCTCTCCCTTTTCTAAACAATTCAGTGGGGTGTGGGAGGCCTACATGTCGGGGGTGCAGGAAGCCTACAAGCAGGGCTTGAGGGGGGTTGGGGCGATTTAGCCTGCAGGTCGGGGTTGAGGGGAGGGGTACGAAGGAGCCTACACGTCAAGGGAGGAGGGAACGTACAGTTAGGGGGTGAGGGGGTAGGGAGGAAGAGGTGGAGCCTACAGTTTAGGACGGAAGAAGAGATGGATGGAACCTACAGTTTGACGGGGAGGAAGAGGTGGAGCCTACAGTTTAGGAGGGAGGAAGAGATGGAGCCTACATTTTGGGAGAAGGACGAGATGGAGCCTACAGTTTGAGAGGAAGGAAGAGAGGAACCTACATTTTGGGAGGGAGGAAGAGATGGAGCCTACGTTTTGGGACGGAGGAAGAACGGAGCCTACAGTTTGGGACGGAGGAAGAGATGGATGGAGCCTACAGTTTGGGAAAGGGAGGAAGAGGTAGATGGAGCCTACAGTTTGGGAGGGAGGAAGATGTGGAGCCTACATTTTGGGAGTGAGGAAGAAGTGGAGCCTACAGTTTGGGAGGGAGGAAGAGACGGAGCCTACAGTTTCGGGGGAGGGGGGAAGGGATGGGGCCTACAGTTTGAGAGGAAGGAAGGGATGGAGCCTACAAGTTTGGGAGGGGGAAGAGATGGAGCCTACAGTTTGGGGCTGATGGGAGGAAGAGATGGAGCCTACAGTTTGGGAGGGGGAAGATATGGAGCCTACAGTTTGGGAGGGGGAAGATATGGAGCCTACAGTTTGGGGCTGATGGGAGGAAGAGATGGAGCCTACAGTTTGGGGCTTATGGGAGGAAGGGATGGAGCCTACAGTTTGGGGCTGATGGGAGGAGCTACAGGCCGGTGAAGATGATGGAGGTTGATGACTGTTCTGTAAAGACGACAATAGGGATACTCCGGGGACTTAAAGGGAAACCACTTCTTGAGGAAAAGAAACCGGAAGTAAATAACCTTAGCGCTTTAGGTTCTACAGATAATTCACCAGAGGAGTTGCGGGGAGTGTAAGAGTTTCCATCTGAAGTGGAGCTGGAGCTTTCAACATTATATCAGTTATACACGGCGTGTCAGGTTGATGTCGGAGGACAGTCCTATTGGAAGAGCGACGGGGGTGTAGGTAGCTGTTGCCAAGGAGACCGACCGGAGAATGTTACTTCATGGTGTAGAATAGACGTCAGCCCCATATACACAACGAAAACTTCAAGCGAGGTTAATAGGGATACAACATTGACACCACCTCATAAAATCCACGACAAAATACCACCCTTCAGCGATGCAACCTTCCATTGTGGTAAGCATTGCACGCCCGGTTACATGTCATTGTGGTCATCAGAACGACGTGACAGAAGGCCTTGTCAGAAGAGACGCGTGGATTGATAATACAAAGAAAAATAAGTTCTTGATCAGTACAGTATAATATAGGAATATAGGTCACATAAAATCATGTCTGCCATTATAAAAGAACACTGGTTGTATCACCACTGAAGAAAGAAGCCAAATACGTCCGCTATTGGAACCTTAAGTATACTTGGGTGTCATAACAGTATTCTCGGGAACATCAGACTAATGCGAACATAAGCTCGGGCCTCTTCATCTGGCTGTTGCACTGTTATGACTTCTGACGAGAACGTGCCACCAGATAACCCATCTCCTGTGATGCCTCAGTTTACGAGGGCAGATTGACAGTTGGACATAGCGGATAGATCTCCGCTCTGGGAGCGGTCTGACTGTCTACAACGACGACAGCCAAGCCACGCCGGAACATCACATCCTGGCAGTGATTATACTGACATCATTTCAGAATTGGCAGACGTATATAATAATTTAATTCAACTTGAACTCTTTAATAATAAAAATACCAATAGGTAAATAAAAAGGTTGATAATGCATTCGTAATATACTGAACGGCAAAAGAAACGTCACCCCAAGTAACATTGTATCAAACGTTGTCATTTATATATCTGAGTATTTTTTGTCAAAGTTTCTAAAATTTAACATTACCTTGTCCGGAATAATGAGTTTGATGATAAAAAACTGATCACCCAAACGCATTACGGCAACGGCCATGGTAACCCAATGCACGTGAGTTCCGTGCAAATTGAAATGCACACGCGTTCCCCCATTTCTTGCCCTATAAAAATCCACCCAGATCGGATAACATTCATTCGTTATTGAATTGCTACCACATGCCAAGATTGCACGAAATCAGCGACACCAAGCCCTTGGACGATTTGCAAGCTGGACAAACCGCCCGGCAAGTAGCCAATGCAATTCAAGTCCACGTAAGGACCATATACAGACTCCATCAACGGTACCAGACCTCAAACACTACAGATGACCGACCACGCAGTGAAAGACCAGGGGTCACCACCCGACGTCAGGATGGTCAGATTTTGCGAGAGCATCTTCAAAATCGCTTCGTTACTGCTGCGGAAACTGCTCGACAGACCAAGGGGACACACCAGCGACACATTAGTGCGGACACCGTGCGTCGATGATGAGTCTGGCGACGCCATGGGGAACGTTATTCGGATGCTTGTGTTGTTGAGAAAGACTCGTGGGGTCGTCCGAACATCATGGTGTCGGGTGGAATTGGTCTTGCACATGGGTCGGCCCTGTGGTCTTCCAGAACATCGGTCCAGGGAGAGGCAATGGTGTCACAGCAGCTCGGAACATTGATCAAGTCTTGAGACCACACGCCATACCTCATTTGGCACGTCGCCGCAACCACGAGTTTCAGCATGATAACGCCCGTGCCCATACTGCGAGAGCAACAAGAGACTTCCTCCAGCAGAATGGCATCAGAACCATGCAGTGGCCTGCCCTGAGTCCCAATTTAAATACCATTGAGCACCTGTGGGACTAAATTCAAAGACGGCTGAATGATGTCCGACCAAGGCCGACAACTGCAGCTGAACTGCGTCAGGCGTTCCTCAGAGTGTGGGCTCAAGTGCCGATGGCCTTCATCAACAAGGTCAGCAAGGTCAGTGAATTCGATATGTAGCTGGACCTTTGAAATGAGTTATGTTGGAACATACACGGTACATATGGGTCAAAGCAAGATGTTTTTGGTCAAACAAACTGATTTAGTTCATGCCGTTAGGTATCTTAAATACTGGGAAATAGTTCCACGCGGGAGTATCTCTCGAGGTTGATGTGTGTGTCTTGATCTTACTACCCAAGAATGTTTTAAGGAAAGCATTATCCTTGTTTGTTGTCTGACGTTGCACTCTCTAACGTCAGTATTCTAGCTATATGACAGCAGCCTGTAAACAACCGACCCTGGTGGTTGGTGTTGTGAGCAATGATCTACGCCGTCAAGTTCCATGACACGAAATCCACCAAATCACCGAGTCTGACTGATATTGTCGGCAATGATCTACGCCGTCAAGTTCCATGACACGAAATCCACCAAATCACCGAGTCTGACTGATATTGTGAGCAATGATCTACGCCGTCAAGTTCCATGACACGAAATCCACCAAATCACCGAGTCTGACTGATATTGTCGGCAATGATCTACGCCGTCAAGTTCGATGACACGAAATCAACCAAATCACCGAGTCTGACTGATATTGTGAGCAATGATCTACGCCGTCTAGTTCGATGACACGAAATCAACCAAATCACCGAGTCTGACTGATATTGTCGGCAATGATCTACGCCGTCAAGTTCCATGACACGAAATCCACCAAATCACCGAGTCTGACTGATATTGTGAGCAATGATCTACGCCGTCTAGTTCGATGACACGAAATCAACCAAATCACCGAGTCTGACTGATATTGTCGGCAATGATCTACGCCGTCAAGTTCCATGACACGAAATCAACCAAATCACCGAGTCTGACTGATATTGTGAGCAATGATCTACGCCGTCTAGTTCGATGACACGAAATCAACCAAATCACCGAGTCTGACTGATATTGTCGGCAATGATCTACGCCGTCAAGTTCCATGACACGAAATCCACCAAATCACCGAGTCTGACTGATATTGTGAGCAATGATCTACGCCGTCAAGTTCCATGACACGAAATCAACCAAATCACCGAGTCTGACTGATATTGTCGGCAATGATCTACGCCGTCAAGTTCCATGACACGAAATCCACCAAATCACCGAGTCTGACTGATATTGTGAGCAATGATCTACGCCGTCAAGTTCCATGACACGAAATCCACCAAATCACCGAGTCTGACTGATATTGTGAGCAATGATCTACGCCGTCTAGTTCCATGACACGAAATCCACCAAATCACCGAGTCTGACTGATATTGTCGGCAATGATCTACGCCGTCTAGTTCCATGACACGAAATCCACCAAATCACCGAGTCTGACTGATATTGTGAGCAATGATCTACGCCGTCAAGTTCGATGACACGAAATCCACCAAATCACCGAGTCTGACTGATATTGTGAGCAATGATCTACGCCGTCTAGTTCGATGACACGAAATCAACCAAATCACCGAGTCTGACTGATATTGTGAGCAATGATCTACGCCGTCAAGTTCGATGACACGAAATCAACCAAATCACCGAGTCTGACTGATATTGTGAGCAATGATCTACGCCGTCAAGTTCCATGACACGAAATCCACCAAATCACCGAGTCTGACTGATATTGTCGGCAATGATCTACGCCGTCAAGTTCCATGACACGAAATCCACCAAATCACCGAGTCTGACTGATATTGTGAGCAATGATCTACGCCGTCTAGTTCCATGACACGAAATCAACCAAATCACCGAGTCTGACTGATATTGTCGGCAATGATCTACGCCGTCAAGTTCCATGACACGAAATCAACCAAATCACCGAGTCTGACTGATATTGTGAGCAATGATCTACGCCGTCAAGTTCGATGACACGAAATCAACCAAATCACCGAGTCTGACTGATATTGTGAGCAATGATCTACGCCGTCAAGTTCCATGACACGAAATCCACCAAATCACCGAGTCTGACTGATATTGTGAGCAATGATCTACGCCGTCTAGTTCGATGACACGAAATCAACCAAATCACCGAGTCTGACTGATATTGTGAGCAACGATCTACGCCGTCAAGTTCCATGACACGAAATCCACCAA
Organism: Haliotis rufescens; assembly: GCF_023055435.1. Lineage (NCBI taxonomy): Eukaryota > Metazoa > Mollusca > Gastropoda > Lepetellida > Haliotidae > Haliotis > Haliotis rufescens. The sequence goes on along the minus strand of NW_025964001.1, from coordinate 385,919 downwards.
ATCACCGAGTCTGACTGATATTGTCGGCAATGATCTACGCCGTCAAGTTCCATGACACGAAATCAACCAAATCACCGAGTCTGACTGATATTGTGAGCAATGATCTACGCCGTCTAGTTCGATGACACGAAATCAACCAAATCACCGAGTCTGACTGATATTGTGAGCAATGATCTACGCCGTCTAGTTCGATGACACGAAATCAACCAAATCACCGAGTCTGACTGATATTGTGAGCAATGATCTACGCCGTCAAGTTCCATGACACGAAATCAACCAAATCACCGAGTCTGACTGATATTGTCGGCAATGATCTACGCCGTCAAGTTCCATGACACGAAATCCACCAAATCACCGAGTCTGACTGATATTGTGAGCAATGATCTACGCCGTCAAGTTCCATGACACGAAATCAACCAAATCACCGAGTCTGACTGATATTGTGAGCAATGATCTACGCCGTCTAGTTCGATGACACGAAATCAACCAAATCACCGAGTCTGACTGATATTGTGAGCAATGATCTACGCCGTCAAGTTCCATGACACGAAATCCACCAAATCACCGAGTCTGACTGATATTGTCGGCAATGATCTACGCCGTCAAGTTCGATGACACGAAATCCACCAAATCACCGAGTCTGACTGATATTGTCGGCAATGATCTACGCCGTCACGTTCCATGACACGAAATCAACCAAATCACCGAGTCTGACTGATATTGTGAGCAATGATCTACGCCGTCTAGTTCGATGACACGAAATCAACCAAATCACCGAGTCTGACTGATATTGTCGGCAATGATCTACGCCGTCAAGTTCGATGACACGAAATCCACCAAATCACCGAGTCTGACTGATATTGTGAGCAATGATCTACGCCGTCAAGTTCGATGACACGAAATCAACCAAATCACCGAGTCTGACTGATATTGTGAGCAATGATCTACGCCGTCAAGTTCGATGACACGAAATCCACCAAATCACCGAGTCTGACTGATATTGTGAGCAATGATCTACGCCGTCAAGTTCGATGACACGAAATCAACCAAATCACCGAGTCTGACTGATATTGTCGGCAATGATCTACGCCGTCAAGTTCGATGACACGAAATCAACCAAATCACCGAGTCTGACTGATATTGTGAGCAATGATCTACGCCGTCTAGTTCGATGACACGAAATCAACCAAATCACCGAGTCTGACTGATATTGTGAGCAATGATCTACGCCGTCAAGTTCCATGACACGAAATCCACCAAATCACCGAGTCTGACTGATATTGTGAGCAATGATCTACGCCGTCAAGTTCGATGACACGAAATCCACCAAATCACCGAGTCTGACTGATATTGTGAGCAATGATCTACGCCGTCAAGTTCCATGACACGAAATCAACCAAATCACCGAGTCTGACTGATATTGTGAGCAATGATCTACGCCGTCAAGTTCGATGACACGAAATCAACCAAATCACCGAGTCTGACTGATATTGTGAGCAATGATCTACGCCGTCTAGTTCGATGACACGAAATCAACCAAATCACCGAGTCTGACTGATATTGTGAGCAATGATCTACGCCGTCTAGTTCGATGACACGAAATCAACCAAATCACCGAGTCTGACTGATATTGTGAGCAATGATCTACGCCGTCAAGTTCCATGACACGAAATCCACCAAATCACCGAGTCTGACTGATATTGTCGGCAATGATCTACGCCGTCAAGTTCCATGACACGAAATCCACCAAATCACCGAGTCTGACTGATATTGTGAGCAATGATCTACGCCGTCTAGTTCCATGACACGAAATCAACCAAATCACCGAGTCTGACTGATATTGTCGGCAATGATCTACGCCGTCAAGTTCCATGACACGAAATCAACCAAATCACCGAGTCTGACTGATATTGTGAGCAATGATCTACGCCGTCAAGTTCGATGACACGAAATCAACCAAATCACCGAGTCTGACTGATATTGTGAGCAATGATCTACGCCGTCAAGTTCCATGACACGAAATCCACCAAATCACCGAGTCTGACTGATATTGTGAGCAATGATCTACGCCGTCTAGTTCGATGACACGAAATCAACCAAATCACCGAGTCTGACTGATATTGTGAGCAACGATCTACGCCGTCAAGTTCCATGACACGAAATCCACCAAATCACCGAGTCTGACTGATATTGTCGGCAATGATCTACGCCGTCAAGTTCCATGACACGAAATCAACCAAATCACCGAGTCTGACTGATATTGTGAGCAATGATCTACGCCGTCTAGTTCGATGACACGAAATCAACCAAATCACCGAGTCTGACTGATATTGTGAGCAATGATCTACGCCGTCTAGTTCGATGACACGAAATCAACCAAATCACCGAGTCTGACTGATATTGTGAGCAATGATCTACGCCGTCAAGTTCCATGACACGAAATCAACCAAATCACCGAGTCTGACTGATATTGTCGGCAATGATCTACGCCGTCAAGTTCCATGACACGAAATCCACCAAATCACCGAGTCTGACTGATATTGTGAGCAATGATCTACGCCGTCAAGTTCCATGACACGAAATCAACCAAATCACCGAGTCTGACTGATATTGTGAGCAATGATCTACGCCGTCTAGTTCGATGACACGAAATCAACCAAATCACCGAGTCTGACTGATATTGTGAGCAATGATCTACGCCGTCAAGTTCCATGACACGAAATCCACCAAATCACCGAGTCTGACTGATATTGTCGGCAATGATCTACGCCGTCAAGTTCGATGACACGAAATCCACCAAATCACCGAGTCTGACTGATATTGTCGGCAATGATCTACGCCGTCACGTTCCATGACACGAAATCAACCAAATCACCGAGTCTGACTGATATTGTGAGCAATGATCTACGCCGTCTAGTTCGATGACACGAAATCAACCAAATCACCGAGTCTGACTGATATTGTCGGCAATGATCTACGCCGTCAAGTTCGATGACACGAAATCCACCAAATCACCGAGTCTGACTGATATTGTGAGCAATGATCTACGCCGTCAAGTTCGATGACACGAAATCAACCAAATCACCGAGTCTGACTGATATTGTGAGCAATGATCTACGCCGTCAAGTTCGATGACACGAAATCCACCAAATCACCGAGTCTGACTGATATTGTGAGCAATGATCTACGCCGTCAAGTTCGATGACACGAAATCAACCAAATCACCGAGTCTGACTGATATTGTCGGCAATGATCTACGCCGTCAAGTTCGATGACACGAAATCAACCAAATCACCGAGTCTGACTGATATTGTGAGCAATGATCTACGCCGTCTAGTTCGATGACACGAAATCAACCAAATCACCGAGTCTGACTGATATTGTGAGCAATGATCTACGCCGTCAAGTTCCATGACACGAAATCCACCAAATCACCGAGTCTGACTGATATTGTGAGCAATGATCTACGCCGTCAAGTTCGATGACACGAAATCCACCAAATCACCGAGTCTGACTGATATTGTGAGCAATGATCTACGCCGTCAAGTTCCATGACACGAAATCAACCAAATCACCGAGTCTGACTGATATTGTGAGCAATGATCTACGCCGTCAAGTTCGATGACACGAAATCAACCAAATCACCGAGTCTGACTGATATTGTGAGCAATGATCTACGCCGTCTAGTTCGATGACACGAAATCAACCAAATCACCGAGTCTGACTGATATTGTGAGCAATGATCTACGCCGTCTAGTTCGATGACACGAAATCAACCAAATCACCGAGTCTGACTGATATTGTGAGCAATGATCTACGCCGTCAAGTTCCATGACACGAAATCAACCAAATCACCGAGTCTGACTGATATTGTGAGCAATGATCTACGCCGTCAAGTTCCATGACACGAAATCCACCAAATCACCGAGTCTGACTGATATTGTGAGCAATGATCTACGCCGTCTAGTTCCATGACACGAAATCCACCAAATCACCGAGTCTGACTGATATTGTCGGCAATGATCTACGCCGTCTAGTTCCATGACACGAAATCCACCAAATCACCGAGTCTGACTGATATTGTGAGCAATGATCTACGCCGTCTAGTTCCATGACACGAAATCAACCAAATCACCGAGTCTGACTGATATTGTGAGCAATGATCTACGCCGTCAAGTTCCATGACACGAAATCCACCAAATCACCGAGTCTGACTGATATTGTGAGCAATGATCTACGCCGTCTAGTTCGATGACACGAAATCCACCAAATCACCGAGTCTGACTGATATTGTGAGCAATGATCTACGCCGTCTAGTTCGATGACACGAAATCCACCAAATCACCGAGTCTGACTGATATTGTGAGCAATGATCTACGCCGTCAAGTTCCATGACACGAAATCCACCAAATCACCGAGTCTGACTGATATTGTCGGCAATGATCTACGCCGTCAAGTTCCATGACACGAAATCAACCAAATCACCGAGTCTGACTGATATTGTGAGCAATGATCTACGCCGTCAAGTTCCATGACACGAAATCCACCAAATCACCGAGTCTGACTGATATTGTGAGCAATGATCTACGCCGTCTAGTTCGATGACACGAAATCCACCAAATCACCGAGTCTGACTGATATTGTGAGCAATGATCTACGCCGTCAAGTTCCATGACACGAAATCAACCAAATCACCGAGTCTGACTGATATTGTGAGCAATGATCTACGCCGTCAAGTTCCATGACACGAAATCAACCAAATCACCGAGTCTGACTGATATTGTGAGCAATGATCTACGCCGTCTAGTTCCATGACACGAAATCCACCAAATCACCGAGTCTGACTGATATTGTGAGCAATGATCTACGCCGTCAAGTTCGATGGCACGAAATCCACCAAATCACCGAGGGTGACCATCCGAGCCATTTGGTCGCCTTTTACTGCCAGCATCGGTTGCTTTGGAGAAGTTCTAACCCGGAATCCCCATGAGGGCATTGTCATTGAATATACACAGATGGTAAAGGAGTTTGATGGCAGGGATACGCGACTTGTTAATGTTCGTGTAACCCCTCAACTGACACATGTAACGAATGTAACTTTGGTGAATTGGGCATGGCAGTTAGGTCCGACATGACAGTTGGCATAACCTTTTCCATCTTCATAAGATATCTCTGCTAAGAGCAGAGTCTATTGTACGATTTCGATAATGTATCATCAGCATGTGGCTATGAATCACTATCAAATAGCAATGATACCAGGTGTTCGCGGAAAAATGAGCGTATCCTGCCCCACCGGTGTACCCGTTACAAATACATGCAAAGGCAAGTCAATTGTTCATCTAGAATAGGGGACATATGGTACAAGTCGAAATAAAGAATTGTATCCGACATCTGTCTCTGATGCGTAAATTTTGAAATGCTATCCACATGTCTACCATGAAACGTTTAGAAAGTATCCCCGGAGCCTTAAATGTTGTAACCTTGATCAAACAACTTCTGAGCAAGAGTCGTATAACGCTCTGTGAAACCTTGGTGGAAAGAGCATGCTCGATTGTATCTCAAATGTTGTGGAATTTAGACACAAAGCAGCGTCACATCCAACATTACGACGTCGTGACGTCCGTACAGGGTTGTGAACTGACTTATATGGGTTTCCACAAGACGGCTGCTGGCCAGATACATGTAGCTAAAATCATAACGACTAATGATAACGTCTCTTATACCATGTGTAGAATGTCAATGCATCCTTTTCGAATGTCAATATATTGATTTTTTATAAAGGAATTTTAAAATTTGTAAGACCCCCCTAACCTAATGTAAATTTCAATTTCATGATGAAATACTTCCCAAAATATGACCTGGGTTTCAATCCTAACGAGCATCGTGATCCAACTAATGACGCCAATGTGTAATATATCACATATTATAGAATTACAATACAATCCTAGAGCGTATAGCTGCAGAAGCTACCTTGATAAAGGATATCGACAACGTTGAGATGCATGTTGCGACTGGAATCATCTCATTTACATTCTTGACAAAAGACAGGCTTATTACAACCCCAAGACACGTTGAAAGCTAATCTATTATGATTATCACTAGACAAATTACATAATCAGTGACTGAAAGTTTCTCCGGATCGATGACAGAATGCCCCTGGCCCCTGTCAGTGTTTCAGATGGTCGCGCCCCCTATCGGAGAATGGCTGTCGACACAGGAAGCAGGAGCAGGAGCAGGAAGTTTTCATAAAATAGGATCACATCTCTTTGAAATGCGTAGCTACAAGTCACAGATCCTTGCAATATTTAATAAATCATTTTGATAAATACGTCTGCTGACATCCCTGAGGAAGGAAATGATTCTGCTATCCGGATTGATTAACCAGACTCGAATCGTCGAAATTCTTCCTCCACAAACTCAAAAAGTCTTCGTTCTAACAGTAAACAGGCAACTGCTTTTCGCTTATTGGGTTTTTGTTCAGTGCTGCGCTGACAAGCCTCAACGGTGTCAGGGAGCTACGAAGAAAATTAATATAAAAAGAAGGAATTCTTCTCTAGCTGTCTTCTTCCTTTCCCTACCCTCGCTACAACACAATGGCGTCAATCTATACTCAGGCTTGGGGACTTCAAGTCTCTCTGCCCATCTAGAAAATGATGATAAACTAGCGATCACTTTGAGTACTTCTCTTGGCCAAAGTGGACAGGAGTCCGTCGACAATTGCCCGTGAAATGTTATTGAACAAAGTTTTTTTTTTAAAAATGTTCTGTCGGAAGATTGCGTTCTAGGATGAATTTGTTGCCGAACCGAATCATTTTGCGTGGTTTTGTCAGATATTTAAGAAGCATTTCTTGAGGAAATGAAAGGAAATGTCAATTTTGGATGAGAAATTGTTGGCTGGGAATGGATTACCATGAAATCTTCTGAAACCTACTGCTCGTGTCAGGTGATCTTTATAATCGATAAATGAATTACAAAAACAAATTGCAGGGCGATGTTAGCATGAATTAATTTGTAAAAATGAATAAATGTACAAAAGAGACATGTATTTAATCGGATTCCAGAATTTCTCCTGATAGAAACACTTCCGTGTTGGCTGAGCTGCAAGGAAGTTTTGAAGGAATACGTTTACATCCTTCTAGCAGAACACACATAACGCCATGATTTGCATATGAAGGAGCCTGTATTCATTTACCATGTAAATTTGCACGAAAAAAATATTTTCAAGTTGTCAAGGATCAAAATTTCGAACAGTCGAACATTCTGTCGTGGGTTTCAGTCCCGTGAAGGAGAATATTCGTTTTGATAGACGGTTGAAAGGCGTTTCCCATCAGCAGTTTGTTCTTCACATACAGTGATGTCTGTGGAAGACCCATCAGCCTGTTCCCAACATACAATGATGTCCGCGGATACCTCGACAGCTTGACTGTTCTTCACGCAGAATGCTGTCCGTGAAGACCTCAGCAGTTTGTTCTTCACATACGTTGATGTCCGCGGATACCTCGACAGCTTTACTGTTCTTCACGCATAGTGCTGTCCGTGAAGACCTCAGCAGTTTGGTCTTCACATACATTGATGTCCGCGGATACCTCGACAGCTTTACTGTTCTTCACGCAGAATGCTGTCCGTGAAGACCTCAGCAACTTGTTCTTCACATACATTGATGTCCTCGGGATTTCCGGCCTCCAATCAGTACCCCACGCTTGTTGTAAGAGGCAACTCAAGTGAGGATCAGATGGTTACAATGTTTGACCTGGCTGATTCCGTCGTTCCGTCGTGGTGCTACCAATCCCTGGTTTCTCTAGTGTGTACAGGTTGCCGTAGTGTAGCGTAAAACCACTCACCCACTCTCCCACTTACTGTCGTGTAATAAGTCCCACTGAGAAGCCTAGACCGTAATATACGGGCAATCAGCTGATAAAGGCAAATGGAAGGCACGTTTCGTAACAACGTGAATACGCTCATTATCTCCATAACACTTGGATGAAAACTATCAATTGGTTCTTCAGTGTTGAGATGAAAGTGTCAAATCCCATTTCCATTCCCAAGCCATTACTGTTATATTGGCGAGGTAAAGTGTGCACAGTGAGACGATAGGCTGCTGGCTTGAGATTGACTTCCGCAATGGTGTCTATCACTGAACACTGTTGTTCTATTGATTACAGACGGTTTGGTTTCTCACTCTAGTGCTTGATTAAGACGGGAGGACAGTGATTACAGGGGCAAACTGAGATTTTCAGAGATCACTGGGTCTGCCTGCTTAATCAGGTCAGTCTCAGCAGATAACACGCTTCTCCAGCCTCTCCGGCCCTCCCTGCTGGTCCACCGTCCAAGCCATAATGCACTACATACACAATAGCTTCAAACTAACCCCCGACTTTGATTGCTCTAAATTGCTTGGTATCTGGAAGCTTAGAGTGTTTTCACAATGATGCTCTGGCGATTCCATTAGGCCAGGCTGCATCCTGGAGGACAGAGATGTTTCCCTGTGCAGCATTGTAGGATGCTGTTTTCGGTTGGGCAATGTATTTTAAGGACGCTCCTCCGGTGGAGTGTTTATAGAGCTATGATGTCTGGTTGCATTCGGCCGAAAGACTTGAGCAGAGACGATCAGGGGCAGACACTTGTAGGACCGGATGTCTAAGTACCGAGGTGCATGCTGGGAGAGGAGACCCTTTAGGGGGTGGTGACTCGACATCATCAATCCACTTCGTCTTCTGATGTCGCTGAAGCAGCCGGGATCAACAGTAGCCAACGGCGGCATCACCCCAGCTGCTTTGGTGATCTGTGGCGTGGTATAGGGATCCAGCCGACAAACATATTGTGTTTGTGTAATTAGAAGTTTCAGGTCGTTTTGCCCCAAAACGTTACTTGCCAGTCGCTGTTGGGATGAACCAAACCCTTGTGGAAATGTCACAGGGCTTAGACGAACCTAATCAGCTTATTATCAAGGTTTTTTTTATTCAGTATGCTTTAGAAAGAGGAATACGTGAGGAAAACGCGCTATCAAAGAAAATCTTAATTGGAAGTATTTTTTGTCGGTGGAAGATTAAAATGTCAGAATTTCTTGAATAGACTATAATTAGGGAAGACGAAAGGTGAATACAATAATATAGGATTCCAATCAGTGAAAATAATTTGTCACATTTTGAAGTCAATTTTTCACCTACGATAAAACTATTGCCCGCTGCCAACAGCATGGTGACCGTATTTGGACGCGTAGGGGGACCGGAGGACCGGTGTCTGTGACGTTGTAGCCCAAGGGATGTGATAACTTGGAGACGACTGACTCAATGAACAGTAGACAGCTTTGGTTTGGATATGTTGCACTACTATTGGGATGCTGACGACTCGATTCTTTCCCGTTATATAGCTGAAATCTTGCTGAGTGTGGTGTTAAACAACTAACATACTATTTTTATTTTAACCTACGACATTTTTTAATTATACTTTAACATTATTTATAAGAAAACTTGGTTCAATCCCACTTTGAAAAGTATTTCAGTTATATCACAGCGTGTCAACTGGTGGTGACAGAGGTTTGCAGGGAATAGCACAGGGACCAATACTGACCGACGATCGCAATATCCTGGAGACTTGAGCCCGATATCCTGGCATCCAGGGGAGGCTACTCAGTGGGTGGAAGCGCCCAAGACCTCAGTACATCCCGATTTATGATTGGAAACGTGTCTGTCACAGAAGGAAAACAAATGGAAGCGCCATAATCAAGAAACGTCTCTCACGACTCCCTATAAATCTTTAGTGATGACACCAGGTGTTCGCGATTCAGATACAGTTTGTCATATCATAGTGGTGTTCAAGTTAGTTTTAAGTGCTTGGAACACAATTGATTTTGTTTCAAACAGAAATCACACAACAAGAACGTCTCCATTGTCTGAAGCAAGATGTTCTCCCCAAATACAAACACTTTGGTTGTTTTACTTCTTGGAAACTGGGATGAAGTTATTTACAAAGATGTTCCCTCATTCAGCTTCGTAATACCAGGTACCTTATCCGTATATGGCCTCTGTTAATACTCACGTAGCAGAAAGCAATGATTTGGTTCTTGCCGTTGGTATAAAACATCCCCATTGAATATAATGTCCTTGAGTTCAGGCCTGACTGGACCGGCTGAAGTATTCGTGCGCGCAGAAACCACTCCTTCCCAGAATGCCCTGCAGTCCCGGTTATTAGTGGGTCTCGTCTATTTGCCTCAGCTGGATACACTCTGACGAGACTCTCGCGAGACATCCTGTTTCACCTACCTTTTTGCTAAGCCCAGAAGTGTTTTCAGGACATGGTCTTGTTTCAGATCCTAATTAGATTGTAACACATAATACTCCCATAGCTTGTTGGTTTGACTTAATGAACTCGATTTACCGCTTTGTTACCGTGTGTAGTCATATAAAGGCCCCGTGGTCAGTCGTGACCAGTACGACCAGTGTGTTTGGATATAACCCCACATTCAAGTCGCGATATTTCAGCCTACTGTTATGTCACGTTATTTCAGCCGACTGTTACGTTACGGTATTTCAGCCTACTGTTACGTCTAGGTATTTCAGCCTACTGTTACGTCACGTTATTTCAGCTCACTGTTATGTCACGGTATTTCAGCTCACTGTTATGTCACGGTATGTCAGCCTACTGTTACGTCACGTTATTTCAGCTCACTGTTATGTCACGGTATTTCAGCCAACTATTATGTCACGGTATGTCAGCCTACTGTTACGTTACGGTATTTCAGCCTACTGTTACGTCACGTTATTTCAGCTCACTGTTATGTCATGGTATTTCAGCCGATTGTGACGTCACGGTGTTTCAGCCTCCTGTTACGTCATGGCATTTCCACTCTCTGTTATGTCACGGTATTTCAACCCACTGTTATCTCACGGTATTTCAGGCTACTGTTACGTCATGGCATTTCAGCCTTCTGTTATGTCACGGCGTGTCAGCGCAAGGCAATTCACGTCCTCGACGTGCACAGGTGTTTGATTCAGCCGCAGGGATACGGTTAGGGTTGTTCCTGGGTGTTTGATTCAGCCGCAGGGATACGGTTAGGGTTGTTCCTGGGTGTTTGATTCAGCCGCAGGGATACGGTTAGGGTTGTTCCTGGGTGTTTGATTCAGCCGCAGGGATACGGTTAGGGTTGTTCCTGGGTGTTTGATTCAGCCGCAGGGATGTAGTTCATGCACCACACACCTGGTTGTGTCTCATTTCACTCTGTATATATTGAAGCACACCTGGTTGTGTCTCATTTCACTCTGTATATATTGAAGCACACCTGGTTGTGTCTCATTTCACTCTGTATATATTGAAGCACACCTGGTTGTGTCTCATGTCATTCTGTATATATTGAAGCACACCTGGTTGTGTCTCATTTCACTCTGTATATATTGAAGCACACCTGGTTGTGTCTCATGTCATTCTGTATATATTGAAGCACACCTGGTTGTGTCTCATGTCATTCTGTATATATTGAAGCACACCTGGTTGTGTCTCATGTCATTCTGTATATATTGAAGCACACCTGGTTGTGTCTCATGTCATTCTGTATATATTGAAGCACACCTGGTTGTGTCTCATGTCATTCTGAATACATTGAGGGCCCTGTAACGAATAGGGAGGCTTTACTGGCAGGTTCTATCCCGGCTTATCCAGCCTTCAAGCCTCGAACCCCACAGTAGAATAACATACAACACAGATGTCTAGTCTACGTGCACACTCCGACAAAATGATGGCACAGCGCTGTAATTGACAATTCCTTCGAGGAAGGTAGAGCTATATGCGTTAATCACCTAAAGCGTGTGTTTACGAGAAAAGCTGTAAAGTAATTAATGCGACAGTTTGACATTTTGCAATATGGAGATGTCAGCTTGCCTTTATTTATGTAAAATATCTGATTCCTGGACTAATATTTGACAAGTCGTTAACACAGGGCCAATACCATATGATTTGATTTACCGATATCGAAGGCGATGCTGTGCAAGGGTCAATAGCCACGTCGCCCACGGCACCGTCAGCGGTAATTAGATGCGCTCACTGGAAATTGGACAAGTATGACTGGTCAGCTAGCCCTTGTTGATATTGAACGATACTACCTGTATAACCCAGGATAGCAAAGTAGAGATCCGGCACGGGCAATTGTATCGCTGTGCGTCATGCTCCGAGAAACTTTCATTGCGTTCTAAAAATGCAGCTTTGGACGTCAGCTCGTCATATCTGACCTTTCTTTTGGCCAAATTCTCCCTATCAGCTTTATCGGTTCTGATGACCCATAGTGACTCAATATCTAAAACATGTTATATGCCCTTGGAGATGAGCCAGCTGTGGTATCAAAGGACATGAAATGTCAGCGCCATTGATCCGTCCTCGAGCAGGAGATCCCGGCTTGGTGGACTTGAGAGCGATTAGCTTCCCAAACACCACCTTCACTTCATCAAAGGTCGCTCCTCCACGAAGACGGAGATGTGTGAACCCAGTAAGCCGTCCCTGCTGCTGGATCAAGAAGACAAATATTGTAACGAGCTATGTTATGGTTTCGCCTTTCTAACGCTGTTTACCCTTACTTAGTCCTGCTATTACATGCTGCCAGGATTACACCATTAAACCCAATTGCACATGTCATTTCGTTACCCACCTTACCTGTAGCCAAAGTTTTGCCGATTCCAGAAGATCTCTTATAACGATTTTATTAAAGGACAGGTCACTTGTTTAATTGCGTTGAATTTTGATAGATTCTGTAATTAAAATCCTGTTGTAACCCGTTATGGAAGGAGCGGTACGTGTTAATGTCCGCGTCTATTGTCGTGAATTATTCTACCATCTGTCATGGTCAGTGGTACATTTAAATACCATTAGGAAAATACGCTGTGCGTATTCCTGTCACGTTGAACCGATTGAACAACCAAATCCAATTTAAACGTCCATCATGAACTAGGTCTTGGTGGCATCTTATCCCACGCCCAAACCTTCACACGAATACAACTTCTGAAAGAAACTGCTTGGAAACAAATCCATGGGTGCTGTTGGGAGTCAGAGTGGTAGATATCTTTCTGTCCCTGATCTCTGTTATAGCTGGAGGGGTCTTGAGATTTTTGAATATGAAATGTTTCAGGAAAATATCTCCGAGCAAAAACTCACCATCATCATCCAAATCTGATGGAAACCACGTATGTTAACGATGGAGTGGCATGTGTAATGGTTGTTTTCGTACATCCCGTCATCGCTGGTTTGTAGCCACATCGGCACGTCTCCCGACAGTGTTACGTTATTGAGGGTTTGATGAGGCGTTCTAATTGGCTAATTGACCTGTCACACGATCTGGAGGCCCATCATGACGTCGTTTACATCGCTTGTCTCTGTGTGAAAATACAGACCAAGCTCATCATCACATTCAACTGTGTTCTGTTTGCTGCTCTGTTTGACGTGTTCACAATAACGTGGGTAGATGGATGACGGCCTCTCACATGTCAGCGTTATTTATGACGGTCTTAAACTTGATACGGCTTAACTTTTGCGTCAATGTCAATAAAATGTCTCCTTGTCTCGTTTAATTAAATTAAAGGTATTTTTTTAAAGACTTTATTAAAGCATTTAATGGAGTGCTCATGTATCGGCTTACCGGGGGACTATTTTAAAGTAAGTAATTGTCTGGTATTTTAAACGAATAGGTCAAGGGCTGTTGATTCCATGACTTGAAAGATAAAGTGTCTCATTAAAAACGTGCATCGTATGTACTTATCACCAAAGGCACATACATATTCTAAGAATTCTAGGACGGTGTCCTACTTTACATACAGTGTAACGCCATGATCTCCCTGCAATCTAGTGTGAAACTCATTTATCATCCAAAACTGGCTCCCACAGGAGACATCGCTTTGATGAGATCAAGCAATATCTACACTGTAGATATCGCTGCAATGAAATTACAGACGATTGTGACATCACTGGTTACCATGACGTCACAATCAAATGACATCACTAATGGCTCTGCTACTGAAGCTGTTAGCAGTACTTTTTACATTGAAGACACTGCTAATTACTGTCTACAAATTGAAAAAGTTGGAAGAATGATGTTGGATGATAAATATAATCTCACCCTCGTGTCTTTTGATATAAAAAATATCAACACTCGTTGATAAAAGTGGCAAATATCCTCGGCAAGCCTCGGAATTTTTCCACTTTTATCAACTGTTGATATATTTGATATTAAAAGACACTCGGGTGAGATTCTCTATGTGTCCCCCGTCATATTGCTAGAATATTGCTAAAAACGGCGTATAGCCCACCCAATCTCTCCTGCTATTCAGAGGTTAGAATTATTACTGTCCTGCAAACCTTGAAACGATACCTCTTGGTCCCTTGCCAACTACACAATGACCTTGAACTTCGCTCATGGGCGCTACCGGAAGTCAGAACATGTTCTTCCGGAAGGTTCCAAATTTCATTTCAGTTTTTCACGAATATCCCAAGGGAATCTCGTTTTAGTCCATCATCGTTTTGTATTTAGTGCACTATTGATGGCAGGTGAGGAATCATTTAAATGGAATCATATACTCACGTTTAAACACAAATAATACATTAATGAGACTTCGGTAGCTCAGAACACTCAATACGGATTATGTCTAGTCAGCTGTTATCCACAGTCTTCTTCGTCTTCATCACAAAGCGGTGTGACATTTACAGGACTTCTTTGAGCGCTATTCCAGAACGTTCCGTGAGGGGAGATGGCCACTTACATCCCCACTCCCGGTAATGTAGGTAATCAGTGGAATGAGTCTTCACTGAGGCAGGAGGTGCACGATCTCATCCCAGATGGGCAATTCTATTTCTACAAATCTTAAGATCAAGACAGGGAGATGCTGAAAACATTCCTGGCACGTTCATAATAAACTATTGAGGCCAGTGGATGTCAGTTAGGTAATAACTTGGGGCTTTCAAAGTAAATGATGACGAGTGTTCCATACCAAGTGGGCTATTGTATGTGGTTATTTACAGCATTTGCCACGATGCTTTGAATCTAAATCTCCAGAGGATGAACTACAATCGCCTTTTCTCTGAAGTTGTTGACCTGAGAATAAAGATTTTGACACTATGTCATTATTTTCTATGAAATGTTATCAACCTTATTTCCTCATGATTTGTAGCATATTCAGCACATATTGACGAGGATATTTTGATACTTCGGTTAAGTCTGCTTATTTCAAGAAATGTCAAACGCCATCAAAACAATATTTCATCAATAACGTTTAGCTCATGTGGCCTTGAACTAAATTGAATTATATCTTCCCATCTTGTTTGTATTATGCCTGGGGCACTAAATATACTGTGTCTATCTGTCTGTCCTAAATTCACATGCCATATTACCTTCCAAGGGTGTGTTATTGAACATAAAGACCGGTTGAGGAACACCCAGAGTAAACTGAATAAAGGCGCCTCGGCTGTACTTTCTGTTCAGGTGCAGCAACAGAGGCATGGAAGATGCTTTGTCTTGTTGATCGGGTAGCCTAGTGGTTAAAGCGTTCGCTCGTCACGCCGAAGACCCGGGTTCGATTCCCGCCATGGGTACAATGTGTGAGGCCCATTTCTGGTGTTCCCCGCCGTGATATTGCTGGAATATTGCTAAAAACGGCGTAAAACCATACTCACTCACTCACTCTTGTTGATCTCATGGCCTAAGCTGACCAAGTTGATATTTTCACGAATGGCGCAGACATGAGTGAAAATGTGACTTTCTTTCTGGCCCCGGGTGAGATGAAAATGTTGTATGACAAGACAAGACAAATGTTTTATTTTCTTAATGGCCTTCACGATCCTACTCTGCAGACCACTGTGTCATTTACTACTGAAAGTAGTTCCGGCGGAAGGTGTTATTTTACTCGAGTTACAACACGTTGCTTCACACCAGTGAAATATCGATTTTATGTTTTAAGATAAATATAGTAATTTATCCTTGAACTCATAATACTACTCAGTTAGTGTTACAACGTGCTTGATCCGTGAAGATCCGGGGTAGAATAGGTTTTCAGCAACTCATGCTCGCCGTAAAAGGCGACTATGCTTGTCGTAAGAGGCGACTAACGGTATCGGGTGGTCATGCTCGCTGACTTGGTTGATGCTTGTCATAGTATCCCATTTGCGTTGATCGATGTTTATGATGTCAATCACTGGATTGTCTGCTCCAGACTCAATTATTTACAGACTGTCGTCATATAGCTGATATGTTGCTGAGTGCGGCGTTAAACAACAAACAAACTACGTGTTTATATCCATTTAACCATGAGACGTACAGAAGGCAGTGGGATGGTCACTCGTGACACGTCTCCCGTGTAATCCATGTCCCGCTACACGTCTCCCGTATAATCCATGTCCCGCTACACGTCTCCCGTGTAATCCATGTCCCGCTACACGTCTCCCGTGTAATCCATGTCCCGCTACACGTCTCCCGTGTAATCCATGTCCCGCTACACGTCTCCCGTATAATCCATGTCCCTCTACACGTCTCCCGTGTAATCCATGTCCCGCTACACGTCTCCCGTGTAATCGATGTCCCTCTACACGTCTCCCGTGTAATCGATGTCCCGCTACACGTCTCCCGTGTAATCGATGTCCCGCTACACGTCTCCCGTGTAATCCATGTCCCGCTACACGTCTCCCGTGTAATCGATGTCCCGCTACACGTCTCCCGTGTAATCCATGTCCCTCTACACGTCTCCCGTGTAATCCATGTCCCGCTACACGTCTCCCGTGTAATCCATGTCCCTCTACACGTCTCCCGTGTAATCCATGTCCCGCTACACGTCTCCCGTGTAATCCATGTCCCTCTACACGTCTCCCGTGTAATCCATGTCCCGCTACACGTCTCCCGTGTAATCCATGTCCCGCTACACGTCTCCCGTGTAATCCATGTCCCGCTACACGTCTCCCGTGTAATCCATGTCCCGCTGTACAAGTCCCGTGTAATCCATGTCCCTCTACACGTCTCCCGTGTAAGCCATGTCCCGCTGTACAAGTCCCGTGTAAGCCATGTCCCGCTGTACAAGTCCCGTGTAATCCATGTCCCGCTGTGTTACAGATGTGCTGCTAGCCCGAAGAAGAAGAGTGCGATGAAGACGTCAAGCAGCAGCAAGGTGCCCAAGGTGCTTCAGAAGAGTGACAAGAAGCAGCTGACGGCGTGGCTAGGCGACAACAAGAGTTTCAACCTGTTGTACAAAGCCTCGAGAGATGGCTGCAGTGCTCAAGTGTTCCATCAGAAGTGCGACAACAAGGGCCCCACAGTCACAGTGCTGTACAACTCCCTGGACTGCGTCTTCGGGGGCTACACCGCCCTGAACTGGACCTCCAACGTCAACGGCATGTGGCTGACCGATCAGAGTGCGTTCCTATTCAGGTTGTACTTCAAAGGGAAGTTCGATCCCCAAAAGTACCCGGCCAAGAACGGGTCCAATGCAATATACTGTCTCGGCTCGTACGGCCCTACGTTCGGAGGTGGCCACGACTTGTTCGCATTCAGTGGGTCAGTTCCTAAGAACGGCCAATATTTCCAGGTGAACGGGAGTACCAACTTCGGCACAAGTTTCCACATGCAGGGAGATACCGCCACGACGGTGACGGCGGATAACCTCCAGCTTGTCGACGTGGAAGTGTACCAGATTACAGGTAGGCAATATTTCTCTCAAAACAATTGACACTCCTTAAACCGGATTCATTGTGATTCCGGAAAGACACCCTTTAAGTCAGAAACGATATTTTTATCGTTCCATTAAACTGTTAAATGGATCGTGGATATGTACGGTTTTGGAGGAATGAGGTGTCTGAATTATCAGGTTTCAATATATATGACTTTATCCCTGTGATGCTTGAAGCGTATGATTATGGCCCTTTTTGACCAAATAAAGCCGCCAAATTTTCAAGTTTAAAAAAACTTTCTTGAAAATCATTAGAAGAGTTTATATGATTGACAAGAAGCACCTTTTTCCTTCTTAAGACTTCTGGTTTTGGGTTTTTAGGCAACATCAAGTACTGGTATGATTGAATTGTGTGATTCTGATTGGATAAGAGGGTTCTTTTTAAAGGAGTTCTATTTTTATATTCAACATGAGCAAGTCCATGACCCAATCCGATCTCTTTACGAGATTTATATTACAGCAGTGCGTATATTTGCTGACGTATTGTGTTTGGCTTGGAGCTTCCTCGTTATTAGCTTTTCTCGTCGCTTTTTTGTGCATTTGGACACAACTTTTTACTTGATGTTGAACTTCAAGTACAAAGTTCAAACGAGTTTTTACTCAATACTCGGAGTTTATTTCAAAACAGCTTTTCAAAGCTTAGACAATGTAAAGGGGCGATATGGTTTTCAGTGATCCATTCATATTCTTTTCACCACTAATTTCCCTTTTATGCTCAATGGAATCTGTCTCGGCGGATAAGCGAGACTGGCTATTCTCTGGCGTTGACGTTTAATATTCGGGATAATGGACGTCGACTGTAATTTTATGACTAAACAAGGTTATGGCTTGCCTTACTTTGACACAAATGTCACGCTCGATTTAGTAGTCAATAACAGAATGGATGCTAGGGCCAACATTGTGACCTTGGCCTTCACTTACAATTGTGCTACCGGCAGTTTTACACTTATTGGTGGGTGTTGGGAATTCGCCTTTTGTGTGTTCTTTGGATACGAATATGTAAACATGGATGTGACGTTCCACATGCCTGTGACGTTCCACACGACTGTGACGTTCCACACGACTGTGACGTTCCACAAGGCTGTGACGTTCCACATGGCTGTGACGTTCCACATGCCTGTGACGTTCCACATTGCTGTGACGTTCCACATGGCTGTGACGTTCCAGATGGCTGTGACGTTCCACATTGCTGTGACGTTCCACATGGCTGTGACGTTCCACATGGCTGTGACGTTCCACACGACTGTGACGTTCCACAAGGCTGTGACGTTCCACATGGCTGTGACGTTCCACATGCCTGTGACGTTCCACATTGCTGTGACGTTCCACATGGCTGTGACGTTCCAGATAGCTGTGACGTTCCACATTGCTGTGACGTTCCACATGGCTGTGACGTTCCACATGGCTGTGACGTTCCACACGACTGTGACGTTCCACAAGGCTGTGACGTTCCACATGGCTGTGACGTTCCACATGCCTGTGACGTTCCACATGGCTGTGACGTTCAAGATGGCTGTGACGTTCCAGATGGCTATGATGTTGTTCGGTGATATCCTATACCGGGTGTATATTAGGTAGCTACTGATTTCCTTCTTACACAGAGTAAGTCATTAATCAAGGTAGTGCTAACAAGATGACGAAACTACGTAAGATGACATATGTAATAATGGCGATAACTCAAGTGAAAACAGCTGATTAATTGTCAGGAAAATAACCATTTTCAGTTTAAACTGCCTTGCAAAAGAAAGTATGCACATCAAAAATGGATTTGACGAAAACAATACAAACGTTTTCAAAACGTCACGAGGATGAAAACACAAAACATCAAAAACACAACTGATACCTATGATTTCAGGTACATGACCATCGAATAACCGTTTCTTGTTTGTTTATCGTAATTAAAGAGATGTATTACATGTGTGTTACATGTGTGTTACATGTGTGTTACATGTGTTACATGTGTTATCAAGACCTTCATGACACTGTTACATAACATTGTTACATTACATCGGCACTGTTTGGTAACAGAATAACACGTCAAATATCTCCAAACTCCAGAACAGTGTATGTACTGTGGATTGTTCCAGGGGCTTTACTTGTAGAGGCTGTGTGGAGCGTGGCTGTGCGCTCTTCATCACACTGTCACCCTGCCCGTACACTGTGTAAAGTAAAGCTTCCTACTCGAGTCGTCACTGTCAGGAGTACAGGCAGGTGGTTATAGATGCGGGGTCGGCACGTGAGGGTGCGCTACAGTGCTACTGGCAGCACGACTAGGTGTGACATCTTTATGGTGCGTGTTGTTGCATCGTTCTGTCTTGTCTTCAGGGCTATCAGCTATCTCCCTTTGTTGTTTGGGTCCGTTTAAGCGCCACATATAACGCTAATACGTTAACTGATCTGCCAAAGTCTACGCATCAGTACCATCGACCTTTGGCTTGACTCTATAACCTGGAGACATGTCCATTCCTCTTTTGGTCCAGATTCCAAAGCTCCATAAAACTATGTACAAAAAGAGATATATTGCTGGATGCAGCACATTTACCACAGGTCCCTGTGTCAAAGATTAACCATTGATTGTTTGATCAGAGTACTTAGTATATGAGACATGGCAAACAAGGTCAGGATGTTAACTGAGGTAGTCATCTGCCAGAACCATGCATCAGTACTGTCAACTTTTGAATTGACTCTAAAACCTGACAACTACAATGAAATCGGCTGATTGGAATCAGTTGATAGGAGTCAGTTGATAGCATTCAGTTGATAGCAGTCAGTTGATTTCATGTCATCATCCCCAGATGATAAGACGACCACATCAATCACTGGTATGTCTGGTCCAATCACGAGAATTTTAAAAACGTAGTGATATAGATGGAATAATGCATACTGCGGCGTTAAACAAACAAACAAACAAACAAACAAACCGTTCGAGTGAAAACATGTTATCTCTACCACAGTCGCAGTTTCATGGATGTTTCGCATTGGGTGAAGAACACCAACGCCTTCGGGAAATCTTTGCAATTACTGTCTTTGGCGTGATAAATCGGATGATCTTAAAATCTAATTGTGACGTGATTGTCGACTTGCGTTTGTCGAGCTGGGAACAAGAAAGTAGTGTCGCCCCCCTTCCACCCCCCCCCCCCCCCCCCCCCTCCCCCCTCCACTCCCGGGCTTGTGGTGACATGCACAATCTGCAGTATCACTCTGACCCTACCTTTATAAAGAACGCGCATAACCAATTCCCAGCACGTACCTTTCACCGATGATTGCACCATTTTATAAAGCGTGTTGATTAATTGCAAAAAACCTTCATAATTATGTTTGAACGAAATCCGCACATGGCTGATCTAAATCACTTGAAATTATTTCATCGGCAACTGTTTTATGTTTTAGATTTACGAGAAAGACATAGCCCCAGTCAACGTTTTTAAGTCTCTGTTTCCAGAGCTTAAATGTCATAGGTCTCAAGCATCCTTTAGTGCTAATATTGTGAATAAACGGAATAACGTCACTTTAACCTAAAGTGGCTGATTAAAACCCATTGTGCGTAGCTGTCTCCAGAGATCATCTCACAATTCTAGCACCGTATGGCGGGTTTTTAATGGTAGAAATAACTTAAATAAAATATTGCTTCCTCTTAACGTTCCTGTCAATTGGAAACCATTATCCTCTTTCCTTCGGATTATCGACCTCGCAGACAAAGCCATTACCATGAGGGGAATCCATGTGTTTTGAAACTCGTTTTTGACAGAGTGATTCTCCAACTCTGACCCATCTGGTCTCGAGAGTAACAAGCCTCTCAAGGCAAAATCAACGAGTCTATACTAGTCGATAAATCTCTGAAGGCGATACTCGGCTTAAGCTTGATTGTGGATGGTGAAAGTCACACATCAACCCAATCTGACATTTTTCAACGGGATAGTATTGCAAAAGGCTGCAAATGTGTTTCTCTTGATGTCTGAATTGATGTATTGTTACCTGCACAGAATGATTTGGACGCAACTTCTGGAGAGAACTGAAAGTTATCTCTTGGGAAGCTATAACTGGGATCAGATATCCTGGATGATATTAATGATCGAATGATTGATATTATTAAATGTTTGTGTTTCTGTACACTTAATATCATTAATAAGATTTATTAAAGTTGTTTTATGCGAATCTTTGCCTAGTATAATATATTTTCGATAAGTAAACACACAATCGTCAGCATAACTTCAATCGTCATCATTTGATTTTTGTCTTGCATAAAATATTTGCACTCACTGAATTAACTTTAGCACCCGCGTATGAATACAAAACTAGGTTTAGCAAAGGTCAAGGTAACATTCAGTTCCCGTCTCTATACAAACTGCCCTATTTATTATTAGAATTTGCAATTACACACACATCGGGAGGCCCTTGTCTAACAATATGTTTTAGCATGTAAACGTCACATCGATGCATGGGGCTTTTTAAAAGTAGATCCTTCTATATGGCCTCATTTGCAAATTTATCGGATCGTGATAACGTTGGCCTGTTAATCGGAAACACCATTATATTATGAATAATCCTTGTTGCAGGCGGCACGGGTGGCCCAGTCGTCTAAGGCGCCGCGATTCGCTGTGCAGAGTTGCATCCCTTGGGCACGCCAGAAACCTATGATTGTGGGTTCGAATCCCGGTTCGCCCCAATTATGTTTCTAGGTTTGTCAGCACCATACCCGTGCTCGTGGGTTTCACCGAAGTGGTAAACGTCTGAGACCTGCATCACTTCGGGCTTTCCTCCCACATTAAGCTGACACGCCGCGATATAACTGGAATACTGTTAAAAGCCGTGTAAAACCCAACTCACTCACTCACTCCTTGTTGCAGTTATGTCGAGGTATATATTAAAGACAACTGGCCTGGGCTATAGTGGTAGTCCCAACAAATTTGAATCCAGTTCTTTACCCACCACTCTGTTTGCCAGCTGTCACTTATATGACGTAAATCAATCTAACAGCAAATCGTTACCCTAATTACATGAAAACAAAGCATCGGTTTCACACAGGGAATTAGCTTCTGAACGCCCGCAGACTGGTGAGCATAGTCCCGCTGTAACGTCAACTTCATTGTGAACGTAAATGAGATTTACGTGAGAGTCCCGTTTGTTTGATACAGCGAGGGGGCGGTTCAAAAGTTCGAAATTGGATAAAAATCGTGATTTAGTTAGCTGACGGGCGGTTGACAGTCTACAATGTTTCCAGCCGACAAAATAAAATTGTTAGGGGATTGACAGTTCATGTCAATAAATCACAGCTCATTCTTCATATTTTACCCTTTATTGGGTTGAACGCTGCTTTGAAAAGAATTTCAGTTATATCACGGCATGTCTACTTATTGCGGAAGGAAAGCCCAAAGAGATGCAGGTCTCAGACGTGTCCCACTTTGGTGAAACCCACGATCCCAGGTTTCTCACGTGCCCAAGGGAGGCAACTCTACACAACGAATCGCGGCGCCTTAGACGACTGGGCCACCCGTGCCCCCTGACATACTCTAACTGTCGGCTGCATTACCCCCTTTTTGAAACATTACAAAGCTGGAATCGCTAAACAAAGTTATCTTTTTAAGAATGTCAATATTTTAGAAAACAGTTTTCAGGAGTTGATGTGGCCATTTCTCCAAAATAATTTCTTATCTTTATTGCTCTTTTGAACCATCACCAAAGTCCACAGATTACTATTCTTGGCGTTCCCGTCGTCAAGATGCTGGAAGCTTGCTAAATACGGCGTCATTGTCAACGTATTTGTCTAACATCCTCTACAAGTCTGTGCACCACTATTCTCGCACATTCAGCCATGTACAGATCCGGAGGAGCGTGTCCCAGTACACAACGGATGTTGATGGGGGATGAAGAGGACGTTGTGTACAGTCCATGATGAGGTATCGACCATGTCCACTCTCGCTGACCACCCAAACACTCCACGCGCCACCAGATGACGCCATTGTCCAGTGCCCCTTGTGTCACCATCGTGAGCAGCCTGCGTCTTGACAACATGAGTCTAAACGACATGCTTGAGTCATCGATTCAAAGACAGATGAACCATTATTGTATTTTTCAGTGCTTCTGTTGTTGGAGGGGATGAATGAGTTGGTTAAGGAGACGCAAAACTGAACAGTGTATTTTCATCAGTTAATCTACATCGGCTGTTAGATATAAACGTCAACGCCAGACAATTACCAAATTTGAGTATTCGCCGAAAAAGATTCCTTATAGCGTAAAAGGCAAAATAGAGCTGAAAACTATATGAATGGATCACAGAAAATCAGAGTTTGCGAAAAGGAAATGCAAGGACAAACAAACACAAATCTTCAATATGTACACGGGTATAATATTCCTCCTAACCTTCACATAGGCCTGTACCATTCTCTCACACAAGCATATGTTTTCACGGTTGGAAAACGTTGTCAACGATTTTTCAATACCGTTTGGCGTTTGGATGGATTAAACTGACACGTCTTATAACGTGTATGTTTTTTTAACTCACAAATCAATTACAGTTTAAACATGAATTTATCATCTTTCCATAAAACAAATACAGTTATTTGAAGCCGATTGATTTATCAATGGACATATTTTTGTTCTAATTGTGTGCAAACCTCTTGTACAGAGCAAACATCTTCAACAGGGATGAGCATGATCTGGAGTTCCACTTGTAAATAGCAGACTGAAGCTCTGATCTGGACGCTGGACAAGCCAAACCCGGAGTGGCAATAAAATATTAACTGATTACTCTTTCATGTTCTCAGCGTTGTCAGATGAAACACGTTTCCTTGCAAATTTCACGACTAGGAAATAGGATATGACCAGAGACTTCTTGCAAAAAATATCTGTCTTTCTGGTGCCAGCAGAACGTTCGTTCAGTTATCGGAAATGAAGACTTTATTCATTAAAGACTTTATTCAATCAAAGGCTTAATGTCAGGAGATGATTAGACACACATTGCTGCATCCCGTCCTGGGTCGGAGTGTGCTTCTGTTCACAGTCGTCATGCCAAGGCTCTACAAGGCTTAACTGCTGATTCCTACAGCTATGTCACTCAATCTTTGCCAGGGATATCAACCAAAACCGAAATCACGATTATGGAGGTGCCATGATTAACATGATTCTATGCATACAGATACTACAGGATATGAGATTTGTGTCAGATTTTGACCTGCTTCTCTGTTCCTGTCTTTGTTAGGGATTCCAGCCGTGTTTGTATTCACAACATTCTACAGGGTAACATATTTGTTAATACATTAACACAGCTTACACCCAGTGTAGTGTAGTCATAAATTACATAAAGATGTCTACGTGCATACTGTCTTACATTGATACCAGTACGGTGTAGGTGTATTTTCAACATAGACTGCCTTATTTCAGTTTCTCAAGGTGGACCGCTACTGTGGGCTTTCATTGAAGGTGGAGACAAGGACCGTTTGTGAAGCAGTTCTTGATACTGACACGACACAGAGACAAACAGTCCGACGACACACACTCTCCCTGTCGCATGCTACTTTCTATCATTAACAATTACTGTTTCAGAAAGTCAATATTTGATAAACTGCTACCATCTGTTTTGCTGACCTATAGTCAGCCGAGGCACTGTGAGATTCTCGTCACACCCTGCCCTTTAGGGTGTGACTGTGGCTTCACTCCAGACTCCGGGGACAGAGGTGTGTGTCCACATGCAAGCGTGAAGGACGTTCATCAGTACCCATTCATCATTATCAAAGTCATTGCAAACCAAATCAGTAGAATTAGCTCACGACTGGGGTTAGCCACAGTGTCTGTCACCAGCTTGAGCCCCTGCTCCCAGATAGGCCATACAGGGCAGGTACTTGACCTGGGGATAGAATGTACTATTCAGGTCACTGCCATTTCCTTTCTACTGTTATCGACAAACGGACGCATCTCGAGATATTCTCTCAAACAATCATCTCTTTCGGACTTGTATTCCATATCTGGTCACTGTTCATCACAGGCCGGAGAATTGAAAAGGTCAACAGAGGCACAACTCTACCAATCAATATGGCCTCGCTTCTTGATTAATTTACCATTAAGGACTTCTCCTTCCTTATTCAATCACATCTTCCAGATTCACAATAACTCATACAGATTGTGTATTGACCACACGGTGACTCACGCTAGGTAATGGCGGAGCTCGCTGCTTATATAACGCCCAGTAAGGCTGGAGCGGCGGGGAGGGTCTCCGCCACGTTATCACACTCACTCTTGCCGTCAAGCAGGACTCACGGGGACTACTCGTCAATACGGTGTAGTAAATCTTCCTATCTTAACGTCTGCATCAGCCAGCTTGCCTTCACTCTAAAACGTATGCCTTTCACTTTGAAATCAGGTCCATTTAAATTCATGGTCTGCTTTCCTCCCTATTATGTCATCAATAATGGCAAAGATATGGCTGGTAATTCCGAACTGCCGTTCTGGAACTGACGCTGCTGAATGATCCTCCTGGAGCAGGCGTTAATCTTAACGATCAAAATTCTTTTTTCATTCTCTTCTCATTTCAATGTTTTATTCCCAAGAAACCAATTCTATTCACAATACGATCACCCATGCAAAACATGTATCTTAATAACTAGTCTCACTTCTTTGCAAAACGTGTTTCAAGAATATGTTAGACTGATACTAACCAGATGCAGGCGCTTGTCTAAACGATCGATACCAAATCTGCAAAACCCAATACAGAAGAGACAAGCTATGGTTACATCTTTGTGGCACTATGTGTGCAGTGTGAGCTCCTTCAAAACCATGTAAACCCGGGTTATAGATCAACCGTGTGTCGTGACTCATCCAAGTAAGATGGTTCGAATGCTTCTGTACCCCACCCCTTCTTCCCCTCCTCCTCCCCCTCCTCCCACGTGTAGCTCTACGCTAGTGTGTGTGTGTGTGTGTGTTGGGGGGGGGGGGGGGGGGGGGGGGATGTGAGTGAGACACATGTGATTGTGGGTGGCACGACTATGCGCAGGTGCTTGCTGTCTCAAACACATTTACTTCGGTTGTTGATGCACTGGATTATTCTTGCCGGCTGATATACGTATGTCAATGAATACAGGGTTTCAGAGATTTCAAAGCTGAGACAGAACATATTGATTTTATCCTTAATTTCTCTCAAGATCTTTCCATTTACTATTTATCATCTCGTATCATACGTAATGGCGACATTTGATCTTCGCGTCGTCATATTGATCCAGGGCCGTAAGTCAGCTGTTTTCTCCAAGCATTACTATGAAATCTCACTTCCTTGATGCTATATAATGAAGATGCCCGTTTTGATGTAATGATCTTTTGAAGAAGGAAGAATGGGAAACACGTGTTAGTTTCCTAACGACTATCCTTAATACCACAGTATATTGATATAGCCTTCAGTTGCGCTGGGCCTAATGCTCGGTCATGGCGGCCACAATAATTGCAGTATTTCTGCCAGGCTACGCCATGAGGACACGGAGGGGGCTTGAGATGGGGAGAGTGGCCATGTCCACTGCTAATGACGGGTAACTCGCCAATCACAGAACCTCCAACTGGGAACACAAAAACGGAACGGGAATCAATGGAGAGCGGTAAATCGAGCGATCGGAACTTTCGAGAAAATGAAAAACAGTTTGCTTTGACACTTCCTTGTAACTGCTGTGGGGATGAGAAGGTGAATTTGATCGGAGCTCATTTAATGGCCTGGCTTTTAGATAGCAGGCGAATCTCATTTATTTCAGCTAAACTTCATTTGTGAAGTCAAGATCCGCGTTTAACAAGCAACAGGCAAAGTATTCTAATGTTTCAAAACTATCAATTGCTTCACTGTCAAGCATCAATGTAAACAAGTAAATTTGCTTCCAAGAGATTTAATTCCACGGGGAACATCAAACAGACTTGGAAGTAGTGGAAATCTCCGCGGCAAATGTTTACGTGACGGTTTTGCTCAATGGTTCTGATTGCGAATCGTGGCGCCGCCATGTTTGAATTTCCGACTCTATTATTCCGCATAATCTTCCTCATCCATCGCTGCCTCCTGAATCCACGCATCACGTCTGGGCTTGAACACATCATATCTCAACACTCGTGGGGTTGGACCCCGTTCTAGGATCGAGGGTTGGAATCCAGGACTCGCCCTCTTAATGATTTGTCAGCGCCCTGCCCTGCTCGTGAGTTAAAACAACGTATAAAACCTGTCACTTGAGATCCTCCCAGACCAAACTGAGTCACCGTGATATGACTGAAGTACTGTTCCGCATGGAGTTCGTCTCAACTCACTCACTGAAACGTTTTGTTTGTTTGTTTGTTTGCCGCACTCAGCAATATTCCAGCTATATGACTTCGGTCTGTAAATAATCGAGTCTGGACCAGCCAATCCAGCGATTGATATCATGAGATCTACACAATTGGGATACGATGACGTGCAACAAACAAGTCAGCGAGCCTGACCACCAGATCTCGTTAGTCGCCTCTTACGACAAGCATAATCGCCTTTTACGGCAAGCATGGGTTGCTGAAGACCTATTCTATCCCGAATCTTCACGGGTCTCACTGAAACGTAGCTCTCATTGTTAGCGTCACACTATGTTCTCAAGTGATAATCCACCTTGACGAACAATATCACCTGTTGAAGATGTGCGTGTGTGTAGAATTAAAACTTCAATGACGAGTTCACTTATCACTAATACACCATACTCTCCCGATATGTGTTCGCCGTGACGTATTGTATGAAACATATAAAAACTGTGTCACGTTAAACAGAAAATAATAATTCAAATACGTATTCACATTATATTGGATGTCTGATCCTCCTGCACAAGAATACAGCACTAGCTGCTCTCTGCTCCCAATATGTTTCAACGCACCGCCTCTGTGGTCCAGTGGATTGAGCGTCTGCCCTGAGAGTCTAAAGACGGTGGTTCGATCCCCGGCCACGTCATACCCAAATACGTTACAAGATGGTACTTGTTGTTACCTTCTCTGGTGCTCGTCGGCATTAAAGGGCTAAAACAAGGAATGTGTGCTGAATTGGGTGTCCATGTTAAACTGCGGCATGGTATCTCAGTGGGATAGCTATAAAACTGGCATTAGCCCGGTGATGTACAAGCAGACACACACACACACGCACGCACGCACGCACGCACGCACGCACGCACGCACGCACGCACGCACGCACACACACACACACACACACAGACACACACACCTCACCTCACCTCACGTTGTGCACACTATTGGTGTTCAGAGTTACGCCTGTACGTAGTCATTTAAGGCTAGCAACTGTTAATTGTCATTAACGTGGTCGAATAAACAATCCAATAAACAGGACTGAGCCGATAACAATGGACGCTTGGACATCTCCTAATAATACAAATCCTTGTGTCAACACGGACAGTTTGTCGCCTCGGCTGCCATGGGCTCGGTTGCTATGGCATTTGGCCGTGTTTCGATCCAGGTGTTTTCTTCACGGGACCTTCCGGCGAGTACCGAGGCCTGACAGAAAGCATATCCTAATCCCCAGTGTCACAGACTCTGCGCGATCAATGAACACATTTACGTGCTGGCTTTTATGATGGCAATTGTCATGGATCGTCTCCATGGTGGTATGTATGACGGAGCACCTCCCTTTCATATGGGTATCCTCTCCGCTTCCTCATTCCTGGCGTATTATCGTTGTCTTCCTTTCCAACACTTCACCGTTTCCCCTGCTTCCTCACATGTGTATACATATACCCGTACCCTGTGTATGTCGAGTGTATGTCCTGTGTATGTCCTGTGTATGTCCAGTGTATGTCCTGTGTATGTCCTGTGTATGTCCAGTGTATGTCCAGTGTATGTCCTGTGTATGTCCAGTGTATGTCCTGTGTATGTCCTGTGTATGTCCTGTGTATGTCCTGTATATGTCCAGTGTATGTCCTGTGTATGTCCAGTGTATGTCCTGTGTATGTCCAGTGTATGTCCTGTGTATGTCCTGTGTATGTCCTGTGTATGTCCAGTGTATGTCCTGTGTATGTCCTGTGTATGTCCAGTGTATGTCCAGTGTATGTCCAGTGTATGTCCAGTGTATGTCCTGTGTATGTCCAGTGTATGTCCTGTGTATGTCCTGTGTATGTCCAGTGTATGTCCTGTGTATGTCATGTGTATACCCTGTGTATGCCCTGTGTATACCCTGAAGTAGTGTACGTTGTCTTTATTACACTCCCGGTAAGTAGTGTATCCTCTATTGTCGTGTTCTTTACCCTCCTAGTCTGTACATGGCCTCGTCAACCAGTAACACCCGACTCCCCACCCACATCACATCCTCATGAAACCCCTTGTTCTCTCCAGTGTGAATGTATTTCTCTGTTCCCGGAACTCTGTGTTTGGATGCCTGTCTGCCTGTCTGACAAGACTGGTTCTAGCACGCTGTTCCTACTGTACTGCAGCCAGCGTAAATGATGCGATCAATGGAGACGGAGCCAATTCGATGTAGATATTCCATTACTGTAATTAGTGTATGCTGTGTTAATAAAATGCTCACAAGTGTGTTTAGAATCCCGTCTGTCGACAGTGAGACGTATTTCTGCTGTTTCAGTGTGAGCAGGTCTGTCGAGAGAGATCCCCTCAGTGATCAGCCTGTATCAGGCATTTGGGCCGATTCATTTCGTGCAGACGTCAGAACAAAACGTCTGACACACAGGGGCGGTACAAATTCTGAGCAGGGATTTTGGCTAGGAATCGAAAAACGATAATTTGAGCTTCTGAAGACGCTAGCTCCATAAGAACGGCTTCGATTTTCTTCATCTTTACTTCAATGTGTAGCTACATGTATTGGCTTGAAATGTGTGTATAGTTTTATACGGGTATTTACAGTGGACATTGTTGAATTCTTCCTCGAACGAACTTTTTTATGTATAATACCTGAAAGTTTTTAGGGATTATGTAAATTCCCTGAGTGAATCAGACATTAAATATATTCACTGAAAATTTCAGGGATTATACATATTCCCTGTAACACACACGCACATATATACAGCACACACACACACACACACACACACACACACACACACACACACACACACACACACACACACACACACACACACACACACACACACACACACACACACACACACACAAAAACAAACAAACAAACAAACAAAACACACACACACACACAAAGGCACACACACACACACACAAACGCACACATATATACAGCATATATACAAATGTACAACAAATGGCCGGGACTAAAACATAACTTCGTTAAATCGGTCAGTTCATTATAAGTGTGTTCGTTATAAACGTAGTTTACTGTAGTGTACTGACACTGGGTGTGACCCTATATCTTGTAGCTGCTATTTTGTGGTTTGTCACAGGTACACAACTCCGGCTTCTTGCACTTCTCACTGACCGCATGCCGGTGGCGTGTATACGGCAAGGTCTGAATATATCTGAAAGTGCAACCATTGATTTCAATATATTTTTGATTATTTCTATTAGTGAATATACCAACATTCCTGATCGTTCATATATATGATAGCACTTTCGTCGAGGGAACCTTCGCTACGTTTGCACACAAACAATAAAGTAGTTGTCATGTATAGGTATGTAGGATCTTAGGGATGGTTTGGCATCTCGACCACTTTAGCGCAAACTGTCACAAACTGACATTGATAATGGATAAGTATATTATGTAATACGAGATCACTTCAACCATTTTCTGTAGAGATCCCGACTTTCACGTATCAGTGTTGAATTATTCTCCTGGCCCCGTTCCACAAAGTAATCTTACCGCTAAGGTGATCGTAACTCCCATACTTTAACACTGGCTTACGATAGTCGTAGCGCTAAGATCGCTTCGTGGAACGGTGTCCTGGTCGAAAGCCATGAGTTAACGTGACGCCAATAGATCTGCGTCCTACTGACAAGACACGTTATTACATTCATGCCCAAACTGACCTGACTGGAATACATAGGGAGTACATAAAACACCTCAATACGCATGCAAAGATGAAACTTTCAAATAGATTCAATCAGTACGTAGGATTCTCGTTTTTCAATGCTTAACTCTTCGTCAATCTGCCATCATGGTCATTTCTTGAAACTCCAACGCCCGTAACCTTGAAACAGAACATCCTCTCCATGTGTGTAGAGGTTGGTGTTTGTTTGCTCACAGCGCCGTCGTGTTGATCTATGTATGTAGAGGTTGGTGTCCAATTCGTACACTGAATCTTTCCATCTCCTGTCAGCCTCCCGACCTGTGGCTACATTCCTGACCCGTGTCGAGATCGATATGACGCGCGCTCACCCAAGCCTTACCCCTCCTCTAGCCTCATCTCCACACCCCTGTCCTAGCCCAACCCTCAGCCCTGACCCTGCCTCTAACCCATTTCGGCACCCCAGCCCTAGCCCAACCTCCCAGTTCGGAACCCACTCCCAGCCACATTCCCATCCTCAACCCGTCCCACCCTACCCGGATCCCAACTCCTTACATCACCCAACCCTAGACTCCACTCCAATTGTTAACCCCTTCTTCTGCCCTAACCAAACTCCTTCCCTAACCAACCCCTCAACCTTAACCCCACCTTCAAAACTAGTGTCC
Organism: Haliotis rufescens; assembly: GCF_023055435.1. Taxonomy (NCBI): domain Eukaryota; kingdom Metazoa; phylum Mollusca; class Gastropoda; order Lepetellida; family Haliotidae; genus Haliotis; species Haliotis rufescens. The sequence goes on along the minus strand of NW_025964001.1, from coordinate 353,657 downwards.
GACATGCAGAGTACGGCGGTTCAATCAGGTTAAGTGGACACTGACATTCACTGTCGATACCAGCCCAGCGCAACAAGCCCCCCAGACCAGCCAGCGATACTATACTGACAGTAAGGCAGACATGCACCCCTACACTGAAAGGATGGGGTCTGACAGAGTAGACGCATCATGTAGATTGATGGCTAAAGCATCCCTAGGTTAATCAATGCGTGGATAGATTCTTTTCAATCAGAAGAAAACAATTCGAATTGGATTTTTATTTTGTGGCGGAATGGTTGTCTTATGTGTAGGATCAGCATCCAATGTTCTATACGTTGAGGATATGACTCAATAAAGAATCTGACACTTTTATTAAACTGTGACATTCAGGGTCTGACGTGGGTACTCTGATATTCACCTCGACAGTTGCTAGGGGTCGGTATGGTAAAGAACAGACATAACTAAAGTAACGTATAGCCCCATAACAAATATTAGCCTAACCGAATTAGAGGCATAAACCACGGCGTCAGATGGCTTCAGAATAAACTACTGCATCCAACACAGGAAACCTCTTCATATTAACCAACTCAGATAATACCTCTGAACTGAGGTATTAGCTGCCATCAACGGAACTCAACCTGCCCATACCAAAGCAATGTAATCATACTATGGAGCTTTTTATGGCTTCAGCCTGCCGTCGATCAAGTCTGGTACCATACGGGAGATTTATCACCAGAAGCCCGTCCCCCGGGGCAGTGGAGGGCGTGGCTCTGTTCCAGATTACCAAAACTGTCTCCAACAGAACTCTGTCCGTAGTCAGCAAATCTTATATATAAAAAAACACAGGAACTGTAATTACAAAAGCCATGCTGTTGAATATGGGCATTTCCCCTGTAGGCAAATATAAGTGACTTAATACGGGTATTCAGAAAAGGGCATTAATCCTCTTGTTAAATGTCATGTTGAATTAGTTGGTATCGGCGGGGATGGATGACGCGGGCAGGATGAGGTGTGGTTGGGCGCCCTACATTATATCCTCCTGTTACAGCGGAAGGTACGCCGCCTTGGCGTTATATACAGCTGGTTATTATCATACGAGTCATGTGTCATTACTCACATTAACTTTTCTATATCCTCTAGGCGATAACCAATGTGTCTCCACCGTGCATTACTATGACAGAGTCTTACATTAGTATGCCGTGGACGGATTTCATAGTTGGAGGTGAGGCTAACGGCGCGCGGAGAATATTCAGATGAGGTAATACATTTGTTGGCTTGTCTTCGGGGACAAACGGCCTATATTATTCCGTGGAATAATTGCCTGCAGAATTAGTTAATGCAAGAAACGCTGCAAACCATTCCCCGGTTTCGCGTGCGCCATTGTGAGCCGTGGAGCCGCGAGGGAAAGTTATTCAGTCCATTCTTAAAAACGTAAAAGAGAAATAATAGTTCCCTCTCTTGGGACGCAATGAGCACAATTGCTGGAATTGTCCTCACGTATGCTGTTGTCAATTATTAATTCATTCTGTATCGTGGTGTTGGGAATATGCGGTAAATGTATATTGGCTGGGTGGTCGAATGGTCAGGGTGTCAGTCTGTTATGACGATGGTCCGGGTTTGAGTCCGCACTAAGGTTCAGTGGGGTCTGCTGGTTTCCCTGGACATTGGTACAGATATAGGGAATCATCTCTACAAACCACTTACACTTGCAGCCGTGGACCCGTGAAGATCAGTAGCAAGAGGCGACTAACAGGATCGGGTGGTCAGTCTCGCTGACTTGGATGATGCATGTCATCGTATCCCAGTTGCCCTAGATCGATGCTCATGATGTCAATTACTGGATTGTCTGGCCTGACTAGAATATTTACAGACCGCCGTATTGTATCTGGAATATTGCTGAGTCTGGCGTTAAACAACCAACCAACAAACATACAGTTTGGTATACCAATTACACTCAGTAAAATGACTTGCTAGTTCTCGTTTCTCTCAGTTCTATGTTGAGGGCAGATCCGCTATGTGATTAGATAAAAGGGCCGTCTTCAGTGATTCCCAGTGCTTTAAGTACACGGAACCTACATGAAGATGGGTCTATATATAGAAAACCGAATAAAACCTTTCATCAATGTGAGCCATGGGCTTTGATCAGCACTGAACATTACGTCCCGATCTGTGAGTCGCTTCACCAGGCAGGGATCGTCTTAGTGTGCTTGTCGTGCCTCTCGTTGGAAGAGGGGAATGATATTAATTGTGCTTACCCAGAACCAGCGACTATCCTGAACTAGAGACTCTCCTGAACTAGCGACTACCCTGAACTAGAGACTATCCTGAACTAGAGACTACCCTGAACTAGCGACTACCCTGAACTAGAGACTACCCTGAACTAGCGACTACCCTGAACTAGAGACTATCCTGAACTTGCGACTACCCTGAACTAGAGACTACCCTGAACTAGAGACTACCCTGAACTAGCAACTACCCTGAACTAGAGACTACCCTGAACTAGAGACTACCCTGAACTAGCGACTACCCTGAACAAGCGACTACCCTGCACCAGGGACTACCCTGAACTAGAGACTACCCTGAACTAGCGACTACCCTGAACAAGAGACTACCCTGAACTAGCGACTACCCTGAACTAGAGACTACCCTGAACTAGAGACTACCCTGAACTAGCGACTACCCTGAACTAGAGACTATCCTGAACTTGCGACTACCCTGAACTAGAGACTACCCTGATCTAGTGGCTGCCCCGATTCGTGCTTATCCTGACAGGGATCTTGATTTCGAAGTATGAGCAATGTTTCGACATGGCATCGTTCTTTGGTTGCGTTTAGCAAATGTTTGACAAGTTCGGGAGCATCGATGGAAGTATGGCTTTTGGATCAAACACCATGGATATAGACCATACACGGTTGTGTTGCTGTCCCTTGGCCATTGCTTGGCCAACTCATACATTATAACACTTGTTTTCCTAATATGTTCCTTGATCGCGTTTAAAGGAAGACATGAAATTAGCTTTTTTTCATTTAAAAGCATGTCGGAGGTCGATTGGTTCGCTTCAACTTCATGGAGTAGTTTCGTTGAAACGTTTCACTGAGTAGATTCATTGAGTTGATTTGCTCTGAAATTGCAGCAAACCTAAACGCAACTTCGACCTTTTGTTGACTGTATTGACGTATCTCCGTGGGTTTTGCTGCGTAGGCGATGTTGCTGCCGGCAATGACGTCTTGTTCTTCTATTTCAGACAGCAATGACTTGAGCGAGGAGCCGTGGCGGAAGTTACCTGAACTGAACACCAAGGTAGGCGAACTCTCTGTCTCAGATAGTAGTCATCTAGTGGTATTCTCCTCAGGGAGTTGAGAGTGAAAGTCGTGTGCATACTGGTCCATTGATCGGTGTATTAATAATAGAGTGCATGAACAATCACTGAATGATATTTGGCTCATTATAAATTTAGAACGGAAAGTCGGCGGTATATTCTCCTTACAACGTCATACCTAAAGACGTTAAAAGATGGCATTTGTTGTTACCCTGCCTGACGCTCGGACTTAGCATACGGTGGCTGAGTAGGGTATCCAAGTTACACTGTGGCATGGTGTCTCAGTGGGCTGGCTCTAAAACCGGCAGTAATCCGCACAAGCAGACAGACAGACAGCCACTCAGACACACACGTGCACGTCGCTATATAACGCGACGTTTCATTTGACCTCACCTCGAATCATGTTTGTAAACCTATTCTTGCCGTTAGATGGGACTAGGCTTTTCGCGGGAGGTGACTAACGGGATCGGGTGGTCAGGCTCGCTGACTTGGTTGATGCATCTCAATTCGTATCCCAACTGCGTGGATCGATGCTCATGATGTTAATCACTGGATTGTCTGGTTCAGACTCGATTATTTACAGACCGCCGTCAAATAGCTGGAATATTGCTGAGTGCAGCGTTAAACAACAAACAGACTGCGGCGTTAAACAACAAACAAACAAACAATCAAACGCGTCCATTGCGTCCACATATAGAACAATAATACTTTGGCGTGTGGTACGGTAAATCCGGTTCATGACGATCTGTCGTGCCGCCCTTCACGTTGCTGGAGATATCCAGGAGCATTCCGTCATTAATGATCTGTTGAAGATATATCTGTTGTGTGATATACTCTGATATATCGCCAATGGTTCATCCCTCGCTCCACCTGAACACCGCGTCTGTAACAAGCTGTATTATAGCATGATCGAAATACGTGGCGGACAAAGCTGGTTGTTATTGACTGGGTAGCCTTAACTCACATTCTAATACATAGAGCGAGTATAGCCAGTCTCTGGGATCATTACCGGGAAATTGCCTGTTTGCGACGATAATGTAATATATTTCCTTCACAGAAAACAATAATCAACTCGTTGTGGCAAGCAGCAACTATAATGAGTATACAAAATGACTTGAACGACATGATAGAACACACTGCAGTCAACATATAACGCCGACCTTTAGCTGACCACTTCCCCTCTCAATCGAATATAACGTTCCCAGAATGCATCGATTAATAAACAGATAATCTAAATAATTGGTATGTCTGATTATGAGTTTTGAAATTAGCCATAAATATTCTCATTGATAATTGAATAAATCCCTAAGTTCTAAATTGGGGATAAAACGGTCGATAAATATTCCAGGAAAGCGTTCCTGTTTGCGTAACGTCCTCTGTAATATGCCGGGTCTGTGAGCTGCAAGGGATCCGGTTTGATGTTTGACCGGGCTGGGTGCATTTAATCTCCCAAGCATCGTAATGCTTTCGCTCCTCTTCCGAATGAATCGACTTTCATGTGCAAGCCATAATTCTTTGCAATATAACTCAGCCTTGTGTGTATGTGCAAATGGCTGCTACGCTTAATGGCACTGCAACAGCGTATAAATGTCACCCGACGCCTCCATTAGGGCAAGTGTTATGTAGCTCAAATATCATATATGCTAAATATGACCGATTGGGGCCATGACGTGATAATGTAGACCCTTAACGAGGATATTAATTGGGTCGTGAAATTGCTGATTTATCATCCTCGAAAGAGCAGCAACATTAGATTTTTCTTTCAGCGGTTGGAATGTTTTATGGAATAGTTGACTGATCACTGACGCGTAAATAATGTAATTATGGTTGGAAAGACAAAGGTCTAATTTAAAACAGGATGTGACTGATGCGTTATCGCAGATGGCTATTTGGAGAAATGTAGAATTGTCCAAATAGTCTCATAGTAAGAGCAGCGGGAAGAACGTGAAGATGGCCACCGTAGATGTTCACAGAAAAACTTGAAACATCATTTTTCTTTATGAGTTTACTAATTATTCCACTCATCCACTACATCAACATAATCTACCGCCATATCTCAATAAGCAGTTTTCGTCAAGATTGGTTTTTGGGGGTGGGTAAACATTGTATACAATATCTCAGCCCCTATGTAATATATTTTCATTTTGGTTTCTGTATAGGATAGTACAATGGTTCAGGCAGATTTTAATACCCAGTTATAGTGGTTTTATTGTCCCAATTCGAATTAGAATAACAGTTATATGAAACAAAATGTTTGCCAAATTCAGATAACCGAACATAGTACCTGTAATCAAAGACATAATTTAGATAGTTTAATGACTTAATAAAAATGTTACAGCCAATGTTGTCAAATTATGCATTTTCCCTTCAATTAATGCAATTTTGACCCCCTGAACATTCACGCACACACTTGCAAGTTTACTACCCCATGAGAATTGGGTACAGATACCTCCTTTCTGCAATAGAAAAGGTTTGGGGTATACAGGAAAATGTGGGAACGAAAATCTAAACTAAGCCTCTTTTCCGCTGGTGACCAACTGACTATTCACGACAAGTAGTGAGATCAACTGTGTTAGAACACGTGGACCTGGCTAGTGGTTGTGAGATCAGACGTAGCCTTGATATCAGTGAGATCAGATTCATACTAGTATTGCAGCCCGTGGACTTGACAATATGAAGCGTGATCGGATGGTGGTACAACACGTGGACTTGCTATCAGTGAGACCATATGGTGGTACAACACGTGGACTTGCTATCGGTGAGAACAGGTGGTGGTTCAACACGTAGACTTGCTATTAGTGAGACCAGATGGTGGCACAACACGTGGACTTGCTATCAGTGAGACCAAATGGTGGTACAACACGTGGACTTGCTATTAGTGAGACCAGATGGTTGTAGAACACGTGGACTTGCTATCAGTGAGATCAGATGGTGGTACAACACGTGGACTTGCTATCAGTGAGACCAGATGGTGGTTCAACACGTAGACTTGCTATCAGTGAGACCAGATGGTGGTTCAACATGTAGACTTGCTATTAGTGAGACTAGATGGTTGTAGAACACGTGGACTTGCTATCAGTGAGATCGGATGGTGGTACAACACGTGGACTTGCTATCAGTGAGACCAGATGGTGGTTCAACACGTAGACTTGCTATTAGTGAGACCAGATGGTGGCACAATACGTGGACTTGCTATCAGTGAGACCAAATGGTGGTACAACACGTGGACTTGCTATCAGTGAGACCAGATGGTGGTACAACACGTGGACTTGCTATCAGTGAGACCAGACGGTGGTACAACACGTGGACTTGCTATGAGTGAGACCAGATGGTGGTACAACACGTGGACTTGCTATCAGTGAGACCAGATGGTGGTTCAACACGTAGACTTGCTATTAGTGAGACCAGATGGTGGCACAACACGTGGACTTGCTGTCAGTGAGACCAAATGATGGTACAACACGTGGACTTGCTATCAGCGAGACCAGATGGTGGTACAACACGTGGACTTGCTATGAGTGAGACCAGATGGTGGTACAACACGTGGACTTGCTATCAGTGAGACCAGATGGTGGTTCAACACGTAGACTTGCTATTAGTGAGACCAGATGGTGGTACAACACGTGGACTTGCTGTCAGTGAGACCAAATGATGGTACAACACGTGGACTTGCTATCAGTGAGATCAGATGGTGGTACAACTCGTGGACTTGCTATCAGTGAGACCAGACGGTGGTACAACACGTGGACTTGCTATCAGTGAGATCAGATGGTGGTACAACACGTGGACTTGCTATTATTTGTTTGTTTATTTGTTGTTTAATGCCGCACTCAGCAATAGTCCAGCTTATGACGGCAGTCTGTAAATAATCGAGTCTGGACCAGACCAACCAGTGATTGATATCATGATCATCGATCTAGTCAATTGGGATACTATGAGATGCATCAACCAAGTCAGCGAGCCTGACCACCCGATCCCGTCATTCACCTCTTACGACAAGCATGGGTTGCTGAAGACCTATTCTACCCCGGATCTTTACGGGGCGACTTGCTATCAGTCAGATCCGACGGTGTTGCAACACCTGGACTCGATATCAGTGAGATCAGTTGATGTTGCAACAGATGGAACTTGCCAGGTGGACTTACTTTCATCTTATAGCATTGCAACTGCCGACACCACGATATGATTACACGTTCGACAATATCCCCTAGTTGTTCAGACAAAACTAAATGCGATGTTCCACCTATCCATGGCACTCAGTCTCTGTGGAGCCAGTGGAGTTGATGGAGCCACCAGTGCGTATGCTGCTAATCATTGAAACGTGCTCACCGACCCAATGAATAGGTCAGTGATTGTCTATCTCGCTCCTCAAGCACGTTACAAATCGATGTGCCGTGCCACTTTTTAGACAGCGGTTTACTTTATTGATGTATCCTAGCCATTAAACCGAAAACCTCAGTCGATGTATCCTTCAGTCTGTCAGACGGGGTGAACCATTCAAACGAAGTGGCCTTCAGTCTGCCTGACGGTGAACCATTTCAGTTTTTCAGACGATGTTCCATCCAGCTTGTCAGAAAATGTATCATTCAGATGAACCATTTCAGTTTGTTTGACGATGAACGATCCATTTTGCCAGACGATATACAATCCTGTCTGTCAGACGATGTACCATCCAGTCTGTCAGACGATGTACCATCCAGTCTGTCAGACGATATACAATCCAGTCTGTCAGACGATATATCATCCAGTCTGTCAGACGATATATCATCCAGTCTGTCAGATGATATACCATCCAGTCTGTCAGACGATATACCATCCAGGCTGTCAGACGATATACCATCCAGTCTGTCAGACGATATACCATCCAGTCTGTCAGACGATATACGATCCAGGCTGTCAGACGATATACGATCCAGGCTGTCAGACGATATACAATCCAGTCTGTCAGACGATATACGATCCAGTCTGTCAGAGCAGGTACCGGGCGCAGGCCTCGGGGCTTTGTAGTGATACGAGTTGGTCAATCTTGCTTATGTTGTATATGGGGCAATTTCTGACACAGATCATTCCGACGGCGTCTTACTTTCCTCAGACCACTTCCACTTATTCTTTCTAATGTATCTGTTTCCAGAGATAAGTTCTATATCAATACTTCTCCTACTTCATGTTAACTGCGCTTGCTTAAATCAACAGTGGATGTTTCACTTGGCCTTTGCATCATACAAAGAAACACAATGAAAGCATCAATCCCATAAAGGACCATTCAAGTCCTTCATCGATTTTCTTCCATATTTGTAAACACTACACATCTTCCTCATATGTGCATAGATGCATGACAAACGTACACGTTACACTATGTCATGCGCTATCAGATGCTTCGCATGCATACATACGTAGTCTGAGTGTTGATGGAAGAAAAACCCATACCCTGCGAAGACAGTATTACATGGACTGAACAATTAAGAATACTCGTCACCTTCACATAAAGAAAACGCACAATGGTTTGACAATGGTACACACGACGGTTCAGACAGTGGTAATGAATGGTTCATACATTGACTGACAGTAGCACACTGGAAATAATCGAGTCTGGTTCAGACAATCCAGTGATTGTCATCATGAGCATCGATCCGCGCAATTGGAATATGATGACATTCATCAACCAAGTCATCGAACCTGGCCACCCGATCCCCTTAGTCACCTCTTACGACAAGCATAGTCGCCTTTTACGACAAGCCTAGTCGCCTTTTACGGCAAGAATGGGTTGCTGACGAACTATTCTACCTGGATCTTCACGGGTCAGTTTAACAAAGAGTCACACAATGGATACATATACATGTAAGTGTATTGGTTTGCGCTGGCGGTCCACACGATGTAGTTTTTTTTATCCCTTTCAACGATATTTATGGGCATAATCTGTGTGTTTCCAGGCACTCAAGTCCTACATTGACCTGTATGCACCGCTCGGAGGCCTTAAGGTGAACAATGTCAACATCCTGATGATCGGGGCCGTCGGGGCCGGCAAGTCCAGCTACTTCAACACCATTAACTCCATATTTAGAGGTCACGTGACGAGTCAGGCCTGCAGCGGAAGTGCCGAACATAGCCTAACTACCATGGTAAGTTGGAAAACACCGGAAACAGGAATTCAACATTTTTACGAGCAGGGCATTAACAGAAGGGTGGGTGTCTAGCTCCCGGTCGTGGAGGCTGTCCATGTCAGTCGGGAACTGGTTCTGGATTTCAGAAAAAGATGAAATTAGAAGGCTTTTAAAAGTTATTAGGACACGTTTCTGAAATAGAGTATCTTACCGCATGCTTTGGCGACTATCATTTACAAATCGTTTGCCTCAGAATTATTTTTCTGGTTTTGTGAACTTGAGTTCGAGTTCTCAAGAGGAATCGTCTCACAATTATCTCCAGCTGATCACCAGTATATCATATATATTTGCTTTAGGTTTTCCTTCCCTTAAATTCCAGTACACTCTGCAGAAAGGCCGACAGCCAGAGTTTATTGACGTGGTTATCGCTAACATTGGGGACATGGGGAAAAGAGGCATAAACGCTATCACTGGATAATGATTAACCTGTTTGTTTGACTGCACGCTGTTTCCCACCATGGGGCCTGGCGGCCGGCGGTGGTAATGAGACACGCTGATTGGAGCATCGATTAAATAATAACGTATCACAGTTATATTTTTCTCTGTGTTGCTTATTTATCTTGTACGTTTTTATCTGTTTGAGAGATTACCGCCAGATACATTACCCCGGAACACTGACACTGTGGCGGTACGGATGTCACTCTGGTGTGAGTCGGCATGACACTTCCGGGATTAGCTAGCAGAGTAGGAGTAGGGGATTGGACAGTGTGATGATTGACGCAATATAGAAACTGTGAACGAAATGAAGGGTTGATATGAGAGCAATGCCACACCACGTACACTGACTGATACTATGTCTTGTTTGGTAGGAATGTCTTAGCAGTTGAGAAATAAGTAGACAATTTATGGATAACACCTTCTGTATTTTACTGTAGAGGCGACGTTTGTTGCTTTAGTGCTTAAGAGGTCGCCTTAGCAATTTCGGCTGTCCTGTCCCTCTTTGGGACTTATCTGAGTGATGAACATGGTTCAGAATATATATGGCAGGTGGAAGATTAACAGTATAAAAAAATTGCATTCAAGAGAGAGATCAAGATGATTATAGGTTAAGTTGGGCGGTTGGTTGGTTTTTTAACGCCATACGCAGCAATATTCCAGCTATATGACGGCGGTCCACGCAATTGGGATCTATGACAAGCATCAACCAAGACAGCGAGCCTGACTACCCGATCCCGTTGGTCGCCTCTTACGACAAGCATAATCGTCTCTTACGGGAAGCATGGGGTGCTGAAGACCTATGTCAACCCGGATCTTCATGGGTCCGAGAGCAAAAACAGGACTGATAGACACCCACATGCTATTGGGAGACTAGAAGACCTCGGGATGACAAAGTGGCAAATTATCTGTCTACTTTATGTCATGTCTCCACAAGGAGAAGGAAGCCGCCAAACGTCGTACAGACGTAGTAGTCGTCGTCCGTTCTCTCCCAGGAACTAGGTATCTTGTATCTATTTCATGAAGTATGCCTGAATGTTACAAATATGTATACTCAGTAACCTTCAATCCACACATTTCTGTACGATACCTCACCACACAGATCCCGCCTGTAATGGTATCCTTATTCGAGGGGGCACGGGTGGCCCAGTCGTCCAAGGCGCCGCGATTCGCTGTGCAGAGTTGCGTCCCTTGGGCACGCCAGAAACCTATGATTGTGGGTTCGAATCCCGGTTCGAACCGATTATGTTTGTCAGCACCATACCCGTGCTCGTGCGTTTCACTGGAGTGGTAAACGTCTGAGACCTGCATCACTTCGGGCTTTCCTCCCACATAAAGCTGACACGCCGTGATATAACTGGAATACTGTTAAAAGCGGCGTTAAACCCAACTCACTCACTCCTTGTTCGAAACAGAATCAAGCAATCTGATTGGCAAGTCGCCGTTTTGTAAAGAACCATTCGACTGGCCAGCATGTACTGATGACCTCACTTCGTCATTATTGGTCATCTTCGTACTTTGAATTGCCATTCAAGATAGCTATCATTTCATATTTGTTCCTTGTGAACTCGCTGTGATAAATTCGTTACATGTGTGAGTTGCGGGGTACGGGATTTTACGGGCGTTCTTGTACATCCCTCGACCTTGGGTAACACATGTAACTCACAGTGGCAATGTTGCTTTTGAGACGGTACACATGTCGTACATCAAGTGGGTCAGTTTCTTACAAAAATGGATGTAATCCCACCGTGTAGCTTAGCTAATAAATACCGTAAACCTTAAAATTAAGGGGTCTCCAAATTAATACGACTGCTGACTCCAAGTAAATAATGCGACTCAATATAGACTCAGAATAGAACTGCATTTTCCAGATTTAGTGAGTTAGTGAGCGAGGATGGTTTTACGCCACTTTTAGCAAGATTCCAGTAATATCACTGCGGGGGACACCAGAAATGGGCCAGGTCTTCGGCGTGACGAGCGAACGCTTTAAACACTAGGCCTCAAATATTGAAACAGGAAGATCTATCAAAATCCCGAAGGAATTCAGACTGTGTAAAATATGTAATTTACAATTCAGATATGACAAATACCACTTTGTACTCATGTATCCGTTTCATCAAAGTCTTCTCTGTAATACCAAGCTCCATTCAAATATATTAACGTTTATTGAATTAATGTCGTCTGTAAATATCAATGTATTAATGTCCTTAACAGCTTATATATTACCTGCAGTGAAATTAACAAATGATAAGCCAAGTGAAATAAACATTCAACATTATTTGTGTACATCTGCTACCCATACAGATGTGTATAGGCCTGTGACATTTAAGTATTTCTGCAATAAAGCCTTGAGCCGCTTGCAGTAACAGATCCGTACGCGGCATAGCATATTCTACAGTGTATGTTCTACCGACATATCTGTTGTTTGTAGGAGTTAACCGGGAGGACTGTCAGTTAGCCGTGATAATAGCAGGCCATGTACTCATTGATTCCCGTCGGGAACATTGCCCATGAAGTATATTCCATCTGATGGCGATGTCCAGCGCCCCTGGAGGTGGAAACAGCTACAATCAATAGCAGCAGTCTAATCGGGCTTTACCAGAAACCATGCACGCTTTCATACATCATTCTGGATTGGTTTCATGTAATTTGCTATAAAACCAAACCTCGGTGTCGGCAGTGGGGAAAGAAGTCTTGGTGAACGTAACATATAAAAGAGCAGCGTGAGTGTTGAGAGTTGATCAATGGCACTACTGAATGATGGCGGGATTGTTGTCGGGGTCCTGGAGGAGATGTAGAGTGGAAGGACAACAGAACAAGATGGACGATGAGCAACATTTCCATGGAAGTGTCGGCTCTGATATTGCTTGGCGTGGTGTAGTAGTCGTGGTGAGGCAATACGGACCCAGGCCCCAGCGGCAGGTCCGTCCAACCACCACCTTTTTCCAACGATTTTTTTATCTGTGTGTGCTGCAAAACCAAATTTAGACTCAATGCAATTCCATATGCACGACATGCTTTTTAGTGTTGTCCTTGGTATGGCTCCCGTGGAGGTTCTGAATCAGAGTGAGTGAGTGAGTATGGTTTTACGCCGCTTTTAGCAATATTCCAGCAATATCACGGCGGGGGACACCAGAAATGGGCTTCACACATTGTACCCATGTCGGGAATCGAACCGGGGTCTTCGGCGTGACGAGCGAACGCTTTAACCACTAGGCTACCCGACCGCCCCTCTGAATCAGAGCCATTGATGACATGGGATAACGGGCTACGCGACAAAAGTGTATGTTTAGGTCCTACTTCCACACTGTAAGAAACGCTACTACGGGCTTGATACCGTAAATCTCAAAGTGGGCGTAGTAACACAAATATTACGGTCTCTCTTGTTTTGGCTATATTCTAATAAACTGTCGATGGAAAGAAAGTATACACCCTGTTGGATGGTGGCTTTAACTGAAAGAAACAAGAAATGATTATTCGACGGTGCTGTATTTGATACGGGTATCACAGTTGTGCTTTGGACCTCAGGCTTGCAGTGTTTCCACGACTGTTTTCAGCCCCGTGACGTTTTATAGCGTTTATAATCTTTTTGCCAAACCTAATTATACTTTGCGACAATTTAGATATTGAATCTGTTGAATATTCCATAGATTCATAGAGCATTCGCGCAAGTAAAAGGCCAATGCAATTAAATATGTATACGTTTAGTGTAAATATTATATGAATCGTTGTTTATGTTTATAATGCACATACGGTTGTGTGGCTTGAAGGTTTCATTGAATATTAATTGAAACAATACATGATTTATTTACACTATTTATTTTACTTTTTAAATTTTTTTTTAGAATAATATATCAATGCTTTTGCATACGCCATGGAAAGGTTGTACGCATACGAACAGTTGCTATGGTAACAGGTCAGGTGGATGAAGTGTTAACTGTAACGAGGCACTTGTCTGTTCTAGTTCCGCATGTACAAGGTGCGGTCCTCGGAGTCGTGCATGCCCCTCAAGTTCCGGCTGTGTGATACACGTGGACTGGAAGAAGGGCAGGGCATGGACGACAGTGACCTTGTCGCCATCTTGGACGGACATCTGCCAGATAGATACCAGGTCAGTGCAACTCAGATACCAGGTCAGTGCAACTCAGATACCAGGTCAGTGCAACTCGTGATGAGGCCAAGAACAAAGTCCATGCAATCTCAATACAACACCTGATCCGTGTATACACTGTCTCACGTTTTCGATAAATGTTTTGCTGTAAATGTTTTAGTAATATTGTAAGCCTTTTTAGTGATTCATGTTACTTCAGATTAATTGTTTGTGGTAATGACGTATTGACGACCATGTGAGGTTAATGGTCAATATTGTACAAGAAAAGGTTCCAAATACATCTACACCTGGATCAATAGACAAACTAGTCTCCGATCGTTTGTATTGATGGAAAGGTGCCAAAGTGTCTTTACTCCCATTAAGGGAGACTGCCACATGGGACCACGTCCCCATTTCAACATGCGGATATTTTCTTCGTTTAAAACGGGCGGTTGAGTGTTATTTGGTGGTTAAAGCATTCGTTCGTCACATTGAAGAACCGGCTCGTTTCCCTTTATGGGAAAACAACGTTAAGCCTCTGCTTTGTGAGATATCATCGCCGGGATACTTCTGGAATAATCCTAAAAGCGGAGTAGAAACTAACTCACTCACTCAACCGCTCACCCAACCTTTCACTCACCCATTTCACCATCCTATCACTCACTCAACCAACCAATCATCCAACAAACCAGTTCTACCATGACACCTGCATCGTCGAACTCAGTCTGTTCATGTTGTGTTCCTTCCTCAGTTCAACCCTGCAGTGCCCATTTCCCCGGACTCGGCCGGCTACAAGAAAAGCCCGATCCTAGCCGACAAGATCCATTGCATCGCCTTCGTCCTCGACGGCTGTACCGTGGATGTCTTCCCTGACAAGATTCTACAAACCATCAAGTCAATACAGCAGCGAGCCAACCAGAGAGGTACGTAGACTTTGGACAGTCATTGATGGACGTACCTTTCATCATTACTGAAGTAAAGACGTCTGGTTTGGTCAACAATGTAGGATGTCAAAAAGCACGAATCATTTTGTGACATTTGGGGAGATATTGTAAGATAAATTCTGTCGCGTCAGTAATATTCCAGATATGTCTCAGCGGCCTGTAAGAACTCGAGTGTTGAGGTATTGGACCCACTCGGGGTACGATACCACGCAATCAATAAAGTCACCTTACCACCCGATCCCTTAAGTCCCGTCTTAAGACCAGCAACAGAGGAGGCTTGGAAATGACTAATATATCTGGGCCCCGTTGCACAAAGGGATCTTAGCACTAAGGCGATCGTAACTCTCATGCTCTTTATGAGTCGTAGCCCGAAGACCGCTTTGTGCAATGGGGTCCTGGTCTCAATCTGACCATGGTATATCGCGTGGCTTTTTAAATGTTCTGGATGTGGATTCTAATTTCATTTCAGGTATTCCCCAGGTTGTTCTCCTGACGAAGGTAGACCGCGCCTGTTTGTTGGTAGAGAGCGACCTCTCCCAGATCTTCCGCAGCGCAACAGTCGGGGAACTAGTGGACCAGGTGGCGCAGTTGGTCGGCCTGCCACGTGCGCACGTGCTTCCCGTGAAGAACTACGAGAAGGAGATGGAGCTGGACCAGAACGTGGACATTCCCGCGCTGCTCAGTCTGAGGCAGATGCTGCGGTTTGCCGACGACTACTTGTACAACTACCTGGACCAACACGAGGGGAAGATCCACCTGTTCAGCCAGGCATACAGAGGCAACAGGTGTCTGTCCGAGGAGTCCGTCAACTACAACTGCTGGAAGGGGTCCCCACGGAGGGGGTCACGGGCCAACTGTCACACCTAGCCCCCTGGGCAATAGTTACATCCGCCGTCAACCCACTGGCTTTATAACAGTCAGTGGATATATATGACAAAGTGTAACGTTATACAATAAGGTTTAACAATAGATTTATACAATAAGTTTTAACTACAACTGTTTGGACTAGGATATTCGGTACATTCTCTGTCAATATGACAGTCAATAGGTTAATAATACAAAGTGTAACTGAAGTGGTTCAAATGGTCTTGGAGAGGTTTCTATCCATTTGCTTGCTCAATGCGTTTGGATAAAATGGTAATGGAACTTATCATGTTATATCACACCAAAATAGTTCTTATAATATTCCAGATCATATGTATAAATCTGGCCAAATCCAACTTATCATGTATAATTAGGTCCCAAGAAGCAGTGTTTCCTCAAAACAAAAAATTAAAACTAAACATATTTAATGCTGAGGTCAGAATGAGAGTTCAGGAATGGCTGTATTCTCAAAAGTCAAAACTCTTTGATTTATATAACGAGGACATATTGTCATGTATAAAGATGTAAAGGAAGCGTGACACAGAGGTTCCAGTTAACGTGTTTAAATTAACAATGCATGGTCGAGACTCTTTCTTCCAATACAGCCAGCTTCATGTCTGTGTCTACTCCTTGCTGAGTAATGAAATCCCCTGGTCATGAAGACAAACGAGATACACGTTCAGACCTCTACCTAGCTATAGTGCCGTCTATACACTGTCAGAACCAGTGACAGACAAGCCTCCACGGCCGATCCCACGTCTGTAGAATTGTCCGTGGTTTTCTACAGATAGTGTTCATTTACTTTTTACAAATATCGACATATACATTTTGTTTTTGTATCCAGGAGATGAAAGAAATATCCAGTGTATAGTTCCCGATGTCCATTGTCACACAACAATATATTCTGTTTCACACCACACCAATGCCAGCTGCAGCGTGACACAACATAATATATTCTGTTTCACACCACACCAATACCAGCTGCAGCGTGACACAACATAATATATTCTGTTTCACACCACACCAATGGCAGCTGCAGCGTCACACAACATAATATATTCTGTTTCACACCACACCAATACCAGCTGCAGGGTGACACAACATAATATATTCTGTTTCACACCACACCAATACCAGCTGCAGCGTGACACAACATAATATATTCTGTTTCACACCACACCAATACCAGCTGCAGGGTGATACAACATAATATATCTTGTATCACACCACACCAATACCAGCTGCAGCGTCACACAACATAATATAATTTGTATCACACCACAACAATACCAGCTGCAGCGGCACACAACATAATATATTTGGTATCACACCACAACAATACCAGAGCATAGTGGTCTCGTCCACTCTCACAACCATATGACAATAATCTGTGTAACACCGTTGGCACGTGTTACTGGCCCTATACTCTTGAACATACTTATGGTTAACGGCCATGCTTTGAAAGACAGTCAAACGTTGATAGAATGTGAACACAATTCACTTCCTTGTTTATGTAATTGAATCTAGCTAAAATGAGATATCACTAAGCTCATAGAAATATAAATTGTCAATGCAAGAGAATAACCAGCCTAGATTGTCTGCCTAAACAGATTCCACTTAGCCTAAAGGGCAAATAGCTGTGGAAAATATATGAAAGGACCTCTGAAAATCAGTGATGACACCAACTGTTCACAATGTTAATGCTTAAAACAGACGCGAGACCGTCCCACCGTAGGCTCTCTATAACGTCTTCACAGCCTTTATAGTGAGGATTAGCATCAACACAGGTAAATAAAATTATTAAATATTATATCGATAAACGTAGACACTTTACAGAAACCGTGACACAGCTGCATGTTGGAAGTGACAAATTCCAAAAATTCCAAACTTCGCCACCTACTGACGATGAGAGCACCGCGTGGCCTAGGTTACGCTGTGTGTACAGTATGTCCAATGTTTGACGGACTGTACGAGGAACGCGCTGCTCTCATTGTGAGGTTGTACATAGTGTGACATACAAATAGCTCACCTTAACTCCGATTATTACAAGTCTTGTCAGCAAGTCCTCTCTCGCATAGATGTGTTTATAGTTCGTCCTTAAAGTCAATACTGTTGCATCATCTAGACATTAGCTCATATCAGTGTTACGTCACAGTGACCCTGCCTTCGTGTTGCAGTTAACTAGTCTTCAATAGATGTGTGTGTGTGTTTTTTGTTGAACTTGTTCTCTTATTGGCTAAAATAACAACTTTCGTTTATAAATATCAATGATCTAAGTATCTTTAATATCGGTATTGAAAAGAACCGACTGCATCTGCCCCTGCGGTGCGTATCAGAGAAGCCGTCACCAGTCAAGATGGCGGCCGCGTTATTTCCGGTCCATTAATAAGCTTAGATGGGCTCTCTTGACAATATTTCTGCCTCATGCACTTGATGAGATATATACGTAACCATGGTAACGTGACAACTTGGTGACTTGATTCCTGTCATTGCCAATAGACTTTAATTGAAATGTAATCATGCGTAAATTTGATCTTTCTCAGTCCTTTCGGTCGTCCGTTTAATCGCCTATGACCGGTGAATCCTCCATGATTTCTGCTCAATAAATCCGCGATGATATCTTACCGAGTCGAGTCGCTGTGATGAAAGTAGGTCAAGTCTACTGCCAAGTCAACTCACTGGAGAATAGCAATCACGCCTCTCGCGGCAGATTATTGTCTTGGGTTCTCACGTGTCATATTAACTTTAAATGTGACTCCGTCTCAAAACCATTTCTCAATATTTATCCCGTACGAACTGTCATACTATGACCTTATCAGGGACAGCATTTAAACTTTAACAATTCAATGACACTAAACTGAACAGCAGCTCGGCTTGAAAGCAATGTTAATTTAATTCGCAGTGATGCTTAAGATTAATTTAAATTTTGCAAAATTTAATATGGGCTTAAATGTTATCGCGACACCAGTGCCAAATATTGCAACATAAACAGTTTAACAGTAGCTTGCCGTTCAAGTCAAATAGTTGCTATGACTTCTGACGAAATCAGAAGAGCGTGCACCTGCCACGGTATACCGTTACCTTTCAGGGATGTTATAGGTGCTTTAACCACTCAAGTCAGTATTATACCAGCTTGCCACCATATGCAAATTTGGGCAGTGAAATATACTTTAGTATACACTTACATATCTTAGTCTGCAGGGACTATCAGGATGGAGAATTGCCAAAAACTGTTTCCATTTCCAAATTTTAATTGTTGTTATTCATTCGACACAGTGTGTGTCATGATTGCGGATCATGTTGATTGAAGCGACACCATCCACTGATGCAGCGTCAAGCTGTCTTTACGATAATCGTACTGTTAGGACATCTCCTTGTAGGAGTACGGGATGTCTATAAATATGACACCTTTCGACCAATGGCAGCCAGTATAATATCACCCGTCTCTCCTATGTCATCAAGTTTCACCGATGTTACTGTTCAGGGCAACCACAGTCTTCTTCTTCCAATCACTGCATGTTAACATGGCCACATAACGTTAACATCCCGTGTTTATTATCTTTTTATTAAATCTGTATTCTTGTTATATATGTAATTGACGTGAAATATAATGATTTCTTTTTCACCTTTTAAATATATGATATTTTAACCCTCTGTAGACGGCCTGCTATCACAATGACGCCATTGTTAGAACATTACATGACTGGCGGGACGTCTGAACGTCACACATCTGAACGTACAGAGTGTACGTCACAGGTCTGAATGTACAGAGTGTACGTCACAGGTCTGAACGTACAGAGTGTACGCCACAGGTCTGAACGTACAGTGTGTACGTCACAGGTCTGAACGTACAGTGTGTACGTCACAGGTCTGAACGTACAGAGAGTACGTCACAGGTCTCAATGTACAGTTTGTGCGTCACAGGTCTGAACGTCACAGGTCTGAACGTACAGAGCGTACGTCACAGGCCTGAACGTACAGAATAATCATCACAGGTCTGAACGTCACAGGTCTGAACGTACAGTGTGTACGTCACAGGTCTGAACGTACATTGTGAACGTCACAGGTCTGAACGTACAGTGTGTACGTCACAGGTCTGAACGTACAGTGTGAACGTCACAGGTCTGAACGTACAGAGCGTACGTCACAGGTCTGAACGTACAGAGTGTACGTCACTGCTCTGAATGTCATAGGTCTAAACGTACGTCACAGGTCTGAACGTCATTGGTCTAAACGTACGTCACAGGTCTGAACGGATGAAAAGTCCAGTGTGTCTGATCCTGTGGTTATTGTCACGTGAGTTTAATGACTGTAGTGTGACCTGATATTGGAGAAAAAAATCAATTCATCATCGCCATTTTGTCCATAATTCACATTCATCGTGCGTGAAAGTGAACTGGTACGTTGTCATGACTGTAAACAACAGGGCGGAGTATAGGTCCGGTTCAAATGTCTGGGCGCTGCTTTGTTAAGTGATGAACATAGTCCATGCCTGTGTTGGTACACAGCAGTACCCTCCCACGACAGGCCTCACATGTTGGTACACAGCAGTACCCTCCCACATCAGGCCTCACATGTTGGTACACAGCAGTACCCTCCAACATCAGGCCTCACATGTTGGTACACAGCAGTACCCTCCCACATCAGGCCTCACATGTTGGTACACAGCAGTACCCTCCCACATCAGGCCTCACATGATGGTACACAGCAGTACCCTCCCACGACAGGCCTCAAATGTTGGTACTTGGTTTACGGTAAGCCCACCTGAAAAGTCGAAAATTTGGGAAAAAAAACAAAAAAAGAAGCAGAATGGCAAGTATTTTTTATACTATCGCCAACGGTAAAGATTGCTTTGATAAAAAAATGACAATGAAATGTCGCTGTCAGATTTTAGATTTATAATACAAAGACCCAAACCAGGCCAAGGTATTTTATTCTTTTTTTAGAACCATCGAACTAAATCAAACTTTAAGATGATTAAAAAAATCAAGCATGATTTTTTACTTTTTAATTTCTTTTAGATACCGATCAAATCATCCACTATCAAAATCCGTAGACAAAACAAGAAGGATGTCACACAAACCTTAAAAAATCGATATTAAATAAAATTCTTAATACATAATGAAAGCTCTTTATGGAAAACAACGGCCATTTTAGCTTTCTCTTTGACAGTAAATCTCCGAGATAAGTTACATGTCTTACGTTCTATATTCTTACAAAGACTTGCCCAGTCATTTCGAACGGAGCTGTATTGACACCCTGCAACGATATGTGCAAGGGAAACCACAGCTGTACAAACATCCCTTCCCGTTACCTTGGTTACATAGTTTGTATTGTAACTTTTACCGTTGAGCAGTTGTCAGGTGAGATAGATACCCACCTGTGTATTAATAACAGTGTGTTTGTTATCTGATGTACATTTCTGTTTTAACTTTAATTTAAAAAAACTGTTTCAATGTTATACATGACGTTCATGAATATCACAGAAAGTGTAAATTAATCTGCACGTTCTTTATTCGCCGAAACAATATACGCGTGTTAAATCGATAACCGAAATGTTTTCATTGTAGTTTAAGCGTTTTATGACAACCAATTTGGTTTTATAGAATTGTTTTGTTATTTCATCGATCTACTTATTGATATTTCTTGTTTAATACCTAGCAATTGACATGTAGTCTTCTTCCTTGTTCTCTTGAGACTCTTCTCCAATGAATGACGCGAAGCAAAGAAGTCCACTGTCAATATGCTGAAAGGGGATTGTATATAATGGTCGGACATCAGATTACTACTCTAAGGTTCCTTTCTTATTATTTATAGTTATTGATATTAGCGTAGAGGATGTATTCCTCAAGGTCACGGTAATACAGGTTTGTGTGATGTTAAAGATTACTCAACTTTTTTGTGCGGGTAGATTGTCTATTTGCACCAACGTGATATGTCTCTGTTCAAAGGGGCTGTGGGGTAGCCTAGTGGTTAAAGCGTTCGCTCGTCCCGCCGAAGACCCGGGTTCGATTTCCCATATGGGTACAATGTGTGAAGCCCATTTCTGGTGTTCCCCGCCATGATATTGCTGGAATATTGCAAAAGGCGGCGTAAAACAATACTCAGTCACCCTATTCAAGGTTGCTCTTATTCAGGGTCAAGTTTAAGAAAAATGTCAAATCATGAGAATTATCATGCACGATCACCTTGGAAACACGCCGAGACACACTGTATTAAATCATTGATTCTAGATCAAATCACTTTTCATGACTTTTACCTGTGCGATTATAACATTTGACCCTGTCCGATTTACCAGCATTAATTCAAACGTTGTTGAAAAAACCCTATAAGTGCCACTTTAAAACATGTGGTCAACGGAATGTCTGTGCCAAATACAATCTTATTGATTATGACTCTATTTTATGTACAACCCAACTCGTTCTACATTCGCATATTTTGGCAATCATACTTACATATTTGAAATTTTGTAAATGGCATTATGAAGTTTTGACATCTTCCGTACATGGTACACGATAAAGGCAGCTACTACGAGGATGATGTCGTACAGTGTGACGTTGTACAGGGTGACGTCGTGCAGGTTGACGTCGTGAAGGTTGACGTCGCACAGGGTGTGACGTCGTGTCGCGTCACGGGAGACGCCACCGGGCAGAGTAGAACACGTTATGTTGTTAGAGACTAGAACCTAGGAGAGTGTTGTTCTGTTAACGTTGTCACAATGATGGAGTGTCATAGACGTGTTCAAGGTTCACGGTTGATACATTTATGAAATAAACTATAGCTGTTATTACTAATGAACTATGACTTGTTCTCGATTCAACGTGACCTCAGGTCCCAGATATCCAGTGGTCTTGTGGAGTTGCATTAATTCGCCGTGCAGAGGAACGACCCATAGCCGTGTCAGGATCTACCGATCGTAGGTTCGAATACCAGCTTGGCCTGATTGTGATCCTTGGGATGTCGACGCCATACCCGTGATCAACAGCATCACAATCTTTATGGCAACAACAGTAAAAACATAAGTCAGTTATAAACAGCTGTTTAACCGCTTAGATCCTTTGAGTCAGGGTCCGAAATTCCCAGGTATGTCCTCCATGTTGAAACCCAGTATAGTGCTACATTCAGGTCACTGTACGGTTTGCAGTAGATCACTGTACGGCTGATCTATTCCACCTGAAACATCCAATACTGTCACTATTAATCTGTCAGTAAATTATTTCACAGAAAACCACATATCAATTCAGATAACACATGTCAAACTTGATTTCTCTAATCCAAGGGAGAGAACTGTAGAAAACTTTTATAGAAGCGTTTCAATACATCACCTGAAACTACTCTGAATTGGAGTTGCTTCCCTTTGACCTTAAATGCTTTCGACCCTGTCGGTGATTTCCCAGCAGAGCTTCAAAAGTAATTCCAGGCGGGCTCTCAACTCCTTTTGTATCTGAAGATAAAGTTTTTGTGTCATACCTTAAAAAACAAACGACATATTTCAGACATTTAGATATATTTAGATAACGAGGAGCTATACAAATGAGGACTTCGTTTCTTTTGTTTATAGTAACGTACTCCAGAGAGATACATTCTTGGAGTAATGTCCTATAGCGGGACACAGCCTTGGAATAATATCCTATATCGGGACACAGCTTTGGAATAATGTCCTTTAGCGGTACACAGCCTTGGAATAATGTCCTATAGAGGGACACAGCCTTGGAATAATGTTCTTTAGAGGAACACAGCCTTTGAATAATGTCCTATAGCGGGACACAACCTTGGAATAATCTCTTTTAGCGAGACACAGACTTGGAATAATGTCCTATAGCAGGACACATACTTGGAATAATGTCCTATAGCAGGACACAGCCTTGGAATAATGTCCTATAGCGGGACACAGCCTTGGAGTAAAGTTCTATAGAGAGACGCAGTCTTGGAATAATGTCCTAGAGAGACACAGTCTTGGAGTAAAGTTCTATTGAGAGACACGGTCTTGGAGTACTGTTCTAGAGAAACACAGTCTTGGAGTCATGTTCTATAAAGAGACACAGTCTTGGAGTCATGTTCTATAAAGAGACACAGTCTTGGAGTCATGTTCTATAGAGAGACACAGTCTTGGAGTCATGTTATATAGAGAGACACGGTCTTGGAGTTATGTTCTTTGGAAGAAACGGTTGTGACAAAAGGTCGGTTGTATTGGAAGCATTCAGTTTACCTGTTTACCTGTTTACCTGTTTACCTTGCGATATCATCATACCAGTCTCTCGCCGGGTGTGACTGTGAGTCTCATCAATATATCAAGTGAAGGTATTGATGGTCAGTAAATGGCAACTCATGCTTGTCGTAAGAGGCGACAAACGGGATCGGCTGGTGGATCGATGCTCAGGATGTCAATCACTGAATTGACTGGTCCAGACTCGATTATTTACAGACTGTCGTCATATAGCTGGAATATTGCTGAGTGTTGCGTTAGGCAACGAACAAAAGAACACGATACTACAATATATTCACTGAAGCGCTCGTTAAATCGTCATTGTGAAGCCTGTTTGACCGCTGCATACCAGTGCTCATGAGATTCTTCATAGTGATAATGTAAACATCAACGACATGCGTGGTCTGACTCACTCACTCACTCACTCACTCACTCACTCACTGACTCACCTGTAAACGTATGATAGCAGGCATGCATACACGCATGCTTTTGACGGTATCGACATTGTATTCTGTGTTACAAAGGCGGGTGTTACCCTTTCAGGCAACGACTTTTAAGTCAATACGAATCGAATGTCGTGCTAGGCAATATGACAGCGTCTCACATTCGCGTAATGAAGTTAATATAAAATCAACAATACAGTACTGTTTCCCAAACGCTGCTGGCGTGTATTCCTGGATCAGCTGACATCACAACAAGACTCCGTAACACCTGTGCTGTGGTCTCTGTGCTGCAGCACGTCCACACAGTTCCGTGCCTGACCCGGGAACGAAGTAAGAAGCACGTTACAACTGAGAGCCATTCAATGTACATCAATGGCAGGTATCAGACTCGCAGCTAAAAGGTCGCATCATACACGCTGATAAAGACGTGAAATAAATTGTTTGTTTGTTTTTTAACGCCGCACTCAGCAATATTCCAACTATATGACGGCGGTCTGTAAATAATTGGGATACGATGACATGCACCAACCAAGTCAGCGTGCCTGACCACCCGATCCCGTTAGTCGCCTCTTACTACAAGCCTAGTCGCCGGTTACGGCAAGCATGGTTTGTTGAAGACCTATTCTATCCCGGATCTTCACGGGGAGACAAGCATGGGTTGCTGAAGACCTATTCTATCCCGGATCTTCACGGGGAGACAAGCATCGCTTGCTGAAGACCTATTCTACCCCGGATCTTCACGGGTCTCGTGAAATAAGTGTTGTGTTTAACCGCCGCCTCGTGTGTGTTGAACATTAAAGATGCCTCACTGGTGTCGTGGTGTCACTTACCTGGAGGACTGACTCAGTTAACATCGACCTGGAGGACTGACTCAGTTAACATCGACCTGGAGGACTGACTCAGTTAACGGCAACCTGGAGGACTGACTCAGTTAACACCGATCTAGAGGACGGACTCAGTTAACACCGATCTAGAGGACTGACACAGTTAACACCGACCTGGTGGACTGACTCAGTTAACACCAACATGGAAGACTGACTCAGTTAACACCAACCTGGAGGACTGACTCAGTTAACACCGATCTAGAGGACTGACTCAGTTAACACCGATCTAGATGGACTGACTCAGTTAACACCGACCTAGAGGACGGACTCAGTTAACACCGACCTAGAGGACTGACTCAGTTAACACCGACCAAGAGGACCGAGCCAGTTAACACCGACCTAGAGGATCGACTCCGTTAACACCGACCTAGAGGACCGACTCAGTTAACACCGACCTAGAGGATCGACTCAGTTAACACCGACCTAGAGGATCGACTCGTGTAGGTAGTTCGTGTAGGTGACAACAGTGGTAAGATAGAGTACATGTAGGTGAAGGGTAGACACGTTTTTCAGCACGTTACCCCGAATCACTGTACTGCGCGTACAATGATCTGTTTCTGAGGTGTAGGTGGTCGAGATAACAACAAAATAGACAGATTATTTAAGTTTGCATTACACAGATTAGAGAACAGATTCGGTGGGAAGACGATAAAAGAAGACTGTTCTCAGAATTGTTCGTTTGTTCTATTCCAGTTTTGAGCAGGATAATAAAGTGCTTCCTTGTGTGACCTTCCTGAACTATAACTCTCATAACAAACTCCAAGGAAAATAATTTAACTAAGAGTAAACATATTTAACTACAACCGCGTACGAAAAGTGGACTTTGTGCACACAAAATCCGTTTCGCTTTCTGCAGTTTCAGGAACAAACAGAACAGTACTTTGACAGAACAGAGAGCACCTGCCTGGGGTGTGAAGTATGCAGCTTACAGTCTATGAAGGACCAGTCAGGAAATGGAATATACATAAAAAAACTAAAATCTCCGGATGCATGTGACTTGACTATAGAAATGCTGTTATAAATGCTTCGCGTCGTGAGGTCACACTCACTGTAATGGTATTTGTGTGTAACTCAGCTCGCTGTAAGACTCGACATAATCTCGATGAACACTTGTCTGTTTCCCGGGATGCATAAAAAATGAAATGGAAAAAACTGTGAAGTATTGATTACCAACGGAACACGGTCCTACAGACCACATACTGAAGAGACAATCTACATAGAGAATGTTCAGGAGAGACAACCTATACAGAGAATGTTCAGGAGAGACAACCTATATAGAGAATGTTCAGGAGAGACAACCTATATAGAGAATGTTCAGGAGAGACAACCTACATAGAGAATGTTCAGGAGAGACAACCTATATAGAGAATGTTCAGGAGAGACAACCTACATAGAGAATGTTCAGGAGAGACAACCTATATAGAGAATGTTCAGGAGAGACAACCTATATAGAGAATGTTCAGGAGAGACAACCTACACAGAGAATGTTCAGGAGAGACAACCTACACAGAGAATGTTCAGGAGAGACAACCTACATAGAGAATGTTCAGGAGAGACAACCTACACAGAGAATGTTCAGGAGAGACAACCTACATAGAGAATGTTCAGGAGAGACAACCTACATAGAGAATGTTCAGGAGAGACAACCTACATAGAGAATGTTCAGGAGAGACGACCTATATAGAGAATGTTCAGGAGAGACAACCTACATAGAGAATGTTCAGGAGAGACAACCTATATAGAGAATGTTCAGGAGAGACAACCTATATAGAGAATGTTCAGGAGAGACAACCTACATAGAGAATGTTCAGGAGAGACAACCTATATAGAGAATGTTCAGGAGAGAC
This sequence comes from Haliotis rufescens, assembly GCF_023055435.1. Classification (NCBI taxonomy): domain Eukaryota; kingdom Metazoa; phylum Mollusca; class Gastropoda; order Lepetellida; family Haliotidae; genus Haliotis; species Haliotis rufescens. The sequence continues at coordinate 326,485 of NW_025964001.1, read as the reverse complement.
GACCTATATAGAGAATGTTCAGGAGAGACAATCTACATAGAGAATGTCCAGGAGAGACAACCTATACAGAGAATGTTCAGGAGAGACAACCTATACAGAGTATGTTCAGGAGAGACAACCTACACAGAGAATGTTCAGGAGAGACAACCTACACAGAGAATGTTCAGGAGAGACAACCTACAAAGAGAATGTTCAGGAGAGACAACCTATACAGAGAATGTTCAGGAGAGACGACCTATATAGAGAATGTTCAGGAGAGACAACCTATATAGAGAATGTTCAGGAGAGACAACCTACATAGAGAATGTTCAGGAGAGACAACCTACATAGAGAATGTTCAGGAGAGACAACCTACATAGAGAATGTTCAGGAGAGACGACCTATATAGAGAATGTTCAGGAGAGACAACCTACATAGAGAATGTTCAGGAGAGACAACCTATATAGAGAATGTTCAGGAGAGACAACCTATACAGAGAATGTTCAGGAGAGACAACCTACACAGAGAATGTTCAGGAGAGACAACCTACATAGAGAATGTTCAGGAGAGACAACCTACATAGAGAATGTCCAGGAGAGACGACCTATATAAAGAATGTTCAGGAGAGACAACCTACATAGAGAATGTTCAGGAGAGACAACCTAAACAGATAATGTTCAGGAGAGACGACCTATATAGAGAATGTTCAGGAGAGACAACCTACACAGAGAATGTTCAGGAGAGACAACCTACATAGAGAATGTTCAGGAGAGACAACCTATATAGAGAATGTTCAGGAGAGACAACCTATATAGAGAATGTTCAGGAGAGACAACCTATACAGAGAATGTTCAGGAGAGACAACCTACACAGAGAATGTTCAGGAGAGACAACCTACATAGAGAATGTTCAGGAGAGACAACCTACATAGAGAATGTCCAGGAGAGACGACCTATATAGAGAATGTTCAGGAGAGACAACCTACATAGAGAATGTTCAGGAGAGACAACCTACACAGAGAATGTTCAGGAGAGACGACCTATATAGAGAATGTTCAGGAGAGACAACCTACATAGAGAATGTTCAGGAGAGACAACCTACATAGAGAATGTTCAGGAGAGACAACCTATATAGAGAATGTTCAGGAGAGACAACCTATACAGAGAATGTTCAGGAGAGACAACCTACACAGAGAATGTTCAGGAGAGACAACCTACATAGAGAATGTTCAGGAGAGACAACCTACATAGAGAATGTTCAGGAGAGACAACCTACACAGAGAATGTTCAGGCGAGACAATCTATATAGAGAATGTTCAGGAGAGACAACCTATATAGAGAATGTTCAGGAGAGACAACCTACATAGAGAATGTTCAGGAGAGACAACCTACACAGAGAATGTTCAGGCGAGACAACCTTTATAGAGAATGTTCAGGAGAGACAACCTATATAGAGAATGTTCAGGAGAGACAACCTACACAGAGAATGTTCAGGAGAGACAACCTACACAGAGAATGTTCAGGAGAGACATCCTACATAGAGAATGTTCAGGAGAGACAACCTACACAGAGAATGTTCAGGAGAGACAACCTACACAGAGAATGTTCAGGAGAGACAACCTATACAGAGAATGTTCAGGAGAGACAACCTATACAGAGTATGTTCAGGAGAGACAACCTACACAGAGAATGTTCAGGAGAGACAACCTACACAGAGAATGTTCAGGAGAGACAACCTACACAGAGAATGTTCAGGAGAGACAACCTATACAGAGAATGTTCAGGAGAGACAACCTACTCAGAGAATGTTCAGGAGAGACAACCTACACAGAAAATGTTCAGGAGAGACAACCTATATAGAGAATGTTCAGGAGAGACAACCTACACAGAGAATGTTCAGGAGAGACAACCTATATAGAGAATGTTCAGGAGAGACAGTCTACATAGAGAATGTTCAGGAGAGACAACCTACACAGAGAATGTTCAGGAGAGACGACCTATATAGAGAATGTTCAGGAGAGACAACCTACACAGAGAATGTTCAGGAGAGACAACCTATATAGAGAATGTTCAGGAGCGGCAACCTACACAGAGAATGTTCAGGAGAGACAACCTACATAGAGAATGTTGACGTGATACTGTCACCTTGTCAACTCACTGGTATACCATTAAACATAACGTGATACTATCACCTTGTTAACTCACTGGTATACCATTAAACATGACGTGATACCGTCACCTTGTCATCTCTCTGGTATACCATTAAACATGACGTGATACCGTCACCTTGTCAACTCTCTGGTATACCATTAAACATGACGTGATACTGTCACCTTGTCATCTCTCTGGTATACCATTAAACATGACGTGATACCTTCACCTTGTCAACTCTCTGGTATACCATTAAACATAACGTGATACTATCACCTTGTTAACTCTCTGGTATACGATTAAACATGACGTGATACCGTCACCTTGTCATCTCTCTGGTATACCATTAAACATGACGTGATACCGTCACCTTGTCAACTCCCTGGTATACCATTAAACATGACGTGATACTGTCACCTTGTCATCTCTCTGGTATACCATTAAACATGACGTGATACTGTCACCTTGTCAACTCTCTGGTATACCATTAACATGACGTGATACTGTCACCTTGTCAACTCTCTGGTATACCATTAAACATGACGTGATACCGTCACCTTGTCAACTCTCTGGTATACCAATAACCATGACATGATACTGTCACCTTGTCATCTCTCTGGTATACCAATAAACATGACGTGATACTGTCACCTTGTCATCTCTCTGGTATACCATTAAACATGACGTGATACCGTCACCTTGTCAATTCTCTGGTATACCAATAACCATGACGTGATACTGTCACCTTGTCATCTCTCTGGTATACCATTAAACATGACGTGATACTGTCACCTTGTCATCTCTCTGGTATACCATTAAACATGACGTAATACTGTCACCTTGTCATCTCTCTGGTATACCATTAAACATGACGTGATACTGTCACCTTATCATCTCTCTGGTATACCATTAAACATGACGTGATACTGTCACCTTGTCATCTCTCTGGTATACCATTAAACATGACGTGATACTGTCACCTTGTCAACTCTCTGGTATACCTTTAAACATGACTATTACCGTTGCCTTGTCAACTCTCTGGTATACCATTAAACATGACGTGATACCTTCACCTTGTCAACTCTCTGGTATACCATTAAACATGACGTGATACTGTCACCTTGTCATCTCTCTGGTATACCATTAAACATGACGTGATACTGTCACCTTGTCAACTCCCTGGTATACCATTAAACATGACGTGATACCTTCACCTTGTCAACTCTCTGGTATACCAATAAACATGACGTGATACCGTCACCTTGTCAACTCTCTGGTATACCATTAAACATGAAGTGATACTGTCACCTTGTCAACTCTCTGGTATACCATTAAACATGACGTGATACCGTCACCTTGTCAACTCTCTGGTATACCATTAAACATGACGTGATACCGTCGCCTTGTCAACTCTCTGGTATACCATTAAACATGACGTGATACCGTCACCTTGTCAACTCACTGGTATACCATTAAACATGACGTGATACTGTCACCTTGTCATCTCTCTGGTATACCATTAAACAAGACGTGATACTGTCACCTTGTCATCTCTCTGGTATACCATTAAACAAGACGTGATACTGTCACCTTGTCAACTCTCTGGTATACCATTAAACATGACGTGATACCGTCACCTTGTCAACTCTCTGGGATACCAATAACCATAACGTGATACTGTCACCTTGTCATCTCTCTGGTATACCATTAAACATGACGTGATACTGTCACCTTGTCAACTCTCTGGTATACCATTAAACATGACGTGATACCGTCACCTTGCCAACTCACTGGTATACCAATAACCATGACGTGATACCTTCACCTTGTCAACTCTCTGGTTTACAAATTAAACATTACGTGATACTGTCACCTTGTCAACTCTCTGGTATACCATTAAACATGACGTGATACCTTCACCTTGTCAACTCTCTGGTATACCATTAAACATGACGTGATACCGTCACCTTGTCAACTCTCTGGTATACCATTAAACATGACGTGATACCTTCACCTTGTCAACTCTCTGGTATACCATTTAACATGACGTGATACCGTCACCTTGTCAACTCTCTGGTATACCATTAAACATGACGTGATACTGTTGCCTTGTCAAGCTGAAACTGTGTCATGGGACTTGACTGGCAATGTGGTGCTTTAACAGGAGACAGAAAGCGATTGATTAAAGCCTCACTGCTACCTCCTAAGGAACCCTCAAATCTTTCAACGTTCTTGAGCTGAAAAGGGGACAACCCCTAGAGTTGAGAAGTTGAGAAGGGGTCAGTACGGAATGGAGGTAAGTGTTTAATTAACTATAAGCTAATGGGTCTGTACGAGAGCAAACTACGACGGCGACAACCGGGGAGGCAGGCGACGTCAATGTAATATTCACCCAAACAATGTAAACAGTGTGAGCGCCTATTTTGTCAGGTTTTTCTACGACAGGATGTCTTTTCTGGGAGATATAATCGTTCTCAATAAAACGGCTCACTTTGTATAGTTCTCAAATTTAATGGCGGCGAAAAAACGTTCCTTTTTAGGTGTTTATACAAATAGACGATTAAAACCTCGTCTCATACAGCGCTTATCAAATCAGATATTGCATACGGCCCTGACATAAAGCGTCATGCAAATAAACTGATGGCTATGCCTTTGCCTATAGCATACATTTACAAAGCCTTTTACCCAAGTTTTATGTAGTTTTATGTGGTTGAAATATATGGGTCATATTCCTTGGTATGAGCACTCGCGACAGCTCTCAATTGTTATTGAAATATGAGACAAGTACCAGGCAGCTCCAGTAATGTATTGGCAATGAGTGAGTGAGTGCGTCAATGTCGGTTGGTTAGACCAAGAAGCAGAGGTGCTGACCGACCAAGGATCATAATCGTTGCTCACAATATCGATCACTTGATTGTCTGGTCCAGACTCGATTATTTACAGCCCGCCGTCATATAGCTGGAATATTGCTGAGTGCGGCGTAAAACAAAGCAGTGTTGTATGACGACACTGTCACAAATGTCAGGTTGAAAAAAACTTTAAGACATTTTTAAATTACAAAAAAACATGATTAATTATAGATTTGTTTGTATAGAAATGCCAATGTCGTTCTGTACATCGATGTGGGAACCACGTCGGAGTCCCCGCTATAAGGACACCGAGGAGATGAGAAAGTGGTGGTATCTGCGATCAGCATCAGTGGGTAAAGTATACAAGATGGCGTGGGAAAGACGAGCGCTTTCATTGAACATGATGACCCGATGTCTGAACGTTTTATGAATAAATTTCTCTTTTATTACAATAAATAAACGCATTACATCCCCCGTGGCAGGTTTATTGTCGGATGCAAATCAACTCGACAAATCCCAGGTTTATCGCAAAGGAATCGTCTGACCGGTGTAAACTCATTTAATCCTCCCTAACATACGATCCTTGTTTTTATGTTAACCCTTTAAATACGCTTTTGTGAGTGAATGACGTCTCGTCCGGACGTATTGACGGTGTGCTTCTGGACAAGAACGGGGAACTCCATCACTGTGGCTTATCAGAATCAGTCTGGCTCAAGCCAGAACACGGATGATTTATAATGTATTTTTCATTGTAGTGAAAACGTATGACGACAGTTCATATAGTATATGCAGCCAAACCCCGTTAATATGAACACTACTGTTTCTCTCGAAATCTCGTCTGAATGAGAAGCTAATCATATGTGAATATACAGAAAAAAACTGGTTATACTGTTGGTATGCGTCGCAAGCTTTGAGCTTTTAGCTTACTAGTTTAGGTACACAGGAGCCGAGTCTAAATCTCACCGGACTGTCTTCCGAGATCAATTATAACAAGACGAGGCTTGCTGAGGGTGAATTTACTGTTTTAAACGAGTCTTGATATATATGAGCTTGGAAGACGCGTGGTGAGATTCTATTTATCATCCACAATAACTGAAGCTGCCGCATCAGGGGGTCAGAGATTAGTGTTAGCATTTGATTGTGAAGTCATGGTAACCCACGACGTCACAATGGTTTGCAAAATATAGTGATGCAATTTCACTGTAGATATATCGCCAAGGAGATATCGTTTGATCTCACCCAAGCGATATCTCCCGTGGAAGTGTGGAAGCGGCTTGGTGACATATGTAAATAAATGGAGATAGCGACACGAGATTCTGTCAGATACCATTTATCTTACGAGTTGTACGACACATGGTATATGTCGGTCACGACTGCAGCAATATGTTTCTTAAACACCCTAAAATCGCACCATTTTAGCATTGTATCGATTCTTATTTTGTCTATTCTTATGATCGCCGTGGCGCATTAATACATAACACAACCCTCATGAGTAACGTCATTCGGCTTACCGCTTACTTCTCATAATTAGTGCGACCTTCAACAAACAATAGTTTCAGCTATATCTGTGGATTATCTAGATGATGATGCTAATGCAAACTACATAAGATAAACAAATACCTGTATCAAACATTCTTTAACCATAGCGTTTCGACACAGACCGAGTGGTATTCGACTGCAGCACGAGTAACATATCAGTGAATAACCATCAGGAAAGTAGTCCGTCATAATCTGACCTCCGGTCATCACTTGAAGTTGCCAATCACGGCGCTGGAATTCGGTCTCACACATATGTTTGATACCAGTCTCAGCCAGGTTATTCTCCCCCACAGATGTGTAAGAAATATACATTCTCGACACTAAGCGTCCAGAAGTGGGGATTTCCAAATGGAGTTTCACAGAGAATCTCACCCTCGTGTCTTTTGATATCAAATATATCAACGAGTGTTGATATATTTGATATCAAAAGACACGAGGGTGAGATTTTATTTATCATCCAACATCATTCTTCCAACTTTTTCAGTTTGTAGACAGTAATTAGCAGTGTCTTAAGCGTAAAAAGTACTGCTTACAGCTTCAGTAGCAGAGCTATTAGAGATGTCACATGATTGTGACGTCATGGTAACCAATGATGTCACAATGATCTCACCCAAGCGATATCTCCTGTGGGAGCCAGTTTTGGATGATAAACTATAATATACGACCTTACAGGCACCATTGACTAAAACTTTTACCGTCGCAGTACGTTGAGATTACAGCACGATGCAAAACAGTAGTAGATACATTGAGTGCAGCTGATTACCGTGGCCACGTTACGTTATCAAGATGCGAGGAAGCATTGTCGTAAAAGGCGACTAACGGGATCAGGTGGTCTGATTCGCTGAAATGGTTGCTGCAGCCTCGTAAATTGTGTACATCGATGTCCACGATGTCAATCACTGGATTGTCAGGTCCAGACTCGATTATTTACAGACCGCTGTCATATAGCTGGAATATTGCTGAGTGCGGTGTTAAACAACTACAACTACCATGACAATCGCCAGTCGAAGGTACCGGTGGCACTGAGATGGGTTTAAGACTGCTTGGCGTCCCTTAAATCACTGCGTGTAAGCTCAGTGTGGAAGGAACGCTTAAGTGATGGAGACATTACCAGTTTACAACTTTGGTGAAACATGGCAGCAGAAGAATGGTGCCGGCAAACTAAGAAACATCATCAGATCGAATCCGGGATTCGAACCCATGATCATGGGGTCCGGACGCCCCTAAAGGGAGTCAGTTTGGCACAGCGAATTGTGGCACCTTGGGCGATTAGGCCACGTGGGACCCCGTCCAGATAGTTCGCAACAGCTGAGTTCAAGCAAACCACAAAGAAATCGAATGTCACTTGCTGCCTTGTCTGTATGGAATATAGGTATTTTAGTTAAAACATTTTATCATCCCAATCTGACTTCGACGGGAGATATCGCTTGGGCGAGGTCAAGCTTGGGTGAGATATCTTTGCTTGACCATTGTGACGTCATCGGTTGCCATGACGTCACAATAAAATGACATGACTAATCTCTACCCCCCATGAACTTGTAGCTTGACTATTCACTCAAGACAAACAGAAAAGGTTTGAAGAATGATTTCGGATGATAAATAGAGTATCGCCCTCTAGTATTCAAAGTACAAATATACGAAGATTCGGTGATAAAAGTGAAAACATCCTCAGCAAGCATCGGGTATTTGTAACCTTTATCAATTCGTCTTGATATACTTGATCTCGGAAGCCATTCAGTGAGGTTTTCTATTTGTCTCTTTTTCAGGAACATTTTTCCCACGGGCGAGCTGGTATCTACATGTGGTGGGCACGAGATACACCAGCACGCTGCAACCCGTGCTGGGGAAGATAGACACTAAGTCAACACACAAGGGGGAGATTATGCAAGATGCCTGGCACTTGTTGGGGTGTCAGAATAAGACACCAATGTCTCGCCCCCGCAATAACCTTCTGACCTCTGGCCACAGACCCTCCTGATTCGAACCAGTCGATGTTTCCTGATTGAGAATGATCCGTTAAGATAGTAGTCAGCTGTGAAAAATGAAATGGATTATTCTATTTTGTTGACGCACGTGGGTTTGCATATATCGATGTGTCTAGAATTACGGGGGCGGTGGGGTAGCCTAGTGGTTATAGCGTTCGTTTATCACGCCGAAGACCTGGGTTCGATTCCCCACATGAGTACAATATGTGAAGCCCATTTCTGGTGGCCCACGCCGTGATATTTCTGGAATATTGCTAAAATCAGCATTAAACCATATTCACTCACTCTCTCTGGAACAAGGCCATGAATGTGTGTTAGCATTACTTACATGCCCGTAACCCTGCGTGTTTAAACAGCACTGACACCTCTGGGTTACAACACAGCAAGCCGTGTGTATAGGTGCTGATTCATCGTTAGCTGTACGCTGATTGGTACATAGAAAAGATCAAACAAATGTCTATTTTCAGTATTCTGTTTTCAGGATACCTAAAGCATAAAAGCTTGACGTCCTTGGTATACCCGTGTGTTAAATCTCTCTCTCTCTCTCTCTCTCTCTCATACACACCGTGTGCTGAATATTCACACACACACACACACACACACACACACACACACACACACACACACACACACACACACACACACACACACACACACACACACGTGTACTGTAGTACTGGCTATCATACACACACGTGTACTGTAGTACTGGCTAACATACACACACGTGTACTGTAGTACTGGCTATCATACACACGTGTACTGTAGTACTGGCTATCATACACTAGCCCGTACTGTAGTACTGGCTATCATTCACACACGTTTACTGTAGTACTGGCTATCATTCACACACTCGTACTGTAGTACTGGCTATCATACACACACGTGTACTGTAGTACTGGCTATCATTCACACACGTGTACTGTAGTACTGGCTATCATACACACACGTGTACTGTAGTACTGGCTATCATACACACACGTGAACTGTAGTACTGGCTATCATACACACATGTACTGGCTATCATACACACACTCGTACTGTAGTACTGGCTATCATACACACACGTGTACTGTAGTACTGGCTATCATACACACACGTGTACTGTAGTACTGGCTATCATACACACACGTGTACTGTAGTACTGGCTATCATACACACACGTGTACTGTAGTACTGGCTATCATACACTAGCCCGTACTGTAGTACTGGCTATCATACACACACTCGTACTGTAGTACTGGCTATCATTCACACACGTGTACTGTAGTACTGGCTATCATTCACACACGTGAACTGTAGTACTGGCTGTCATACACACACGTGTACTGTAGTACTGGCTATCATACACACACGTGTACTGTAGTACTGGCTATCATTCACACACGTGTACTGTAGTACTGGCTATCATACACACACGTGTACTGTAGTACTGGCTATCATACACACACGTGTACTGTAGTACTGGCTATCATACACACACGTGAACTGTAGTACTGGCTATCATACACACACGTGAACTGTAGTACTGGCTATCATACACACACGTGTACTGTAGTACTGGCTATCATTCACACACGTGTACTGTAGTACTGGCTATCATACACACACGTGTACTGTAGTACTGGCTATCATACACACACGTGAACTGTAGTACTGGCTATCATACACACACGTGTACTGTAGTACTGGCTATCATACACACACGTGTACTGTAGTACTGGCTATCATACACACACGTGTACTGTAGTACTGGCTATCATTAACACACGTGTACTGTAGTACTGGCTATCATACACACACGTGTACTGTAGTACTGGCTATCATACACACACGTGTACTGTAGTACTGGCTATCATACACACACGTGAACTGTAGTACTGGCTATCATACACACACGTACTGGCTATCATACACTAGCCCGTACTGTAGTACTGGCTATCATACACACACTCGTACTGTAGTACTGGCTATCATACACACACTCGTACTGTAGTACTGGCTATCATACACACACGTATACTGTAGTACTGGCTATCATACACACACTCGTACTGTAGTACTGGCTATCATACACACACGTGTACTGTAGTACTGGCTATCATACACTAGCCCGTACTGTAGTACTGGCTATCGTACACACACTCGTACTGTAGTACTGGCTATCATACACACACGTATACTGTAGTACTGGCTATCATACACACACGTGTACTGTAGTACTGGCTATCATACACACACGTATACTGTAGTACTGGCTATCATACACACACGTGTACTGTAGTACTGGCTATCATACACACACGTATACTGTAGTACTGGCTATCATACACACACGTGTACTGTAGTACTGGCTATCATACACACACGTATACTGTAGTACTGGCTATCATACACACACGTGTACTGTAGTACTGGCTATCATACACAGGTGTACTGAAGGTCATTGTATCATTGATGACTTCATACCCGTGAAGATCCGGGGTAGAAGAGGTCTTCAGCAACCCATGCTTGCCGTAAAAGGCGACGGTGCTTGTCGGGAATGGCGACTAACGGGATTTGGTTGATGCATGTCGTCGTATCCCAATTGCGTGGATCGATGCTCATGGTGTCAATCACTGGATTGTCTGGTCCATTATTTACAGACCGCCGTCATATCGCTGGAATATTGCTGAGTGTGGCGTTAAACAACAAACAAACAAACAAACAAACAAACAAACAATACAATTCTTACGAATACCCGGAATATGCCATAGACACCATGACATAGACCCCACGACATATTTTATTGGCATAAGTTATTAACTTTTGTTTCACACCATTATTTTGAGGCTCTTTGTACATGATATTTTATGTTACAGCAGTCTCTAAATCGACCCCCCGAGTCTTCTGACATTCTGTCATCTGGATGCTGGCAATATTTTACATATTACATACGTTGTTTAATACCTGTACATGTGGCACAGCAGAGAACACAGTACATCCTGCACTACCTATAGGCTACGCATGCAAACATATGTCACAAGCAGTGTGTTAACAGCAGGAGCTAAAACAGCTGCACTGCACACTTCCACGGACTGCCGTGACACCTGATAGAATATATACACGTCGGCCGTTACTGCCAGTGTCGTAGACTGCCGTGACACCTGATAGAATATAAACACGTCGGCCGTTACTGCCAGTGTCGTAGACTGCCGTGACACCTGATAGAATATAAACACGTCGGCCGTTACTGCCAGTGTCGTAGACTGACATGACACCTGATAGAATATAAACACGTCGGCCGTTACTGCCAGTGTCGTAGACTGACGTGACACCTGATAGAATATAAACACGTCGGCCGTTACTGCCAGTGTCGTAGACTGACGTGACACCTGATAGAATATAAACACGTCGGCCGTTACTGCCAGTGTCGTAGACTGACGTGACACCTGATAGAATATAAACACGTCGGCCGTTACTGCCAGTGTCGTAGACTGACGTGACACCTGATAGAATATAAACACGTCGGCCGTTACTGCCAGTGTCGTAGACTGACGTGACACCTGATAGAATATAAACACGTCGGCCGTTACTGCCAGTGTCGTAGGCTGACATGACACCTGATAGAATATAAACACGTCGGCCGTTACTGCCAGTGTCGTAGACTGCCGTGACACCTGATAGAATATAAACACGTCGGCCGTTACTGCCAGTGTCGTAGACTGACGTGACACCTGATAGAATATAAACACGTCGGCCGTTACTGCCAGTGTCGTAGACTGACATGACACCTGATAGAATATAAACACGTCGGCCGTTACTGCCAGTGTCGTAGACTGACGTGACACCTGATAGAATATAAACACGTCGGCCGTTACTGCCAGTGTCGTAGACTGACGTGACACCTGATAGAATATAAACACGTCGGCCGTTACTGCCAGTGTCGTAGACTGCCGTGACACCTGATAGAATATAAACACGTCGGCCGTTACTGCCAGTGTCGTAGACTGACATGACACCTGATAGAATATAAACACGTCGGCCGTTACTGCCAGTGTCGTAGACTGACGTGACACCTGATAGAATATAAACACGTCGGCCGTTACTGCCAGTGCCGTAGACTGACGTGACACCTGATAGAATATAAACACGTCGGCCGTTACTGCCAGTGTCGTAGACTGACGTGACACCTGATAGAATATAAACACGTCGGCCGTTACTGCCAGTGTCGTAGACTGACGTGACACCTGATAGAATATAAACACGTCGGCCGTTACTGCCAGTGTCGTAGACTGACGTGACACCTGATAGAATATAAACACGTCGGCCGTTACTGCCAGTGTCGTAGACTGACGTGACACCTGATAGAATATAAACACGTCGGCCGTTACTGCCAGTGTCGTAGACTGCCGTGACACCTGATAGAATATAAACACGTCGGCCGTTACTGCCAGTGTCGTAGACTGCCGTGACACCTGATAGAATATAAACACGTCGGCCGTTACTGCCAGTGTCGTAGACTGACACTGAGTCCCGGAATAAGTTATCTTATTTAAAAATCTATATCTACAAAATAAATAAAATCCATATGGAGCCCAGAGCAATCTTTAATTTCAGGACTTCATTCTAGACCTGAGTTGGACTCCTTTTTCTGTTTATTCTCTGGGGTCTAGGAGACATATTACCAGTATCACAGCAGAAGCCATGAGTGAGTGAGTGAGTTGCGTCATCGCTCCTTACTGTAGTAGAAAGGAAATCAAATTCTTTGAAACCTTGAGTGTGGAAGTAGTCAAATGAGATTGGTAACACAGCTATAATAATTCCCCACTAGATTGTTCATTAACATAAGTAGAGTTGTTTGTATTCGTATTGAATAATGTAGGAGTAGCATTGTAGACATTGTTTTCTGAATGTAATTAATTGGTATAAAACTAATAATAATTTCCTTACAAACGTGAGCAGGTCAAGGAATCGTTCTTAGTCCCACACTATTCTACAAGACAGATGACATTTCTGTGATGACACTAAGTGACCCTAACAGCCAACAGCGCGTACAATGGTGAGGATGAGGGGCGGGTACAGGTCGTGCATGATAAACAATTCCTATGATTCAAAAAATATTTTGTGATTTTATAAAATACAGGATGTTTATTACACTTGTCTGATCACTGATTAGCTTTAGTCTCATAGATGATGGCTCTTCATTTGAACATTCCGATTGTACCTTCTGCAGTGACCGGCTTTAACAGAGTGAGTGAGTATGGCTTTAAGCCGCTTTTAGCAATATCCCAACAATATCAGGACAGGGGACACCACAAATGGGCTTCACACAGTGTACCCATGTGTGGAATCTTCCCAGGGCCTTCAGAGCAACGAGCGAACGCTTTAACCACTAGGCTACCACACCGCCCCGTTTCTGGTTAAAGTCATAAAGGCTCGACATGACTGAAAAATAAGAAAGCACGATGTGGTTCTGAGATCTGTTTCATCAACAAGTATGAATGTTTTATGTATGGGAGACATTTAACAAAGGCGTTTATTTGGAACAGTCTGCGGCAGGGTTTACATAGTTGTGGAACCTGGCGTTATATATGTAGATTCGCTGTCTGGGAGCTTACAAGTTTTTGTCGTAACACGGCGATAGTCTGTGTCTGATATACACTGTCATGAAAAGATGGGGGATTCCAAGTATGCTTAAAGTGAACAACCCTGGCTGTGGAGATCTTGACCCCCCAGACCGAGAGATGGTGAGGGCGTCAATTGGCCATCGGAGGAAGCAGCTCTGATCATTTTTGATTGATAGACTCACTAATGTCTCACCGGAAAGTGGAGCAAGGGTGGCCCAGTCGTCTGTGCAGAGCTGCGTCCCTTGGGCACGCCAGACACCATGACAGTGGGTTCGAATCCCGGTTCACCCCGATGATGTTTCTAGGTTAGTCAGTACCATACCCGTGCTCGTGGGTTTCACCAAAGTGGTAAACGTCTGAGACCTGCATCACGTCAGGCTTCCCTCCCACATTAGGCTGATACGCCGTGATATACGAGGAACAGGAATACTGTTTAAAACGGCGTTAAACCCAACTCCCTCACTCGCCGGACAGATGAGGGGGTCAATTGGCCAGCGGAGGATGCAGTTCTGACCGGTCTAGACAGACTCACTAATGTCTCGCCGGAGAGAAACCAATAAGGATTTAATTTGTTTTTATAAATATTACTGAGGCGTCTGGACCAATTTACACGAGCAAATCCCAAGTCCTGTGTAAAACTGGCCACTTTTGATGAGGCAGGGCTGGGAGGTGCTTTTTGCGTTCTGCAATGTGTCTGGGACCAGACCCAAGGCACTCGTCCAACTGGGGTGTCATCAATTTGCCAATGTAGCCACCGTCCTGATTTTATCTCAAGGTAGTTATTAACACTTTGCATACCAGACATTGCGCCCAGAGCACAGGGGCGCGCCATGGCCGTATACGACGATGCCAACATGGCCGCAAATATTGGCTCTGGCAATGACATAATCAGGTAGCTGATTGGTTGGCGTATCTACTCATGCTCAACCAGGTTTATCGGTAATCCGAGGTGAAAGAGACGTACATGTACGGTCGGGGAATTGTTTGTCAAGCTAAACAATGTAAAATACTTTACGTTTCTAGTAAAAATATCAAACTTTAAAAACAGAAAATGCAACACATGACATAAGAGCAGGTGATGTTAAATAAAAGAGACAAATGAATTATATGCTGATTTCATACTGATGTTAAAACTGTAAGTTTAGATAACACGTTTAGACGGGGGAGGACAGGGAGAGTGAGGACAAAGAGGGATAGGGGCAGACAGGGAGACTGCACGAATCTCTCTCTCTCTCTCTCTCTCACACACATACTCCTTCTCCGCTCCTCTCTCCTCCCCCTCCCCTTCCCCACTACTCTCTACATCTCACTTTTTCTCCTACTCTTTCTCCCCTCAACACCCCCCCCCCCCCCCCCCACCACACACACTCACAACCCCCTCCTCTCTCTCACTGTGTATTGTTATGGCGGAGTAAATCTCTCTTCGCGTGTGCGGACCAGTGACCGGAAGTGCCCGAGTTGGGGCTTAATTGTAGGAGGTCAGTTCAAGCTCCTGTCCTGCGATCTTCATCTGTCAAACTGGAGAGATCAGGCCTCAATCAAACTACAAATTTCCTTACCCTAATTCCTCCAACTACCGCTCCGCGCCGGTCACTCAGTCGACAAAGCAGGCTACTGACCATGGTCATAGTTACTATTGGTCAAAATGGATGCCATTGATTTCCTTTTCCGGTTGTCCGAGATGCCTGATGGACAATCACGTGTCTTATTTCCGGTTCGGAAGAACATAGCATATTGATTCTTAAACTCAAGCTGGTAGGTCTCTTCAGTCACATTACAAACTTGGAAGTGCATTTTATGGCCGGAGGTGGTTTTAAGCCTTGAAATGAAGACGTACATCACAAGTTGATTCCTGGTTACAAAACCCCGAAGCCCCCCAGAATGAGGCTTCTCGCACTGACCGATGGTCACCCTTATACTGGTCAGTTGATATAGAAAATCAATCGGTAAAACTACTTTTCGGATTAACGACCCAATTTACTCAGTTTCTGGAGATGTAAACTACAGCTAAAGAACGCTTCCTCTCCCTTACGGGAGATCGTTGGAATACAGTTGTATATGCTGGATTGGATAAGTATCTATTACTTCAGTTTAAAGTACTAATTTACAGGATTAGCCTTCTGTTTTATCCTTCAAATTGAGTTGAAAGATGAGATGGCAAAAACAAATATTTTGCCTTTTCGCCCAATATCAGATGACCGATACTGGTTATTCTCTGGTGCTGACGTTTGATATTAATTCAATGGAAACAAAGAATTAAATTCAGTAAGATTATTACAATCTTAATATTATTGGCGTTACAGAGAATGGTGGACCATGACAATGACCACAAACAGGACACAAAAGAAAAAGAAACTTGTTCCACTGAGTTGCTGCAAATGTAACGAGTGATTAGGTACACAACAACGACACCAACAACGACACCAACAACGACGACATTGAATATTGTTTCTCTGAGCGCAGGCCTGTGCCCCCATCCAATTTAAGAGAATTATCAATGAAAATCATACATCATACACCAAATGCTTGATACTAGTAATCAGCATAATTTCTTCGTGTCCATAAGTTATATCAATACATCAATTAAAAATACAGTGATGAAATAATTTTGAATTTATGAAATGAGTATGTCATTGAATTATTCATGTTATTAATTCTCCATACAAGATGACCCGTTCCATCGGCGACGTGAGCTACAAGATTATACACAGGACTATCGTATAATGTAAGAAAATGCGATAATTCTGTTCATACAAGATGAAATACTGTTCAGTAGCTAAGAAAGTTAAATCATTATCCTAAATACTTCCCAGATTCTTATTTACTGCGGCACAAAGTCACAAGTACTGCTCTTATCTTTGTCTGCCGAGACGCCACCGCGATATTTGCTTCACAGCTCGCTATTCTATAAATCAAATAACGCATAAAGATTTTCTTTCAGTTGATTTCGGGCAGGGCGATATTGAACCGCATCGCATGAAGTAGGTGTAGGCAATAAATGATTTATCAACCCAGATTCTACCGATGTTGTTTTATCTTCTAGCTAGAAACATCCTTAATAATTTAAAATAGATATAGTCATTCGAATTCGTATCAGTAACACATGTGACGCACGGATTGCCCAGTCGTCTAAGGCGCCGCAATTCTGTGTACAGAGTTGCGTCCCTTGGGCAGCCCAAAATTATGATCGCGGGTTCGAAGTGTCGCACCGAGTATGTTTCTACGTTTGTCAACACAGTGGTAAACATATGAGACCTGCATCATTTCGGACTCACCTGACATGGCTTACATGCCGTGATATAATTGTGAATATTGTACTAAACCGGGGGGGGGGGGGGGGGGGGGGGGAGAAGGAGGAGGAGGAGAGACTGCGGGGGATACCACTCGTATAGACAAGGGTCCAATAAGAACACACGACCGGTCATACAGGCTTGTTACGGTCAATATGTAATAAGTACAAGTGTTAAAGTATCGTCGTTTGCTCTGTCAGAATGGTGAATGGACCGAACGACTCGTCATTGCTGGTAGACACATTAGGGCCATAATGGCTTTCTCTGGGTATATATCGCTGCATTGTTGGGGTTCGTGATCAACTTTATGTGACCTCTCAAACCATTCCAACTAAATTGTGCGGTCTAGCCAAGACCTGATCACGCATTGATTCGGCCGAAGGCTGTTTGCTCACCATTCTTATATACACCTCTAAGGTAGCAGTTGGCAAGCACGGTCGCTGTGCATGACGGGATATTCGATTATCTGTCAGATTTGAGGCGTGCATCCGCCTCCCACCTACATCACGTGACCCTGATGTGTCAACATGGCCGCCGTTTGCAGACAGACACATCGCCATGTCAAGGCAAGGGCTATTCAATAAACAAAAGAATGACAGTGGTGAGATTGATTTAATGCTCTTTTCAACAACTCACACCTTTACAATCGCATATTTACACTGTTTTATGCAGCTGGGAACTTTGAAGAGGACAATGTTTATTTGTGCGCGTGCGTCCGTGTGCGTGTGTGTGTGTGTGTGTGTGTGTGTGTGCGCGCGCTTACCAGGTGCTGGTTAAATATGTGATTCGATATGGTGCACATTTATAAAAAAATATCATGAATCATATAAAAGGTCGTTCATTAAAGAAATTCAGTTCGATTACAGAATACCTTTGTAACTGAGACATGTTAGAGTTCCAATTAAAGCTGAAAGAATATAGATATATTTATTTAATATTCATTAAACACACATGCACATAACTTATTTATTAGCCTAGTGTACACAGTCAAAAAGTAAATGGACGAGGCTACAAATCTCCGATTTATGGTTGATTCGCCCATGCCAACCTTAGAACTAGAAAAGATAGCGTTAATAAAATGTTACGCACATATTACTGCACTACATTTCCAGATATACATGAAGAAATAGAACTGACGGTCAACGTGATCTGTTGGTCCTAATTGTAACGTTGAACACTGACCACGTTGTGCGAGCTGGGCGTCGTCCCCGGTGGTGCTCCACGACGTGTAGATCTTAGGGTAGGGTAGGCTTAGTATTAGGGTAGAGGAACTTACTCAACAGCTCCTCTTCTCTCAATCATGGGTAGGAATGCGCCAACGCGAACCTCTCTAACTTGATATGTCGTTTAAGACGATGTAACTTAATGGTTCCATTAAGAACTCACTGTGGAATATATGTATTTTATTAAACCAAAACGAGATTATAAATTCTTATTAAACAAAATTAATCTAGTAAGCTCTATTCCACAACTTATAACCATAACACTACCCTTACCGTAACCCAAACGCTAACCTAGCACTAACGTACCTCGCACTAACACTAACTTACACTAGTAAGCTCTATTCCACAACTTATAACCATAACACTACCCTTACCGTAACCCAAACGCTAACCTGGCACTAACACTAACTTACACTAGTAAGCTCTATTCCACAACTTATAACCATAACACTACCCTTACCGTAACCCAAACGATAACCTGGCACTAACACTAACTTGAGTATTAACACTATAAAATCCCCATTAGAAAATAGAAAAAAATGTAGTATGTAGGTAGAGGATAAGTCGAATGGACCCGAGCGTACAGAGTGGACACGAGCGTAGTGTGCAGGTAGCGGCTATGTCGAAAGGACCCGTGTGTAATATGTAGGCAGCGGATATGTCGAAAGGACCCGAGTGTAATATGTGGGCAGCGGATATGTCGAATGGACCCGAGTGTAATATGTGGGCAGCGGATATGTCGAATGGACCCGAGTGTAATATGTGGGCAGCGGATATATCGAATGGACCCGAGTGTATTATGTGGGCAGCGGATATGTTGAATGGACCCGAGTGTATTATGTGGGCAGTGGATATGTCGAATGGAACCGAGTGCATTATGTGGGCAGCGGATATGTCGAATGGACCCCATTGTATTATGTGGGCAGCGGATATGTCGAATGGACCCCAGTGTATTATGTGGGCAGCGGATATGTCGAATGGACCCCAGTGTATTATGTGGGCAGCGGATATGTCGAATGGACCCCAGTGTATTATGTGTGCAGCGGATATGTCGAATGGACCCCAGTGTATTATGTGGGCAGCGGATATGTTGAATGGACCCGAGTGTATTATGTGGGCAGCGGATATGTCGAATGGAACCGAGTGCATTATGTGGGCAGCGGATATGTCGAATGGACCCCATTGTATTATGTGGGCAGCGGATATGTCGAATGGACCCCAGTGTATTATGTGGGCAGCGGATATGTCGAATGGACCCCAGTGTATTATGTGGGCAGCGGATATGTCGAATGGACCCCATTGTATTATGTGGGCAGCGGATATGTCGAATGGACCCCAGTGTATTATGTAGGCAGCGGATATATCGAATGGACCCAAGTGCAGTAATTAGGCAGTGGATATGTCGAATGGACCCGCTGTATTACGTGTGCAGTGGATATGTCAAATGGACCCGCGTGTAATATGTGTGCAGCGGGTATGTCGAATGGACCCGAGTGTAATATGTAGGCAGCGGGTATGTCGAATGGACCCGCGTGTAATTTGTAGGCAGTGGATATATCGAATGGACCCGAGTGCAGTATGTAGGTAGCAGATATGTCGAATGGACCCGAGTGTATTATGTAGGTAGCAGATATGTCGAATGGACCCGAGTGTATTATGTAGGTAGCAGATATGTCGAATGGACCCGAGTGTATTATGTAGGTAGCAGATATGTCGAATGGACCCGAGTCGTTGAATAAGCCGAAGGGACCGGAGTGATGTGAGTTCTACACAACCGCCTTAAATAAGATACAACCTACTTGTCGTTTAAAAAAGACAGCCGAAGTTCGTTCAATCAAAGTCATAGAGCAGTAACTTAAAGACGTTCGAGAGATTTTTGTAATATTTGAAACCCAGCTTCTTCGCCTCTGTCATATCTAAAAATGTTAAATGAAGGAAGGGATATGCTGTAACACGTAATAAAGTTATGCAAATACATTCTTTATGTATGTCTTAAACTTTATGTTAGTGTTATTGGCAAAAACTGAGACTTTGGATTTTGCATTACATGTTTACCTTACAAGAAAATGTTTATAAAAAAATGAAAAATGAAAACAATTGTCAGTACAAAATTTAAAAAAATATGTTTTTTTTACAAAATAAAAAAAGAAGGAGCGAGCTGCCGTGACCCGGATTCGAACCCGCGTGTAATTTGTAGGCAGTGGATACGTCGAATGGACCCGAGTGCAGTATGTAGGTAGCAGATATGTCGAATGGACCCGAGTGTATTATGTAGGTAGCAGATATGTCGAATGGACCCGAGTCGTTGAATAAGCCGAAGGGACCGGAGTGATGTGAGTTCTACACAACCGCCTTAAATAAGATACAACCTACTTGTCGTTTAAAAAAGACAGCCGAAGTTCGTTCAATCAAAGTCATAGAGCAGTAACTTAAAGACGTTCGAGAGATTTTTGTAATATTTGAAACCCAGCTTCTTCGCCTCTGTCATATCTAAAAATGTTAAATGAAGGAAGGGATATGCTGCAACACGTAATATAGTTATGCAAATACATTCTTTATGTATGTCTTAAACTTAATGTTAGTGTTATTGTCAATACTGAGACTTTGGATTTTGCATTACATGTTTACCTTACAAGAAAATGTTTATAAAAAAAATGAAAAATGAAAACAATTGTCAGTACAAAATTAAAAAATATATGGATTTTTTTACAAAATAAAAAAAGAAGGAGCGGGCTGCCGTGACCCGGATTCGAACCGGGGTTCTTGCGGCCACAACGCAAAGTCCTAACCACTAGACGATCACGGCTACGACCCGCTCATGCCTGCCTGTGGAGATAAGTCGAATGCACGCGAGTGTATTGATTATGTCGGCAGCGGATAAGTCGAATTGACGGGAGTGTATTATGTCGGCAGCGGATAAGTCGAATTGACGGGAGCGGTGGGAATTCTACACAGCCGCCTTAAAAAAGATACAACCGACTTGTCGTTTTAAAAAGACTGCCGAAGTTCGCTCAATCAACGACAATCATCTCTTCAGTAAATTACACCACGGACCTATATAACAAGTCCGTGATTACACTTCGCCATTGACCTAGTCTCATAAAGATAGACGTTTTGATTTTTTTAATTATAGAGGGGAATAAAAAAAGATATTAGTGTTTCAATTTATCAAGAATGTCATAATGTCGTTACACCATGCCCACCAACGCCAGCATTTTATATAAAACACATCCCATTAACGACGCAAACAAACTACGGTGACATCGAGTGTGTTCAAACTTCCTGCTAGGATATAAAAGCCAGCGACAAGTGTGCCATATTCGGTTCCTTATCGACAGCGGAATCCGTGCGCCATATCATGATATGACAAGCTGTATAAACATGTAATATATCACAGTTACATATTTGATATACACGACTGTAGGTTTAGCATGCTATAATTGTTATTGTTTCAAGGTTGTCATCAACATTATAAGCTGACGTCGCTACCTCCGCTGTGGATGTGCCACCATATTGCCGACTTCCGTGCAGCCATCACATGTCTACCGCGCGGCAGCTGCGATAATAGCTTTTTGCCAATATAAATGTTTCTTTTGATTTGGCGAGACAAATAGGCATTCCTATTTCACCATGGCAATACGGCTACACCTGACACGTGACAAAAAGTGTTTGTGTGTAGACCGAGATCCCGTCTATAGCAGAAACACGACGTTCTTCCGGTGATCAATGCTGCCAGAGCATGACACCCTGATATCATAGCATGGTGCTCTCTTCCGCAAACAATGCATCGAACTTATATAAGTTTTGTTATTAACGGAAAAAAAGATTATTCTCTCACATGAAATTATTTATTTAATATAAAATGGCCCGGGCCCCTCTATAAAATGAGAAACGAAAGTAGGATATGTACATTAACAACATGTGTCTATACAGTGCCCTGCATCTATGAAACATTATTGATGTCGCAATCTTCTAGAATGTTAATCACCCAGGTCATGGAAGAGAAGATGGAACAACTATTAGTAAAGCATGTGACTCCAAACACGTGGATGACAACCCTGCAATATATGGCTAAGTAGTTTCCAAGCTTACTTTGTCAAAACTTTAGTCCCATATATTCAAGTAGCGCGTATAGTTTGTAAGACTATACTATCTGAGGATCGCAGGTCATACAGTACTAACTTATAGACGCCAGAGAGATGTTGTTTAAAATTGAAACGCCTTTGTTACATCTAAAAATAGTTAAATAAAGGAAGGCGTATTGTTAGTACTGGGACGGCGTTGGATCTTGCATGGGTTAAATTGTCAGAACAAAATTAAAAAGAAAATATTTTTAAAAAAAAAAAGAAGAAAAAAAAGGAGCGAGCTGCCGTGACCCGGATTCGAACCGGGGTTCTTGCGGCCACAACGCAAAGTCCTAACCACTAGACGATCACGGCTACGACCCGCTCATGCCAGCCTGTGGAGATTTCAAGGTGTTAACACTAGACACAATCACACACGCTCAGTCAGTGAGAGTGTGGAGGGGTGATGTGTTATATGTTTATACTGTTTATCATTGTGCAGACAGTACCTTTAGGATAATAACTTTTATACATCGATAATTTATTCGGCTCCTTGTATTCTCTGTTTCTGTTGAAAGGTGTTGTTGTTTAGTAGTATGATTACACTGGCGGTGCTTCCAATCTCGAGCCAAGCCTTGGCGCGTGACGAGGAAAACAAAGATTCTCCTAGTTTAGAGATCTTCTGATCGACATTTTTTCTTGGTTGAGGGTCACTATATATCTTTATATCACAAGAAGAGCTATCGGTCACTCGCGGGTCATACAGATTTTTATTTGTGGAATTCCTTGATGTATCGGAGCCAGGTTCGTGCACCGCGTGATTGATAAATCTATTTTTTTAAATGTTGTATATTTTCCGGAGATATAAGGACTGTTTTTTATGACAGTATTTCATTTAATAGAGAACGATAAAAAGGGAAAAAGAAACAGTATTTCGCTTATTTCAAAGCACGATGAGCATATATACCCGTATTTCCTCTAATAAGAGCATCGATCGGCGTTTATTTTTAAGTTTTCAATCCCGGAGCTAGGGTAATTATAATGGCGGCCCGGCGGAAATCTGGTCATTATGTAGACCAGGGGCTTAAATTTTCAACTGCGGTGTTGCATATTAAAGCTACAGTCACTATATGATTGACATACAATAGAATTGATTCCACGGGGGAGAAGTAATTCAGCTCTAACCTACACCGGCCGCATATACGAGACCCCACTGCTTCGTCCTATAGGTTACACACAACCAAATGTTTTCCCATAGACTTCTATAGTAACGTTATGATTTTTTTTAAAATAACTAAGCATTCAACAGCTATTACCTGTACGTGTGTGCACAGTTTGGCCTTAGAGCAGCAATAAAAAAAATAAAAATGACTAGCTTAGCCAGCTCCTTTTCCGAGTACCGGAAGCTAAACACACCACCCCCAGTTTCGCACCAAATGTCACCTACTTGAAAATAGCTGTGGTCACATTCAGCATAAGTCATCATGTTGAAAAAGACAGTACTAAATATAGAAAAACATGGTCAGTTTTAATAACTGGATGGATGTACATTTGAAAGACATAAAAATCTTACAGAATATCCTCCAATCACAGCCTGCAGATATCTCTCGATCTGCACTGAAGGCTCCCTACGAAAACCGCACTCTCCAAACTGGTACTGATTTGGTGTAGTAGAACCTATAGCTGGCACCTATTGGTTGCCGGAGCCTGTCTGAGGAAATACGGTATACTTCTATTACTCTTTACTTACAGCGCATGTTAATGCCATAACTGTCGAATATATATATGTATAGTGTTACGTGTCGGTTCCCAAACTGAAACATTTAGTTAAACCAGAAATCTGTATGAAAATGAATTGAGTGTGAAACCTACAAACAGCCAACAAATGGCAACAATCAACAATTGTATTACACAATTAACTGGCTTACCAATCATTACAAATTGGCTTACCAATCATTACAAATTACTGCACACCACTTACAATGACAGTATGCAACAGAGCGGAAGTACAATATTCAATGGCAGAATAAAATACCAAATATGACGGCAGTGGTGATATAAAAATGTTCAGTGATAATAATTCACCTTTCCGCAACATCGTCGCTATATGGCTGAAATAATGTCCATGCGAGGTTAAATTTTAACTCACTCACTCACCATTTCCGCAACAGTGGTCAAGCTTCCGGGATAGGCCAGGCTAGGAATCCGGGGTGGTAAGTGAAACACGAAACCTAGTCTTGATGTAATGTGAGATGAAATGTGAGATGAGATATGAGATGACAGGCACGCACTCACTCCACTTATATAGTCTAACCAGCTTCCAGAACTTTTTACGCATTGCTTGACCAGTCCTGTGTCATTAGAACATCACAGGATATCATCCATCCATTCTATTCCGGACGTTTACAGACAATTTGAGCATCAAAACATAATAACTTCATCGCCACTGCTTACATAAAATAGTACTAATTTCCTGACAACTGATCATTGTCCAAATACAATGCAATGGACTTCTGCTGAATCTGAATAGAAACAACGTAATGCAGTTACAACATTGTTTAACAATAAATTACACTGCCATATAACAATAGTTTGAAGGAGGATAATGAAAACTCATCAAAATGACGAATTTCTTCGAGTTACCAAAACTGAAAATGTCCAGTTTGATGAACACTACTCGAAGTATCATATGTATCAACTAAACATTACAACAAAAACAACAATGAACAGAATGTGATCACGTGACGTGACAACGCGACACTTCGGAACCCAAAGTTTGAAGTGAGTAAGTAAATATTTATTGTCGCATCGGCATTATTTCAGCCATATAGCGAAAAAAGTTTGAAAAGCTGGCAGAGACGGCTCGACCACACTGGCGGCACGTGTTTGCAACAAATTGTTCTGAGACCGTTACGACCTAGACTAACACTTAGTCTCTGAAAATGTATAAGAAACAAGCAAATACTCATTTAAATTTAAAAGGATCCACAGTGAAATGGGAGAATACAATCTAGACTTGATTCGTTTAGGGCTGCAGCATATATATATATATATATATATATATATATATATATATATATATATATATATATATATATATATTACAGTTTAAAGGATTGGGCGGAAGGGAAAATATTATGCTTCAGGGACTGTGAGACAGACTTTAAGTTACGGCCCTTAGATAGACTTATCGTAGGTGCGAAATTGGATCTGACTGAAAGCATATACCATATACCCCTGCTTGTGCGTAGGGTTCACCAAGACGAGAAACCATCAGAGGAGGTGTGAATACCTCCCTGTGCCCGTAAGCAGCTTGGGTTATATACTCCCAAGGGAGTTGAGAATGATAACTGGAATGCAAACGGATCCACTGATCGGGGAACAAATACAACCGCATTTGAGCAGATACTAGTACCTGGATACCTGCAGTATAATTATTATAATAATAACAACAACAACAACAACAATAATAATGAAAAAAGGCTTGCTTCATTCAGTAAAATAATCCAATGTATAAAGCGGCGTTAACCCCAACACACTCACTCGATCAGTTCATTTAACAAATTAATCAGAATAATTAGATTTAAAACAAGGATCGGAAATATGTTTCTCGTTATCAAATGGGATTATTGTTGCCAAACCAAACGTCAGTAAATTGTAAGTCTGGTCTGGCACAGAGAAAGAGACACTATAGCTCGTAGAATGTGATCCTTTAACATGGGGTAGCCTAGTGGTTAAAGCGTTCGCTGGTCACACGGAAGACCCGTCACATGGGTACAATGTGTGTGTCAATTTTTGGTGTCCACCGCCGTTATATTGCTGGAATATTGCTGAAAACGGTGTAAAAACCAATTCACTCACTTTACCATGGGCTATTTACAAGCTACGGTGGTTTAAGAGATAGTCGTTTACCGTGGGACCGAAATGGCACATGGGAACGGATTGACTAACACGGATTATAACAGCCTAGCTAAACGGCGGCATTCTTGCTCGTACATTAATGTCAATCACAGATTTCCATCTGTCAAGAGCATCAGCGTTTTGCATGCGTGTGCATATCCACTTATAGCACCCCTTACGTCTATATACTTCATACATTGGCGTCAACATCGCCAATATTTTAAATATATCAGTTGCTCTGGTCGGACGTCACATGCATACCGCCGAACCGGCCATCAGTCCCAAGGCTTTCAGGTGCTGTTGAAATACTACACGTGTGTACACATTCATTACCTACACGCAGCAATATTCCAGGGCTAACGTAGGTCTTACTTCGGTCAAAGAGAACTTTATATCATTAAAAGCTTTTAGTGTGAAACTGTTTGCCTGCCTTTGGGGTCTCAAACAAACAAAGCTACCGTTTGCTCTTGGTTCCCCGCACGGACGAACAAGCGGAGAACGTGTTCGAGGATAGGCTCTCGCCTATTTGAGCCGGACTTTTCACAGCTAGCAAAGTGGTAACAGAGATTGAGCAAAGCCGCGACTGACCATTCACATGACCCAGGCCAGGTCAATCTTCCAAGCAGTTGTCGGCGTAACCAACTCACGTAGGACCACGGAATATCACACCCCGCGAGCTTTTCAGTGACAACCAGATGCACGACGGAGTTATTGACCTTGGACGCGAGTCCACGTGATGACTTCCTTGAAGTCGAACGCTAGTGCATGGTGTGGTGTAATACAAGGTCGTCAATATGTCCGCCTTGCCTCTCCAAAACATTGTCCTTTCGCTGTATATCCTTTGTATTACGTTGCACACGCACAACACGTACTTTGAGATACAATATATCCATTTAGATGAGCTTGATGTTATTAGAACTGAATATATTTCACATTATCACCGACGGTTGTACATTGTTGATGGCGAACCGGCGAATGGCCAAGGCTGAGTGTTCCAGACATTGCGAACACACTCTTTCAGCGAACACTGGCGTCACCACAATAGGAGTGCGATTGATACCGAACAAAAAAGGTTAGGATTCATTAATGTTTTGGGGGATATGTTTTGTAGTGTAGACTCAGCACAGAATTTCATAAATATATCCCAGAAAATATTCATGGTCCCTAACTTCCTTATAAATATAATGTCAGACTAACATCTAGTCTCTGAAATGAACATATTTTACAAAAACTTACAGTTGTTAAATTATTATTAAAAATAGAATAAAAAGGAGCCAAGAGACATTCTTAACTTGCAGTAATCTAGACTTGCCAAATGGTATAGACCTGCATGGGCTGTATAGGAAATACTTGTTTCAGGTATGACAGACAAAGTATAGTGTGTCATGGCGTACTTTAGATATGTTTGTCATTTGTAGTTAATACAAATATAAAGCAAGACCTGTCCCTCCACCCCACCCCCCACCCCCCACCCACCCCTGTATATGTCATGTGCTCAACTCCCCATAAACGTCTCGTGTATGTTCTCGTCTCGCGCTGCACACTGTACAATATAAGCTATTTCATACGTAGGAATTAGCAAACTATAATGAATCAATTTATATTTACAACAGACCTCCAAACCCTCTTGAAACAACGTTATGCCCCTTCTGCAAGAACTTAGGACCCGTGAAGATTCCGGGGTAGAATAGGCCTTCAGCAACCCATACTTGCAGTAAAAGGCGACTATGCTTATCGTAAAAATCGACTAACGGGATCGGGTGGTCAGGCTCGCTGACTTGCTTGATCCATGTCATCGATTCCAATTGCGTGGATCGATGCTCATGATGTCAATCACTGGATTGTCTGATCCAGACTCGATTATTTTACAGACCGCCGTCATATAGCTGGAATAATTGCTGAGTGCGGCGTTAAACAACAAACAAACAAACAAACAGCAAGAACATGGAATCTTTAAATACACTTTCCCCAAGAATGTCATTGCTATGCCGATCTTAGATCTGGCGTCATCCTGTGCCTATATACCAATTTCATTTCATCGCTAACTAATTTATTTACTATTAAAAATCCCGCAGTCGTGAAAAAGACTGTTTCATGATAAGAGATATGTTTTACAGACGCCATCAACTTTGTCGCTCTATTTCCATGCGTATATACCGATTTTATGACTATCACATTTTATCATCCAAACTTTGATTTTATTGTTTGAAAATTATTTTCACATACGTATGCTGTAAATAAAGCAATTCTGTCTGTCTATATTCATCTCGTGAACTTGGTCCACCTTCCTGCTTGTCTTCAGCGCTCACGTTGACAGGCGCACGTTCGTTTGTAATAACAGGGTAATGGCTTCACCGATCAATTCAAAACGATATCGATTTTTGTCTGAGACAAGAGTGTATTGTTAAAAGTGTCCCTCTTGAATCACGTGACCTTCGCTCTTATTCCAAATGGTCGCCAGTGAAGCGCGATTCCTAATGAGTGTTATTGTGTTGGGTTGAACAAGCATTGCTAGTCCAGTCCTTTGACTTGCCAGGCAAGCACTTTGTTGGATGACCGCCACTGGACCTACAGTTGTAGTTTTATTTATGAATTATAAATGTATCAATACTGATATCTCGTAAAAAAACACTGACTCGTTTCATGGCAAGTCTGAGCAGGTGCGTGCCATTTATGCATCTCAGTGAATGACCGAACATCAAGCTTCACACACAAAGATCTCTTATAACACGTATCTGAATAATTGAAACGGTGATAAAACATATTCGCTTGCGTTTGACCCAGCTGTGTACTTGTCAGGAGATTGAAATGCCACTAATGAACAAATAGGTCACATCCATCTTAATGTTGTCCACGTCTCACTGGTGAGGCGAGAGAACAGACCGCGGGATTAGAACAACACCAACACCGAGACAATAACTTGTGTATCGGCAGGGTTCACGTCACAGGTGCACCACCCAGCGTCACGTGGGACTGAAGGAAGAACTGCTTTGTGCAGTTATGCATGACATCCAACTATACAAATAAATATGACATTGACATACTTCCTTCTCATCTTTCAGGGTCCGGACAAGAATAAGTCTTAAGCAACCCATGCTTGCCGTAAAAGGCGACTATGCTTGTCGTAAGAGACGAATAACGGGATCGGGTGGTCAGACTCGCTGACGTGGTTGATGCATGTCATCGTATCCCAACTGCGTGGTTCGATGCTCATGTCAATCACTCGATTGTCTGGTCCAGATTCGATTATTTACAGATCGCCGTCATATAGCTGGACTATTGCTGAGTGCGGCGTTAAAAACAAAACAAAAAAAACAAACAAACAAAAAAACTTTCAGGGTCCTCATCTAGCATAGGCTTGATAGCGAAGAGGGAATTAGAGTAGTGAGTGAGTGAATTGGGTTTAACACCGCTCTGAACAGTATTCCATTTATACCACGGCGCGTCGGGAGGAAAGCCTGAAGTGATGCAGGTCTCAGACGTTTACCACTTTGGTGTAATCCACGATCACGGGTATTGTAACAAAACCCAGAAACTCAATCGGAGCGAACCGTGGAATCAAAAATATTCGCTATGTAACGTCGTCGTCGCAACGACCATGCCGGTACAGTGGTGTTGTACGTCCTGTTTGCCAATGTTGTGGTGATCTCCACAAAGAAATGGATGAAACTCGGTTTCGCCAGTCTGTGATTGCTTACACCTTTGTTTATATGTTTTGATCACCTGGACTTGACAGGTAAACTGCCTGTGTCCCTCGCGTCGCGCTCGGCGTACCTGGGCGGCGCCATGTTGATGGACAGAAACGCGCATATTGATAGTAAATCAATTATTCAAATACACACACCTCAGTCCCGTACCTGCGTGACTGACTATATCAGTTAGATCGGGAGTGACAACTTTATCCTAACACCCCCCCCCCCCCCCATCCCCACATCCCACGCCCTCCCCTACGGAAGGTCGAGGAGTCCATATCCACTTTGGAGGCTGAGGAAGAGCCATGAGACTAGCCTTGCTCCAAGGCCTTACTGAATTTTGTTTTTGTATGTGTCTACAGGAATGTAAATTATGTATGTCTGTATATTTGTATATATGAATCATAATGTCTTGTCTTTTAAAATTGCATCTGTCCCGTAATGGAACGTTTCTGCAATAAATATTATCTTATCTTATCCTACTGAAAGAAAAGTCCATGGATGTGTATAGTAAGTGTAGTAATTCTATCCTCATACTAGGCAAGTCTAGATATGTGGACAGTCTCAGGACTCCAGTCTCTTATAGGGACAACTTGTTCTAATTTTTTTACAGAATCTAGAACTTATGATAGATATTGCCTAAAAGTCCAAGGATGTGTAGTAATTCTAACCTCATAATAGGCAAGTCTAAGGACTCCAGTCTCTTATAGGGACAACTTGTTCTAATTATTTACAGAATCTAGAACTTATGATAAATATTGCCTTAGAGACATGTGCAAGTCTGCCAGGAGCCCTTCGAGTGAAGGGGAGATGTGTACCGTGTTTACTAGACCATATAACGTACAGCTTATGAAATATTTTATTACACAATACATGTCTCTCCTCTAATTCATTTCCCTGATGTTGGTTACAAACACAGAATAGATCTGGCTAGTCTTGCTGTTTATAATCTAGTTTGGTTTGGGTCCATAAAATATATATATTCCACAGTCATGGTGTAAGGCGACATAATTACAACTTGTAGATGGCAACGTGATACTCAGTCGTCTTGTAAATGTAAATATAAATGTATATGCATTAATATATTTATATATCAACCAATGATGTATTAATGTCAAAGTCATGTACTATTAATTCGAAATTGACAAAAATCTATCATTAAGGGTTTTGGATCTGGAAATTGATATTCTGGATCAAACAGATATTTTTAATGGAAAACACGTTTCCTGTCCTACCTCATAGTCTGATATCGATACAGTGTGTGAGAATGACAGCTGGATATACATGTAAATGGTTTTACGATTGAAACCTCCTGAAATACTGCTCAAATTTTCCTTGTGAGCTCGTTTACATATTTACACATTTAGAGTTCACTTTCAGTATCAATATCCTTGAAAATCGCGAGACGAGTGTGTTTGTTGCTAGATAACTTTGAACTGAATAGCAGCACGTACGGACCGTCTGAAGCCTATGTCAGCGGGCGAGCGAGGCCGCGATACTGGGCGACACGAGCCGCACTTCATGCTATGCGACCCAGACTCTGTATTACCGGGCACTCCCCCGACCCCAGGGCGGAATACGGGGACAGCTGTTACCCTCCCACCTGGGCGAGGGAGGGGATGGAGGGGGGTTGTATGGGCATCTTGCTTTTGTCCATCTCTCTATCATGACACCGTTTTATTCTTCACCTTTAAAAATAAATCCCGTTTTGTAATCATTCTTTAAGTCTGTTCCTGTCTATGTGTTTGTATGTATCTGTATGTGTATGCGTAAACTTGCACAAGTATCCAATGATTAATAGTTATCATCATTCCAAATTATGTAATTAATTAGAACAAGTTACCCCTACAAGAGACTGGAGTATTCAGACTTGCCTATATTAGAAGGATAGAATTACTACACATCCATGGACTTTGCTTTCAGTACAGCCTTGGGGCAAGGCTAGTGTATTCGTGTCTGTGTGTCCGTATATAAGTGTCTGTATGTCAATCTGTATGTCTAGCTGCACGTCTGTGTTTGTGTGCATGTATGTTAGTACGTGTATGTGTGTATATACTACTCAAAAGAAGTTAAAGAACACCCGATATATATCATATGACTATCGTTAATCTGTCACATGTTATAATCCTATGGCTGTCTGTCTCTCTGTATGTGTCGATGTATGTTTGTACCTGTCTGAATATCTGTCTGTGCGTGTCTGTTTTGTCCGTGTGATTTGGACATTTTAGTGTCACATATTGCTATACACAGTCAAACAGTGTTTGATGTCATAAGATACATGCACTATCCGGCCTTCAGGTCCACGATACACTAAATTATACAATAAAACTTAATTAAAATATAAAATATATGTTGTATGGCACAGTACAATCATTCTAGCCCATAGCGTACCATTCTGCACACACAGCAATTCTACAACTTATAACGTATTGCACACAAGCCAGTTCCACACTATGTACTATAAACGTGTTATACATACATAACATGCAGTCCTTTAAACACAGCCAACTATACGTGCTGCACCATACTGGTCAATAGTACACAGTATGTAGCATACAGCACACAGTCAGCTGCACATAATGCATCGTAATGCAGATACCTAACCATACACAATACTGCATACTGCACAGTTACTGCAGCCAGTTATACATAATGTCACACACTACACGCACAGAGCTTCTAGACAGTCACTTACATGTGTATCTGTTTGTAGGTGTCTGTATGCCTGTCTGTCTGTATTTGGCTGCATGTTTGTTTGTATGTCTGTACGTGTCTGTATGTTTGTATGCATGTCTGTCTGCTTGTCTGACCTTCTGTTTGCTTTTCTGACTGCATGTCTGTATGCATGTATGTCTGCATGTCTGACTTTCTTTACGTGCCTGTATGTCTGACTGTCGCTACGTGCCTGTATGTCTGACTGTCGCTACGTGCTTGTATGTCTGACTTTCTGCACGTGCCTCTATGTTTGTATGTTTCTCTGGAACAACCACTGAACAACTACTCGAAGAACTCAATAAGTTCAAAGTTAACCATTCAGTGGAGACATTGGTACTTCATGTTGGTGTAAACGACTGCTGGCTTCCACCACATTTCTCACTGGACCAAGACAAATATGAAAAATTGATAATGAAATGTCAAAATGCATTCCCCAGGGCAAAGATACACTTGTCTCTGATGGTGCCAAGCTCCACACGTGGAATGTTGTTCCAGTCCATTGCAAAAGGCAACGATACAATAAGACGTATTGGACAGAAGTACAAACACAACGTTATTAACCATGACAGTGTGTTCATTACTGCCTCAGGAGCTCCTAAGAAAAACATGTACCATGATAAGGTCCACCCAAGCAAACACAAAATCCATCTTTTCGTCAATTCCTTTACGGACAACATTTCGTTGATGATACCGCCAAAACTTGATCGTACTAATTTTCCACCTCTGTCATCGAACTTAAGAGATATACAAGCATCCAGACCTCAGCCTACAAGTCATCCAGTGCATCAGATCAGTGACAACAACAACAAACATCACCATCATTCCCAGTTTGGAAATGTAAATCCTGATCTAATGTTACATCAACCCCAGGAATCACAGCAACCCTGGCAGATACAGCTGCTGCCCCCTTATCATACATCCCATGACAGCAGGAATGGACAACTGAGACCACCTCCACCTCCTGGGCACCAGGTACCACCCCCATGGCCTGTCCCCCCACAGATAGGACCAAGCGCTCAACTGAACCCGTCCATGGACCCCGCCTCCATATGGTGGTCATCGCCACCATCACAACTACAAACAAGTGATTCAGCACAGGACATAATCCGCAAACTCCGTATGTGCCTCTCTGGAGTTATTTGAAAAGAGTGATGGAGTATATTTATTCTCCATATTGGTTTGATGTGCCATCAACTTTCTGTGTTATATTAACACACCTTACTTTCATGTATCCAAGGATTATATCATACCATCCTCAAGTGCCAAATTCCATGTGGATTATATTCATAATAATACCAAAACAAGATTGTACAATGCATATATGATGACTCTCCTCCGGACCAACCTGGCAGCTCAGCAAACCGTGCTTTTTCCTGCCTGTGCCACATTAGGCTATATTTTGCTTTGTTTTTATTATTCTGTGAATGATGTATACCCAGTGTGATATGAACTTTTCATTTTGGAACATACAAGGACTCCATCATACAAAAGATAATGATTTGTATGACAAACTGAAAAACTATGACTTTCTTGGTTTAACTGAGACTTGGGAGAACCAAAGTGATGTTTGCTTTCATGGATTTCATACCATTAGTGTATCTAGAAAACATAGTTTTGGAAACAGTAGTCGAGGTGGAATAGCCTTCCTCTGTAGAAACGACCTTAAACACCATGTAAATGTGATTTCATCTAGCCTTTTTTCTCTCTGGGTGAAAATAGATAGAACATTATGTTGCACCAAGAGAGATATTTATATAGGTACCATCTACATACCGCCAGAAGGGTCCTCATTTTGGACAAAATGCAATATTGATCCATTTGACATCCTCCTTAAAGAAATAATCAAATTCTCTAATTTAGGTGAGATCATTTTGGGGGGGGACTTTAATGCCCGTACAGCGTGCGAGGATGAATGTATTGATAATACAAACATAGATCACCTGCCAGACCTACCCAGTGATATAGCCTCAGACATACAAACCCCAAGATGTAGTCTTGATGTTAAAAGCAATAATTATGGGAAATCGCTCCTTGATATAGCCACATGCTGTAAATTAATAATATTAAACGGGCGAACTATTGGTGACAGACTTGGCAACTTTACATGTCACACGTATAATGGTCATAGCGTTGTTGATTACGCGTTAGTCACAGAAGGAATCTACCAAAATATTTCATATTTCAACATAAAACCATTAACATGGCTATCAGATCACTGCCAGCTATCCCTTAAACTTTCAGTAACCACAGATCAACTCCCTAAAATGAACAAAAACATTAATAAGGCCACAAATGTAATCTTTACTAAATACAGGGGTAGAAGACGCTGGCATTCCAACAGCCACACATGTGTTAACGATGCTACCTCAAACTTCAATATTCAAACTGCCTTAAACAATTTTATGTTAACCTCCAGTCCAAAAGATGGTTCTGAATGTGAAGCGCTTGTTGATGCCTTCTCTGATATATTACAAACTGTCAACAAATTGTCAACAAAACCTTGCAAAAATAAATCAAATGTACCAAAAAACCAATGGTATGATGCTGAATGTAAAGCGGCAAAACGTAATATGGAACAAAAATATCAAGAGTTCAATAAAGAAAGCAATATATCAATTAAAAATAGGGCTCTTGTATCCAAAAAAGAATACAAGAAGTTACTCAGAAGAAAACAACGTATCTATAAACAAAATCACATTGAACAACTGGAAACCCTGTCAAAAAAGGAACCCAAAAAATTCTGGAAACTATTAAATAAACTTAGAACCTCATCCCAAAAGGAATCTGTTTATCCTGATCCTGAGGAGCTAACAAACCACTTCAGGAATATTTACAACACTAAAACAAAAATATCTTCTCTGGATCCTCTACAAAATTCTTCAAGACATGGAGATATACATATATGTGACGGTCTTAATAAACCAATAACAGCTAATGAAATTCTCACTTGTATAAAACAATTCAAAACAAACAAAAGTCCTGGCGAAGATAACATAAGTAACGAACTTTTAAAATCAATATCTTGTTCATTGATAGACCAATTGGTTAAACTGTTTAATGACGTATTAAATAGTGGTCACTTTCCACAGAGCTGGGCAGCCTCGGTTGTTACCGCATTACATAAGAAGGGTGATAAGACTGACCCTAACAACTACAGGGGGATTGCACTAAGCAGCTGCTTAGGTAAGCTATTCTGTAAGGTTATTAATGAAAGAATAATGGAACACATGGACAAAAATCAATTACAAGACCACTGTCAGTCTGGATTTAGGAAGGGCTACCAAACATCAGATAATGTATTTGTTCTTAAAACATTAATAGATTCTACAAAAAGTAAAAAGAAAAAACTATACACTTGCTTTGTAGATTTTCAAAAGGCCTTTGATTCAGTTGACAGATCACTACTCCTAACAAAGGTATTATCAAATAAAATCTCAGGAAACATATTTAAAATAATATCATCACTATACAGTGATATCTCTTATAAAGTGAAAACTGACAAGGGCATTTCACAATCCTTTAAATCCAACATTGGGGTACGACAAGGGTGCATTTTGTCTCCCACATTATTTAATATATTCCTTAATGACCTTCCACATTATATCAAATCTGATAGCAATAATATAACACTCAATGGTTTAAACATTTGTCATTTGTTGTTTGCCGATGATTTAGTTCTATTTGCCGATTCCCCCCAAAAGCTACAAGTGTTACTTGATGGACTAAAGGTATTTTGTGCCACAAATAACCTAAAGATTAATAGTGACAAAACAAATGTTGTAGTGTTTGGACAATCAATTAAAACAGAAGAAAAGAATACTTGGACCATAGGTGATACAAAAATACTAGTTACAGATAGTTATAACTATTTAGGAATACGCTTCGAAGCAAATGGTAAACTTAAAAACAGTGCTAAACCTCTCTTGAAAAAAGGCCTAGGGGCCTACCACAAGCTTCAGTCCACCATTTTGAACCAAGATATACCAATAGCTCTTGCTTGCAAACTATTTAAAACATTAATCGAGCCAGTAATTTTATATAATAGTGAAATCTGGGGTATAGAATCAATCCTCCTGAACAACTTTGATTCATTTATCCCCGAAAAACTGCAGCTCAAATTTTGTAAATCCATATTAGGTGTCAACAAAACAACACATAACTGGGCAAGCCGAGCTGAACTAGGACTCTACCCCCTTATCTACACAGTATTAATCAAAATAGCAATTTTTTATCACCATGTCTGTTCTTCCAAAAACATAATACTTCAGAACGCTTTTACAGAAAGTACATATTTGGTGAAAAAACGATTAGGATGGGTTTACCAGCTAAATATATTCTTAGGAAAACACAATTTGAGTATTTCAGCTTTGCTTTCACCAATATTCAAAGAGACAATCAAATCTAAATTCAACTCCCTCTTCAAGGAATCTCTTCAAGATGTAAATACAACAAGAGGCACAGGAAACAAACTTAGGACATATAGGCTAGTTAAAAATGAAATAAAATTAGAACCCTATCTCAGCAACTGTAAAGTAAAAAAATATCGAGTTCACTTTTCTAAACTAAGATTAAGTAACCATAAATTAAATATTGAACTTGGAAGACACACAAAGCCACCAACCCCACTACATCAGAGGCTATGCTCTACATGTTCAATCATTGATAACGAAAAACATTACTTACTTCATTGTATTAAACACACTCGAGAAAGAAATATACTATTTGAAAAACTATCCAGACAAAATGTAAATGTAAATGTCCATAGTCATGAAGACAAATTATTTCAATACATCCTGTCAAATAATGAAGCAGTCAATATCAACTGCATTTGTTTCCACATCTATAATTTCAAACAATAAATACCCCCTCATAATCAACCGTCGACATTTTATGTATAAAATATGTAATATTGATTATTTTGTTTTTGTATGTGTCTACAGAAATGTAGATTATGTTTGTCTGTATATATGTATATATAAATCATAATGTCTTGTCTTTTAAAATTGCATCTGTCCCGTAATGGAACGTTTCTGCAATAAATATTTTCTTATCTTATCTTATCTTATCTATCTAACTGTATGTTTCAATACACATCTCTGTCAGACAGACCCTGAAACAAATATATCCAATAAAACCCATGCGAGTCTATAATGTTTTGCAAGTCTAGATTACTGCAGTATCAGGCTGAAATGAAGAAAGTCTCTGGGGATCCTTTTTATTATATTTTATAGCTATAATTTAACAAATTTATTTCTGTAAAATATGTTCATTTCAGAAACTGGATGTTTGTCTTGTCTGACTGCCTGTACGTGCCTGTATGTCTGGTGTCCACAGTTTCCTGCTAGAGTATCACGTGTGTTGGACAGGGTAACAACAGAGGGCCCTTCCTGCTAGGTTTATATCTTCAGGGCTGGGATTAAAATCTGAATGACTGTCACGTAACAATAGAGGGGCCGCGCGGGGGAAAGACGCGGGTGTTGGAGGGGGCCAGGGTCTCTGTGTCGTGCTTGTAGGACTTACAGATGCTTCAAAGGGCAAGGAAGGGTAATGCCCTGTCGCGCCATGGGTCACGCCATGGGTGAATGTAGACATTTGGAAGTCGCGAGCGCAGCTGGCGAGATTGTGTCATACAAGGCGACTGAATCCGTCCCTCCCAATTCACACAAATAATCCCCGTCAGCGCTTTCACTGAATACAGCGTGGAGCGTGGAGTCTCCCCATGACAAGGACATATAACTTGCAAATGTTTACAGGTAATTACAACTGAGATTTAAGAGATGGAACGGTGATAAAAAGCAAATAAGGAATGTTTGCTCTTTGTAATTTGAATATGTCAAAATTAATGACAATATAGAACATCTGATGTTACACACAGTTGAACATAATAACAATTAGCAAGGTCCCTTTTTCACTTTGAAGTTGAATGTAAAAAAGAATCAAGTCACCCCCCCCCCCCCCCCCCCCCCACTCCAAGCCCGAAACCAACTCACCACCCACTCCTACCCCCAACCACCCACAACAGACCCGCAGGAGCGACTCTCAGGGTGGGTGGGCCGAAACACACATTTCTTTATTATTTGATTATTTTCTTCTTTTATCCCATGTCATCAATCATCAATGGCACTAACACAGAATCTTCGCATGAGACAGGTCAAATGTAAAAACTAAAAAGCATATTGTATCTAATAAGGTAAAATTACATATAATCTCAATTCGAGTTCGCATCAGTGTTCGTGCATGCGTGAGAGAGAGAGAGAGAGAGAGAGAGAGAGAGAGAGAGAGAGAGAGAGAGAGAGAGAGAGAGAGAGAGAGAGAGAGAGAGCACTCGTACGGGGCTATGTATCAACAACAGGTACATTGCATACTGTTGCCGTTTATGTATGTTTGTTGTGTCAAAGTCCTATGAAACGTTACATGCTCAAGTTATGCAGTTCTACTGTCATTGGCTGTCAATTCGTGTAACATGTTTCTGCGTATATCGGTTTCCACCGTTGTCATTTACCACACATTGCACTGAAGTCTTTGTAATGGCGGACGAGGGCCACATCTGCATGGCGGCAAGAGTTCACTGTACGACTGAAGCATTGGACACATTTTATGTGTTCATTGTGGAAGTGTTATAAGTGTATCTGGTCTGGTAATGGAAACAGTATAACGGTATAACGGGTCACTGGCCTTGCACACTACTATTTCCCGGACTCTAGGGGATAACTTACAAAATGAATCCAACTCAAGATGGGAATGATTTGGCAAATTAAGCATTGTTCAGGTCTGCATTTGGATTTTATTTTATATTTTTTATTTAAAAAATAAATAAAATGACTTTATTTCTGGGACTATATATTAGTCTATCAGCATTGTCCGTTATCAATCTCACTAAGCACTATAGGGTACTTGATCATTGTCCTTGTACATCAATGGAATTGTTTAAAATCAATCATTAGGCCGGTGTTGAACTGTTAATTAAGTTGGTAGTTCCTAATTGCCACTGCAGGCGACAAGCTGCGCCCTGTTTCGACGCGAGGCGCGACGACAGGGAGGTCAGAGGTCACAACAAACCTGCTGCACATGGCTATCATCAGCCACGGGGGCATTGCACCAGCCAAATGTGCAGCTCGTGTAAGGGGAGAGTGTTTCCTCCAATGTGTGTGCGGGGGATGATTTAGGATACTTGACGGTGAAATAAAAGACCAACGAATATACGTGTCAACTGTGTCCATGTCCTCTGCGTTCAGAAAATAGAAGGATCGAGAGAGGCTGTGTGGTAGAAAGAAAGAGGCTGTGTGGCAAGGTAGAGGCTGTGTGGATTGCAAGGTAGAGGCTGTGTGGCAAGGTAGAGGCTGTGTGGATTGCAGGAGAGTGGCTGCGTGTGGTAGAAGGAGAGAGGCTGTGTGGTAGAAGGAGAGAGGCTGTGTGGTAGAAGGAGAGAGGCTGTGTGGTAGAAGGAGAGAGGCTGCGTGTGGTAGAAGGAGAGAGGCTGTGTGGATTGCAGGAGAGTGGCTGCGTGTGGTAGAAGGAGAGAGGCTGTGTGGTAGAAGGAGAGAGGCTGTGTGGTAGAAGGAGAGAGGCTGTGTGGT
This sequence comes from Haliotis rufescens, assembly GCF_023055435.1. Taxonomy (NCBI): domain Eukaryota; kingdom Metazoa; phylum Mollusca; class Gastropoda; order Lepetellida; family Haliotidae; genus Haliotis; species Haliotis rufescens. The sequence continues at coordinate 285,913 of NW_025964001.1, read as the reverse complement.
AGAAGGAGAGAGGCTGCGTGTGGTAGAAGGAGAGAGGCTGTGTGGATTGCAGGAGAGTGGCTGCGTGTGGTAGAAGGAGAGAGGCTGTGTGGTAGAAGGAGAGAGGCTGTGTGGTAGAAGGTGAGAGGCTGTGTGGTAGAAGGTGAGAGGCTGTGTGGTAGAAGGTGAGAGGCTGTGTGGATTGCAGGAGAGTGGCTGCGTGTGGTAGAAGGAGAGAGGCTGTGTGGTAGAAGGAGAGAGGCTGTGTGGTAGAAGGAGAGAGGCTGTGTGGTAGAAGGTGAGAGGCTGTGTGGTAGAAGGTGAGAGGCTGTGTGGTAGAAGGTGAGAGGCTGTGTGGTAGAAGGAGAGAAGCTGTCTGTGGTAGAAGGAGCGGTTGTGTGGTAGAAGGAGAGAGGCTGTGTGGTAGAAGGTGAGAGGCTGTGTGGTAGAAGGAGAGAGGCTCTGAGGCAGGAGAGAGGCTGTGTGGTAGGAGAAAGGTTGTGTGGCAGAAGGAGCGGTGGTGCGGTAGAAGGAGAGAGGCTGTGTGGTAGAAGGTGAGAGGCTGTGCCATTGAAGGAGAGACGCTGTGTGGTAGAAGGAGAGAGGCTGTGTGGTAGAAGGAGAGAAGCTGAGTGGTAGAAGGAGAGGCTGTGTGGTAAAAGGAGAGAGGCTGTGTGGTAGGAGAGAAGCTGTGTGGTAGAAGGTGAGAGGCTGTGTGGTAGAAGGAGAGAGGCTCTGTGGCAGAAGGAGAGAGGCTGTGTGGTAGAAGGAGAGAAGCTGAGTGGTAGAAGGAGAGGCTGTGTGGTAGAAGGAGAGAAGCTGAGTGGTAGAAGGAGAGGCTGTGTGGTAGAAGGAGAGAGGCTGTGTGGTAGGAGAGAAGCTGTGTGGTAGGAGAGAAGCTGTGTGGTAGAAGGTGAGAGGCTGTGTGGTAGAAGGAGAGAGGCTCTGTGGCAGAAGGAGAGAGGCTGTGTGGTAGAAGGAGAGAAGCTGAGTGGTAGAAGGAGAGGCTGTGTGGTAGAAGGAGAGGCTGTGTGGCAGAAGGAGCGGTTGTGTGGTAGAAGGAGGGAGGCTGTGTGGCAGAAGGAGAGAGGCTGTGTGGTAGAAGGAGAGAGGCTGTGTGGTAGAAGGAGAGAGGCTCTGTGGCAAAAGGACCGGTTGTGTGGTAGAAGGAGAGAGGCTGTGTGGTAGAAGGTGAGAGGCTGTGTGATAGAAGGAGAGAGGCTGTGTGGTAGAAGGAGAGAAGTTGTCTGTGGTAGAAGGAGCGGTTGTGTGGTGGAAGGAGAGAGGCTGTGTGGTAGAAGGTGAGAGGTTGTGTGGTAGAAGGAGAGAGGCTGTGTGGTAGAAGGAGAGAGGTTGTGTGGTAGGAGAAAGGCTGTGTGGCAGAAGGAGCGGTGGTGTGGTAGAAGGATAGAGGCTGTGTGGTAGAAGGTGAGAGGCTGTGTGGTAGAAGGAGAGAGGCTGTGTGGTAGAAGGTGAGAGACTGTGTGGTATAAGGAGAGAGGCTCTGTGGCAGAAGGAGAGAGGCTGTGTGGTAGGAGGAGAGAGGCTGTATGGTAGAAGGTGAGAGGCTGTGTGGTAGGAGAGAGGGTGTGTGGCAGAAGGAGAAAGGATATGTGGTAGAAGGAGCGGTTGTGTGGTAGAAGGAGTGAGGCTGCGTTGCAGAAGGAGAGAGGCTGTGTGGTAGAAGGAGAGAGGCTGTGTGGTAGAAGGAGCGGTTGTGTGGTAGAAGGAGTGAGGCTGCGTTGCCGGGTAGAGGATGTGTGGTAGAAAGAGAGAGGCTGTGTGTGGTAGAAGGGGAGAGGCTGTGTGGTAGAAGGAGAGAGGGTGTGTGTGGTAGAAGGAGAGAAGATGTGTTGCAGAAGGAGAGAGGGTGTGTGTGGTAGAAGGGGAGAGGCTGTGTGGTAGAAGGAGAGAGGCTGTGTGGCAGAAGGAGAGAGGCTGTGTGGTAGAAGGAGAGATCGAGTGGGGAGGTAGAAGGAGAGAGTGTTGGTGAATAAGCGACATAGATAGAGTGTGTGCGTGCGTGCGTGTGTGCGTGCGTGCGTGCGTGCGTGCGTGCGTGCGTGCGTGCGTGCGTGCGTGCGTGCGTGTGTGTGTGTGTGTGTGTGTGTGTGTGTGTGTGTTATGCACGTGCATTAACGTATAAACATTATCCCACATGTATAAACAATAAGATTTATTGTTACCACTGAAGGAGGTGTGCATTGTGGAAATTATTTTCAGAATGATATTCGTGAGGTCGACATGGAAGCCCCGAAAGCTTTTCAGCAGCGTCAGCCCCGGCTGGTATTGAGTTTGTGGGACACCCTGCAGGACAAAATGCCTTTGAACGCAGATCAATACCCCACTTCTATACACAACTGTCTGTTTATCCGATCTTAGCCGATGCAGCATACACTAGATGCCACTATAAATCACACATTTGTCAAACAATATTCACCGATAGTGTTGGCTTGAATTATTTAACACTTCGATTAAGTATCCCAAGCATTTGCGTCCTGCTGTACTATCAATGGAGCAGCATTGAGACAGACTGTGTTCTGTTGTGGGTAGCGCTCTGACAGCAGACGATCACTGTGACCTGCCACAGTGATTCAAAATTAATATGGACGTAAACAGTTCCGGTCATAACTTTGAACGTCTGAAAGTATATGTTTGTTGGGTCTGTCTATCAATACTTGACGTGTGCCTGTTGATCACAAAATATATGGTTGTTGGGCCTGTCTATCAATACTAGATGTGTGCTTGTTGATCACAAAATATATGGTTGTTGGTTCTGTCTATCAATACTAGATGTGTGCTTGTTGATCACAAAATATATCGTTGTTGGTTCTGTCTATCAATACTTGATGTGTGCTTGTTGATCACAAAGTATATATTTGTTGGGTCTGTCTATCAATACTAGATGTGTGTTTGTTGATCACAAAGTATATGGTTGTTGACTCTGTCTATCAATACTAGATGTGTGCTTGTTGATCACAAAATATATGGTTGTTGACTCTGTCTATCAATACTAGATGTGTGCTTGTTGATCACAAAATATATCGTTGTTGGTTCTATCTATCAATTCTTGATGTGTGCTTGTTGATCACAAAGTATATGTTTGTTGGGTCTGTCTATCAATACTAGATGTGTGCTTGTTGATCACAAAATATATGGTTGTTGACTCTGTCTATCAATACTAGATGTGTGCTTGTTGATCACAAAATATATGGTTGTTGACTCTGTCTATCAATACTAGATGTGTGCTTGTTGATCACAAAATATATCGTTGTTGGGTCTGTCTATCAATACTTGATGTGTGCTTGTTGATCACAAAGTATATGTTTGTTGGGTCTGTCTATCAATACTAGATGTGTGCTTGTTGATCACAAAATATATGGTTGTTGACTCTGTCTATCAATACTAGATGTGTGCTTGTTGATCACAAAATATATGATTGTTGGTTCTGTCTATCAATACTTGATGTGTTGTTGGGTCTGTCTATCAATACTTGATGTGTTGGTTGGTCTGTCTATCAATACTTGATGTGTTGTTGGGTCTGTCTATCAATACTTGATGTGTTGTTGGGTCTGTCTATCAATACCTGATGTGTTGTTGGGTCTGTCTATCAATACCTGATGTGTTGTTGGGTCTGTCTATCAATATTTGATGTGTTGTTGGGTCTGTCTATCAATACTTGATGTGTTGTTGGGTCTGTCTATCAATACTTGATGTGTTGTTGGGTCTGTCTATCAATACTTGATGTGTTGTTGGGTCTGTCTATCAATACTTGATGTGTTGTTGGGTCTGTCTATCAATACTTGATGTGTTGTTGGGTCTGTCTATCAATACTTGATGTGTTGTTGGGTCTGTCTATCAATACGTGATGTGTTGTTGGATATGTCTATCAATACTTGATGTGTTGTTGGGTCTGTCTGTCAATACTTGATGTGTTGTTGGGTCTGTCTATCAATACTTGCTGTGTCTGTGTTGATCACAAAGTATACTCCCTCACTCACTCACTCACTCACCCACACGCCCACTTCGGCCTCACTCTCTGTCTCGAAACGTAAATCAAAGTATGGTGCATATATCACATCTAGGTTAAATTACTGCAGATCGACACCATGGCTTAAAGTGACGGGGACACTTGCGTATTATGAAGTCGTCACGTGCAGTTTTAGTCGTAACTGTTGACGCTGTCATAAATAAAATATTAACTGAATGAGTGCCCAAATGTCGTCATCTTTAGGGTTGTAGGACAAGTATGCGGGTAGTGGGCGGACCCTATGCATTTCTTCTCAACTGATCGATAGCTTATACGTCAAGAATCGCCCACTGGGACACGACAAGAAATAGGACCAGCGAACACCACGTTGTAAACCGAGCACATGCTTACTGCTATATTTGAACTGACAATCAACTGACTGTGTGGGTTATAGAGACCAGACAATGACAACTGAAGCTGATTACACAGTGGAGTCCAGGAACGCACGTACATTTGTCTGCATGTTATACCCAGCCATAATAAAATAAAACATAATATTTGCTAATTCACGTGCATACAATTCGTTTTAGCAATGAATAACTGACCACATGCACTTGGTTTTATTTGTCCAGAACAACAGTTTCAGCTAAGTTCAGCTATGATTCTGGGTGTATGGGCTTCCCAGCCATCCTCGTGTGTTTCACTTAGATGGTCAACAACTGTATTTCGTTAGGCTTTTGTGACACATTTAGCTGCGTAAGCTGTGATATTACTAATACACTGCAGTGCGCACTCACTCTCTCATCCCACAAGCCCTGTCAAACACACCACACTGACAGAAATAGTTTCAGAACAAGCTTGAAATACTCATATCCCCGCCAATATGACATGTCCGGTTGTGTGCAAGGCAAGGAATATTGTACGGTTTTCAAGATCTGCTCCGGAAACGGGCACTACCGACATTTTCAGTTCAAGTCAAAATCGTTGCTATGGAAACTAGAAAAATAATGGTTTTCAAAAAATCCCAAACTATCAAAAGGCACCAGTTTACCACTTGACCTATCTCTGTGCTAAGTTTGGTTAAGATATTTCTCATGTTTTTTTAGGTCTGCTCCGGAAACGAAACGTGGCGGACGGAAGGACGGACGGACAACACCCATTCCTATATCCCCTTCCACTTCGTGGCGGGGATAATAACATTTCAAAATAACACCTCACCCTCTCATGTTAAAATGACTTTTGTGAGCCCTTTCTTTGACAACGTCAAGGAAGCGAAACAGTCTATGTCAAAGGCAGGAGAATCGTGTTAATAAATCACGGCTTTATTCTTAGACTACACGACAGTGGCGATCTTCACGTCGATGGCCTGTACGCTAGCTCCCACACATAGCAAGGCAGTCATTGTCAATCTGCAGACCAGCAACTCGAGAATAAAGATCGCTTTCAGACCTTGCTGCATAATCTTAGCAACATGCACTGTACATGCATACTGATACTATCAACAATATTTGAAGGTCATGATGTCCTACGGTTAGTTTCGACTCCATACCGCTGGTTAAGTATGAATTTACGGAAACACGTTTGTTGCACATTTTTCGCTTGGGCACGATTAATGTTCAGTGAGTTGACCTAATAAACCAACATATTGCTATTGTGCATTATGAAACTCTTCCGACTAGCGTCTACTTACATGACAAGCACAAGCCGGAAGTAAAGTGTGTGATGACAATTGCATAAATGTAATAATTAAAGAAGCCATCCTCAACAGTGCAAACAGTGCACTAAATCCACAACTAAATGTATGACAAATGAATGTTTGCATGCGACGAAAAACACACCCCTACCCCCTCTCCTGAGAGCACCCTGTATGGCTAATGCATGTCTGTCCTTGCAGTGACAATGCCATTGCTGGACTTCCATCTAGTCTCTGAAAAGAAATTTTTTTACAGATAAAAACAGTTGTTAAATTGTAGTTATGAAACATAATAAAAAGGAGCCCAGAGATTTTCTTCACATTCAGATACTGCAGTAATATAGACTTGCCGTGTTTGATATATTTGTTTGAGGGTTCGCATGACAGACTATGACCTGGCTAACACGTGGGGATTCCGGGAATGAATCAGGTCCCCAGCTCAGGTCCCCAGCTCAGATCCCCAGCGCAGGTCACCAGCAACACATGCTTGTCGTAAGAGGTGTCTAAATGGGTGGTCATGTTCGGTGACGTGGTTGAATTGGATGTCTACACACCCCGACTGTGTGAATCGTTGTTCACAATATGGATCACTGGATTATCTGGTCCCTACACGATTATTTACAGACCTCCGCTATATTGCTGGAATATTGCCGATTTCCTTTCCAATGTAATCAATTATCATCAAATGACTTGGTTTATTCGACCTGAATGAGAAAATCTGTGTTGGACAATGTTTACAAACATATCTGTACCTTAATTACTTAATTTTCCGTTAACACGTATGTTTGTCTATTAATTAAATTACATCACTGCACGGTATACATTACATGTTTAGTTTACACATGCTGCAGAGTGTATATCTGGACCTGGGACCCCCGGGGTCAGGTAAACGACAAGCGTCACACAGAATGGCCCCCGGGGGGCTTGCAATAATGGAACTGGTACACAAAGCAAAAGTTTCACGTATTGGTGAAATGTAAACATGCTGCAATCAGCTGATCGGTGAAGGGCGGTGGAGAAAAGTAGTCAAACAGCCCCGGCTTCAACTCACTGACTGAAGAGCACAGTGCCATGTGGGTTGAGGGAGAGGGGGAATGGGGTGGGGGAGAAGGGGGATTGGAGGAGAAGGGGGGTTGGGAGAGAGGGGTGTTGGGGGAGGGGTGGGCTGTTTGTTCAGAAAATGAAAGGCAACAAAGCATTTTTAAAATTTTAAAACTACATCTTGACAAAGGTCATAAACCAACCCGCAAATACTATTGGGGGGTTGTTTATCGTCTCCGAAGGTCAAGGTCACCGTGAACCGCACAAGTTTCATTTTCCGCATCTTGTTTACGTTCAACTTCTGTACACAGATATTGACCTGTGACATCATCACCGACTCCTTCTTCATAATACGGTTTCATATTTGAACAAACTCTTACCGTGGGGAAAGGCCGGCACGGCTTTTGAGGAATATATATGTATATACTTAGCAAGTGTCCTTCTGTACGACATGTGTGACCCAATCTGTGACATGCCCTGAGTAGCCACCTGTACACATACCAACCTCGTTATAACACTGCCCATTTAGCATATGCCTTCAGTCACGTGTTTCACTTATTTTATGTTAAACCCATACGCAGATCCAAACGGGGGCTTTTCAACAATGTTAACAGGGATACGAAACGCTAATGGTTTCGCGAGTTATTTGCATTTATCTTGCATGTTGTGTGTTCAGTTCACGACTACTATACACCACCCCCAACACACACGCACACACACACACACGCACGCACGCACGCATACACAGACACGCGCGCACTCATACACAGAGGCATACACAAACGCACCTTTACACGCTCGCACACGCACACACACACACGCACACACACACGCACGCACACACACACACACACACACACACACACACACACACACACACACACACACACACACACACACACACACACACACACACACACACACACACACGCATCATCAGAGATCATATACCGGAATATGGTATTTGGTCTCTGCACTCACACACGCACGCGCACACGCACAAACAGACACACACCTTTTCCAAAAAGGTTTGTCCATGCACGGACGTATATACAATATATATACGTCTTTGGTCCATGACACTATCCGACCCCACCATCGCACCCACCACTACACCCCTCACGGTCCCACTCGCCACCCTCCCACATACTGAAACGGGGGAGTGAGTCCGACGTTTTGCCCAACGTTCAGAGCGGTTAGCCATCTTGAACTGTCCCAGTCGGCAACAGACTGCGCCTTCAGTCACAGATATGTAGGCACCCAGTCAGCCAGCCACACTTCCATCAGGTTGTTACAATGTTAAATGAGGCATCGTTATACAAACAACATCACACCAGCAAAACATTTCTGATAAAAATAAACTAAATGTATTTTTCTAATAGTGAAAGGATTCCATTACAGAATAGGCATATTTTAAAAAAAATGTATTTTCTTTTTCAAAGCATTATAACAAGCCCAGTAAAATACGTACATCATATATGTTTGAAACTCCATTAGTATTTATTAGTTGATAAGCTGTTTGTAAACGTAAATATCCCAGAGTATTAACTCGACCAACTATGATAAAACCGGCTATTTACACACTGGTCGTTAACATATCCATAGATGGTATAAGGCAGCAGAGATAGTGGAGATTCAATTGAGGTATGGTTTGAATAAGTGCATTGTACTCACACGCAAAATGTAATTATGTTCATGGAAACACCATCCCAATTTGATAAAAATGATTTCAATATGCGCTGACCTAGAAAGTGTCGACCTCTATATTCACAGCGTGTCGAGAACTAGTCTGTTAGACTAAAATCTAGTCTCTGAAATGAACATATCGTACATAAAAAAACAGTTGTTTAGTTATCTTAATAAAAATATAATAAAAAGGAGCCAGTGACTCTCTTCATTTTCAGACTAGTCTGTCTACAGACCCTGATACAAATATATATCAAATACAGCCCATGCAAGTCTATAATGTTTGGCAAGTCTAGATTACTGCAGTATCACTATTTGAAAATGAAGAGAGTCACTGGGCTCCCTTTTATTATATTTTTATTAAGATAACTGAACAACTGCTTTTTCTGTACGATATGTTCATTTCAGAGACTAGATGTTAGTCTAGTCGAGAACCTGTCTCCTGTGTGGGTTGTCCGGGGGTTGGTAAGTTCATTAAGAGAAACGTACAACTTTATGGATAGAAAAGTCGGAGGATGAAAATGACCAGTGGGTAGCGATGTATTAGGTACTGGGCATGCGCAGTGTGTGGTAGGCAGCAAGGCGGGGACAGCTGGGTTCTCTACGTGGGTGCTGCCGGAAGGAAGACGGGGCTGTTTGGATTCAGATGAGAGGTGGGGGGTGCGGTAATGGGTGCCTGACATGGCCTGAAGGATTAACAGTAAATGTCAAGGACAGTTGTAGCTGTAGTAGTGGATCAGGTTACTAAACACTTACATTATACCAGTATATCAGGCCATGCAAACTAACATACACGAGAACACGGATATAACAAACTACAAGGGACCGGAGAAATCAGTTCGTTATATGCGTTGTTCGTTATATACGTTTTCGCTCGGAAACGTACATATATATTTCACTTGCAACACATTTGTTAATTATAAAACACTCAAATACACCAGAAAACGCTTTAATAGACTGCTTTACCATAAACTGACCAACGTAGCTCTTGGCACAGATGAAGATACAGAGGCCAGGTTAGTCTGTCATACAGACCCTGAAACAAATATATCCAATACAGCCCATGCAAGTCTATAATGTTTTGCAAGTGTAGAGTATTGCAGTATCAGAAAATTCTGAAATTGAAGAAAGTCTCTGGGCTCCTTTTTATTATAATCTATAACAATAATTTAACAACTGTTTTTTTTCTGTAAAATATGTTCATTTGGGAGACTACTTGTTAGTCTAAGGCCAGGTGTGCAATGGAATAACTACGAAAAGATGTTTAGTGTTTAGTACTGGAAAGAGCTGAAACCCAACTCTCAGTGTTAAATAATGGTCACCGTGAGTTTGCTAGGCGAGTCACGTGCTGTAACATTGTCCGTCTCGCAGTTCCTGAACCATATTATTTCCCTTCGCCCAGCCCTTTCTGTAATGCAAAATCTCTAAATGAAATAAGTCTAGATTTTCCTCAGGTTCTCGCTCTACGTTAACACATATCCTATATAGAGAATACGTTAACACATATCCTGTTTAGATAATACGTTAACACATATCCTATGTAAAGAATGCGTTAACACATATCCTATATAGAGAATACGTCAACACATATACTATGTGGGGAATACGTTAACACCTATCCTATATAGATAATACGTCAACACATTTCCTATATAGAAAATACGTTAACACATATCCTATATAGTGAATACGTTAACACATATCCTGTATAGAGAATACGGTCTATATAGAGGATGAGCCCTATGCTCGCTTCCAAGAGTCGAAACATCATACATCATGGCAGCAGCAGATTCAGAACTGCAAGTGTACAGTAGTTAATATGAAGTCATATTAAGATTAGCTGAATTTGGCTTTTCCGGGGTCTTGCCATACAAATACGGGCAAACCCCTCCCTTACTGTATCCGTAGGTCCGGTGACCTTGCCCCGTGTCTTCGGTGCACGTTCCAACGCCGAACTCAATCCCCCTCCTTCCAAGAACTCCCCAGGTGTGGGTCTCCGGTGCTACTTACCAAAGATGACCTAGACTTGCTACAAGGCTGTACTGAAAGAAAGGTCCAAGGGTGTGTAGTAATACTATCCTCCTAATAGGAAAGTCCAGATATGTGGACTCCAGTCTCTTATAGGGACAACTTGTTCTTATTATTTACACAATCTAGAAATTACGATTTAAACATGTAATTTTTGCCTTTAGAGACTTGTGTAAATCTAGGGATGACCGCTATCTCATTGTCCTTATTGATGCCCCGGGACAGCGGCGGACGACACGAACACGACGCTGGGGTGAGGGGAACGACGCACCGCGGGGCCTAATTACTTCAAGACCGTCCATGGGTATGCTGACGGGTACGGCGGCCCAGTCGGGACAAGAGAAATCGGAATTGTGATCGATTGTTTGCTTGTAGTGATTTGGTATGTTCCCAATACTGGCTGTCAATTCGTTTAGTATTTAAGCCGGAGGACTGCTTGATACAACTTTCACTAGACCGTAGGCAATCTCTGGATAATCAGAGTCATATGAGATTATCTACTTCGGCACTATGGCTGTGGAATATACACTGTCGGGCAAAGAAAGTATACGCCCATGTTGGTTTGCTGGTGACTAAAAATAAAACAAACAAGAAATTGTTATTCGATGGTGAATCAGATTTATTTAATATGGGTATAATTTTTCATGCATTATATCAATAAATATCTCACAACAAGCGACTGTTTACAGAGATAACGTTGGTTTTTATGTTGTTGTTTTTTGTCAAATCCAATTCCTAAGTGAATATTTTCTTTTTCCAGCAGTTATGTAAATAATCAAACCAAAACATATCTTGATCTCTATAAAAAAGCAAGCTTAAACAACTCAATGAAATAAAAAAGAGAGATAATTTTAGACTAGATACTAGAGACCTGTATTGTTTAATAAATAATTTCATAGACTATACATTAGTATTGTCGTGACCACAGTTATCGATCAGTGCAGGTGTACTCGAGCGTGCAGACACATGTCTGTGGGATTGAACGTTTAGGCTAAATTATCGTTTCTCTCAAATAACTGGGGGCGGTGGGTGGCCTGTTGGTCAAAGCGTTCGCTCGTCACGCCGAGGACCCGGGTTCGGTTCCCATCGGGGTACAATGGGTGAAGTGACTGTGAGTGAGTTGGGTTCTAACGCATCTTTTAAAAGTGTTCCAGTTTTATCAGGGCGTACCAGCTTAATGTGGGAGTAAAGCCCGAAGTGATGCAGGTCTCATGTATTTACCACTTCGGTGAAACCGAAGACCACGGGTATGATGCTGACAAACCTAGAAACATACTCGGGGCGAACCAGGAATCGAACAGGCAATCATAGGATCCTGGCGTGCTCAAGGGACGCAACTGTTTGAAGCTCGTTACATGTTTCCCCTGTCTTGATATTGCTGAAATATTGCTAACGGCGCAAAGCCATATTCACTCACCCAAATAACTGCATGTCGGATAAAAACGTGTGTTAAATATTTTTAATTTAGGTCATTCAAGTATCACGCGTCACTAATGTCGACATGACGTAACATGTAAATTCAGCACGTGTTTTGTTTGTAAAAAAAGTTTTAAAAAAGAAAGATAGTGATGTATGTAAAACGGGTATCATTGTGGTGGTTTGTTACTTATGTTTGTAGTGTTTTGGTGAATGTTTTCAGCCTTCTATTGTTTTGATAACATTTGTAATTTCTTTGGTCCAATCCAATTTTTAAGTGTTCACTTTTTTTGCCCTGTAGTTTATGTTTTTCTTGTATAAAGGTGCGTGGTTTGGATCGTTAACAAGTACTCATGACATGGCAACTGGTATCAAAAGGATATATGTGTATATACAATTTGAAATAGTTTTAATTATTATAACAGACTAGAATGTTATAAAATGGACAATTAGGACATGTATGCCGAAAGCTCGTGTAGTCATGTACAGCTACATGTACATGCATACAGGGAGAAAGAATGGGCTTTTATAAACACACATACACCATCGGCAAGTGGTCTTGTCAAACCAGGTAACATGGCGATGTGGAGGTCTACTATCACGATGTTTCTTGCACAAGGTAAACTCCCCGAACCTAACATCGATTTCCTCTACATGAAGCAAGTGCTTGACCACCTCACCTTGCACCTCTCAGAGAGAGAGAGAGAGAGAGAGAGAGAGCGAGAGAGAGAGAGAGAGAGAGCGAGAGAGAGAGAGAGAGAGAGAGAGATAATCGGGATTCATATTTTCTAATTTATAATATTTTCTTACATTTTTTTAGGGGGGTGGGGGGATATTACTCTAGGGAAACGTGTATTTTGAGATATGCGAAATATGCTATGTTCTTGTGTGTTTTGGGGCGTGACCGGTACAGCTGTGTAAGAACACGTGTACAAAACCCCTCGTTTGTACATCATAAAAGAGGAAGATCCAGTCATCGTTAAACCTAAAGCTACTTGTAGCCAAACAACGAATGTGCCAAAGCTTACAGTCTCAAACTCAGCATCAACGTAACAAAGCTTTGATTGAAGCGATGCAAAATATACAGTCGAATCTGCAGACAAGGGCGAATGAGCTAAGCTCCCGACAGACTCTAGTGTGAAGAGCCATTGCGTCGTGTGGCGTGCCAACACTAGCCTTGCTCCGAGGCTGTACTGAATGATAAGTCCATGGGTGTATAGTAATTCTATCCTAATAATAGGCAAGTTTAGATATGCGGACGCCAGTCTCGCCAGGGACAACTTGTTCTTATTATTTATATCATCAAGAAATTATGATTTGAACTAATAATTTTTGCCTTAGAGACTTGTGCAAGTCTAGGCCAACACTTGCACTGCGCGAAACACCAACCTGGAATTGATACAGATGACTGTGAAAGGTGTTTAGGAATGACGAAACTGCAAACCGGTAATGTAGGTATAATGTACAGCACGTAAGAAAGTGGAATATCACGTCAGTCTCAAAACACATTGTTAGAAGAATTCGCTGAGACCAGGTCTGCGCCAACAAATATTATTTTAGGGAGTCATGCACCTTCGCTGTTTTTTCACTGTTGTGTACTGAAACACCCAAGTCTACATCTGCTTATGTTTGTTTTTTGTTTGTTTGTTGTTTAACGCCGCACGCAGCAATAGTCCAGCTATATGACGGCGGTCTGTAAATAATCGAGTCTGGACCAGACAATCCAGTGATTGATATCATGAGCATCGATCCACGCAATTGGGATACAATGACATGCATCAACCAAGTCAGTGAGCCTGACCACCCGATCCCGTCAGTCGCCTTTTTCGACAAGCATGTGTTGCTGAAGACCTATTCTACTCTATAAGTGACTTGTTATTTATTTTAAAAGGCTGAGATCCCCCAACGATCTTTGTGCTACGACTATCCGTATTATAGGTTTGAGGAGCATGTGAGTTATTACCTAACCGTGCATGTGATCGGTTTGAGACCCCCTCAATCTCATTAAAATCAGATCTTGGTTCTTGACCCCGTGAGGACACTCCATTACAGGTCACGTCAGAACGACCTCTCGCGAACTTTGACCGACCAATTAAATGTCCAACAAGACATTAGCCAATCAGACAGCAGCTTTTTCGAGCTATACTACTCCTTGGCCAATTGTAGCGATTCTGGTAAGATCATGTAATTTGACACCACGTCCTTGTCACTGGAGAGCACCAAGTGGCTGTCACACTTCATTAGACCACGTGGTCAACACAGCACACAGAAGCAAACAGAAGCACACAGAAGCACAGAAATCTTCACAGTGGTCTCATATATGTTCATGTTTCATATATGTTACCTGTAGATTTGCCAGTGATAAATTGAATTTGGTACCAAGTGTGCAAGGAGAGGTTTAAATGTGAAAGATAAGATAAGATAAGATAATATTTATTGCAGAAACGTTCCATTACGGGACAGATGCAATTTTAAAAGACAAGACATTATGATTTATATATACATATATACAGACATACATAATTTACATTCCTGTAGACACATACAAAAACAAAATAATCAGTATTACATATTTAATGATATTTTTATACATAAAATGTCAACGGTTGATTATGAAGGGGTATTTATTGTTTGAAATTATAGTTGTGGAAACAAATACAGTTGATATTGACTGCTTCATTATTTGACAGGATGTATTGAAATAATTTATCTTCATGACTGTGAACATTTACATTTACATTTTGTCTGGATAATTTTTCTATATAATAATATAAGAGTATATTTCTTTCTAGAGTGTGTTTAATACAGTGAAGTAAGTAATGTTTTTCGTTATCAATGGTTGAACATGTAGAGCATAGCCTCTGATGTAGTGGGGTTGGTGGCTTTGTGTGTCTTCCAAGTTCAATATTTAATTTATGGTTACTTAATCTTAGTTTAGAAAAGTGAACTCGATATCTTTTTACTTTACAGTGACTGAGACAGGGTTCTAATTTTATTTCATTTTTAACTATCCTATATGTCCTAAGTTTGTTTCCTGTGCCTCTTGTTGAATTTACATCTTGAAGAGATTCCTTGAAGAGGGAGTTGAATTTAGATTTGATTGTCTCTTTGAATATTGGTGATAGGAAAGCTGAAATACTCAAATTGTGTTTTCCTAAGAATATATTTAGCTGGTAAACCCATCCTAATCGTTTTTTTCACCAAATATGTACTTTCTGTAAAAGCGTTCTGAAGTATTATGTTTTTGGAAGAACAGACATGGTGATTAAAATTTGCTATTTTGATTAATACTGTGTAGATAAGGGGGTAGAGTCCTAGTTCAAGACAGTGAAATGAAGCGCTGTCAATCTGCTGAGAGCACAGCTCTGCTTTGAAAATACAGTGTGTTTACCTTCTAATTCTACCATGAATGAATTAAACATGAAGGCATGGGTTACTAAGTGGAACCAACATTTAAATAAAGTGAACCATACTATGACGTCTTTGCATGCTGTCCAGGATGTCGCCCTTCACAGAGAGAAATGCAACAAGTTTAAAATGTTTTGATGTTTCGACCTTTGTAATACTCTGAACTTTGTATGGTGTTTTATGTTCAACATGTGCTGCTATACGAACCATATATGGATGTAATATACACTATTGTACCATTTTCAAGCAATGTTAGTGACTTACATCCTCACAGTGTGCGTGCCATACTGTGTCTGCGCAGTTGGTCAAGCAATGGGGGGAAAACTTGTTTGTGTATTGTAACATGAGTTCCAGATCAGAGAGGAATTTCTAGGGGTGAGATATGCCATACCAATCACCGGATGATACATTTACTGCTTCTGTAAAATCACATAGGCTCTCTCCCGCTCAGGCACTCACTCACTCAGGCGCTCTCTCACTCGGGCACTCTCTCACTCGGGCACTCTCTCACTCAGGCACTCTCTCACTCGGGCACTCTCTCACTGGGGCACTCTCTCACTGGGGCACTTTCTCACTGGGGCACTCTCTCAATCGGGCACTCTCTCACTCGGGCACTCACTCAGGCACTCTCTCACTCAGGCACTCACTCACTCACTCACTCAGGCACTCACTCACTCAAGCACTCACTCACTCAGGCACTCACTCACTCAGGCACTCACTCAGGCACTCACTCACTCAGGCACTCACTCAAGCACTCACTAAGGCTCTCTCCCGCTTAGGCACTCACTCAGGGTCTCTCACTTAGGCACTCACTCACTCAGGCTCTCTCACTCAGGCACTCACTCACTCAGGCACTCACTCACTCAGGCACTCACTCAAGCACTCACTAAGGCTCTCTCCCGCTTAGGCACTCACTCAGGGTCTCTCACTTAGGCACTCATTCACTCAGGCTCTCTCACTTAGGCACTCACTCACTCAGGCACTCACTCACTCAAGCAGTCTCTCACTCAGGCACTCTCTCACTCAGGCACTCACTCACTCAGGCACTCACTCACTCAAGCACTCACTCACTCTCACTCAGGCACTCACTCACTCAGGCACTCACTCAAGCACTCACTAAGGCTCTCTCCCGCTTAGGCACTCACTCACTCAGGCTCTCTCACTCAGGCACTCACTCACCCAGGCACTCACTCACTCAGGCACTCACTCAAGCACTCACTAAGGCTCTCTCCCGCTTAGGCACTCACTCAGGGTCTCTCACTTAGGCACTCACTCACTCAGGCTCTCTCACTCACTCAGGCAATCACTCACTCAGGCACTCACTCACTCAGGCACTCACTCACTCAGGCACTCACTAAGGCTCTCTCCCGCTTAGGCACTCACTCAGTGTCTCTCACTTAGGCACTCACTCACTCAGGCTCTCTCACTTAGGCACTCACTCACTCAGGCACTCACTCACTCAGGCACTCACTCAAGCACTCACTAAGGCTCTCTCCCGCTTAGGCACTCACTCAGGGTCTCTCACTTAGGCACTCACTCACTCAGGCTCTCTCACTCAGGCACTCACTCACTCAGGCACTCACTCACTCAGGCACTCACTCACTCAGTCACTCACTAAGGCTCTCTCCCGCTTAGGCACTCACTCAGGGTCTCTCACTCAGGCACTCACTCACTCAGGCACTCACTCACTCAGGCTCTCTATTAATCAGGCACTCACTCTTACTCAGGCACTAAAACCCTCTCACTCACTCTTACTAAGACACTCTCACTCAGGAAGTGTGACTTAGAGAATCTCTCTTTAAGGCCGTTTTTATTGGAATCAAACTGGGATTCGAACATGTGACAAGCATATTCTGGAACGCCAGCCCGCGTCCCAGTAGTAGAAGTAGACGTCGTCGTCGTAGTAGTGGTAGTGGTAGTAGAGGCAACAGTAGTCCGCAATATTCCAGCAATAAGACGGCGGTCTGTATATAATCGAGTCTGGACCAGACAATCTAGTGATTGACATCATGAGCATTGATCCACGCAATTGGGATCGATGACATGCATCAACCAAGTCGCCTCTTACGGCAAGCATTGGTTCCTGAAGACCTATTCTGACCCGGATCTCTAATATATAGTAGTAGTAGTGGAAGTAGTAGATATATAGTAGTAGTAGTAGTAGTAGTAGTAGTAGTAGTAGTAGTAGTAGTAGTAGTCTGATTGATGGTAAATACTCGTGAATACTCGTGAACCAGATACCATTATAATGTCACGACTAACCTTATTTGGCGAAATTGAACCGATATTTAAACTAACTATATCGTAGCTAATCTTGAAATAGGCTATATAAACAGGACACGTGTCATATATGTAACTGGTTGTGCCACAAGTGAACTGCGGAAAACGAAACGGACTGACCTTGAGAAATAATATATGTATTATATTCTAGCACGGACACTTGAAAAAGACTATTTCTGGACAGAGTCAACTGACGCAGTTGGTCAGAGTATATTGGCCACATCCACCTTGACTAATTACTTTACAAAGAGCAATGATGTCAATGACGGCGAGAATGTTCAACCAATTAACTCTCAGATTGCCGCTTCACGTTGCATGCAAATCATGTGTGCACGTGCTGCACGGAGAAATATCATCCCACCCGTGACATTTCCCCAAAACACGAAGACATGTACTGTTTTATCAGCTGATCTGATAAGACGCGCACAGGGATTTATCGAGCATACAAGTCTACCGTTGTCGTAGTTGCCACGAAACTACGAGTAACTAGCGGCTTACGCTATACATTCATAAACATTCCCCGCGCCCGGCTTGGCTGGCAACCTGCCAGAAATGGCATGTGCAACTTCGGTGCTGATGTTAGAGTTGTTACGATTAACCAATCAGATTACACGGCTCCCAGACCAGTCCATATACTTAGGAGGAGTAGCTTAACTATCCATGCGGACGAACTTGACACAGTTACGGAAAATTACAAATCAAACTTTCTTGTTGTCAAGTATCCATCACGAAATAAGCTGTTTATATTGATTAGGGGCATGCCACTTTGAATACTGTTGTTCGTTTTGTTGGTATTGGTGTTTCACACGTTTGACCTATTTCTTCTGGAACCCATACCCCCTGTTAGAGAAATACCGAAACCCACCATTCAATATAGACCATAACAGCCCACCACACTCGCTGCAGACGAGTAAGGCTCGCAAGAAGGCAGAACTGACTGAACTCAAAGAAACATGGGACGGATTTAATATTTTTCCGGGATGAGTTTCAATTCTATATGATTTATCCGTCTTCTCAAAGGAGCTACGTGGCAACACGAGTGGTGTCACTTCTCCGCTTCTATGGGAAGTCAGTGATCGCTTTGAGGCGAGCGGTGGCCGAGCTGGCGAAGGGGCGTCTGAGAGTCAGAACCCAGGAGCTGATCTGGGGAAAGGACCACATTAGTTGGATATTACACATGACTTCCGCGGAAATGCTACGGTTTCTAACTCAAAAGCTTAAATCTCAGTCTATAAATGAAGTTCAACCATTTCCAGGGCAGGTGAGTGTCGCATTTTACAAACTATGCACACCCATCACCCCTATTGTTGTTAATGAACTAGTCCGCCTCGTCGCTACGAGAACCTTGATACGCTTACTACTACGAGTGTGCGGCACGTTTTTGATGTCGACGTATTTTATGTGATTTGCGGTTTTCGCTGAATTGTGGAGTAGTAGATGTTACATGTGTTTTGTTTCCTGTTGGGAATTGTATGTATACTGTATAGGCGTAGTTAGAGACAGTTGTCATTCCCGGGGAAATGAAATTTATTCAAGTTAGACACCTGGTAAGACGACTTTTTGACAGCGACCACTTTCTTTGTTCTCGGTAAATATACTATTTATATTAGATGGGAGGTGCGGCCTGTTGTGCAGGCTAGGCTTATTTACATTACAAGATGACAGTTTAATAAAATGCATTGGAGCGTCTTTATTCAATTGTTATGACCACTTGTCCTTATAAACGCGTCTATCAGCTTTATTTATAGACATGTTGACGTACAGCAATTGCATGAACTGTAGTAAGTTCCGTCCCAATGACAGTGATAATTGCCTACCGAGTTATTCGGCTACCAGTAATGTTGCCCTTTTGAAATGTTCACTTATACAAAGAGTATTGTGGAAATGGATTAAAAAAATAATATCCTTGTCGTCTGCCAGCCCTGGCACGTGCAGCGCGGGTGAGACTGCGCGTGAGGCAATATCTGCTGGTGTCATCCTCCTTTCCTCCTCTTTTGTTGAACAGACGGATGAGGAGGACAAGGATTCCGGAACCGAGTCGGATGATGAAAACGCACAATTCGAGGAGCTCGAGGACAGTAAGTAACAGTTGTATGTCGTAGTGATAACGTGTTGTATGACATGCCCTTATGCTGTGCAACTCTATCCCCAGTGTGCATGATAAGTCAATATGACAGTACCAGTGCACTTACCTACTCTGAATGTCAGAATGTGGACCATGCATACATATGTGTGAGTTCTGTAAGAATAATCAGCTATGATTCCTGAGGAATGTTATTTGAGTGAAAATGAAGGTAGCGTATCTTCCTTGCCTTGGCTGGATAGAATGGAATCATCGAGCTTCTGTTTAGATTTTTCTGTGCACACACTGGATGGTTTAAGCCTCCATACTGTACACACCACAGTGAGCAGTCTTCCATGTGGTGAAGTGAAAGTACGTGTTTCTGTGGAGGGACCACCTGCTGTGTGTGTTTTATGCAATGGGTGCTTGTGGCTGATACAATCAATATTTTCTGGATGCGAAGGGACAATACACCATATTGCAATAGTTGTCGTACCAGATGGATGCTGGGGGATTTTACATCCATCATATTGCATTGGTGGCAGTGGCAGATGGTTGCTGGGGATGGGGGATTATACGTAATATTGTACTAGTGGCAGTGGTGATGGATGCAGGTGTATAATACATCATACTGCACTAGTGGCAGTGGTGATGGATGCAGGTGTATAATACATCATACTGCACTAGTGGCAGTGGTGATGGATTCAGGTGTATAATATACTACTCAAAAGAAGTTAAGGATCACCTGATTCTTTCATATTACAATAGTTAATCTCTCATGCCATGACAGATTAACATTAACAATATGAGAGAATCGGGTGATCCTTAACTTCTTTTGAGTAGTATATTATACACCTGCATCCACCACCACTGCCACTAGTGCAACATGATGTATAATACACCTGCATATACTTTTGAGTAGTATACATCATGTTGCACTAGTGGCAGTGGTGGTGGATGCAGGTGTATAATACATCATGTTGCACTAGTTGCAGTGGTGATGGATGCAGGTGTATAATACATCATGTTGCACTAGTGGCAGTGGTGATGGATGCAGGTGTATAATGCATCATGTTGCACTAGTTGCAGTGGTGATGGATGCAGGTGTATAATACATCATGTTGCACTAGTGGCAGTGGTGATGGATGCAGGTGTATAATACATCATGTTGCACTAGTGGCAGTAGTGATGGATGCAGGTGTATAATACATCATGTTGCACTAGTTGCAGTGGTGATGGATGCAAGGGAATGATAATACATTGTATTGCACTGTCACAGTTTGGTGGCAAGCATGATATTTCACACTGTTTTCCTGTTTTCATGCTTTGGTCATTTCAATCAAGTGAAATACACAACCTTTGTTTGTGATAAAAGTCAGGATTTATGAAGTTTATAATCTTTTATTCATATATACATACACATGGTGTATGACAGGAAATTTCGAGATTTCTTCACATGCAAAATCATAGTGATGTATTGGACCTCATGGAGTAATGACCAGTGTACTTTGTATCAACCATGACATATATGTTTATACAGACAGTAAGACTATGTTGTACCTACTGTGGTAATTGGACAATGCAGCGTACCTGTTAGACTGAATTTGTCATTTATCAATTAAATAAATATTCATACACTAAATGCATGAAAGAAGTACTTCTAGAAATATACATCATACCTTGTCAAATACCAGTTCATAATGTTGTCAGAGAAATGATTTTTCTTCTAGATGTGAAGCAATGACTCACGCCTCTTTCCCCCCACCCCCACCCCCACCAGCTCAGACCCCCACACTGTCAACCTGCCCATACCTACCTTTCTATACTGGCAACCAGGGAATAGCCTATCATTATATTTATTCTTGAGCTATTAAGAAGAAACACAACATATGCAGCTATGGGAATTGGCTGACATAGGAAATACAGAGTTAAAATGATACGAAAAGGGCGATATTTTTGCTGTGAGCTCCCACAAGCCAGTACACAAAGGCACAGTCCCCTTGCTCAGTAATCAGCTCCCAAGTTGGCAACCAGCCAAGCTCCTCGGAGTCGGTGGACTGACCGAATTCAAATACCTGAGCCTCTGGGCTTTGAGGCTTGCCCAACCTCTCCTTGTAGCGTGTAACGGCCACTGTTTACATCCATTGTTCATAATTGTTACGTTTGATTACATTGAATTTCTTGTAATAATTGTTTCATTCAATAATTAAATTATGTCCATAGTCCATATCTGAGGTATTCATTTATGCCAACATATATTCCCTCTAGGTTGAATTGCCATTACATGATTAATTTGTAAATTTTTTAAAATCAGGATAGTGTGTGTGAGGTTCGTGTTAACTGTGAAGAAAGGAGATGTTGATTCACACATGTGACAAAAACAGTAGTTAAACCCTTGACACCTTAACGACATAGGCTCTTCATTATTATTGACTTTAAGAGATGGTACTTGTTGTTACCCTGCCTGGGGTTCAGCATAAAGGGGATAAAACAAGGACTGGTCAGCTTGGGAGTCTGTGTACTATGTTTGAGTGGGATATTCATGTTAAACTACAGTTTCTCAGTGGGCTAACACTACAAAACTGGCATTAGTCTATACTTGTACAAGCAGACACACACACACACGCATGCACGCGCACACGCACACACACACACACACACACACACACACACACACACACACACACACACACACACACACACACACACACATGGCTATATAAGGGCAATAATCTTGGGTCACGACGCTAAACCCCATTTCACCTTATCATCAGTATTGGTTTCATACTTATTGTGCCCGTGAAGATCCTAGGGTAGAATAGGTCTTCAGCAACCCAGGCTTGCCGTAACAAATAATCCTTATGCTCTTAGGGAATATGAAATAGTCATGCAATCGAGGGATATTATGTTACATACAAATTTAGGCTTAGACCCTGGACTATATATTATACCAAATAATAAACAAACTTAGGCTTGGCCCAGGCATTATATATTATATACCATATAATAAACAAATTTAGGCTTAGACCAGGGATTATATATTATATACCATGTAATATACAAATTTAGGCTTAGACCAGGGATTATAAATTACACCTATATACTATGTAATATATAACTTTAGGTTTTGACCAGTTATTATACTATGTAATATACAAATTTAAGTTCAGACCGGGTATTATATATCATGAACTATATCCTATACGAATGTACGTTCTGACCAGGTGTTGTGAGGACTGTGACATGCTCTAACAGTACATATCACAAAGCATCTGATGTATGTGTCAAGCTCCAGAACTTGCAGCACATATGTATGCTCTAGTAAATAGTTGAACGTTATTGTGTTTATGGTTTTCAGTAAAACATATGTTTTATTTATTACTGTAAACATGTGATGTACAAATGTTGAATATAATTTAATAAATATTTGTTCCCATCAAAAGCCTCATAATTTATTGGTGAAAATGACAACGATTTTAGAGTTGGCAAATATATCACTGTTGAGGATATTCAAATAGAGAATTATTATTTGAATGCTGGATTGTGGTGAGTTAGTGAGTAAGTTGGGTTGAAATGTGGCCTGTGTGTTTGATAACATACCATACAAATGATTTGTGTGCATCATTTCACTTGCGATCTTTGCCAGAGTATCTTAAACTGATTTCAGTGATGCACATTTGATGGTTGTGTAATAAAAGTCACCTTTGTATTATTTAAGTAGATTAAGTGAGAAGGACATTATTGAAAATCAGTTATTTAATAGCAGTGAAGATGTTAAATATGCCAGGCATTACTTATTACATTTATGAAAACAAATGAAATTGATTTTATTATAAAGACATTGTTTTCATGAATTAGGTATTTGCCAATATACAGATAAATTATTGCTGCATACACTATCAGGCCCCTATAAAAAGATAGCAACTTGTAGAGAGATTGGGTGTTGGTGTACTTAAATTGTTTAGCCTACATATAACACAAAGATGTTAAATATTATAGGCATTGATTTTTAATGCATGGAGATACGCAAAAAACCCAAATGAAATTGTTTTCATGTATTAAGTATTTACCAATATACAGATTAATTATTAGTTATCAGGCCCCTATAAAAGCTAGCAACTTTTAGAAAGATTAGGTCATGGTGTACTTAAATGGTTTAGCCTACAAGTAACACAAAGGCCGGCTACAGAGAACGCAAGACACTTCCTTCCCATCTGATCAGCTTACATGGGAGGAGAACACAGGCTCTAATCAGTATATCGCTCCAACAGACAGCATGGTGGCAGGAAGATATATCAATTATGTACTACATATCTTCTCTTTTGTTGTGGCACAAGGAAGGACGACCATGCAGTTTTGACCATAATGAATAAGACATAAGATTTTCTGTTTCCTTAGCAAAGATTGTACAAAGTAGGTTATTACATGTAGGGTCATATACATTTATACATAGATGTACTACATGTGCCACATTTTAGAATGAGGGATGCTACATTGAATGAGTGATACTACACATATTTTGATGGGGTGATATGATTGTCAAGTACTGCATGATATTTAACCTATGAGAATTGTATACATTTGTTGCAATATGTTCTCTGTTATAGTCAGTTTCAGGCAAGGTGTGTAACACTGTTTCATTATGATGGGCTAAATGAGTCCTAAATACCCCTACTGATGAAAAAAAAGAACAAGAAGACCAAATGTGACATGTTGTAAACAATTGTTACAAAAAATAGAAATGCATGTACTTTCTATTCAATTACCCATAAGTCCCATAGTCCTTTCAGAAAACTGTAACAAATAGACCAGGGCCGACATGGGATGACAAAACAGTTTCGTTTTGTCAGTCATGGAATAAACTTAGGCACAGCAAGTATTATACAGCCATAGTTATCTCTTGTACTATTGTTTAGCACTGTTGTCCAATCACTATTTGAATGTTCCAATAGAATTGCCAATAGCTGTATGGAGTCGCCTTCCACAAATGTTTTGTAAAAAGAGATTATGTATGTTTTAAGGATGTGTGCAGAATGTGATGTTAGTCGCTTGTCTGAAGGCCAAGTCTAGTAAAATTGTGTTTGGTCTAGTCATCCCAGCTAGTAACAGTCCATTTTAAAACACAAATGATTCTAGGAGGAAAGTTGAGACAAAAGAGACTAAAAAATATAAGGAACAGATTGTATATGGAGTGCAATGTATTTTCTCCTGGTGAGTGGATTACAATGTACTTTGATCTCATGCAATAGCTAACTCAAGAAGTCACATCTGATAAACAACTGCTGTCCGTGTTCCAGCAAAGTAAGGATTAATTGTGAATGAACAGGGCAAAGAACTTCCTCTCCTAATTAAGTACTTTACTATGTCTTACATTAATACATTCATTAAGGACATCAAAGGGGCAGCAAGCAACAGGAAGTTGTAAATTCATGAAAAATGCAAAAAACGGCAATAAATCCATAAAAGACATAACAGCCTTGCGAAATGAAATACTTCAGCGTTTTTCTCCATTAAAGATTGTGTGCAATTTCTCAATTAAGATTCTAAATAACCTTGACGCATGGGAGTGTCGTTCACAGTTTTATGACAGTAACTGCAATTTGATCGTGGGTGTGACATGGCTGGCTTTACAACAGGTGCTGGGCTTGCAATCGACTGCGTTAATACGTCCCAGTTATTTATACAGCCTGTTTGTGTAAGTTTAGGGACATGGTGAATATTTCCTGTTGCCACTGTTTTGCAGCTGCAAGAACAAGCTGAAAATAGCCTTGCAGGCCGTGATAAGCAAGGCATTTGTAGACAAGACAACCACTACACACACCCATATATACTACTCAAAAGAAGTTAAAGAACAGATTCTTTCATGTTACTGAGGTTAATCTGCCATGATTGATTAACTTATGTAATTTAAAAGAATTGGGTGTTTTGTCGTTTGGGTTGTGTTTTTCACTGTAATTTTATGAATATGATCAAGTAATAACCAAAGCAATATTTACGGTGATGAAGTGTTCTTGTTTCTGCAGTATGTTAGGAAGGCACGAATACTAGTGTTTGATATTGTTATATATATGGAGTGCTAGTTGGTCCTCTGGGAACAGTGCTCTCCACCGCCGATATAGTAAATGGTCAGCAGTGCCTTTGATGGCATCTTGGCATGCTACTACCGACTAGGCATCAGCCACACGTTATTGTGTAAATCTTTATTGTAGGGAGAGATCTCAGTGGACTCCTTGTGTCGCCAACCCCAGCCTCTGGGCACGCTCCCAACATTTCTGATGGACAGGAATTCAGAGTCGGAGTGTGTGTGTGTGTGTGTGTGTGTGTGCGTGTGTGTGTGCGTGCGTGCGTGCGTGCGTGCGTGCGTGCGTGCGCGTTTGTGAGTGCGTGTGCGTGTGTGTGCCACCTTGTTCGGGATTATGGAATGGTGGACATTGAAGGAATATACTTTCAGTTTAAGAAGATTGCTATTAAATAAATTCTTTCTTTTTTTTCCATTTACAAAATAAGACTCGTGACATCATTCTTGCTTGTTTTATCCTATAAGTTAGCAACCAAATAATTATTTGAACTTTTAACATATGGTATATATGTTTCCCAAGGAAATGCTATTTTCCCAAGGAAATGCTATGTATATGTGAGGCTAATTCAACAACACACACTAATTGTCTTATTCATTACTATAGAACACACACAAATAAGGCTCACACAATTTCAAGGTCCATGAATTAACCTACTGCTGCTGCTAATGGTATGAAAAATGGGTAACATTGTGAAATGAAGAAAGCAAGCTTTTTAAAGTGCTCAATGTGATTTTCAAATGTACCTAGCATGTTTTTAACCCATAAAAAATATTTTGTTGTGGTGTATGTTTGATTGTTTATGAGGTGAGAGAGAGGCAGTGTTTGTGTGTGTGTTTGCTGTTGTGTGCTCTCCTACGACCCAAAGCAAAACCAGCTCCATTTACATTGTGTAAGGACAAAGTCTGGAGCACAGCAATGGCCACTTGTTCAGAGACACGGGGAAAGTGTCCCATTATGTGGTGCGTTTAGCGTGTGTTTGCACAAGTTGATGTACTGTTTATTGCCGACACCTGGCCTAAATAACCCTCTGCTGACCAGGCCATTACTTCACGGGGACAAACAGACCCCCTCCCCTGTGTGGACTGGATACTTTCCTTATGGTGAAAGTAACTGCTTGGAGATTGTTCTTTTTGGAAACTTCAGCTTTACAAATTTATGCATTTGTCAAAGTATAGCTCGCTGAATTTGCTCTGTTGCTATATGGCCCCTGTTTGTAAAGAAGCGGGTACTTAGGTGACTCATATGCTACTCCAAACAAGTTAAGGACCACCGACTCCTTTATATTACTATAGTCTGTTATGCCATGACAGATAGTAATAGTTATAAGAAACAATCGGGTGGTTCTTAACTTTGTTTTTAGTAGTATAGTAATATGCCCGGACATTAAGTAGTGTGAGCAAATCAGGAGTGGCCCTTAACTTTTTTGAGTAGTATAGTTTTTGAATCTACAAACCCCCCTCAATAGTATACCAGGAAATTTAACATATGGGTTGTAATAACAGGGACAACTTGATTTTCATGTTTAAGTTTGAACACCTCATTGCTGATGCTGCAGTTACCACACATTATGCATGACATAATGAGTTTTGATGGGTTTTTTTATGATTCCCCCCCCCCCCCCCCCAAAAAAAAAAACAACAACAACAAAACACTGAAGCCCATAGAGGTGGGTGCATTATCCTTAGGTGCGAATGATACTCAAGAAAATATGGTATATAGTCATATACCATTGGTTGATGCATGTCATCGTATCCCAATAGGGTCGATTGATGCTCATGATATAAATCACTGGATTTTCTGGTCCAGACTTGATTATTTACAGATCGCCATCATATAGCTGGAATATTGCTGAGTGTGGCGTGAAACAACAAACAAACTAAATGAAATAGAAAACGATGTACAGCGAAAACGTATGTTAACCTATAGGTCAATGACCTCCTCAGGGTGATTGACTACTGTCACATTGTGAGTTTGTCACAACAGGGAGCACATGGGCATCAATTTACAAATTTTATCCTTTAAGAGTCCGATCCCTAAACAAATTTATATAAATTGTGACTAAGAAGGCCAGTGATCAGAGGCAGTTGTGTGACAAGTTGCATAAACACCATCATACCGCTATGACAATCCCAATATTTTGTATCTCAAGGCCGAGTAATCCATATCCAAATCTTGCCTTCATGATGGACAAACAATGAAATCCCATATCTGCCCCTTGTCAGCCTCTACATGAGTCAAAGTCCTCTCTTGTTTATACAGTCCTGAATATTGCAAAGGAAAAAGGCATTCCCAATTCACATCAATTAAAAGAAGCTGGAGAAGGCCTGTATTAATACGCCATTGCCGTTCTAATGGAAGCAAAATTGTCATAAGAAAGAACTTCCTTTTAAGGCTCCGACAAGACGAGGGATGAGGGGAGCCTGACGATATTGATTGTTAAAGGCGAACACTCGGGAGCCAATCACTTTGTGTCATTTAGCTTGAGTGTCCTTCGTTGTGAGTGCAGCTCCAGGATGACTTACGGATTAATAAGCAAACACAGCAACAAACCGATCCTCGCTATTACATTTAAAGAGATGATGAAATAAAGATGGGTTTATTGCATCTGCAGCTGAGTTTGAGCTGACTCAAAGACTATCAAGGAGTGAAATTTGAGTGTTTTCTCTTGGGGAAACTTCCTCTTAAGATGGTGATTTGCAATAATTCTGGGGAAAATTGGCCAGGTTTACACTAGCCTGATTGTGTTGTCCAGTGCTGCTACTGCATGTAGCCTTTGGCTTTCCCGCAATGACTGTTGATCCGAGGAAACATTGGTCTTCATTAAGAATATTGACAGTGCAGCTGGCTATTGCCCTATTGGGTAGCAAAGTGGGTAAAGTAGTAGCCATCACACTGAAGGCCTGGGTTCGATTCCCCAGGAGTATATTTCTGAAGCCAATTTTGTTGTTATTTCTGGATGTCCAAAAGCGATATAAAACCGAATACCCTACTGAACGTTCGTGTTTATCATTTAAACATTATGTTGGACACATGACACTAATTATTTTCTATATCAAAAGGACAAAATATGCCTTTGGCTGCAAATACGCAGCTGTGAAAACTTATCTCCTTTCTACACTGAAAAACAATCCATGAAAAGTAAGCCATTGGTATCAAGTTCTATTAACTTACTAATAATTCATACAAGTGCTGTTACAAAAACAGTATTCCTTTCATTTTTCTAATCATTCATGACAGAGCTCTTATTTATAACAATTGGCAGGAAAGGAATCAGATTGTTTTACCACTATAAAGATCAGTGTTGTAAAAAAAGTAGCCTTGTTCCAAATCCATGGATGTATAGTAATTCTATTCTTATAATAAGCATGTCTAGATAAGAAGACAGTTCAAAGGACGCCAGTCTATTATAGTGACAACTTGTTCGTATTATTTAAATGATCTAGGAATGGTTTAAGCAAATAATCATTTCCTTGAAGACTTGTGCAGTCTATTGATTGGAAAGGCTACCTTTTTCCAACATTCCCATTCAGCCTGGGGACAGGTCATCTTGTTGACAGCCATTTGAGGCAACATAGACTTAAGTACATTATTATGGTGTTATAAATCAAAGGCAGGAGCAGTCCAATACTGCTTGGGTTTTCTTTAAACATTTCCTCCGAATATGAATAAATAATGAATAACATTTCTTTCACTGAACATGCGGAAGGTCTCCTCAATGAACCATAATAATTGCTCAGTCACACCCATGCACTGACACAAAGAAAGGATGCATTGTACTCTCAAATAGGAGATTGGCTTGTCAGTGTATACATATAAGGACTTGATGTATGTGTTTATTTAAGCCTCTGTTCATGCTTCATGCTGTTTATGAGACCTGTAAGGGACTGTCTCAATAGTTCCTTCAGCCACTAGATTAGAAATGTGCAATCAAGATTTTACCATACCACCACCCCACCTAGATTAAAACAGTGAATAGCCAGATACCCTTTCCTAGTTTAGTATATTCATCATTCTGTCATAGGAATATCTGTCCTAAAGCTGGATAAAGTTGTTGAAATATTGAAGATCCGGGGTAAAAAGGGTATTTAAGATGATTACTATATGAAAGTTGCAAAAAGTTCTAGTTCAGTTGGGTCCTCAATAAGACTGCATGGTATTGGTGGTACACTGGTGAACAGTGATACAAACCTATACTAATGTGTATTATAGAGCTGAGTGTCGCCTGGTATCTTGCGATACGAATCGTATCACGATACGGACTGACGATACAGCTGGTATCACGATACACTACATCAAATAGTATGAAATGATGAAATCACTGAAGTACAGCTCTAAAACCTCTTTCTTCATACATTTATGTATTGATATCTCAAAAACTTCTAAAAGAAAACCACAAGAACAAAACAGTAAATGAAAGGATGGTTATAACATGTAACAGTTAGTCGGGACGTCCTCAGCTACCACGTCCTTGTGTTCTGCCATGCTTACAGGTGGTGCAATACTACTTTTGCTATTATGGGAGGTCACTCTGTTACTTCCTGTTCTATTTATAGCATATTGCGATCTCACAAACTGATGTTCAAGTATCATGTGTACCTAAGTATCGATGATATCGTAGGTATTGGTGAATCGATACAGCCCTAATGTATTGCGATACAATTTTAATGATTTGGTTTATTGAGAAATTACGTATATAAGTTATTTCTTTGGATTTATCAATAAAAGGGGACATACGGAGGGACATGTTTGTATTTAAAAAATTTAAGGCCAGTTTGAAAACTTGAAGAAGACATAGTGGTGTGTTGACACTGTAATGGTGAATGTGTAGAAGGAATGAGCAATCTCACAACACACATTCACCAGCACCACTCAACGTCACTTCCACCAGCACAGCCAAAATATGGCCAAAAGTGTTGTTACTGTTTGACAATCGTCGCAGCCAACAATATCTCGTGCACACACATGCAGACTGTTATTTTTTTCGTCACTTTCATCCATCCCTAGAATTCTCATTGTATAATTGGATCCAAAGGTGATAATTAGGGTATTGCATCATCTATTGTGAAAAGTTTTTATAAGAATTTCTCCCAATTTTTGACAATTATTTTGAAATTATTTGCCTCCTTCAGATTTAGACGAGGACCGGACCCATCATGACACGTCCAGCTACGGGTCGGCGTCCCCTGTGAACCATCCTCCCAGCCCGGTGTCAGTGGGCTTCGGGGAGATGGACGGCATGAGAACACATGAACTTACTGTCAATAGTTTGGACTCGATCAGCTACACCTCAGACTTAGATGGACATGGGTGGGATTTTGAAAGACATAGCTCAGAAGAGGAACTTATTGAAATAAATAACCGTGATGGTGTTGCCGAGAAGAGGAAGTGGTCACAAGTGAATCGTGGGAGTGTTGGTGACAGTGCTGGATCCTCAGACGAAGAAGTGCGTGAACTCCTTAAACCTCAACCGGTTGTACTCAGTGCTTCCCCACCCTCGGGTGTTCAAAAACTCCACTCCTCACCACAGGCCAAGTTCTTTCTTGCCAATGTGAGTCCCACAGCAGTGGTGGCAGCCATATCGCCACGGAAACGGCACAGACAACTCTCTACCTCTGATTGTCCAACTGATTTGGATCCCAAAACTGTGATTCAGAGGCCCTGTCTCGACTTTGAAAAAATGCAGGTGAGTAATGATAATAATTATATTTGCATCTCTCCAAACACAATATCACACTCCAAACACTATATCACGCGCCAAACACTATATCATGCTCCAAACACTATATCGGACTCCAAACACTACATCACACTTCAAGCACACAATCTAACACATGAACACAAGACATAATTATGGGATGTACTTTACAATTGTATTGCTGTTGGTTCTTGTAATATTAGTGTTGTCTTTGCTATACAAAGCTTCACTAGCAGTTCAGATGGTAAATATTAGATGATTCTGATATACATTCTGTTACGAGGTATATTGAGGCATCAGGATTCTGATACGATACATATTGTACAATCAGGATTCCAATACGATACATATTGCACAATCACGATTCTGATATGATGCATATTGCACAATCAGGATTCTGATATGATGCATATTGTACAATCAGGATTCTGATACGATGCATACTGCATTGTCCAGATTCTGATGTTATACATATGTGATAAGATTTATGTTACAGTACACAAACATTGTGGTATATTTTCAGTTCAAACTGTGACAGTCTACATTTACCTTTTATCATAGTTTGTGACAATTCCACCTTGTAAATGATTGCATCACAGCTGCAGCTGTGTATTGCATATCATCACGTATCAACCCCATAAACAACATCAGCAGAGTAGTCTCTCTCTTCAATGTGAGTAGGACATGAGAGAGGACAGTCTTTATAGCCACTTGTTAACCACATCAAGACAGTCCAACAAGTCTTTTGGGTCATGCTGAATAATGTAAGATTGAGTTACAGGCCTACATCTTTTGATGACTGATCTTTTGAACTTGGATGGTATACTTAATGTTGCCCAGCCAGAGATAAGGCTCCCAGTTTGTATGTGGAACAGATAACCATCAAGGTTACTGAAAAGGTAGGCACGGATTCAAGACTTGGTACAATCAGCCGAATCACCTGCTGCACAGTGTCAGATGGCAGTGCACTAGGTAATCCTGGGGTCTAAATCACTGGGACTGGTTGTACTTGCAAATAAACAGTGTGAGATAATGGGCACAGATTACCCTGACATTGGGGAGATGGTCCACAGGATACCTCGATCTCATGTCCGTCAGATAGCCAGATATCTGGTCAGGCAGACTGCCTCTGGGCTTTGTGCGTTTACTTACCAGGATTATTTAGATGATGCCGGGTCACTCACAGGCTATGGAAACATGAAAAAAAGCTTTGTATAGATTGCTGGGTTCTTCTTTCGGGGTCGATTCCCCCTGTTAGTGGGGCCAGATCCCTTTATTGTATGTTTGATCACCGAGTTGGACTCTGCATGTGCATACTATGTTTGTTTGGATTCATCTTCAAAGATATCCATGTGCTGACTTAGCCAGCTGCTCAACATGGCTGGAGAGATACGTGCTTGTGATCCAGATATCTGGCATACCTTGTTTAAACAGACATCCTATAA
Organism: Haliotis rufescens; assembly: GCF_023055435.1. NCBI lineage: Eukaryota > Metazoa > Mollusca > Gastropoda > Lepetellida > Haliotidae > Haliotis > Haliotis rufescens. The sequence continues at coordinate 253,130 of NW_025964001.1, read as the reverse complement.
AAAGTTAAAAAGAATTGACCATTGTTTTTAAGTATTATGTTTAGTGTCAAATTTATTGCTGATGTTTATCCATGGACTTTCAAGTGATATTGTTTATCCTTGTGAACCATATGGATTGTACCTATCCATGTAATATCTAAAAGATATTGCCTGTTCATGTTATAGCTAAATGATATTGTCTATCTATGTGATACCGTATTGATTGTACCTATCCATGTAATATCTAAATGATATTGCCTGTTCCTGCAATAGCTAAATGATATTGACTATCCATGTGATACTGAATTGATAAGGCCTATACATGTGATATTTAATTTAACATATCCATGAATTATTTGTATGGATTTTCTATTAGTCATGGAAACAAACATGGTACAAAAAGTTAAAATATTAATTTTCCCATAAACTTTTTTTCTTTTGTGTAAAATATTACCCGTTAACTGATCTGACACATCTAATACATCACAGGATGTGCCAATGCATAAAAGAGAACATCGTGTAGTTTATGTAGCTCCCTTTATAGCAGGGTAGGGTTTTAGTGTACTTTATTATGTCGGTTTGAGCGTTGTCCCATGTTTATCCTGGTGTGTGATATTGCCTATCGAGGCATTATTTAGTAAACAAACTGATCTACATCATTGTTGCTGTGTAAAGAGCGGTTCTAAAGCAATCAAGAGTCATTGTAAGTATGTGTTCATGAATAAATATTAAAACGTTATTGTTGACACATGGATGACAAAGTCATAAAAGTGGTGTCTACTCACACATGATAAGGCCTTAAACAATCAGGCACTTTTACCTTTTGACAACAAAATCTCTTTTGGGTAAGTGATTTGTTTTCCTATCCCCAGGTTGTCTTTGGTCTTTGTCAGCTGTCAGAGAGTTATAGCACAGTGGTTGCAGCGTTTCATGTGCTCCAAACCTGTGTTTGATTCCAACATTGGTACTATGACTGAAGTCTACATTTTCTGCTCCCTCCTAGACTCTGCTGGAATATTTCTACAAGTCACATTTATCCAAGTCTCCCAGACCTTAGAGAATAAATTCAAAAATGAATCCTACTCAAGTCTAGGTTGCCTCATCTCTGAAATTAAATATTGTTCTGGGCTCAATTTGGATTTTATTTTTAAGTTTGTAAATGTTTATTTTTAAATAAGATAACTTTATTTCTGGGACTCAATGTTAGTCTATGTTTTTCCCACTGGCACTTTTTTTGTCATGCAAAAATATAGTGGTTACAGTGTTAATAATAAGACCAGAAAAACATTACTACTCCAAAATAAGCCGAAATGAGCAGACCCGTGAAGATCCGGGTTAGAATAGGTCTTCAGCAGCCCATGCTTGTCATGAAGATCCGGGTTAGAATAGGTCTTCAGCAGCCGATGTTTGTCATGAAGATCCGGGTTAGAATAGGTCTTCAGCAGCCCATGCTTGTCATGAAGATCCGGGTTAGAATAGGTCTTCAGCAGCCCATGTTTGTCTCCCTGTGAGGATCCGGGTTAGAACAGGTCTTCAGCAGCCCATGCTTGTCATGAAGATCCAGGTTAGAATAGGTCTTCAGCAGCCCATGCTTGTCATGAAGATCCAGGTTAGAACAGGTCTTCAGCAGCCCATGCTTGTCATGAAGATCCAGGTTAGAATAGGTCTTCAGCAGCCCATGCTTGTCATGAAGATCCAGGTTAGAATAGGTCTTCAGCAGCCCATGCTTGTCATGAAGATCCAGGTTAGAATAGGTCTTCAGCAGCCCATGCTTGTCATGAAGATCCGGGTTAGAACAGGTCTTCAGCAGCCCATGTTTGTCTCCCTGTGAAGATCTGGGGTAGAATAGGTCTTCAGTAACCCAAGCTTGCCCTAATAGGAGGCTATGCTTATCGTAAGCAGCGATTGGCGAGACGGTCAAGCTTGGTGACTTGCCTGATGCATGTAATCTTCTCCCAGATGATCATGATGTCAATCACTGGATTGTCTGGTCCAGACTTGATTATTTACTGACTGCCGTCATATAGCTGGAATATTGCTGAGTGCAGCATTTAACAACAAACAACTAAACAACAACTGAAATGATCGGCAGACTGGTTGGACTTGTCCATCGGTGTCTATCCTGTCTGGTTATTATTATCAGGCAATGAGTTTGACATGTGAGACTGATACTGACTCATGTTTCATTGGTGTTGAACAGCCCTATAGTCAATATTAGTCGATGTATTGACTTAAGGGGCAGTGGTATACGCGCTGCACATGCTCAGCGACATGCATATTGCACCTGACGCTGACGGAATTGATTAATTAATCCTTCTCCTTCACTGGCCAGCATGCCCTGAACATTCAGATTGTGTCGTACACAAAAGCAGCCGGAAATGACATATTGTATGCCCATATCAGCTGTTTGGATATCAGACAAAGGAGTTGTTTACCTGTACTACTTACTCCATTGATATGAGGTGTATATTACATGTGTCATTGAAGTATACGGAGGATATTCACCGCCGTCATGTCCACTGTATTGTTATGTAGATAACACTGAGTGGTTTATTTGTGATATAAACACCATGGTTATTAAAGATTTGAATTAAATGCTGATGTGATGGTTATCATGCAAATGTGTGTTTTGGGATGGTAAATATCCTGTATTAGGCATAAATATTGTATTAAGTGAGCCTTGGCTCAGATGTGCCCCATTTGAACAAATTTCCTGTATCTTTGACTATTATTTTGATACTAATTGCAATTATCCCAGTAATTTGTACAAATCCCTGATCGTAAATTCTGATTTGATCACCAAATACACGAGGTCGGTGCCATGTTTGTTTGGAAACACTAAAAGTAGTACCTACCTGACCTTTTATCATGTTTATACTTGTATATTTATCCATGTTTATATTTGACCTCAATGGATATTGTTTTTATCCATGGGATTTACCCTGCAGGAAGCCAACACATTATATGAAAATTGTTGTTATTCTGCATATGTAAAAAACCTATCCTTTGTTTCATATTTTCTTTAAATATGGTAAATACTGTATTGAGTTTTTTTTCAACAAAATAAATTATAGGATGAATAATTCTATATCAGGCAATATGAGAATATGCATGAGAGATAAATTACACGAGTCATGTGGGCTTGTAGCATGTGTAGTAGAATGCTTACTAGTTTAATGAACACAAACCTTTCGTTAGTGGAATAGTAGGAGTCTGATAACAGTATAAGAAGTGTAAGTTTTCAAGTGTGTTTAGATGTTTAGTGTGCCCTTTGGAGTGGCTGAGTGAGTTTGATTTTATGCCACTTTTAGCAATATTCCAGTAATATCACGACGGGGAACACCAGAAAAGGCCTTCACACATTGTACTCATATCGAACCCGGGTTTTCGGTGTGACGAGCGAGTTATTCCATTAGGTTACCCGACTGCCCCTTTGGAATTTTAGCGTACTATCATAGGCATTATATATAAGGTATTAAAATAAAATAGCCTTGCAATGTATTTATGGTTTAATATTTAAAACACTGCAGTGCTATTTTATTTTAATACCTTATTTATTAATATATATATAATGTATAATGTATGAAACTACCAGCTTCTATCAGTTATTTTAGTTTTAAACATTAAGCATTATTACAAAACTCATGTTCATATTTAATGCCCTTGAAAGTACCAACAACAAGACTACTTTTACCCCACCCGCATGCCTGGTGAAGGTCATTTCACCACGAGATAGATAACAAATGGATAGGATTTAGATAGTTTGTTTCTTTTACTTTGTTGAGATTGTTAACCATGACATTCAATTCCTGAATCCCTAGGTTTATTTTATTAATGATCAGTGCATGTTTGTATGTTTATTTTACACGTTTACCCAGAACACTTTTGAGAAAAAAACTTACCGCATAAATCATCGCAAGAGTTTGTCATTTAATGTAACTTTTAAATGTGCCCTTCAAGAAAGAGGAACTGTTGACTGTGCCACCTTAACCATGACATTGTCACCCTGGTTCAAGGAATTTCAAACGCTGGATAACTAGTGTTCTGATATTAGGGGAGACAAACACTCAGTACCAGCCATGCTACATGTTACACACAAACCTTTGGACAAAACGTAGTCCATGAAAACATTTCTCTAAAATAATTGTAAAATATTTTCTCCTCTCCCCCTTTTTCATATGTGGAATCAAAGAAACTAGACTTGGTTTAGTTTTATCTAGACTTGCCTAGGCTTTTATAGTCCTGCACTATGACTGTGGAATATATTTATTTTGCGAAAAAAAAACAATCTAGATATGTATACAAAAGCAAGTCTAGCCAGCTCTAGCTAACTCTATTCCAATATTACATTAGCATCGGGGAAAATTATTTGTTTAATTTTAGAGTTGAGAAGATTATTGTGTAATTGTATAATTATAAAATATAAATTCCAGCCATGGTGCAGGACTAACAGACCTTGTAAAACAAGCATCCAAATGTCAGGGCTTGGGGATATTATTCCTGTGCCTCTTCCCCATGCACAGCCACCATTTGTTCCTCTCTTTAAAAGATTTATCAAGTGGGCATTGAAGCTATCTGAAAGAGCTCATCATTGCTTTGGCATATCTTTTGTTGATATAGAAGGTAATGTTAGTGATAGGTAATTGCTGAGTGTCTGGAGCATGCCAGACAGGGCTGGGCTGGAGGATTGATCACCTCCATGTGGTCAGATAGACTGACCAGTCCAGCCACGATGCCTCTCTGCCTCTCCATCTCGCACCAGCAGAAATAACTACAGCTTATAGTACTGCCTTGTCCTTGAAATACCCTGCCAAGACCGATTCTTGATCGGCACCATTCCATTGCAACCATCTTAACTGTTTTTCTTCAAACTAACTCTCCCAATTTCCTTTTTGGATGATCTTGGAACTCAACACTTACAGTGGTGTTTGGCCTTAAAATATTTTTTATTGGTATCCTGCCGGCCCACATCGAAATATTCCTCATGTCCAGTTGATGACCATGTTAAGGTCTGCATAATTCTCTCTTGTAAACTCTAGTCACGATATTGCTGAAATATTGCGGATGTGACGTTAAATATTAACTCACTCACTCTAATGTAAACTCAAGAATAAACATATCAAACAACATGAACACACAATGACATTTAGAAAGTGGTCAAATGTAACAAATGTCATTTGGGATAACACTTTTGATGTAAAGTACAGATTCTAGTACTTTTTTGGGTTGAGTCCCATACGGGATTCGAACCCACATTGCCAGAGTGAGGCACCTAATGGTGTGGGTTCGAATCCCGGATGGGACTCAACCCCAAAAAGTACTAGAATCTGTACTTTACTAAGAAAGCATTATCCCAAATATATCATTTATAAGAAAAAACATTTCTTGTAAACATCAAATAGACCCAAACCATTTTTGTAAAAATATTTTTCTCAAAATGTTTTGACAGGCAGCATCAAACATTTAAGTAACCATGTCACTGTTTAACCTCTTAATTTCTCTTTATAAGTAGTAAGTACTGTTCTTAATTTTGGCCATTTTGTCTTGTAAGTTTTGCCAGATTGACTACAATCTAGTATTAGTCAGTTGTCAAATATTTGCCTGTAGATTCAATCCTATGCCATAGACTTAGGTAGCTAATAATTTAAAGCGCAGGTTCATCGCAAATTCCAAGTCTGAAAATATTTGGTTGAGTCTCCTTTAATATTCATAGGGGCTCACATTTGTCAATCTGAGCCTTCATTCACCTTTGTCTCCACTGGTCAGCAAGAGGCAGATAGTCATCACATGCCATACGTGGTCAACATTCAGCAAACAGGAAGAGCTGCAAGGAATGCTGGGTATGAGACAGGCTCCATTTGCGTGGGCGGCAGAGGGTGCAAAGGAGCAGATCATGTCTCGTAGGGCTAGGGGCTTTGCGAAGGTGGCTTGTATACCCACTGATTTGAAAGAGGGACTAGGCCTTGACCAACTGGCACTCCTGGGAAATTAAATTCAAATTGTTCAAACATTACCGGCAGGATACGGTCATCTTCTCGTGATCACCCTGTATTATCACTATTATAGAATCAAGATTCAAGAATTGTTATTGTACAGATCACCCTCTTAGGGCAGAGTACAAACTATCTACATATGGGAATAAATATAACTATCTATACTACTCAAAAGAAGTTAAAGAATTCCTGATTTTTTTTCTCATGACATAGATAATCTGACATGGCCATGGATTAAGTACAGTCATATGAAAAAATCAGGTGTTTCTTAACTTCTTTTGAGTAGTATACATATGGAAATAAATATAACTATTTATGTGATAGTGATTCCTAAACACACTTGGAAGAGATAGGAAGCCATCCACCCAACTACATCAGGGACACTTTCAGCCATTGATGATGAAAAATACCACCTACTTCCCTGTACCAAACACACTCAAGAAACAAATACTCTTTGGGAAACCTACCCTCACAAAATGTAAATGTCGACAATCACAAAAGCAAATTATTTCGCTACATTCTCTCAAATAATGAAGCCATCGACATCAGCTGCATATGTTTCCATGTGTATAATTTCAAGCAATAAACACGCATTGATCTCAATCAACCTATGACATTTTATGTATATCATCAAATCTGTAATACTGATAAGAAAAGTGATTTCTTTGTGTGTACAAGTATGTCTGTATATGTGTATATATTGGCAGACAGATCTCAATTAATGTTTCATACATTTATGTGTACTGTGCTTTTAAGTATACTTGTAAAGGTCACCAACGGTTATCATGATATCATGATCCAGTGTCGGCTTCAGATGAACTTTCAGCTAGCAAGATGTAAGTAGCAGGGCCCATATTGCTTTAAAACACAATGCGACCCCTGAAGATTCCGGGGTAGAATAAGTCTTCAGCAACCCATGCTTGCCGTAAAAGGTGACTATGCTTGTCGTAAAAGGCGACTTACGGGATCGGGTGGTCAGACTTGCTGACTTGGTTGATGCATGTCATCGTATCCCAATTGCATGGATCGATGCTCATGATATTAATCACTTGATTGTCTGGTCCAGACTCGATTATTTACAGACCGCCGTCATATAGCTGGAATATTGCTGAGTGCAGCGTTAAACAACAAACCAAACCAAACCAAAACTAAAACACAATGCTAATAACTTCTATGTATAGTGAATGTAATACTTCTGTGATATGTTAGATGAGCCCTCATTTGTATCGAGTGACTGTTTGTGGTCTAACGCCACACTAAGCAATGTTCCAGCTATATGACAGCAGTCTGTAAATATTTGAATCTAGACTAGACGATCCAGAGATTGGCATTATGAGCATTGATCAACGCAATTGGGATACAATGACATGCATGAGCCTGACCACCTGATCACGTAAGTCGGGTCTTGTGACAAGCATGTATTGCTGAAGACCAATTGTTACCCGGATCTTCACAGGTATAGAGCGTCTTTGAAAAGAAACAGTAAGTGTTGCATGATGGTCCTGCGTTTAGGTTTATTTTCTCGTCAGACCAAGATAGCTAACCACTGAGTGGACAAATAACATACCAGGCCCTTTAGTGGTCAGAACAGGAAAATATTGACATGTTGGCGAAGGTCATTTTCACACACTGCGGATCTGCATACAAACAAAACCCTACATTTGAATGGACTCTGTTTCTAGCCGTAACAACAGCTTTGTTAACCCGCTAGGATTAGGGGACAACTTGGGCCTCGGTCACAGTTTAGTTGAATCAAACATGTGGAAGGCTCCCAGACAATTTCTGGAAAAAAGGTTAGACCGGCCCTTGTTTCATTATATTGTACAACATGCCTGTCCTTTGTTAGAGGGTAGAACAGCTCCTTCCTTCAATGTAGGGTAGAACAGCCCTTTGCTAAAAATAGGTGCTATTTGCCCTTCATTGTAATAAAAGTAGATCAGCCTATTCATCAAAATGAGTTTTGACATCCACTACCAAATATGTATGGAATAACTGACTGTTTCTGTATATAGGCCATCTTTGACAATGAAGAGATGGCCTTTCAGTAGATATGAAAAGATGGCCTACTGGTGACAAGGAATAGATGGCCTTTCAGTAGATATGAAAAGATGATCTATTGGTGACAATGAATAGATGGCCTATCGGTAAATATGAAAAGATGGCCTTTTGGTGACAATGAATAGATGGCCTTTCAGTAGATATGAAAAGATGGCCTACTGGTGACAAGGAATAGATGGCCAATGAGACTATCTGTGACAATGACGAGATGACCCATTGTGTGTGACAGGGTCTGATGGTGGACTTTCTGCTGGCTGTTTGGTCCTTTCAATTATGCTGCCCCTGGGGTGATAATTACCACTGATAGGTCACTGCTGGCCATCTTGGTCAACACCCCAATGTTTGTGGACTTCTCTTGATGGTAAAGCTAATCTCTGTGTTAAGAGGTTGGGATCAAATGCTGGGTTTCATCGCTGCATCAATGTCAAAAGCAATGTCTTATGCAGATACAGGTGTCTTCGGGTTCTTACACTGTTGTCATTACTTTTTGGGAGGGCCTTGTAGGTTATTGAGTAGCCCAGTGGTCTAAGTGTTCACTAATCATGGGTTCGACAGCAGCTCTGTAGTCTGGGAGGCCCATATGTTCAGATAAATGCCCCCAAATATTATCCTTTTTTGTTACTTAGTAAATGTGAGTGAGTGAGTTGTGATTTAGTAACATCGGCAGCATGTCAGCCATATGGTAACTAGTAATAATAATGAATACATTTACAATCTATAAAACAACAAGATTATCACAGAATTTTATTTAAAACTAGCACGTAACCATAAAGAGAAATCACTAAACATAACAATACATTATTAAAACGGGCTGTAGATCACCAGCAACCAAAGTTAGGCCACCATACAAGGAACAATGGGGACTTCCGGCACCTCTGCTACCTGCATGGACCCCATCAGAATTTTTGAGGGTATCTATGCTACAGAACTTTCTTGAAGAAATAATCACCAGCATCCCAACATGAAACCATTTGATGGAATTGTACAAGACACACAGTGTATGCTGCATCATTTTCATGTCTGAGAAAATCTTTGAACAGAAGAGTATTATGGGTATATTTAATGTTTGGAACAGAAATTGTTCATTTCTTTAATTTCTCTTGCGATTAACAGGATGGGGGTGGTCAGACTCACTGACTTGGTTGATGCATGTCATCATATCCCAATTCATAGATCGATGCTCATGATGTCAATCTCATGATGCTCAAGGATTGAATAGCCCAGATTCGATTATTTACAGACCACCGTCATATTGCTGGAATATTGCTGAACACAAACAAGAAATCTTGAAGGCTTGAAATCTAGACCATGCCAACTCCTTAGGTCCTAAGTTAATCTAATATTAGAATTGGATCAATATTGAATTTTTCAAAATGAAGGATTTTATGTTTATCTTTGCTGTAGCAGTATTTCTGCATCTCGATGGCGGTTTCATCCAAATTGACAGAATTTCAAATGACAACCAGTACGACATATAAATATTTATGAAATGGAATAAAATGTTTGACTTTTATGAGGCTATTACGACAACCATTTGAAGATGAATAGATGATATTTACATGTACAATTCCTATGGTGAGCAATTGAGCTAAATATAGAAAGTTGGACTAGTTTATCTGATTTGTAATTTTTTTTGTATGTATAAAATGTTTCAAGGACTGATTGTTTGAATTTCTTTTTTTATTAGAATGAATGTCAGTAACTTGTAGAAATATATAATGTCATCGCCAGGGAATAATCAGTCTCGATTATCTGCCGAAACAGATTCCATTGGGCGTAAAAGACCAAACTGCAGTGAAAATTACATGAATGAATCACTGAAAATCAAGGGTAAAGTTATTTGAAGAATCTTGATTTTTATGAATACAAGGAAGATTCTATCCTTTCATTTGGCAACATAATTCCTAAAGCTTTGTCAACTAAACAAAAAAAACCCAGAAATATGACACTTTTATATCTTTTTAGCAACAAAGCACAAACAAATCTGGTCACAATCCCTCGAATCGGAGCACGTTTTAGATTTTCTTTCTTATTAAACAAGCAAGGGAATATGCTTTTAACAACAACACAAGGAAGTCAAGTTACACCAGTGTGGTAATTCTGTTAAAATGTTATTCCTGTCTGTTGTAAAGATTTTACATTTGATCTTTGTACGTGAGTCTTTGTGAAACAGTTTAAGTTGGCTGCTTGCCAGGAGAGCGACACAAGTTGATGTGTAATGTGTGTTGTCCTGTTCCATGGTGGAGAGCCTTGTTTTTGTCACCAGCTACTTATAAGCGGGACACAACAATGCCGCTTGCCAAGAGGGAGGGGGGAGGGAGGGGACTTCCCAGACTAGTCCACAGAGCATGCAGGACACTGTGACTGTTGAATATACCACTTATACCACAGTGTGTACTGATTAGTCTCTGAATCTGTTACTCTGTTACTGTTGAATATACCACTTATACCACAGTGTGTACTGAATACTCAGAATCCGTTACACTGTTACTGTTGTTTATACTGCTTATACCACAGTGTGTTCTCTCTAAATCTGTCACACTGTGACTGAGTCTAGTGGACTGTGACACAGGGCATTTGCAGCCTACGGAACGGAACTCTACACAAACTTGTGATAGTGGCACTGTAACCCAGGCTGATGCCACCTACAGAGAAGGTAGTACATGTACTACAAGCTTTAGATATCAGAGACTGTAAATGCTGGGTGGCAATGAAGCTGACAGAGCTAACGAGATGGGACAGAGGTCTGCTTCTGATGGGGAGCGGGGAGATTGTGGGGAATTCTTGACCTGTTCATTATGGCCCTATAAACCAGCAGTACTGGAAATCAGGCTAACTGATTCTGATGGAGTTTTGGTCCCTCTTTGGCAAGCTTGTAAATGGGAACATTATTTATGAATACTTGTTCAGTATTTGAGTAGGATTTGGATGGAAAGCTACATTACTACCAAGGCCATAATTGCCTCTTATTATGATTGACATAAGTGAACACTGTGGCTTAATGCAATAAACAAACAGCACAGGGAAATACTACAAATTTGATTCCGGCATGTCTTATTAAATGCTTAGAGATAAATATTCGTCTTCTGATCAGTCGGCAGAAGCAGGAGTTTATTGCAGTTACTGACCGATCCATATACCAAATATTTGGCCATTTAGAAGATTACAGCCTGGATAAATAGATAGTAAATCTTCTCCAATATTCTGAGATTGTCTTGTACTGACCAATCAGGTAACTTATTCATTTGCCTTGTTATTATGTTATTGATTTGTGATTCCAATACATGCACTGATATTTTCCTTAACAAGACAGGTTTAATGATTGAATTCTGCTTCAAGACACTGTAGAACCTAATCAAAAATGTTGGCCTGGTAGTCCTCTAATGACTAATATGATTTATTTAGAGTTTAAGTCCAGGCCTTTCTGTTATCTGATTACTCTAAAGAAACAATAAATTATAATATATATTATAAGTGTTTGTTTAAAGTAGGTCTTTCTTTAATATTTTTTTGTGAATCTTTTATTTCAAGAGTTTCATCTTTTGATAAAAATAAAACCCGTGAGGATCTGGGTTAGAAAAGGTCTTCAGCAACCCATGCTTTTTGTAAATGACGACTATGCTTGTCGTAAGAGGCGCTTAACATGATCGGGTGGCCAGGCTCACTGACTTGGTTGATGCATGTCATCGTATCCTAATTGCATGGATCGATGCTTATGATGTCAATCACTGGATTGTCTGGTCCAGACTCGATTATTTACAGACCCCCGTCATATGGTTGGAATATTGCTGAGTGCAGCATTAAGCAACAAACAACAAACAAATTTTTTTGAGTAAATAACCATATTATCTTCTAAAAATCTAGACAAGATTATATATTTTTTTGCAACATATCTCTTGGCATATTGGATATGAGATATGAGTACTGCTGTGCGGCAACAGGCAACAAACACTTAAAATGTGTGAGTGGTAGGTGCTACTGGAAGGACAACACATGCTCACCCTTTTGGTGAAGACCTAGAGTCATCACTGGTTTTCAGTGATCCATTCACAATCTTTTCATCACAGTTTTGCCTTTAAGGCCCAGTGGAATCTGTTTAGGCAGATAATTGACACTGATTTTCTCTGGCATTGATGTTTTATATGAAAGATTTTAGTCACAAATCAATAATCCCCAAATATGCAACTTTCTTAGCCTAGCCTACACATTTCAACGTGAAACAGCAAAGTCATATTTTCAATTTTTTTCAGAAAACATCTGTGAAGAAGCCATGTGTCCATAGTTTGAGCCGGCCCAAACTAGTGAAGATACGGGTAAGTGTACGATGTTGTAACGTAGAGGAGTTTGTGATGTAGCTGGTCCTCCAGTACAAAGGTTGTGACCTTGATCGACCATATTGGACATACTGTCTCATCTGTCTAGGCTCGACACTGCGTTAGCCTTTTGATGACAGCAGTGGGCGCGGGCATGCAAAGCATGTTTTGTACATGCCGAGTCCTGCTTGGGAGATTCTCAAATGCTGAAGACGCTTCAGGTAAACGCTTTCTGAAGATCCGCTGGAATATGAATATAATTGTTCCAATTGTCATGGTGAATTTTTGTCCTGCTCAGATGGTTGTCGATTTTAGGGGCCTGTTTTCCCTGTGGTATTTTTTGGTTGTGTGGTGAAAGATTTATTGTTCCATGTTAAATGTCAACATTTTGTTGTTGTCTTGATCCCGATCAAACAAATATGGTATCTGTACACTCATGGCAGCGAAGCTAGCCCTTGAAAATAGGATGGCATCCTTTGTGACGCTTTCCCATTATTCATAGAAAATAACTAGTGGCCAGGTGGCCATTATATAAACAGCTCCAGAGTCATTGTAGTCATTGTTGATGTTACACTCTGACTTGATGTGAAATGAAACTCCGCACCATACACAACATTCCTGTTTCATCGTTGTTCTGCTGTAGGGCAGTAGTATCAGTTGCCATGTTACAGTTGCCATGTTACAGTTGCCATGTTACAGTTGCCATGTTACAGTTGCCATACATACAGAGCTGATACTGGAGTGTAGGAGTTTGTAACTATATTTGAATAAAAGAAATTCCTCTGAGCTCATATTTTAATTTTTAAATAAAAGCAATTCCTCTGAGCTCACATGTAAGTAAAAGAGTTTGTAATTCCTTGTAGTAGAGCGCCAGTTGGCTTTCAAAGTCGTAAAGGCAGTTAAAATAGTTCTGGTGTTTGAAGGGCACTCTTAAATCATATCTTTTTTAGAAAAATACCTTGTAATGATATACATTATACAGAGCTGGTGATAAATGTTCTCTTGCAAAAGTAATCTGTGCAAACATTGGAGATTAGTTTATAAATATATCAGAGTAGTGCACTGTGGATTCATAAAGTACACCTGGAGATGAGAAACTGAACAGGATGTAAAGGGTCTCAATGAAAAGTAAGAAGACAGACTTTCTACATTGAAACCACTTATTATGTAGCTCATGGCGAAATGACATTCACTGAGTTGTAAGATAGATCACTAGTATTTAGGTTGCAAACCTAGACATTGTGTGAGTGCGCATTCGAAAACAAACACTTTTCTGTCCCTGGCGGTATTATTTTGAGATAAACAGGTGAAAGTTTCTTCATATCATCTAATCCATTAAATAATTAGATATGCAATATCAGATCAATTTGTGAACTTTTTTTAACTGTGTGATGTGGCTAAGTTTAACTCAATGTTAGGATCAGTCAAGAATCAATTATTTTTGAATTAGGAAATTACTTTCCATAGAAAGTATCTTACGATGCTGCTAATGAATTCTCCATTCAAGCAGCTTCAATAAAGATTGTTATTCTGGATTTGTAGCTGAAGAATTTGGTCATCAATATTTAGGTAGCTGTACTATAGTTACAGGTAGTGACTCTATGTTTGCTTTCTCCCTTAACGTAGCAAGACCTGGAATGATTTACACGCTAGTTGCCTGTTTTGTCATGTAACATCACCGATAATTGATTCCGCAGTGATCTGCGATTGTAACTGTTGGCGCTGAGCCAGGTGTCGCCTCAATTCATATGGATTTAGTGCTGTTGATGCTGCAGCGTCAAATACTGGCACTGTGCCAAGGTCAGTTATCCCTTAACATCGGAACACAAATAGTTTGAGACAGTGCTTGGTGGTCGCTGGTTGTTCAAAATCACAATTTTTAAAATCAACAATGTCATATTTTCTTTCTTTGTAATGTATAGGATGGATTCACAACGAGATTCCATTACAAAGTTAAGACATCCCTTGTGTTTGAATTGTACAATTATGAACACAGATTTTACTGATTTGGAGAGTAAATTTTACAGGTATTATTCGTAGTGTTTGATAGTGGTTTACTGGAGGATGTAATTTGAAAATAATCCATTCCGGTGCTCTTGCTGTGCACATGGGGGACAAACGTTTCATCAGCCTAACAAGGTTGGACGGTGGACCATTTCTCCCACAAAGAGGTTGTCGGCCATAAACTCCCAGCTCTTTCATACTGATGTGCTGCCTGAGTTTGGAATATTGAAAGGACACTGTCCCTATTCATGACTGATGGGGGCGTCCTCATCAAACACCATTGCATCGGTGTTTTCATGGAGGTGTTTAGCCAAGACTTCTTATTGTGTAAGGTAAAGCTGAGGATAGAAAGTAGCTAATTAAAGCTCTCGGGCTTGCATACTGGGGTAATATTCTGTTACGTGGTTTCAGCGCCCCCTAGTGTGCCAGCTTCAAAGGGGAGAATGAATGGGCTGCAACCACACTCCTAATGTAATAGACACATGGCTGGCCCATCGTACCAGCTGCCGTACCCTCTATTCAAGTTTCTGTCTCCATCAAACCCACTTTTTAAAAATTAAGTTTATGGGGAGGTGATATAGAAGGGAGCTTGTGTTATGTGTTGAAATGCAAGGTTTTCCATGGCTGTCAGGAGGGCAGTCCGCCTCTCCATTCCGTCACTGCACTTTAAGTTGTCAGGGCTAATGTTATGGTAATGGCCCTCTGTACGAGGGTAGATGCTATACACGTTTACACCGGCAGCTGATACTCAATGGTTTGGAATTACAAGTATTGAGAATCGGTCTTTATACTTTAAACCTTTAATAAGCATAAACCTGAGTGATTGAAACGACCACCCATTGGGGCAGAAGAGATGATAAAGCTTTCAGGTTGGAATTAATAGAAATATGGGGAAATACAACTTGTTGCTGTCGCTTTTTTGTTTTGTTATCTTGGGGAATATTTGATATTTTTTTCTTTTAAGTAAACCATGAAAGCTGGTGACTTTACAAGGCGTAGTGATGATAAGGACATTGGGTGAGTGTTTGCCCCAGGATCAGAGGACTTCCATATCCAATCTTGCTGTTTTCAGACAGCAGATTTACAAACAATCAGTAATGATTGTATCATGACAAACATGCACCAAATATGGTTGGAATTGCTGGAGGTCGCTTCACAGTTGCATGATAGTACAGACACAAGTACTGTGCCATGAACCCAGCTCAAGAAAGCGGAAATATTGTGCCAAGCAAATCACATGTGCACCACCCCGGAGCCCTTTGTTATGTTGACTTTGGCTCCTTGTTTGCTGTGAGGTCTCTCTTCCAAATCAAGCAGCCATCTTGGAAATGACAGCATGTCCACCGGTCACAATGAGTCTAGGTGCATGGACTGAGTCTATTACAAGTCTTTGAGGGTGTATTTTGGGCTATAGGTCTAATGTTTGTTGATTGGCTTGATGAGAAACGTATTGGCAAAATAAAAGGCTGTGTTGACATGGTGATTACTGCCACGTGAAGGACGATGGTGGGTTCCTGACCCCAAGAGGAGTTTCTGGTACATACTAGTTATGGAAGGCGCAGCCCAGACTCAACATGGCATTGCTGGGCTGGGCCAGTGTGTCTTGCCAATCACTACCCGATTGGACAAAAGCCTTCCAAGAAAGCCTCAATTGTGTCTTGAAAATGTGCAATATTATTTAAAGTTATACAAATAATATTTTCTGTTCTATGTGTGATTATCTTCTAATAGGCACAAAGCTATGCAATTAAAACATATCTAAAGAGTATCTATTTTTGTGTTATGAGAATTTGTGCAGTTACTAACATGACTGTTTACGATGCATTCTGCATCAGATTCACCCATTCTCCTTACCCATGTCTTCATTTTTTACGGGGTAAGGCGATAACTAAGTGGGTAGTGTAGTTGCTTGTCTCTCCTCAGGTACAGTTTGTGAGGTTAACTTGCCAGATGTGCCTGCATTGTTTGCTAGAAGCAATATAACACCCTTCAAGATCTGGGCCCACGTGCACAAAGTGTTCTTAGCGCTATGTTGATCGTATCTCCAATACTTTAACACAGGCTTACGATAGTCGCAGTGCTAATATCGTCGCAGTGCTAAGATCACTCATTTCTTGAAAACCCGGTCTCCTACACTTCTAGGGTGGGACCCTCCTATCATTAACTATCTTTACATTATCCCCCATTACACCCCTTAAGCCACATCCACCCCCTAAGCCACATCCACCCCTAAGCAATATACCCACCATCCTAAGCAATATACCCACCACCCTAAGGGACGTCATGATGAACATAAGAAGCTAATATCCTTGAAGAAAAAGCAATAACCGTGGAACTAATTGTAGAAAAGTCAGCCTTTTCTTGACATCTAATGAAAGTACACAGTAGTTGTGTATGTCTTCCTTCCTAGGGTCTTATTAAGGAGGTATGTATGGATTTGTGTGGAAATGTCAGAATGAATGTGTGTGCGTGTCTTTGTGTGTGTGCGTGTGCATATACCCTAATCAGACACGCTTCTTTCAATACGTTGTTGTTATCATTTCAGAAGCATGACAATAAGTTTAATTTGGCGTGAATGTCAAATATGAAAGTAAGCATTAAGCAGGGAAAGAAGTATATACAGCTTCAAATGAATCTGAAGTACTTATTATAGATAACCCAAGGTCATAACATACTATTTTGTATTGATACTTTGTGTTGTTATCCTGACTTATGTATCTGTTTATATAGTTTATAGAATGTTGCCACTGTTTCTACTTGGAATGTATAGATGAATATAATCTTGTTTCTTGTATCTCAGGGTAACCTCCATTGCAGGAGTAGTATTTAGTGTGAGGTGTTCTTAATGTAACCTCCACTGCCCAGCTCATGGTGGGTTCCAGATGTGATCAGGAAAACCTACACATACATGCATGCATGCATCGGTGTCAGCATTTAGCTGCTTCCTGTAAAAAGAAAAAATGTTTTTTTTTGTATTTTTTCCTTGTAAATATTTGAACATTTTTATCAAAGATGGGAAGGTTTAAAAAAAGTTTTTTTTAACGAAGAAATTTGTATGGAGTTTGTAATCTCATTGTTGACATTTTGACTCACATGTAGTTATTTAAGTGGCTTCTCAGAGAACCCCAGTCTGCTATGAGTTGTCTGGATAGTGGCACCAAGTTAGGGTCCACGGCTGAATGCGAATCAGGCTGGATGTCAGTGTGTCCAAGCGGGAGGATTTAGCTCTTTAATATGGCAGATTGAACAGTCCCATGGAGCTTGGAAACTCTGGTGATACTTTAAAAAATATTGTTAAAGGATGACTGGCCCCAAGAGAAAACTCACTGACAAGATAGTAAATGAAAATTTAGAATTTATTAGTATCCTTCCTGGGATGAGATGAAGAGGAATAGAAACTAATGGAAATATACTATGCCTTCAGCTGCTAAATGCAGTCATGGCCCAAACAATGTCAAATAAAAACTTGATCAAATTCGCAAAGATTTTTAATCAACCAAGATTAGCTAATATGTTGGTTACATACGTTTTTTAAGTCTATGTCTGACAACCTGGCTGTCTGTATAAATGTGCAGGCTTCCATTGTGCACCATTTTATGCAAGCTAAATGTTGAAGCACGAGAATATGTATCTGGAACATGTTCAAATGTTTCTGAGATAAATGTCTTGCTACAACAAGTGCCTTCTTTTTGTGTTCGGCACTGCCGATTTTGAAGGGTAGTTCTTTATGTCGTGCCTGCAGCTATTTGCAATATGGCAAGTGTTTGTACTTATCAGTTTACCTATAGTCTGTTTATTCTCAAAGAGCACATTTGTCAAAATGAGATATTGTTTTTACACACATATTTTTTTATAATCTTTACCAACATATATACTGAACAGAAAAGTTAGGGAATAAATATTTTTGGGGATTGATTGAAGAATGAGCATACAATTTCATAAAAATATCCCCCAAAATAGTCACGATCCCTAACTTTTTTTATTCAATATTTTTAGAATCAATATTCATTATTTAAAACCTCTTTTTGTATGTAATTATGCATATGCAACAGAGGCCTGTGGCATGTGTAGGTTTCCTTATGCCCTTGAAGCACCGTGACTCAACCAGAATATGATAACTCCGGTCAATTCTTCGTAACTGATTTCCAGTAACACCTGTTCTCTGGACATTTGCTTAAATGCGTGGGTCCCACCTTCAACATGTTTTTCAGGTTTTTTTCTCTGAGCATGTCGGCGAATTGCACCATAATCAATACTGTCAACATAGTACCGGTTGTATTCACATCTCTTGTCAGGGCTGTGATGGAGTGACGGCCATGTAATATCTATGTCAGCTATTGCGAGTATCAAATGGGAATCTCGAGCATCATTGAATACTGCGATAAATTACCGCCATATTTATTAATGTCGTTTTCAGTTAAGGAAATATTTCAAGTAGGGGAGTATCTGGTTATAGTGTTATAATTTTATTGACGTCCCAAATATGCTGATTTGAAATATCTTTTGCAGCATCATGATATTCATGGACAGCAATCTTTTCTGGCCCACTATATGTTTTGCTTGTCCATGAAGTATCACATTTGTATATGTCTTACAATAGACCGTCCTTTATGTGTTTGGGTGGCAATGAAGCTTCTCAAGCATGTATAATTTAGATCGACTTGCTTGTATCACCAGATATTTTGTTCAATGAAAACAGCAGTGGCATGTCACATTTTACTTTTCAGCTTCAACTATCAGACATTTTAACCCCGGAACAACTGGGATTTTGTGGAGGATAATGATTTCATGAATGTTGTACTTGTTGAAAGGGTTTATTGATGTGTTGAATATTTTCCAGTCAGTCTTTCAAAACCTCAAACATACCTAAATAATTTGAAATTCATAAGTACAGTCTTGTCTCTTTAATGAGATGTTTTAAGTGCATTATTTTACCCGCGACAGTTGGTGGGATGACAACAGAAGCGGTAGAGCTTGACACGACTGTTGTTGGATAGTCATAATTTAAATTAGATCGGACAACATAATAGGATGAAATCCTCCTCACAAGAGACAAGGCCAGAGGGTCTAAAAATCTCAGCAAGCCAATGCCCCAAGTAATTTCATGTCCAATTGATCAGCAAAAGGTCCTGGATTCACCCTGATGGACACGGGAGGTTCATTGCCTTGATTGTCCCAGTGGCTGGAGTCAGTGTGGGACAAAGCTCCCACCCACTTCCCTGCTCCGTAGTCATCCCCCGGATGTTGGCCAAGTCCAGAGGAGGAACTCTCCACTGTCCTGTGGCCATTAAACTTACCTTCAGCCTGAAATTGGTCTTGAGAAGCCTCATTACTTTGTTTGGTACTAATTATATAGGGAAAGGCATCAGTAAGTTTGGTTCCTTGTGGAAAAGTATCATGGCTTTCCTTGGTACTAATTATATAGGAAAAGGCATCAGTAAGTTTGGTTCCTTGTGGAAAAGTATCATGACTTTCCTTGGTACTAATTATATAGAAAAGGAATCGGTAATTTTGTTCCCTTGTGGAGAAGCCTCACAACTTTACTTGGTACTAATTATAAAGAAAAGGAATCGGTAAGTTTGGTTTCTTGTGGAAAAGTATCATGACTTTCCTTGGTACTAATTACAAAGAAAAGGAATCGGTAAGTTTGGTTCCTTGTGGAGAAGCCTCATTACTTTCCTTGGTACTAATTATAAAAAAAAGGAATCGGTAAGTTTGGTTTCTTGTGTGTCAGTGTTAATTATATGTATGATTTATAAGACATGAGTAGTTGAATCCACCAGTGCGTGGGTGAGTGCTCAAGTTACAGTGGTTTAAGTTGTTTGTTGACATCAACAATACCTTCATGAATTGTTTATACTGGTATTTAACATATGGAGGCCTAGGTACTATTCTGCACATGTTGGAGTGCAGTATGATCAGTTGTGAGGGATGTTGTAACTTCAGCAGATTTATGTCACGTGGAAGGCCAAGGGCGACCAAGCTCTTTGTTTGATTCAACAACCCAAGAACAGTTCCTTTTTGAAAAGTGTTCCAGATCTTGAAAGTGGTTTTAGCGTACTGTGCATAAGTTGTCTGAATAGATGACCTGTGGATTGCCAAGAGCTCATTGTATTTACAGCCCCTTTGAGTTGACCCAATTTTCAGGTCGTCGCATTTCCTCACCATAGCAACTTTTCACAATCATAGGAAATATGGCTTTATAGATTTATTTTTCTCTCAATAACGCTCTGCCAATAAAACATACTCGACCTCTTTATCAGGTGGGATGGGGTAAACCTCCTTATTAGAATAAACAGCTAGCACTTAGTCTCTTTTGGGTGAATTTGACTTTATGGATATATGCAGATATATTCACTGATAAACAGTTGTAAAGTAGTGTTTATTTCCAAATAAAGTTGACATCCTCATACCAAACATCACAAAAATACCATTTATCTTTGATATTGGTCAGTTTACGGTCTCTAGAGATTTGATACCAAGGTTTGTTCATGTTGACTCTTGGTGTTTTATTACATTGTATCATTTATGAGACTGGATAATGAGAGGATTTGCCAGGATGGTATTAAAAAGGTTATTATTTCATTTGATGATAGTGAGCTGCTTCAAACCAAAAGCCTACTGTTAACTGTCAGACTGGTATTCATAAATTATTCCTAATGAATTTTATGTTTGTATGCTTGGAAGTTAACTTATTTGACATAAGGATGCAAAACAGCAGCCTCCTCCTCCTCCTCCTCTTCCTCGAAGTGACCTTGCCTTCACCACACACATCAGTTAACACAGCACTGAGTGGTATTTGCTTTGTTGGCAGAGAAGACTTAAGACTGCATTTTGGTACCTGAAACAGTCCATTAATTTTTTATTGCACCTAATGTAGCTGCCAAGAAATCATTCAGGAATTTCTTTTAATGTTGCTTTTGTACCTTACAAAACAGCCCCTGCCATAGTAATCTCAGTCAAGGGCATTTTGCTGGAAATAGGTGTCGAGTTTTTTGGCTTAAAAGTTTGCGTGTATGTGACATGTTCAGTAGTCATTGTGACAGAGGCAAGATCGTGGGTAGATAGATTATAATTAATATTCTCTCTGTCTTCCTAAATCACACTGTCTGTTGACGATGTTGCTAAGCTGTTTTGCAGCCTTGGTAAACATCCAATATTAAAGGCAGGAAAATATTTTTGAAAGGAGAATCATTTACAAAAGCATTAACAAAGTGATGAAATTTTCCTTTTGTGAACACATTTGATATTGACAACAAAATATTGAACCTTTAAGCTGACAATGTGTGGGGTGTGATTTCACTCTGGGCTGTGTGTGCTTAGCACTGCATGATGAGTTCCCGCTGCCACTGGCGAGTAAATGCCAGTATTATTTCTGTCTAATGACCTTCACCTTGCCGGTGTGTTCTGTGTAGACCGAGTGTGTGAGAGAGAATTAAATTTGTAATTACATGAATTTCTTAACAAAGCGTCATTCATGGTTGATAGGCATAGTTGTTTTGGGATATATATAGCCTTCCTTTATTGCATAGATGTTTTGGGATATATATAGCCTTCCTTTATTGCATAGTTGTTTTGGGATAAATATAGCCTTCCTTTATTGCATAGTTGTTTTGAGATATATATAACCTTCCTTTATTGCATAGTTATTTTGGGATATATATAGTCTTCCTTTATTGCATAGTTGTTTTGGGATATATATAACCTTCCTTTATTGCACAGTTGTTTTGGGATATATATAGCCTCCCTTTATTGCATAGTTGTTTTGGGATATATATAGCCTTCCTTTATTGCATAGTTGTTTTGGGATATATATAGCCTTCCTTTATTGCATAGTTGTTTTGGGACATATATAGCCTTCCTTTATTGCATAGTTGTTTTGGGATATATATAGCCTGCCTTTATTGCATAGTTGTTTTGGGATATATATAGCCTTCCTTTATTGCATAGTTGTTTTGGGATATATATAGCCTTCCTTTGTTGCCGTATGAGGATAAGAAGGAATAGTCTGTTTGCATGGGTAAACTTGATAATTCTCCAGGGTGATATGTGATCTATCACCGACAGTGTTAGCAGTGAATGTGGTTGAGGAAAACAGGAAACATTCATCATAGACTTGTTCTTGCAAAACTACAAGTCTTTTATACTCCTCAACATTTGCTAAGGACCACACCTTTGACTTAAGATGACTATTTTGGTCCTCGGCAAATGTTGAATAGTATAGAATGAAAGTTGATTTCTTCATTGTCTACAGCAACAATCATCCAAGTCCACTGTAAAGACTGTATGGTGTAACCTTGACAACATTGTGTAACTTATGCTGTTCCTTACTTCATGTCTTCAACTATCAGGGCCCACGTGTACGAAACATGTCAGCACTTTGTCTGCTGTAAGTCTAAGATAAAATGGTTTAATTTTATGTATACACCAGAGACGCCTGGGGCCAGGCATGTTCAGTTAAGACATGTTGTGCTCTGAATTTGCAATTATAGATGAACATTTTGGAGAAAGCTTTAAACAGTATGTTAAGGCTGTGGTAGTAGCACTCTCTGAAAAACATTTTGAAATATGACTTGGAAATTGATACCTAACAGATGTATGGAGAGTGTTGAAACATCTATGGGAGTATAGGAGTGTAGATATAGGAGTACGTGTGTGATGTCACAGCAGTGGTAATATGTCAGGTGTATAGAGACAACAGCCTAGAAACATCTATGTTGAGGTATAGGATTACATCTGATGTCATGACAGTGCCCCCCCCCCCCCCCCCATTTTATCAGGTGTATAGAGACAACAGCCTAGAAACATCTAAACATCTATGTTGAGGTATAGGATTACATCTGATGTCATGACAGTGCCCCCCCCCCCCCATTTTATCAGGTGTATAGAGACAACAGCCTAGAAACATCTAAACATCTATGTTGAGGTATAGGATTACATCTGATGTCATGACAGTGCCCCCCCCCCCCCCATTTTATCAGGTGTATAGAGACAACAGCTTAGAAATATCTATGTTGAGGTATAGTACTATGCCTGATGTCACAACAGTGCCCCCCATTTTATCAGGTGTATAGAGACAACAGCCTAGAAACATCTATGTTGAGGTATAGGATTACATCTGATGTCATGACAGTGCCGCAATTTGCGTATTCCTTTGTTTCTTTCCTTCGGCATATAATATTTGTACAATGGCATCTACTGGAGGAAACATTTGAATGATCCCCAACTTGAGATGGTTGCTGTATGTTTACCTTATCTGTCATGGGTGAGCAAAGCCTGACAAAGACTTAAGGTCTCCTGGTCACTTTAGCACTAGCTGCCCCCAACAGGCTGGACCCAGGACCTTGAAAACCGATCCTACCCAATCCTACCCGCCTTCAAGCTGACCTATTAGGTGAAACGTGACCAGGGCTATTACACCGACCATGACCAAACGTAAGCTTATCTGGAAGCCAGTGTAATAATACCTTCTCTGTGTGCAGTACTTTGTTTTAATGTGAACCTGGTGACCTGCAGTACTTGTTATGATGCTACAGGACTGACATTTCCATTTCTTTCTCTTATTCATGTGGTGGCTTGGTGGAACGGAAGCCATTCTTTCTTCATCTTATGAAATATCTATTTCTGACCTGAACTTAAATGTTAGTTTATGTTGTATTTATTAAGTGCAAAAGATAAGATAATTTCAATTCAGGAACGTAATGTACTATTGAAATGTCATCTGTGGAATGCCGTACGATAATCAGGCTTCAGTAGTTCATGAAATGTATTGGTTCAAAACTGAGGTTCGAAACTATCTGCATGAAGGTGTAAAAATAACTACCGGTATGTATCTTGGAGGAGGATGTCAAATCCATGGTCCCATATGGGATGAGGATAGACCTACATCTAGTCTCTTAAAGGAACATATCTTACAGAAAAAAACAGTTGTAATTATCTTAATAAAAATATAATGAAAAGGATCTTAGAGACTCTCTTCATTTTCAGATACTGCAGTAATCTAGACTTGCCAAACATTATGGGCTGTATTGGGTATATGTGTGTCACGGTCTGTATGACAGACTAGTGTGGGAATTCCCATGCTGGCTGTAAGAGGCGACCAAATGGATCAGGTTGTCTGGTTACATACTTGATTATTTACATGCTGTGTTGATAAAGCTGGAATATTGCTGAGCACAGTGTTAACCAACAAAACAACTACAAGTCCATGGTAGAAAACACGTTACTTCTTCATCAAGGAAGGTTAAGATGTCATATTTAGATGACATGTAGATGGCATGCTGCATACACATAAACATTAATAAATAGTTTCAGGTGATAATTGATTGTGATCGATTATTGGCTTATGTTACAAGTAACATGACCCATGGCTTTGGGCTATAAATGCCTTTGTCAAATTGGCACACAGTTTTATTGAAGCATTAGTTGCAGCACATTGTCAAGGAGGTGACTGTTGTTTGGGATTGATTCTATGGATACCTTTAACAGCTTCTGAGTATTGGGGAGGGGGGGGGCTTGGGGCTAATGGCACTTGTGGGAGAGAGGGGAGGCAGGGTGATCGCCCCCGCTGGCAAGGTTGACCCATTGGAATGATGGTGATAAGTTTAACACCGCTGTAATCTTTGTCTTTTATCATATTTGTTGTGGGACAATCATCCATCAACACTAATTGGTCAGTTTATATTGGCATTCAGCCAACAACTGGATAAAATCTATCTGCTGAGTTAGCCCAGTATCAGAACAGATACACCTTTGGCAGAATGAGCTCTGTGCTGCTTTGCTCTGGAAAGATGGAAGCATGTTGCTCTAGTGTAACATTTCCGGAGTTGGCTTATTTATAGGGCAGTATTCCTGGACATTTTCGGTAATTTGGTGCTAATTTGCTGTTACTGCCAGCATTGAAAAATACGACATAATGAGGGAATACACCCTCGTAACAACCACCCACCCTCTGTCAGCTGTGATATTTGATATCAACTTATATATGGCATCGGTGTTGGTGAGAAACCTTCTTGACAAAAGCAATAAACTTAATCCAAACATGTCAATGAATCAACAGTAGGTAATTCTGATAATACAGCTGGTATTTCTCATATGATACTGTAAATATTTTAACACTGTTTTTTCTTGTGAATTTTCAAAAGCACGATGCTACATTGTGAGATGAATTTACAATGCACCTCAAAATGAACATACATAAGTGATTAATTACTGGTATTTATTTCTGTTATAACCTGGAAGAATGTTGGATAAATAATGTATAGTGCGAGCTATAGAAAGCTGTTCGATAAATAATGTAAGAGTGCAAGCTCTAGAAAGCTGTTTTAGTATTTATTGGCATTTGTTCTAGATGACAACTTTCTCATTTAAGTTTGATAGTATCAGGACTTGTGAGGCCAAAAACAGAAAGCGCCATGATATGGAAGGTAAACGATGTATGGTTGTCGATGTATGGGTGTCGCTGCTTGACCTTTCATCCACCATCATAGTCAGTCTCTTCTCGTCAGGTTCAGACAGCAGGAGAAATAATTGTATATTTTTGGAGATGATAACGTTTGTTATTTCGCCTGTAATATTGACCAGAGTGTTGGTCTTCTGTTCTTTAATGAGCAGTGGTGTATTTTTTCAAGAAGTTATATGCCTGTGGTCTATGAGGGGGAAATATGCTTAGAGTAAATATTTATTATATACTGACATATTGATAACATCTCTCAGCGAGTTGATGTAGGCATCTTGTTAAAATGTGCCGGCTTCTCATCCCCATTATGAAATAGGAAGCGACATTTACAGCTACTCTACCTAGCCGATAACCCATTTCTCAGGGTGGTATTGTTGCTGGAATTGATGCTGGCTATCTCAAGAGTTCTTCTCTGGAAGGTGATGAACATACCGAAGATGACTGAAAGTGTGTTTGGTGGTTATACATGCGTATTGCCCGGTTCTGTGATTGCAGGCCATGCTCAAGGGGAAAAGTGGCCAGTTATTACCTGGAGTTGGATTTCATGGATCATAAAAACATCGTTCTTATTCCATATACTTCAGATAATTGCTTGAGTCCATGTTGGTGATAGTTAGGGTGACATATAAGCATCTGGTTAACCATTCATACTCACAGGTGTTTGGTTGATGCCCAGGCAGACTGAGTGTGTTGGGTTTTACGACTCCAATTTCCAACTATACCAATGGGGGGGGAGGGAAGAGACACCAGAAATGGGCTTCACACATTCCCACTTGGGATTTTTTAAACCAGGGTCTTCAACATGGTGGGCTAACTTGATAAGAAAGATAATGTTATGTGCATTATGGTGAGAAATGTCTTCTTAAAAAGAAGCCTGTATTTGGTCATTTCGCATTTCTTTGTGTTCACTGTATGGATGGATGGATGGATGGATCAAAATGTTTTGTCATTTAAAAGATTGCATCTGTACTGTTCTTGTTCTTTCTGCAATAAATATTATCTTATCTTATCTTGTCTCATGGAATTTCACAGCAGATGGAAGTTAATTGTTTTGTTGGTAAAATAATAAGAGTTATATTGTATATTATACATGCCCACTTTGAGCCAGTTGAAACAATTCAAACATTGGCCCCAGTGTGAGCAGAGTAACAGTAGCCCCCACATGGCACTGATAAGGATGTTTTGTGAGTTATTGTGTGGCTGGCTTCATTACCAAAGACTCCTCACTGGTAACGGTAGGCTGACACTGGCACTGATAGCAATCACATGCCGCTAGTCGGCCAGGACGCATACTGTAGCT
Organism: Haliotis rufescens; assembly: GCF_023055435.1. Classification (NCBI taxonomy): domain Eukaryota; kingdom Metazoa; phylum Mollusca; class Gastropoda; order Lepetellida; family Haliotidae; genus Haliotis; species Haliotis rufescens. The sequence continues at coordinate 226,025 of NW_025964001.1, read as the reverse complement.
CTCAGGCAGGACCACTGCGCCCTTATAGCTTGTCCTTGTCACGGCTAGGCATTGCCTGCCTCAAGTTATGTCAGAACTATGCAACCACTATGACAGAACCACTGCCACCACTATGACAGGACCACTGCCACCACTTTGACAGAACCACTGCAACCACTATGACAGGACCACTGCCACCACTTTGACAGAACCACTGCCACCACTTTGACAGGACCACTGCAACCACTATGTCAGAACCACTGCCGCCACTATGACAGAACCACTGCCGCCACTTTGACAGAACCACTGAAATCACAATGACAGAACCACTGCCACCACTATGACAGAACCACTGCCACCACTATGACAGAACCACTGCCACCACTATGACAGAACCACTGCCACCACTATGACAGAACCACTGCCACCACTATGACAGGACCACTGCCACCACTATGACAGGACCACTGCCACCACTATGACAGAACCACTGCCACCACTTTGACAGAACCACTGAAACCACTATGACAGAACCATTATAACAGAACCACTGCCACCACTATTACAGAATCACTTTATACAATAAAGAAGTTGTTATCGATAATACTCCTTGTGATAGGGTAAAAGCATACACTAACGTTATTACCACATTACCTGGTGGGCCTGAATCAAACTCCATTTGAAATGAGACGCGCCGATTTGGCTTGGTAGCGCACGGCACAGATGGGTCCACCCAAGACAGGAACACCCGGCACAGCCCAGAGCAGAACGCACCGACTATAGACCCAGGTTATGCTAATCCTTATTGTCATCATTACATTTTGTAATGAAATTTTTTATTTCTAGTCAATACAGCAAAAGTAACCCGCACCATGTGTTGTTTCAATTATTAGAAATTGCATTGGATACAGGTTGGTTAATATAGTGACACCACACAGACATTAACTCTGATCATATATTTCGGGGACTGGAACGTGTGTTTGAAATGTTACATGCATAATTGTATCATCAATGTGACAGGGGCCATGGGTACCTCAGTCGTCTTAGTCACAGCAATTCACTGTGAAACACCTAGGATTGTTGGTTTGAATCCCAGTTGCCGGATTATGTTTCTAGGCTTGTCAGCACCATACCGATACCCGTGGGTTTCACCAAAGTGGTAACCTACATCACTTCTGGCTTTCTTCCCACTTTAAGCTGACAGTCCATGAGATAACGGGACTACTTTTGAAAGCTACGTTAAGCCCAGCTCACTCATCAATGTAGCGATAGTACACCGACTGTACCTTGATCAATAGAGTTGGAAATAGATATGAAGCCATTATTATTAAAAATGTATATAAGCCATAAACATTGTCGAGTATCATATATGGTTGTATACAATAAATTCTCCATGTCCATGCAAAGAAAATGTGCCTCTCCTCCCTAGCAATATAATCATAGCAATATTTGTATTCTATTGTGTATGTCAATGTTTAATTAGTCATGTTAATTGTTTTTTTGTACCCTGCCCCCTGTGGATGTTTATGTACAATAAATATTCTTCTTCTTCTTCTGTCTATAAGAAGTCACTGAGAGAATTGTCTCTATATCTAGTGTGTTCACTATATCACCAAAAAGTTATTTATCTGACAGGTGAATACAAACACTTGCTTTCTTTCAAACCATGTACTTACTTTCTTCCATGAGTATATGGTACGGAGATTCCATAAGAGACATGTTTCTACTAATATGTAACGTTTACCTAGTAATCATGTAGGGCCAAGAACAAGTGCTACCTAATTGTGTACCAGTAAAACTTAATCAAAAAAAAGTTTGCCAAAGTAGATTTATCAGGATCATCGCCAGCATCATCTCCAACTTCCCGCCTCATCGCCAACATCCCTGCACAGTAAACAAATAGCACCCAAGGTCTTGTCTCTTACTAATAGGCATAAAGTTGCTTATGTCTACAAATACAAAACAGCTGTCGGTGAGCCGTTTTTACCCAGTAGTTGGGTTTGCGAGCGGGTTTCCCACGCTCTCAGAGGTGAACTTCTCTAACGCAATGCTCCTTGTGCCTTCAGTTTATGGTCCTGGTGTATTCCCTCGTTGAGGTGAGGCAAGCCACTTGTCATAGGGGAGGGGGGATTGGGGAGGAAAGAAGCGCACTCCTCAACAATTCTACAAATCTGGTAATTCAGTTTCGCCACAAATCCATACCGGTGTCCATCTTGAGGTTCATGTCCCCCTCCTGAAACAATATGTATGTAACCGTATTGTCTTGTTGAAGCTGTTTTAGCCAGAAAACAGTTCCTTGCCGTGTGAAACCTAAATCAACATGCATCGAAACCTGGTATTTTGTTTATCTGCTGTGATGACCACATGGGTTCCATGTGCTGTACTTCCACATCCCCATTTCTCTATCACATCTACATATTTCCCTCATTGTATTATGTGCAGGGGTGCGAGGGGAATGTTAATTCACCTTTCTTGCCCCTTGATGAAACCCATGATACGTCCGGGTAATCTTTGAATTTTGGTGCCAAAAGCCTGCCGCTTTTATGAGACCAGTTCATGCATTGGACTATACGTTCAGAGGGACCACTGCTGGATACCCATGTCCTTGGTACATCAGAACCACATGGTCCCACAAGTGTTCCTGGTTGTTGATACTGCCGCCCCCACAAGATACTGTTACCCCCAGGGCACGCTGCCCACTCATTGTTCATTGATACAGAGGCCTATACTTCAGAGAGGTCCATTGAATGGTAGACTTGCATAAGTCTCTTAGGCAATAATTATTAGTCTAAGTCACAAGTTCTAGATTATGTAAATAATAAAAACAAGTTGTCCCTATAAGAGTCTTGAGTCTTGTACTGTCCACATACCTAGAATTGCCTATTAGGAGGATAGAATTCCATGGACTTTTCTTTATGACAGCCTTGGAGCAAGGCTAATTCAATAGAACAGATAAAACTTGAAAAGAATTTGGTACAGAATTGTTTTCAGGGGAATACTTATACAATGTAGATAAATATATTACCTGTAATAGATTTGTAGACAGACAATTGAAAGACATATGATGTAGAGAGAGCTATTGATATACATAGAAAAATATATGTGAGATATAAAATCAGCATTTATAATGTTGGTAAACATTTCTGAGATTTTCTGATGAAAAATGTTTGTGAACCTTGAATATTGACCATAACAGTTTTCAGCAAATAGAACCAGGTATGCATTCCATGAAAGCAGTGGTAACATTAAATTTTCATTATTGATGTAAAGTGTCCTATCTCTAAACCCAATTACCCCAAATCTCCAGGATCAAATTTTTGTTTCACTGCACATCTACTGAAATATTTACTAATACTTAAGTGAATATGTTCTAGGGACATTATGATTAATAATTCATAAAGTTTTGTCTTTTGGAGGAATGTTGATAAGAAAAGAAAACACATTTTGTTATTTTTTTCTAATGACCTGCCTATGTTCTTACTTATTTCAACATTGCAAATCCAGTGGTTTCAGAAGTTTCAATTTCTTGTATGGGTTTGTGATCCTTGAAAGTCCCTTGACCAATTGATATCTGGTTTGAATATCAGAGTAGCTCTTTATTACGATTCTTAGTTTGTCAGGACCTGTAAGTGATCATTTATGGCTTTCCGTCCCCATGAACATGCCCTGATGTGTCTGAAATACTGGTTAAAGAAGCAACAAACTCAAATCACTCACTCACTCACTCACTCACTCATGACAGGTGATAACCTAGATTTTGTGCTTGAAAAAAGTAATACATGTAATTGTATTGGCAGGGAACATCTCAAATTATTTAGATTTGTAACCTGAGTTATTGTGAATGGACTGTTTGCTGTCTGTGATCCAGGCAGCACAGATTGCTTCATGATCTGCTGGTGCTGGTGGTGCCATAGTTATATGAGGATGTGGCACCTTCAAGGAGATGAGTAGCACACATTTGGTGGAAAAACAGAAAATGTTCATTTTCCCATGCCATGCAGCGCTGAGTTCACCCTCTTCCCATGGCAGGAGGATATTCCGATGAGCTAAGGTGCTTCTTGCAAAGACAGTAATGCTGTAAAAACAAGCTCATCTCTGCGATGTTCAACTTAATGGAATCATTTGCTCTGAAATGGTGATACTTCTTGTCAGATAACGACGTTTAAAAGCAAGGGAACGTTTAAGATGTTTCACAGGGGATGACATCATGGGCATTAATTACTTGTTTTTTTGTGTGGGAAACTCAGCACACTACTGTTTCTCATGGAGTCAGCTATTTATCTGTCTGCAGGCATATCATATCTATTGCTAGCTTCAGATAACTGTAGGTCTTGGAAGTAAGACTGAAGTTTCTGTTTGGTTTTGATACAGATCTGATTTAGAAGCTCGTAAACAATATTGAATCTTTCCATGAATATTATATCTCTGTTGACCTTTGGAATATATTTAATATACAGACATTACATGTGTCAATGAGTTATATTGTGATATGATGAAAGATTTCAGTAATTCATGAAACAAGCAACAATTTTTTATGTCTTCTTTGGTGTTGGAATATTAGGTGTATCTGTCCCAGCAGGTTTGACAGGTAGAGAAGATGAGTTGGAGATAGCCCTTCGGGGATTCCACTCGGCTCACTATTCAATCCCTTCAACATTTCCACTTGATGAGGGGCGGTCTGGTGGCCTAGTGGTTAAAGCATTCGCTCGTCATGCCGAAGACCCGGGTTTGATTCCCGACATGGGTACAATGTGTGAAGCCCATTTCTGGTGTCCCCGCGCCTTGATATTGCTGGAATATTGCTAAATGTGGCGTAAATCAATACTCACTTTGTAAGACATTTATTCTAACGTAGATTCTGTAGTAACTGCAGCCCTGTGGTACTGATATGGAGCTATATGGTCTGTGTGTGTATCAATAACACTGAGTGGGTATTCTGAGGGGGTTGTCTCTATTGTATGTAGCCATCGGTTGGTGCTATAGAAGGTAGTCACTATTGTAACAGGTTGCCGGTCAAGTCTCTGTTGGATTCATGGGTTTGTGATAGCTTCAGTATTGGGACAGCCCTACGGGGTGACAAGGATGACCCATAACAGAGAGAGTCCTCCAGGGTTTCAATGGGATTTCACAGTGCCCCTTTTAGCAGACAGCTCATCAGGGCATCTATAAGTTGTCCGATGGAGCCCTAGATGTCACTAATGGAGGCCCTGTAGGCCTGATTCCTGAAACAGGTGCTTGTATGATGTCACGATTAGGTGCAACAGATGCCCTCTCTGATGACAGTAGGAACATAGTGCCGTTGTATGTAGTCCTTCAGATACAATTTGAAATGATCACTTTGTAGACAAGCCATGGCACCCATCACATTCCATTCACATCATTTTAAGTGCTGACATTTCTCTTTCAAGATCATCTTAGCTATCTTTCATTATTATTTTTTTAATAATTAGGCAAGTCATATTTTTTGTCTTTGATAATGACACTAACAGCTGCATTAACCGGTGGCAGAGTGATGATTCCGACAGCATGAAGCTGATATGATCTGACACTGAACTTGGCACAGGCTTCAGTAGCATTGTGTTGTGCTTTGCTTGGGTATAATTAGTGATGTAGCAGCACTAGGAATCCACCTCCGCAGCCACTCCCCCTTATGGTGGTGGAGATGACCTGAACACACGGGATAAGATAAACCCATATACATTGCCTGATGGGCTTACCAGAGACCTACCTTACACTAGGCCTGGAGTGTGGGAACTGCTCAGTTGAAAGCAACTCATTATAACATTGTTAGTTATGAAGACGACACTTTGGGAATATTTGTCTTGTTCAGAACCCTCTTTTATAGTTATTCTGCCTACGTGAAAGAATACAAGGACAGAAATAGGTTTGAAATTACCAATTTTACTGAGTTAACAACGCCATAAATACTATTTTGTAATAAGGGCAGTGGGGTAGCCTAGTGGTTAAAACGTTTGCTTCTCACACTGATGGCCCGGGTTCATTTCCCCACATGGGTACAATGCGTGAAGCCCATTTCTGGTGTCTCAACGGGGATATTCTAGGTTAGAAAAGGTACCCAGCAACCCATCCTCGTCGTAAGAGGCTACATAATGGATTGAGTGGTCAGGCTTGGTGACTTGGTTGTGTGTCATTGTACCCCAACAGCATGGATCGTTGCTCATGTTATCTATGACTGGTTAATCTGGTCCAGGCTCAATCATGATGGTGCAGTGTTAATGATTGATTGGATTAACAAGTGATTGATAATATGAGCAACGATCAAGGCTGTGTGGGTACAATGTTTAAGGGGTTAACCATCAAACAAACAGTGTAGCAATAAGTCATTACTTTAGCATATGTGTACCACTACATTCACATTCTTCCATATCTATTTTGTGCAATGATGCGGTATTGGGATACGCATTGTATAAGTTTGTTGATAATTCACCTCAGGGTGTTCTGCTTCACCATGCCTCTTTGCACTAGATGTACAGTTGGTGCAGTAACTAGCACATGTGCAACGATGCAGTATTGGGAAACACATCGTATAAGTTCGTCGATAATTCACCTTAGGGTGTTCTGCTTCACCATGGCTCTTTGCACTGGATGTACGGTCGGTGCAGTAACTAGCAGATGCTGATGAGCTGCACATGTGGCTGCGCCTCTGTACATGAGCAGACAAATAACGCTGGCATTTACGTGGGATACAATGCCTGGAAACAACACTTATCACATATGTAAGAGTCGTCCTATTTTTATTGAGTGGTGTGTTATTATTACCTAAAAATTTATACTGTGGCAGATGGAAAAGGTAGTTACTTGCACTGGATGTCATAACAGGATTTTATGTAACAATATACAATCATTACATGCTTGGTAGGAAAAGTGTTCAAATTTATTACATGAATTAATGGTATGGGTATTGAATTTCATTGATCTAATGAACATTGGTCACCGATATAATGGTGTTTGAAATTGGGATACATTGTAGAATAAAACTGATTAGATTTCTGGGTAATTTGATCAAAATCCCATTAACATTCATAACCAAGTAAATGGCACTTTTGGGCTCGACATGAATACAAGGTTGTACTGGATGTCAGATACACCCGACTCTGACAATGGTGCAGATAAAGTAGAAGAATTACATATTATGGGTGTCATTAGTATGCATCGTTGTAGTGATCATTTTTTTCTCTAGAGTTGTTATTTGAAGCAGAGGTGATAATTTGAAACTTGTTCATTATTTTGTAAACCTGGAGTGTTTTCGGTGGCTGAGTAGAGGCTGCTGGAGCACCTGCTGTGTGCCCCGAGTTGAGTCCACATCCACAGCATCTTGCGCCAGGTGATAACACCTTGTGTCCCAACTGACAGTAATAGACCCAGTCGTCTGACACCATTGTTAAGTTCACACAAATAGCTACAGTGTAATTACCCTGTCAGTCTTGCAGCCAGTCGCCAACATGGCCACTCTCTGTAATTAATAGGTAATTTGTATCATAATAAGTCTTTTGACGATATCGCTGAATGGTGGCAGTAACTTCAGCCTTGTTACAGGTCTTTATGACAACTGAATTACGTTATTAAGGTGTTTATTAGCCGAGGGAAAGTATCTGTGTAGAAGGTGTAAAGGTGAAGCCAGTTATTCCGGAGGTTGCATTGTTATTGTAAGCTGTTGTATTCTGTAGGCATGACGTTGGATTGGGCTGGATCGCTAGCTAAGCCTAACAGTTCATACACGTATTCATTGTCTCTGTGCTAACAATGTCATCCATTATGTGTCTCCAATGCATGTAACCAAGAGAAGGACAATGTTTTGAAAAGAGGTAATGGATGACCAGGCTAATGATGTTGCTGTGAATGTATATGATGATGGTTGGTAGAAATATTAGGTTTTATTAAAACCGTTTTAAGATACATGATTGTTAGGGGTTGATTTTTATAGTTCTTCTGTTGGTATGTTTGAAATATTGTTTTCATGGAAACTTTGTGAGGACATTGACCTCAAATCAACAAAAAAAACCATCTTAGTTTTAGTCATTTGCCTTTTGCAGATTATTGAACAAGAAAATGCATATAAGACGAGAATTTTGCCAGACCTTTGAAATACTGGTAATAGTCCTAAATATTCTCTATGAAAGATTATCAGATTGTACTTGCCACTCTCCTTGAGACAGGTTACCCGTGGAGATCCCGGGTAGAATAGGTCTTCAGCAACCCATGCTTGCCGTAAAAGGCGACTATCCTTGTCGCAAAAGGTGACCAACGGGATCGGGTGGTCAGACTTGCTGACTTGGTTGATGCATGTCATCGTATCTTAATTGGGTGGATTGATGCTCATGATGTCAATCACTGGATTGTCTGGTCCAGACTCGATTATATACAGACTTCCGTCATATAGCTGGAATGTTGCTGAGTGAGACGTTAAACAACAAACAAACAAACGAAATACTGGTAATAGTTCTAAATATTCTCTATGAAAGATTATCAGATTGTTTAAAATTATGTAGCTGGAAAAGAAAAGAAAGAAATTGAAATTATGAATAACCTGCGATCCTTATTGTTAATTGAGTAGCGTGTTGTTTTTGATCTCCGATCATTTCATGGCATTATTCCGATAAAAATGAAAATGAAGGAATGCACTTTCTTAAAGAAATTTTGCCAACATTCTTATCTCTTCATATTTTTTAACTGCAGTAGTAATCATGTTTCTAGAACAGGATGGCATAGAATTTATTTCCATTTTTTTGCCAAGACTTAGTGAAACATCTCTCAACCCTTCAAACTGGAGATAAGCTATAGTTAAGGTATGCAGGATGTATTTTTTGGGTTGTTTAGGAAAAGTGTTCTATCAAGACGCGTCCCTTGCACTGAGTTCACATCAGCGTAATGGGATACAGCAAAATAAATTTCTGTAATATATCACACCAGAAGCCACATTTAAACTGCATAGGAAATGAAAATATTTTCACCCTTTATGCTCTCTCAGTGGATATATTTTGTGCCTCTTCCTATTGAGAGGCCAGGTGTATCCTTCAACACTTCTAGTGCACTAGCCCATCATCACAGCCAAATAACAGTCTACAAGTACAAATGGGCACTGGTTCTCTTTTTCCAATCAAACCTACAAGATTCTGTCTTCAGCATGTTTAAACGTTTGATGTTTTCCTCTATTCCTCTTTAGCAAAACAGCTTATTTTTCACCACCTAACTAGCACCTGAGATTTGGCCAGACTCGGGCCTTTAACACATCAAGTAGGCTTCATTAGCTGTTCATAGGCTTGAAGTCCGTTCTAGCCCTGACTCAGGCCAGCACTGTCCATCGACACATCTGATTAGAGCTGTGTGTTATTAAGGAGTCACCTTTGTTGCATGTTAAAAGAGTATCTTGGTATGTACATTCACAGGAATAATGCATTAGAATACGGCCATTTCTAAAGGTGGTAGTTTTTCTTGAAAGACATTTGTGAGCTTCAGAGAATGGGTACAGGTGAGATGATTTGTGGTCAAGATTTATGAGTTTTTCATGGCCAGGTTGTGTGGAAAAGTCACATTTACATATTTGAGGATATTCTTGAGAGGCATGACACACAGCACATAGGCTCAGGCTAACCTATTTTTAGTCTCTGAAATGAACATATTTCAATTTTTTTCTGCAACCCTTGAGATAGATAAGATAAGATAATATTTATTGCAGAAAGCATTCCATTACGGAACAGATGCAATCTTTTAAATGACAAAACATTATGATTACATACATACCTGTAAGCACACACAAACACAACTCTTTTTTTTTTAATGTCAATATTACAGATTGATATGTAATACAGGCAATATGTAATACATGCCATCTTCCTTTACCTGAGACCGAAGTAGGATTGTGTTGCTAAAGTATTGCAGACTTGCTTGAGGTATGGTACAGGTATGTTTGTTTCAGGGTCTGTAGGGGTGACTACACATGGATTGTATTGGGCTCTGGGTTTCTTTCTGACTCAGCGCTTTACCTTATTGCCTGCCCATTACAAAAACATAATTTATGAAATGTATTTTAATCCAACAGTTGCTCCATCATGGCACTTCTTATAAATGAGAATGTGTGAGATAAAAATGCATCTTGTGTCTGTTGTTAACAATCGTAGAGATGAAGAGCTTTATCATATAATGGATAGTGTTATCGATGCGATGAGCCAGTCCAATAAACTTGGTATCGTGATTCAATAAAAATGCAAATGAGGTCATCTATCCGTTTCTATTTTTAACAAAACCCTTTAGAAAGCTGCGATGCCATCCTGCTAAACATCTTTGCATAACGCTCATTCCAAGACGTTAAAAGATGGCACTTGTTGTTTCTCTGCCTGGCACTCGGCATTAAAGGGCTAAAATAAGGACTCACTATACTGTGTCTGAGTGGGGTATTCATGTAAAACTGCGGCATTGTATCTCAGTGAGCTACCACTTTTTATAAAATCAGCATTAGTCCGGACTAGTTCAAGAATAATATAGAAGTGCTATGATCTTGGACGCGATGTTAAGACCCGTTTCACCTCACCTTCCCCTCACCTTCCCCTCACCTTCCCCTCACCTTAGTCTCACCTTAACCTCACCTTCACCTCACCTTCACCTCACCTCTCTTAGGTATAAAAAATATGTATTTTGCTCTCTAAAGGTTCTCATAATACAATTTTATCTACAACATAAGAACACACTCGGCTAATAATCTCTATGTATTTGGGCTGTAATTTGCCAGTCCGCAAGGACATCGCCCTGGCTGCCAGAATCGTCTAACAATGTTAATGTGTTCAGCCTACACAGTCTCCATTTAAGCTCTTTGATGTTCCGAAATGTTTCAGTTTTTGCAAATCAAATCAAACTCACATGCACATCCAACTGAAGACTTGCCTCTACAAGGAGACCCGTTAACATTACACTTTCTTTGTTCTCCGCAACACGCGGAAACTATCACCACAACCCAGGATAGAAACAGTGGTTCAATCACCGATGTTGATCCCACTTGGGGAAAGGGCCCCGAGTTGTGAATTACCTATATACCTGAAGGGGGAATGGGGATGTTGATCCAAGACCAGGATGAGGTTTCAGTACTCAGTGTTACCTATATTCCCCAAGTAGGAATCTATACAGAGACTTGTATCCATGTCCCCGAATCACTGCTTGCTACAGATATTGAAACCGTCTTGTTCCTCGCTTGCTCCAGGGTAATGGAAGACAAACAACATGTCTATTGAGATTGGATTGGATTGTTATATGGAGGATAAACCAAAACACAAACTTCATATATAATGAACAATATATTCAGCATGTTTTGTTGAAAATGAATTATTAATGAGGTCATTACAGGAAGGTGTCATAAATATGTAAGGCGGAGGCACCAGCAGTGAGCATTATACACTTCAGAGCAGGTGCTCCCTGTGTCCTGCATGGAATTTAGTCTGTTGCCTGGTAGCCTTGCTCCAAGGCTGTAGTGAAAGAAAAGTCCATGTTTGTGTAGTAATTCTATCTCCCTTATAGGCAAGTCTAGATATGTGGAGAGTACTAAGGGACAACTTATTCTTATCATTTACATAATCTAGAAATTATGATTTAAACTAATAATTATTGCCTTAGAGACTTGTGCAGGTCTAGTTGACTGGTTGCATAAGTCACTCCAACACATGTGTCATTGTGGAAGTAGGCAGAATTATACCCATGGACTGTTTGTTTTTGTAGCTGTGTCTAACTCGTGCCATTTATAATAGTGGATTGTTCAGTCAATTTGACAAGTTTTAGTAGAAAATTGATCCCATTTTTTAAGGTTATATTTTCTGATTTCATCACTGAAGCCTGGTGTAAGATGTGTTGTTTGCTTTTGGAGCCAAATGGTGATTCTCACTTTGGAACATAGGTTTAATGTATATTACCTTTGCGTCTTACTTCTTGTTACGAAGCAAGGTGATGTGTTCCTTTATTTCTATTTTATGGACACCATTTCTTTTGTCAAGCACTAATCACTGATGAAATTATGTTTAACATTGTCTAAATTGTATATAGCATGTATCATGTATGTTTTTTCATAAGACTATAGTAAATGCCATGACAAGATTAATTTTAGTCATGTGAAAAACTGGGTGTACTTTAACTTCCCTGGAGTAATATATATCCTGTATGTAGCATGTATGAGGTTGCAAAGCGCTATCTGGAAAGTCAGTTGTATCCTGCTTTTGTTCCCTGTTCTTTGAGCTGGAAGCATCAAAGATGTAAGATATGACTGGCACAGCCTTTGAAACAGTTTCTTTAAATCAGGATAGGAATCTTTAGATGTTGAAGATGGAAAGCTCAGACATATATCAAAGTTATAGGGGCTGTATTTTTGACTCATAGGGTCTTTTGTTTACTTTGAATATGATGACACAAGTACTCAAGGGCCTCTCTCGTTAGACATATTTTGCTTCCAGTAATTGATTTTCAGATGTTTACGGTTTATTACTCCTAAAAAAAGTTAAGGACCGTGACAGATTATGTTGATATAAAAGAATCGGGTGGTCTTTAACATTTTTGAGTTGCACAGATTGGCAATGGTTTGTTTCAGTTCCTTCATTTTAGCACCTGTCAGGTGGAGGTATTCTTTAAAGTGTGTGATGTTAATAAACAATGTTAAACTTGAAAAAGGCAACTAATTCTGAAGAAGTAATTGTTTAATTATTGAGATAGGTATTTTTGCTCTTGCTACAAATCAGTGAAAGACAGCTATAACTGTATAAATCCCCATCAATTAACCTCAACCTGTTATATTTCAGCAAGTTTGGTAATTTGGAGAAGAATGTAAATACGATGTTTCCCCAGTTGCTTATGGTTATCAGATGAGGTATAACAGATGATACAGTTACGTGTGGTGTAATTAGGTTATAACCTGAGTATGTAGTAATGACCGTGGGAGAGTATGTAGTAATGACCGTGGGATCCCCCAACTTTGTACAGGTAGGCCACTATCAGTTTATGAGGGACGTTAGATCTCAATAAGCAGCCTGAAATGGAAGCAGGGAAGCAGTTAGCTGTTAGTTACTTGCCTCCTACATTTCATCCCTAATCCTCCTCACACACGGATGTGATGGGGAGAGGGGGTAGATCCTGTAAGGCACCCCAACAAAAATCAATATATTTGTTATCATACGACAATATGTGTTGTTATTCTACATATTTTTCATTCATTCAAAATAACAGTCAATGAAGTCCTGTTATTATGACTGTCAGATACAACAAACCAAAACAGTTCTAATATTTAGTTGTTTTTAGGAGAGTAGTATGTTTCTCATAAGGGAGCTATTGAAATATCAGTTATATTCGGTGTTGACTGTACAAGCATGTGTAAAGTGTTTGTCGCCTTTTTAATATTTCAGTTTTAATTAGCTGCGTTGAACTAGAAAGAAGTAAATGGTTATCTTTCCATGTGCAGACCATGTGAACTGCTGCACCTTATCATGCCAGAAAGGGCTGTGCACCATTAGCTTCACGTTGTGATATATCTGAAATATGGCTCGGCATTAAACTTTCCCACTCACTCACTCATCTTATCCCAAGGGCAGTAAACTGGGATAGCAGGCTAGTAAAAGTGAGAAGGACTTTTTCATTGTCAACTCTGATCCCACATCCTGTATGCAGTGTGTTTATGGTAAACAACCTGGCCTGTGTATGTTGGCTGTAACGGTTTCCAGATTGCCATAATCTTCACAATCACAGGTCCCATAAAGCAGATATGGTGATAATATGTGGGCGAGGCCTGCTTCATATCATTATCCTTGGAGGGGAGAGTTACTGCTTCAGATGGCCAGATTAGAACACCTTCTCTCTAAATGTGTAAATGATTTAAAGTCCATTTATGAAACACTCATTAGATGCCTATCAATAAATAGCCTGATTGCTGCTTGACCCCTGTCCCTGAAGGTTTACATCTAGACCACATCTGTTGCTTCTCTGGGCAGTGCAGTGGGCTCGCACCATGACACCAGTTCAACCAGTTCGGGCAGATTATTAATCAAACATACCAATAACAAACACAAACAAATTAACCTGAACATCTGTGTGGACCTTTTATTAACATGCTCACAATGGTAGGTCTGAATCGGTCATTGGGATTAATTATTATTTTTCTACTGAGATTTAAGATAAACATGATTGATGGCAGATTGTAACATCTGCCATGAAAACATCAAGCAAAACCTTGGGGAAATCATTGAATTGTTGAAATAATCAGTTTAGAATGGAGTACATACTTCTGTCTTAGGCAAGAAATTAATGATATTGAAACTGTATGACTTATGGCCATAGTGACTACAAAATTGATATTGATAATAAAACTTAATTGCCTGGCAAGTTGGAGTTTCCTGAGAGAGTGGCAATATTGCATTGTTAAAGATAGGCAGAGCATGACAGGGATGTGACACAGTTGGCCCCACAGGTAGTTTAGTTCTAATGGCCTCAAGTACAGGGTTTGTATCTATCAGGATGAAATTGTCAATTACCCAGCAGACCATGAAGCATGATATATTGATAACACCGTCATTTTCTCTGAACACAGCTGCAACAACAAATAGAACCAATGTTCATTTTTAACAACTACCTGCTAAAAATAGGCGTTTCCCTCTTTCTGTTAATATCCACGGTGTTTATACTGGTTCAGCTCCGCCATGTGTGGAATAAAGGATGTGTACATGAGGTGATATAAGGCTCCAAGGATTCATTGATTCTTTCATCTGATAATGGCTGTGTTCCACTTCAGCTGTCGATTATTGATCCATGCGTGACCAGGAAGTAACCTACCTGTACACTGGCCAATAATTGCTAGAGCCATTTTGTGCTTTGGAGAATGTCATTGTTCATCTGCACAAAAAGGAGCAAAAATATTATATTACTGTGGACTATTTTTCGGGTTTTATGATGGTCCTTATTACCTATACAGAGACTGGCATCATAAATCAGGCTGTGCAATAACTCATGGTCATGTACTATTGTCTTGTAGAAGCAGCTGAGCAAGAATGGTATTGAGGGAAGGTAGTTTTGTCTTAAAGGGTAATATGCATTAAATGTCTGTGATCTGTATGGTCCTTGCAACATTCATGAGTCAATTCTGATTTTGTCATTTTGGATATACAAATATTGATGCTATGGCAATCATGTTGTTAATCATCTTGAAATATGTTTGATAACATTACTAAAGAACCTTTGAAGACTTCAGAATATAAGCAACAAAACCTTTTTCCATAATCATAAGAATCCTCTGCTAAAAGCAGAGTCCATTGTATGTCTCTGACTATATCTTTAGCATGTGTTTATGAATTGGTATCACATCATCATGGTAGCAGGTGCTTGTGAATAGGTGAATGTATACAGGCCCAAAGCTGCCACCCGTCACATGGCTGTCAAGTAGTACAATGAAAGATGGTTGTCTTTACAAATGCTATCGCCACCTCTTCTGATTGTGATACAGCTTGATATCGATCATTACCTGATCAGCACTATTTATTATGTTTTTATTTCCATTGTGCATTGTGTCAACTAAATATGTAAAATTCATTTGCCCATTATTGACATTATCAAAAATGTTTTGTACTAAACCAGCCTGAGGTTGTAACAGACTTGCTTGGAGTAATATGCCTGAAATCCCCTTTAAAGTATATCCAGGAATATGTTCCAACACCTGACTCTGAGCTGGGAAGAGTCCAAGAATACTGTAAAGAAAAGTCTGTTAGTGCTCCTCCACTGTGGATAGTGTAAGGAAAAGTCTGTTAGTGCTCCTCCACTGTGGATAGTGTAAGGAAAGGTCTGTTAGTGCTCCTCCACTGTGGATAGTGTAAGGAAAAGTCTGTTAGTGCTCCTCCACTGTGGATAGTGTAAAGAAAAGGCTGTTAGTGCTCCTCCACTGTGGATAGTGTAAGGAAAAGTCTGTTAGTGCTCCTCCACTGTGGATAGTGTAAATAAAAGTCTGTTAGTGTTCCTCCACTGTGGATAGTGTAAGAAAAAGTCTGTTAGTCATCCTCCACTGTGGATAGTGTAAGGAAAAGTCTGTTGGTGCTCCTCCACTGTGGATAGTGTAAAGAAAGTTGCCCAAGCAACAATAACAGTTACTATGTTGTTAAGTGTAGAGCTATCTTAAAAGCCCACCACAGAATGGGCAGTTTGAGGTGATACTTGACACTATATTCCAGACAAATGTTTACACATATTTAGTTATGCCTTTGAAGTAGGCATCAGACACACATTGCAAATTATAACAAGACTGATTGTTTAGGTTGAAGCTGGTCCAACAACTTATATGGGTAAAAGCAACTCTTAAAGTCCACATTGATCCTCTCCATGTCTGTGCCAATCTTAGATGGCTATCTTCTACCTCTCCTGTAGGTCACCTATCTTGTCTCTATCTCTCTCACTCCCCCCCCTTCCAAATCAGGTCATGTGATCTAACTACAGGTAACATCCTGGCATTCTACACACTGTACTGATTAGTATCGAAATAGTTTGTACTGTATTCCACAAGGATCATGTTTCCAGAAACAAATAATATGTTTTTGTTGGTGTATTTTCCCATATGATGTAAATGAGAAGTTAGACTTGCCAAAAGCATTCAGGAGCCCTGGTTTAACATTCTGCCTTAGTGTTTGGGGGAATTAATGACTTTGATGCCAGTGCCAAAAATATTTGAAAAGGTGGCATGTTGGATGTGTTAAAGCAGACATGCTTCAAAGGTTAAGCGGAAATTCATGTAGGAAAAGCTTGTAAATATGTGTAGTACATTACATACAAGAAAACTACAGAATGTACAAGCATGCTCCATTTGTCAAAGATATTTGTTGAAGACAGTTTGCCTAGATTTCCTCATCGTTACACACTGTAGTACAAGAGTTGGCCATGGCAAGAGGCCTAGATGCAGACTCCGGCACCCTGTATCATGTCCCTTGTCAGGGCTGTCACAGAGAGGAATGCCACATACATATCAGGTGTGTCAGTGCCTGTGTACCTGTCAGGTAACAATAGATATCGTTAAGCAGATCAAAGACAGGTGAGTTTAGTCACGTTCAGGAGACCTGGTCAGTGAAGGTCAATGGTCAACATGTGGCCGCCATGTGGCTGTTTGGTAGATTGGATTCAGATGGTGGTTGTAGTCAGGTGCTGATGATTGCTGTAAATACAGGAGGCATTAGGAGATGTCATATGTTACGTGGATAAATTATTGAAGCAATAGCTGTTAAACAATGGATTTTGCCATTTTGCAGGTTGAAAGCACATTACTTTATGATAAGCCATGCTTTCAGTACTCATTAAAAGAAAAATGCCCTGCATAAAAATAAATGAGAAGATTTCATGGGAACATTTTTTCAAGTAAGAGATCAAAAGGACATTTGTTTGTTTTTATTTGGTAATTGGAGAAAGGTTTCAAATAAGAAAGGATACCCAGTTACCTATGCTTGCTGACATAAACATTTAAATATCAAATTAATTGTTGATAGCATATTTTTCAAAGCTTTGAAAGCTAATTGCTCCAAACATTTATAGCCACTAGGACTAGTTCATAAATGAGCATGTAGGTGTTAGCGTGTACAGAGGAGATGAAGTGAGTGGAGAGAGAGGCAGGAAGAGAGGTGAAGCACTTCCTGCTGTGGGAGTTGATGGGGTAGATTGTATCAGATTGTGCTGCAGCTGTGGGTAAAGATGCAGTTGCAGTCAAGCATGTGTATCTAGGTCACATCAAGCATGTGTATCTAGGTCACATCAAGCATGTGTATCAAGGTCACATCAAGCATGTGTATCTAGGCTACATCAAGCATGTGTATCAAGGTCACATCAAGCATGTGTATCTAGGTCACATCAAGCATGTGTATCTAGGTCACATCAAGCATGTGTATCTAGGTCACATCAAACACTTGTATCAAGGCCACATCAAATGCCTGTATCAAGTCCACATCAAACACCTGTATCAAGGCCACATCAAATGCCTGTATGAAGGCCACATCAAACGTCTGTATCTAGGCCTCATCAAGCTCAGGTATCTAGGCCACATCAAACACCTGTATCAATGTCACATCAAACACCTGTATCTAGACCACATCAAACACAGGTATCTAGGTCACATCAAACACAGGTATGATGATGTTGATGATGAAGACGGCATTCATAATGTAGCTTGTGATAAACATGTCATGATGATGATGATGATGGTGATGTCATAATCTCCACACAATAGACTGCGTCCATAGGCCCAATCCTGGGGTGAATCTCCACTTGCATTTTTGATAAAACTCTCTTCCTTTTGTTTTTTTATCCTGGTCAAGATTCCTTGTCTTTCAAAAATGGAAAAAATAACTTGTCCTGGCTTGTTTGTTCAATAGAGGAATGATGACGAGGCTCATGTCTTATGAGGCTTATGTCTTATGAGGCTTATGTCTTACGAGGCTCATGTCTCACGAGGCTCATGTTTTACGAGGCTCATGTCTTACGAGGCTCATGTCTTACGAGGCTCATGTTTTACGAGGCTCATGACTTATTGGGCTTATGTCTTACGAGGCTCATGTTTTACGAGGCTCATGTCTTATTAGGCTTATGTCTTACGAGGCTCATGTTTTAGGAGGCTCATGACTTATTGCGCTTATGTCTTACGGGGCTCACGTCTTACGAGGCTCATGTTTTACGAGGCTCATGACTTATTGGGCTTATGTTTTACGAGGCTCATGACTTATTGGGCTTATGTCTTACGGGGCTCATGTCTTACAAAGCTCATGTTTTACGAGGCTCATGACTTATTGGGCTTATGTCTTACGGGGCTCATGTCTTACGAGGCTCGTGACTTATGGGGCTCATGTCTTATGAGGCTCATGTTTTACGAGGCTCATGACTTATTGGGCTTATGTCTTACGGGGCTCATGTCTTACGAGGCTCATGACTTACGGGGCTCTTGTCTTACGAGGCTCTTGTCTTACGAGACTCATGTCTTACGAGACTCATGTCTTACGCCAATCCTAATTCTTATCCTGTTCTTCGACTGACAAGTATTTGCCGTTCACAACTGCAAAAAAGGACAGAATCCTGATTCTGTTGTGGAAGAGTCATGAATCTGGGTGATTACCTGTACTCTTAATTGGACCCCCCTGTATTTTCTTGGAAGATATCAAAGTTTAAGGAACACAAGGTGTTCAGAGTTCTTCATCATTTGTTTCTTAAATCTGTTACTTTTGCAAAATGGCTCCAGAATTTCAAAAAATAAAAAGGCGAAAACAAATTTCCCATGGCTCTGCAGGTTCCAAGAATGATGTAAATTGATTTGATGGGCATGCAGTCTTCACAAGGATGCAGCTCTTGGATGCACGTAAAAGACAGATTTTTGGCAGCATTACCTCTTTACTTGCCAGATGGCGCCAAAAGCCACGAAGCGGTAGAAGAGATTTACTGGCACGGCTCTGAGTTCTCACGGCTATACAATGAAAAGTTTCTATGTATAGGTTCCTTGCAAAAATACATGGATGCTACACTATGGGTTTTTACCAACAGTTGAAGATGAAGGATAAATACATCACCTCTCCCTCTCTTCTCTTAGGCAGCATATCAGCTCAGTTTTTTATAATACTTGGCCTTTCGCCAACTTTGTGAGATTGAAGCTTGTTGCTATCAATACTGTAGGAAAATGGATAGCGGTTGTCTGTATATCAGGCTTTCTAAGCCATTAATAAAATACCTGTTTTTTCAACCAAATGGTTTGAAATTGTTTTCTATATTGTGATGGCCAGTTGTAATGAGATAGTCCTTCAACACTGATAATGTCACTTGTTGTCAGGGAACTTGGGCTGGGATTGAAAGGGGATGAAATTGAAGTTAGATAAGAATCTTGGTATTGTGTGATGGGGTATATTGCTGTTATCACATGGTCTGATGGTATTCCATTATCTTCGGGTTACATGGTGTGAATAAAATAGGAGCCGGCAGTTATCAAATGATATCCTTTGCTCTTTGTTTTATGTGTCCTATGTCCAGCTAAATCTAATATTCAATAATTCAACTGGATGATATATAGAGAATCTCACCCAAGTGTCTTTTGATATTAAATATATCAACATGAGTGAATAAAAGTGGAAAAACTCTGAGGCTTGCCAAGGAGTTTTTCCACTTTTATTGATGTGTGTTGATATATTTGATATCAACAGACACGAGGGTGAGATTCTATTAATCATCAAACATCATTCTTCAAACTTCTGCAAAGCATTGTGATGCAATTTCATTGCAGCAATATCTACAATGTAGACATCGCTTGATCTCACCCAAGCCATATCTCCTTCTGAGCCAGTTTTGGATGATAACTGTTCTAAAACAGACATTTGAATGATTGAGAAAACAGTACTTTCCACTTATATTCTTTGTTAAATACATAACTTCATTGGCACCGTAGTGTTGTTGTAATCAAACCAAAATTATAACAGAATATTTGAGTGTGACTGTCTTTAACACTGTTGCATTTCCCTTCCATTAATGATTGTGTTTCTTCATTTCAGACGATCAATGGAAATAGCAGAGGACCGAAGTGTTTATCAGATCCTGCTGTCTTCTCCTTCCGATCTATCAGCAGTGGGTTCTCTCCCCTGACGCCAGTGGAAGAACCATCATGCGCATACTGAAGAAGTTACCAGTATCACGTGATAATTGTAACGTTGAGCTTCAGTTATGCCACTGTTCTTCTTTTTGGCCAAAGAAGTGACCCCGAGGGGACAGAACTGATTATCTCCCCTAATCTGCGGACGAGGCTTCTAGATTATGGGGAGGTCAATAGAGGTGCTGAAGACTTCCATCATTGGAGTATTGTGTTCAGAGAAAACTGATGACTTTGTGCTGTAGGAGTGAGTCCCAGTGGTTGAAGGTGGAGATTGTATATGGAGGCCCTCAGTGCTTAATGGAGATCTACGCATGTATGTACGCACAGACGAAGCCTGATGGCAACTAGGACATGCATCTATACCATTAACTTATACTGTAGAAACAAGCATCTGCCTACTGCATTCATTCAGTTGACCTTGAAGCTGTTGTGTATCATTAGTAGTGCACGTCGGCTTGTTCAGCATTCAGTCAGCCATTTATCATAAGTCAATCAATATTGTGATTTTTTATCTATTGAAGACTGTTTACATTATAGACTATATATTTAATGCTAGAAGTAGCGACTGTGGAGATAGATAGCCCAGTGGTGCCGACTCACATGGCCGATTGATGAACTCGCTTGCTTCAACACTCAACGCTTACTCAGGCAGGCATATATACATTTTGTCATCATTATTACTGAGGATGTGTACAGGCTGGTTTTTTTCCACAGACATTTTTCTATATTTTTCCCATTTTTTGAAAAGTTTGCATGCTTGATGTTTTGGAGCTGAGGCATGCTTGGTTAGCATCTTGTTTACGCTCAGTGGCTAAGTGACACTACATGTGGCCGGAGGTCTGTCTGTGCATGCCTACTCCATGCTGTGAACAGGTCCACAGGACTATGGCTACAACTGCTGATATGAAGATATATGGCTAGCATGGAGTAAGGTCAGGGAAAGACATGATGACTTTGGGAGTCTGTGACCATGTTCGAATAACTGCCAGAGATGGGAGCCAGTGGAGGCATCAGCTTCTTGGATGGTTCGGACTTTGCAAAACATGCTGCTCATGGACATCAGAACAACAAAACCAGATTGTGCAGATATGTGACAGACAAATGTTATTATCATTTCATCAAACATATATCATGGTAGAAGGTGAACCCTCACTGAATATTATCGAAAGACTGTTCTGTAACATATGCTTTGTTTTGCAAGATTGATGTACTAGCAAGCAATACATGTTACCAGTAGGTGTCCCATCATGCATTACCCTATTATATATCCCATCATGCATCACCCCAGTACATATCCCATCATGCATCACCCTAGTAGATATCCCATCATGCATCACCCTAGTAGATATCCCATCATGCATCCCCCTAGTATATATCCCATCATGCATCACCCCAGTAGATGTCCCATCATGCATCACCCTACTAGATATCCCATCATGCATCACCCCAGCAGATGTCCCATCATGCATCACACCATGGTTACACCTTTACCATACAGCATACTGCGGCAATAGGTTAGCCTGAGCAGGTAATATTGCAGCTGCAGCTGTAACAGCATCAACATCATCACTACAGCAGCTACATGAACTACAGTGTACTTGTGCTCTCCTGTGTACAGAGATGTTCTTCCTGGCAGCTGTTGATCATGTGTCCTGTTAGTACATTGAAGATTCAACTGTAATCCTACTTCCACTACACTATGTCGCTTGGCAGAATGGCAGCTTGCACTACACAAAATGGCAAGAAGCTATTGAAGGGCTTCATTATGTATAGGACCACAGCTGTTGAGTAAAACATTGTTAAACTACAGTTTTATTACCACATTCAATGTACAGCCAGAATTGATTCTATTGGTTTGCTCTTTTCAAAGCCATAGGATCAGCTACTTTGTTCCTACTGCCATAGAATATTTGACAGTGATGAATTGGCTATTTATGTTTGAAATAATTTTGATTAATTTATTGGCAAATACTGAGTTCTTTGTGGGGTAATTGACTTATCAATCAGTGAAGTTTATTTTAATCTGTTTGAGGGGAGGGGTGGGGGTGAATAGACAAGATATATTATACTTAGGGCTGTACTTTAAGAATAACTCTCCTAGTAATTTTGGTACCCCTTAAAAAAAAATAAAAAATTCATCACTCTCCCCATGGTTTGAAGACATTGTAATAAATTACGTCATTATTTTTGGTCACTATTAATTTTTTACTTTTTATGGCCATCTCAAAAATGATTTCAGCTTGCTTGCTTACATTTTTGGATGAACGTTCCCTTGAATCTCTTTTCCCGACCACTTGTTATTGATGACATGATCATGTACATGTACTATTATGGTATGTAGATTTTCAGTGATCTATTCTTCAGCTGTGGAGTCTTTTTTAGGATATATGAATATGCATTTTGGACAAACACTGTTATGATATTTTTTATGTATACAAAAATAGACTATGTAATGAATTGTTTTGATTGAAGAATTTACAGTTGTTATTCAGATTTTGGTAAAGCTAAGGTGGGCGAGTGGAGGCGTAAGTGTTGAAATCCTGTTATGATAGGAGAACAGATGCTGCAAATTTGTTTCTCTATTTCCACGTTAGCTTTTGTTAAGCATGACAAGCTGTCTAATTTATGGTACATCTAATGTAAATTGTTTATAGGAAATATGCACCTTGGGCGTCACCTTGATGCATATGAACGTACGTGATCAGACAGAATCAATTTCAAGACAACCTTTATATAGAACCCGTGTTTTTATGGCCACCAAATCAATTTTATGGTCACGACGCTGACATACTGAACACTTACTGCTTTTATTTGAGTTAGGTGAAGCATTTTGCAGCATGACAGACCTATCCTTGAAAAAAGCCTCAATTTCAGGGGATGTAGATATTTTATATTTGTAAGATCGTGAACAATTTGGACGTCCCTTGTGGGGCAGACCTTGCAGCTCACCTACCTCTAAAGATTTGCACTGTCTACAATGTTTGCACACCAGGAAATCGTGTTTGTTAACATTGTATCATTAACACTATGATCAGTCCTCATATTGGCTTTACAAAGTCATTAAGATTGTGCTAATGTATTCATAATAGTACCTATCTTAACGAGGAGCCTCCTACCCTTGGGCCAATTTGCAGTCTTCACAAGTTGATTCAAATCATTCAAATCCCATGTTGCAAATTCACATCTTATTATCAATGGGGGCATTAATTATTACCTTAAGACCACACAGATACAGTGTTTCAGTTTGACACATAACACTGATTGCAGTGACACTACCCACTGGAAATGGCCCTTGGCAATGGAGCACAGTGTGGCTTAACCTTCACTTGCCAGAGTTACTCAATATGGGAAATACTATCCTGAAATACTACCCTGAAATGTGTAACGTTAATGGATGGTTTATTTGAATGTTTGATATTTATGTGGGAATCTTTCTGTGTCTCATTCAGTGCATTTAACATGAACTAGTATGATTTATTCAGAAACTGTTTCTTAAGATAAACAAGCAATTTGACAATATATGTGATCACAGTGTTTCACAACAAAAAGGTTGTGCTTGGAAAATATTTATTTCATATTTTGAAATACACATGTTAAAGAAGAGCAGTTTCTGAAAGCAGTTTGTTTGTGTACCAATGTTTTGAATTTGTCATGAATAACTTCACATAATTGTTTCAGCAAGATATGAGTGTTTGACCTGTCAGTATTTTTGTTATAAATCTGACTAATAATTTCGTCTTTATGAAGCATATGGAAGTGGCAATGTTTTGTAAAACAGGGAGTGATGCCAGGCAACTTTCAACATGTGCTTTTCACAGGCTCAATTTGATTTTGAGATCATTTCAGGGCAATTTGTTAGCAAATTTCTTGAACTATTTTTTGGCATTTGGAGGTGCCATGGTTACTTTCAGTCACATGACTATCAAATGGCGGCAATAGTCCAGTGTGACATAGGTAGCGCTAGTACTACAAGTTCACCAGAGACTGGATTCCCTCAGGTTCCTCACTAAATCTGTGATAATGTATTCCAAACATAAGTCAGGGGTCTTGAGTGGACCTCTTCATCTTGGGTTGTTTGGCCATGTTTAAATTGGCCCACCTCACATTGTTTCAGAAACAGATACAAATATTGCCAATTCAGAAAAATATAAATCAGATTACTCAAACCAGTTTAATTTTGTGGCAATGTAAGGTTATGTATCTTTTCTGAAGACTCATCTTGGCCACTGAATCTACCAAGATGTAATGTCCAACATGGCTTCAGTCTCTGAATGTCCTCCAGGCTCTTTGTCTTGCTGCTGAACTAATGTCTGACCTCATATTTCTTGATACCTCGGTCCTCAGGTATGTGTGATCTCAGTGTGGTAAGCCACCTCCTCCCTTCCGGCTAAGGAAGCAGCAGCACATTCTGCTATATAATTCATGCTTTTACTCCAAGTTGAAATTCAAGAAAAAATCTACTGTGTTTCTGAATTCAGTAACTAGGTTGCATCTTGATCGTCATGATCTTAGACTTGATGATTAAGTCAGGGTGAATTTTGAACAAAGGATCTAGTTTGAAGGAAATGTGATGGAATCGTGTTTCTGTGATCAAAATGATGGCAAGGAACCATTACAGCTGGTGGTCTCTGACAATAGGTAGGCAATTATATTGAAAGAAACTTGGTCTGTTAAGGCAAGTAACCTGGAGGTAACACACAATCAATATTCATCTTTGCGCCATTCAAAATAATTTATTTTTGCCCATTTTTGTTGCCCAAGGGCAAGCAGTTACTCCTTGTATTTCCCAATTTACCAGTGCCAGTCCACTGTGGATCGGTGTTGAGGTGAAAAGATTGATATTCTCAATGCCTGTGTTTTTACTTTCATCATGTAACATTGGCAGCCAGTGCCACATTGATTTTTATGACGTTTTTTTTAAAGGTGATTACTTCCTGGTGAGGAGATGTTTTTATTGATTCCTGGCCATGCTGGATTTTTGGTTCGGAAACTATTGTTAGTCCCATGGTATGTAGATTAAACTTACTGGTGGTGTGAGTGGATGTGGTCAGTGGACCAATGTGTTTGCTATAATTGCCCCTGACTACCGGGTACCCATTTATGGTCCTGGCTTAACTATATTGTTTCCCTATCCCTCGTGTATCAACTGCCAGTTTAATTCTGTTGATGCTGTTGTTGATCCAACCTGTACCATTATTGGAAATGTTCCTGTAAAATGTTTAAACTAGCACTTCCATAGGCTCCAGGCACAGTTCCCCTTGCACAATTTCCCTCATGTTTCTTCCAGTGTAACCTTGTCCAATCTGTAGAAGGACGAAACTTGCCTTATCTGTATACGGGAGTACTTGAGAATTATTTGACAGATTTTTTTATGCATCACTCATCGTACTACCTCTTGGCGTCAACAGAACACCAGTGTTTTGTTGACACTTGATGATGTTATAATGGTTGCCAGGGAACCAATGATAACGTTCCCATGGCAACTAAAACTTTTTGTGTTGATAATTACTATGAATACAACTGTTCATGGTAGTTCTTGTACGAGTCGATATTTTTGGAGAGAGTCTGTACACTTGGTTTTATGGACATGTACAACGTTGTGTAATGCCCATGTTCACGTCTTGCACGTGCATTCAGAGAGTGGATCGCGAGAGAGGTTGTGAGTGCTGTTTGGGAAGACACGATGGGAGTCCCATTTGAAATGTTTCAAACTAGGTTCTGTCTATTGTATTGACGGGAGGCGAAGGTTCTGTATACTGTATCGAAGAAGGAGGGCGAGTGCACGGACGCGACTGAAAGAGATGAGATTTTCTTACTGTGAATAAAAGTTTAATCTGTGAATATCTGTTTGTTTTACTTTGAAGACAGGAATGTTTGTAGGTCTGTATGTTAACCAATAACACTGCAATACCCCGGCACTTGAAGAAATGAGTGGATGCTGTTTAATGCCAAGTCAGCAATGTCACAACTACACAACGGCGGTCCTACATAATGATGGAGCCTTGTTGAGGCAGATGTAATGAGCGAAGGTTCACACGCACATACACACGCACGCACACGCACACGCACACACACACACACACACACACACACACACACACACACACACACACACACACACATATACAGAGGTTTACCACTGAATGAATCTGATACAACACTTGAGAAGTTATCGGTTATGAAAAGACACTGGATTTCACTCTGTAAATTCGGCCACGGCTAGGGTTTGGGTATGGAAATGAGAGGTGGAAACTTTTCTTGTAGGTACAACATCTCAACAGATCTACAGATGACCACGATTTAACAAAGTCCCCAGATGGCGCTCATAAACTCGACACTGACTACGGGTCGTTAGCCCCAGACCCCAATATGCTTCCAACACCCGTTCTCTCACTAGCTTTTAAAGATTGACATTCCTCATTCTAGTTTGGCAAATTTTGGAATTATCAGACTTCAGTTTATTGACTTGCAGCGTCCGGATATATTCATACCACATATATGTTAACAATGCGCTACTGGTAAGAGATACCGCGTGGTTTAACAAGACAAAACCGGTTTATAGGCTGGTGACATTTAATAAGGAAACGCTAGAATGCAGTAGTATTTACTCCGAAATTAAACATTCATGATGCATATAAAGAGATACAAGAGTACAAAAAGGTTCTGTGTCAGTATTAACCATAGGTACGCCGCAGTTCGATCATTGGTCGGCCTTCTATATTCCACAGGCACTGCATGCACGAAGCAGTATCTTTTGGCGGCCTTCTTTAGACCACAGACACTGTATAATACATACACGACACTCATGGGCCGGTTTTCTATGGACCACAGGCACTGTATACACGGCGCAGTGTTATTGGCGGCCTTCTATATACCATAGGCACTGTATACACGACGCACTGTCATAAGCCGGTCTTCTATATACCACAGGCACTGTAAACACGACGCTCATGGGCCGGTCTTCTATGGACCACATGCACTGTATACACGACGCACTGTCATAAACCGGTCTTCTATATACCACAGGCAATGTAAACACGACGCTCATGGGCCGGTCTTCTATAAACCAAGGACACTGTAGACACTCATGGGCCGGTCTTCTATGGACCACATGCACTGTATACACGACGCACTGTCATAAACCGGTCTTCTATATACCACAGGCAATGTAAACACGACGCTCATGGGCCGGTCTTCTATATACCAAGGACACTGTAGACACTCATGGGCCGGTCTTCTATGGGCCACAGGCACTGTATACACGACGCAGTGTCATTGGCGGCCTTCTATATACCACAGGCACTGTATACACGGCGCAGTGTTATTGGCGGCCTTCTATATACCACAGGCACTGTATACACGGCGCAGTGTTATTGGCGGCCTTCTATATACCACAGGCACTGTATACACGGCGCAGTATTATTGGCGGCCTTCTATATACCACAGGCAATGTAAACACGACGCTCATGGGCCGGTCTTCTATATACCAAGGACACTGTAGACACTCATGGGCCGGTCTTCTATGGGCCACAGGCACTGTATACACGACGCAGTGTCATTGGCGGCCTTCTATATACCACAGGCACTGTATACACGGCGCAGTGTTATTGGCGGCCTTCTATATACCACAGGCACTGTATACACGGCTCAGTGTTATTGGCGGCCTTCTATATACCACAGGCACTGTATACACGGCGCAGTATTATTGGCGGCCTTCTATATACCACAGGCACTGTAAACACGACGCTCATGGGCCGGTCTTCTATATACCAAGGACACTGTATACACGGCGCAGTATTATTGGCGGCCTTCTATATACCACAGGCACTGTATACACGGCGCAGTGTTATTGGCGGCCTTCTATATACCACAGGCACTGTATACACGGCTCAGTGTTATTGGCGGCCTTCTATATACCACAGGCACTGTATACACGGCGCAGTATTATTGGCGGCCTTCTATATACCACAGGCACTGTATACACGGCGCAGTATTATTGGCGGCCTTCTATATACCACAGGCACTGTATACACGGCGCAGTATTATTGGCGGCCTTCTATTGACAACAGGCAATGTATACACGACGCTCATGGGGCCGGTCATGGGCGGCCTTCTATATACCACAGGCACTGTATACACGGCGCAGTATTATTGGCGGCCTTCTATGGACCACATGCACTGTATACACGACGCACTGTCATAAACCGGTCTTCTATATACCACAGGCAATGTAAACACGACGCTCATGGGCCGGTCTTCTATATACCAAGGACACTGTAGACACTCATGGGCCGGTCTTCTATGGGCCACAGGCACTGTATACACGACGCAGTGTCATTGGCGGCCTTCTATATACCACAGGCACTGTATACACGGCGCAGTGTTATTGGCGGCCTTCTATATACCACAGGCACTGTATACACGGCGCAGTGTTATTGGCGGCCTTCTATATACCACAGGCACTGTATACACGGCGCAGTATTATTGGCGGCCTTCTATATACCACAGGCAATGTAAACACGACGCTCATGGGCCGGTCTTCTATATACCAAGGACACTGTAGACACTCATGGGCCGGTCTTCTATGGGCCACAGGCACTGTATACACGACGCAGTGTCATTGGCGGCCTTCTATATACCACAGGCACTGTATACACGGCGCAGTGTTATTGGCGGCCTTCTATATACCACAGGCACTGTATACACGGCTCAGTGTTATTGGCGGCCTTCTATATACCACAGGCACTGTATACACGGCGCAGTATTATTGGCGGCCTTCTATATACCACAGGCACTGTAAACACGACGCTCATGGGCCGGTCTTCTATATACCAAGGACACTGTATACACGGCGCAGTATTATTGGCGGCCTTCTATATACCACAGGCACTGTATACACGGCGCAGTGTTATTGGCGGCCTTCTATATACCACAGGCACTGTATACACGGCTCAGTGTTATTGGCGGCCTTCTATATACCACAGGCACTGTATACACGGCGCAGTATTATTGGCGGCCTTCTATATACCACAGGCACTGTATACACGGCGCAGTATTATTGGCGGCCTTCTATATACCACAGGCACTGTATACACGGCGCAGTATTATTGGCGGCCTTCTATTGACAACAGGCAATGTATACACGACGCTCATGGGCCGGTCTTCTATGGGCCACAGGCACTGTATACACGGTGTCATTGTCCATATATGTGTAGTTTTCTTTATTCTAACAGGTGGTCCTATGCATGTGTATACCATTGGCCAAGTGACGATATATGCGTAGACATTTATCAGATTCGGCTGTGGCTGTCAGAACTTAATGATCGAAACAGGAAGACGAAGAAGAACGACTGTGTCACTTCTGCAACCGTTTTGACTTTGATTATAACTTGTAGCTATGTTTTCCGTCACACTATATTATATTTATTCATTGCCTAATTTTCTACTTGAACCGTTTTCTCTTTAACCCACCTTATTTTATATAATTTTGTATGGCACTCTGCCCTGGCACCTTCGGTACTTACGTCACGATGATGTGCTGGATACTGTGGGGGAACGTCCCGTAGCACCATTCACGTTTCTGTACAGGAACAGATACACTTGCGTTGGCCCGCTGCTAGTCTGTCATAGAGACCCTGAAACAAACATATCCAATACAGCCCATACAAGTCTATAATGTTTGGCAAGTCTTGATTACTGCAATATCAGGTCTGAAAATGAAGAAAGTCTCTGGGCTCCTTTTAATTATATTTTATACCTATAATTTAACAACGGTCTTTTTTTCTGAAAATTATGTTCATTTCAGAGACTAGATGTTAGTCTGGCCCGCTGCACATGGTCAATTTTGCCAAATGACAAGTATCGGTCACCAATGTTCCGAATCTAGGAACAAGTCGCCATCACAATTATTCAGTATTTGGAGAATAAACCGATGAGGAGTAATGTTTTATTAGCCGTTCCAAGTAGAACGCTTGTAGACAATAAGGGCTATTTTCATCCCCATTGTGTCCAAATAGCATACTGTGGTATCACGTGAAAGGACTTCGATTTTATAATTAGGAGGACAGGTTTATCGCTATTTAGGCCAGGTGCCGCTCCCTGCTGAGGGAGTGCAGTTAAACACGAGCTATTGTAATCTTTACGTGGTGTTATTGACGACTCAATGTGACCATCCAGGTGGAATAAACGCTATAATGTCATATGATATCAAGCCAATAAAATCTAGTTGACCGGGGTCAATCGGTTATATTGTATCAATACATTCAATAAATATTATGTATACAAGGATGCGGTAGAAAAGCATAAACATTCAAACACGTTGATTAACCAACAAAAAATGATAGATGCATTATTTCATACTTCTTGTACCAAGTGTGTGACATTGAGGTATGTAGTCTTTATGTTACACTTTATGTAATCTGATAGACCAAATGATTGGTAGGCTTACCGTAAAACGTGTGATAACATTTGTTACACAATGTCTCTGAAATGATGGGCTTATTCTAAGTAAAATCTGTGATAATACGTCACAGCTAGAACGCCTCAGATAATGTGCTTACTCATGGTAAAATATGCGGTAACGCCTCCCTTATCGCTTCAAATGATGTGCTTACTCGTAGTAAGTGAGTGAGTGAGTATGGTTTTACGCCGCTTTAAGCAATATTCAATCAATATCACGGCGGGGGACACCAGAAGTGGTACCCATGTCGGGAATCGAACCCGGGTCTTCGGCGTGACGAGCCAACGCTTTCACCACTAGGCTACCCGGCCGCCCTTACTCGTAGTAATATGTATGAGAACACCTCACAGATCGCCTCAAGCGACGTTCTAACTCGTAGTAATATGAGTTATATTACCTCACCATACTCTTTGCAAGAACATACAGTACATACTGTGTGTCTCTGTGCTATGATCTGGTATAGTTAATATGTGAGCAATAACTGTAGGGGAGAAGGTTAGTTGATTGGTTTGTTGTTTTACGCCGCACTCAGCAATATTCCAGCTATATGACGGCGGTCTGTAAAAAATCGAGTAAGGACCAGACAATCCAGTGATTGATATCATGAGCATCTATCGACGTAATTGGTCCGCGAGCCTCACCACCCGATCCCGTTAGTCGCCTCTTACGACATGACAAGCACCGTCGCCTTTAACGGCAAGCATGGGTTGCTGTAGAGCTATTCTACCCCGGATCTTCACGGGTCAGGGGAGAAAGTCGAAGTATTAAAGATGACTAAGTGACTTAAAATACCGGCGTGCTTCCGTTAGCTACTTTGATTAATGCAATCAAACTTAATATATAACGTCAGCGCCAGATGATAAAAACTCTCAATTATTGGCCGAAGCAGATTCCATTGGGCTTAAAGGCAAAGTAGCAGCGAAAATTATATGAATGGATCATTAAACTTGAGTGATGACACCAGGTGTTCGTGAGAAGGATAATCATGTCCTGCTCTACCGGCAGCACCCGCCCCTCACAATTTACAAGACCGCCTCCGTGGTCTTGTGGTAGAGCGTCCGCCCGGAGAGCGGAAGGTCCAGGGTTCGATCCCGGGCCGCGTCATACAAAAAGACGTTAAAAGATTGTACTTGTTGTTACCCTGTCTGGCGCTCGGCATTAAGGGGCTAAAACAAGGACT
Source organism: Haliotis rufescens (assembly GCF_023055435.1). Taxonomy (NCBI): domain Eukaryota; kingdom Metazoa; phylum Mollusca; class Gastropoda; order Lepetellida; family Haliotidae; genus Haliotis; species Haliotis rufescens. The sequence continues at coordinate 193,784 of NW_025964001.1, read as the reverse complement.
GGTCGGCTCGGAGTCAGTATACTGTGTCTGAGTGGGGTATTCATGTTAAACTGCGGCATGGTATCTCAGTGAGCTAGCACTATAAATCGGCATCAGTCCGGACTAGTACAAGCAGCCACACACACACATACACGTGCATGCACGTCGCTATATAAGTGCAATAATCTTGGACGCGACGTTAAACCAAATTTCACCTCACCTCACCTCACAATTTACAATAAACAGTATGTGTAAGTTGCCAAACAGCAGTACTCCTGCCTGGCGATGGCGGCCTGTCGTCAAACCAGACAATCAAGTGATTGTACAGAAAATCTTGTGACGCAATAGCTTAAACTCAATATTCGCAATTGATGACTGGTGTGTCCACCAACAACGACATCTCATGCTTTTTGTCTGAAACACGATGATGAAGCTGAAGTCTGGGCTGTGGAAGCGCGTGGAAACGTCCTTCTTAATTGCTTAACCTGAAATCTAGACAAGCAAACGTGGCCTGGAAATATCGAACCTCTACGTTTGAACTTGTTCCACCCGAAATGAAGAATGGGCATGCACAGATAGACACCTATCCCGTTACTGAATGCATGCATTGGGCCCCACCGCACTCAGCAGCCAGATGGAGTGATCTCAATGTCGACGGCACTTGACATAGAATCTGAATCTGAGAAATCACTCAGGAAAGCAAACATACCCCTTGTGTCTTTATGCTCTCAGAGTATAGTGCACCCAACGCTAGTGTTTGGTTGTGCTTATGTCTGTATGACAAGAGACCACAAGGATGACTTCAGCCTGCCCTTTACGCCGTGCAATATACTCCAGCCTTTGGTGCATGCATTTCACAATTTTGAAGGTACAGTCGAGCATATGCTCTTTCTATGAAGAATTAAAATAACAGCATATGACTCATGCTCAAAAGTTGCTTGATCAGGGTTACAACACTCAAGGCGTTAGTAAATACACAGCGACGAAAACCTTTTTGTTTCTGTTGTTATGTAGACATGTGAAGGACATTTCAAAAATTGACGCATCAGAGACAAACTGATGTCTGATGCAATTCCTTATTTTGACTTGACGTGTATGTTTCAAGTGAACTATTGACGTGCCTTTGCATGTGTTTGTAACGGGGACAACCGGTGAGATACGCTCCCATTTTGCAAACACCTCGTATGATCACTATTTGATATTAAAATTTCGTTGTGTTCCTTGTAATTCCTGCATTCTGGTCAGGTGAATACGTCACGAGTTAATGCACTCATTTCCCAATACATATAAAATACAAGCCACGCCAACGGACTACTTTCATCACTACATACGCACCGCCTCCGTGGTCTAGTGGTAGAGCGTCCGCCCGGAGAGCGGAAGGTCCGGGGTTTGATTCCCGGCCGCGTCATACCAAAAGACGTTAAAAGATGGTTCTTGTTGTTACCCTGTCTGGCGCTCGCCCTTAAGGGGCTAAAACAAGGACTGGTCGGCTCGGAGTCAGTAAACTGTGTCTGAGTGGGGTATTCATGTTAACTGCGGCATGGAATCTCAGTGAGCTAGCACTATAAATCGGCATCAGTCCGGACTAGTACAAGCAGCCACACACACACACGTGCATGCACGTCGCTATATAAGTGCAATAATCTTGGACGCGACGTTAAACCCAATTTCACCTCACCTCATCACTACATACGCCGCCGTACGGAATGTCGGGAATTCCACTGATTATAGCAGTCGAGTGAAACATCTTTCTGTCACCTGTATCATCAAGAAGTTAACAGGACTAGTAATATTTAGTGTTTTTTTGGGGTATCAAACACACCAACAACAAAACAATATTGCTGTCTTCCCCACGCACTGCACAAACACCGGCATCGTACAATCTAAGTTCCACAAATTTCATGCCATCGAATTTCATTTCCAACTCATTTTCCAACTCTATCTTCCAGTTCTCAGAAAACAAATGTTTGAACCTGGCGGTTACTGGCCATGTCATTTGAAACGGCCGCCTTCTCCCTGACCTATTTGTTCTGATTCGGAACAGTTGCAGTTGCGCCTCTTGCCGTACAAAGTTTTGTTTGAATCCACGTGGATTCATACAGTTTGCACATCAGTGGTTCAATTGATCCGTTATATGTGATTCAAAGGCACATGCTGATGGTATAGTGGGAATCGTAGCGTGGACTCTGCTTGTAGCAGAGACTCCTTTTGATTATGGAAAGGGCTTTGTCGCTTTTATTATCCCAACACAATCGTGCCTATGGTAATAGGAGGATGGAGACTCTAACACACTATACAGTCGTCAGGTGTAGACTAACATCTAGTCTCTGAAATGAACATATCGTACATAAAAAAACAGTTGTTCAGTTATCTTAATAAAAATATAATAAAAAGGAGCCCAGTGACTCTCTTCATTTTCATACTGCAGTGATCTAGACTTGCCAAACATTATAGACTTGCATGGGCTGTATTTGATATATATTTGTATCAGGGTCTGTTAGACAGCCTATCGTCAGGTGGAGATGGGGGGGATCTGCAGGTTAATGACTCATCTAGGGGCTCTCGTTGTGATGGTGGGGACGTCTGGACTACCCCCGGGCTGGTATCACCCTGTCATGTTAACACAAGTCTCGACCCACGCCAGTGCAGCATATACACCATCACTGTGAACTGAAAAGAAATAACAAATTTATCTGTATCTACCGTATGGATGAACATGCTTAAAACATTCTTGTTATGATATGACGGGAGTATGGCTGCTCTATCTTCATGCTGCAACGAAGCTGACGAAAAACCTGTGTTATTAATGCCAAAGCTCACCGTGTTGCCAAAACAAACCTCGGTTCTCACCGAAATGCAAGATAGGCACTCGAAAAGCATTTACCATGCTAAGATGATTGAGATAGATATTCCATAAAGACAGACAACACAGCGTTTATTCCTGATAATCATTTCCCCATGAGTGTGTGTTTGGTTCATTATGTTTTCTACACCCACGTTGCGGCTACATCGTCCACGCTTCTTCAGCGTCCACGGGTCAGTAGATCTGCGTCGTCCCGTTCGCTGAGTGGGAATATATGCAGATGCACTGATGTATGACTGCCAGAACAGCTTCAGAAGGAGCAAGCATGTTGTTTCAGTTGTCACCGTGTGTACGGGTGTCAAGGCGTTCTTCGTTAAGCTTCTTACCAATCCACATCTATGGGTTTCTCATCAGAGCTTGAGAAGGGAAGATAGCGTGTGTGATGTAAGAAATGTTGTTTGGATTAACTTTTTTTAGTTCATAAGCATACAAAACCCTAAAACCATTCTTTGGGTCAGTTCAATTTTGGTGTACTGACATAAAGACGATCATCACGAGGTTATTAACAAGTGGCTGAGTGCTGCAAGGGGAAGTCTCTGCTTGTGGCTGTAGTTTCCAGTGATCCCGGTAGCTTGATTGTCACACCACGGTTTCCATTCCCCACTGCCAATATTACTAAGAATGGAGTAAAACAAACCATCACTCATTTCACTCACTAATGGACCGCCTCCGTGGTCTAGTGGTAGAGCGTCCGCCCGGAGAGCGGAAGGCCCGGGGTTCGATCCCCGGCCGCGTCATACCAAAAGACGATGGTACTTGTTGTTACACTGTCTGGCGCTCGGCATTAAGGGGCTAAAACAAGGTCTGGTCGGCTCGGAGTCAGTATACTGTGTCTGAGTGGGGTATTCCCGTTAAACTGCGGCATGGTATCTCAGTGAACTAGCACTATAAATCGGCATCAGTCCGGACTAGTACAAGCAGCCATAATCTTGGACGCTACGTTAAACCCCATTTCACCTCACCTCACCTCACTCACCGATGAGTGACTCAGTGAGTGAATTTGGTTTAACGCCGCTTTTAACAGTATTCCAGTTATATCACGGCGTGTCAGCTTGATGTTGAAGGAAAGCCCGAAGTGATGCAGGTCTCAGACGTTTACAACTTCGGTGAAACCCACGAGCACGGGTATGGTGCTGAGAAACCTAGAAACATAAACGGGGCGAACCGGGATTCAAACCCACTCTCATTGGTTTCTGGTGTGCCCATGGCCACAACTCTGCACAGCGAATCGTGGCGCCATTGACAGCTGGGCCACCCGTGCCCTCCTCACCAACGATGACCTGTGTCTGTAGGATCGTGCCCCCCACACTAATGATGACCATGTGTCTGTAGGATCGAGCCCCCCTCACCAGTGATGACCATGTGTCTGTAGGATTGTGCCCCCCTCACCAATGATGACCATGTGTCTGTAGGATCGTGCCCCCCACACTAATGATGACCATGTGTCTGTAGGATCGTGCCCCCCACACTAATGATGACCATGTGTCTGTAGGATCGTGCCCCCCTCACCAGTGATGACCATGTGTCTATAGGATCGCGCCCCCACACCAATGATGACCATGTGTCTGTAGGATCGAGCCCCCCTCACCAGTGATGACCATGTGTCTGTAGGATCGTGCCCCCCTCACCAGTGATGACCATGTGTCTGTAGGATCGTGCCCCCCACACTAATGATGACCATGTGTCTGTAGGATCGAGCCCCCCACACCAATGATGACCATGTGTCTGTAGGATCGAGCCCCCCTCACCAGTGATGACCATGTGTCTGTAGGATCGTGCCCCCCTTACCAGTGATGACCATGTGTCTGTAGGATCGAGCCCCCCTCACCAGTGATGACCATGTGTCTGTAGGACCGTGCCCCCCACACCAATGATGACCAGATGTCTGTAGGATCGTGCCCCCCTCACCAGTGATGACCATGTGTCTGTAGGATCGAGCCCCCCTCACCAGTGATGACCATGTGTCTGTAGGATCGTGCCCCCCTCACCAGTGATGACCATGTGTCTGTAGGATCGTGCCCCCCACACTAATGATGACCATGTGTCTGTAGGATCGTGCCCCCCTCACCAATGATGACCAGATGTCTGTAGGATCGTGCCCCCCACACCAATGATGACCATGTGTCTGTAGGATCGAGCCCCCCTCACCAGTGATGACCATGTGTCTGTAGGATCGTGCCCCCCTGACCAGTGATGACCATGTGTCTGTAGGATCGAGCCCCCCACACTAATGATGACCATGTGTCTGTAGGATCGTGCCCCCACACTAATGATGACCATGTGTCTGTAGGATCGAGCCCCCCACACTAATGATGACCATGTGTCTGTAGGATCGTGCTCCCACACAAATGATGACCATGTGTCTGTAGGATCGTGCCCCCACACCAATGATGACCATGTGTCTGTAGGATCGAGCCCCCCTCACCAGTGATGACCATGTGTCTGTAGGATCGTGCCCCCCACACCAATGATGACCATGTGTCTGTAGGATCGTGCCCCCCACACCAATGATGACCATGTGTCTGTAGGATCGTGCCCCCCTCACCAATGATGACCATGTGTCTGTAGGATCGAGCCCCCCTCACCAGTGATGACCATGTGTCTGTAGGATCGTGCCCCCTCACCAGTGATGACCATGTGTCTGTAGGATCGTGCCCCCCTCACCAGTGATGACCATGTGTCTGTAGGATCGTGCCCCCCACACTAATGATGACCTGTGTCTGTAGGATCGAGCCCCCCCTCACCAACGATGACCAGATGTCTGTAGGATCGTGCCCCCCACACCAATGATGACCATGTGTCTGTAGGATCGAGCCCCCCTCACCAACGATGACCAGATGTCTGTAGGATCGTGCCCCCCTGACCAGTGATGACCATGTGTCTGTAGGATCGTGCCCCCCACACCAGTGATGACCATGTGTCTGTAGGATCGTGCCCCCCACACCAGTGATGACCATGTGTCTGTAGGATCGTGCCCCCCTCACCAGTGATGACCATGTGTCTGTAGGATCGAGCCCCCCTCACCAGTGATGACCATGTGTCTGTAGGATGGTGCCCCCCTCACCAATGATGACCAGATGTCTGTAGGATCGTGCCCCCCACACCAATGATGACCATGTGTCTGTAGGATCGAACCCCCTCACCAGTGATGACCATGTGTCTGTAGGATCGTGCCCCCCTCACCAGTGATGACCATGTGTCTGTAGGATCGAGCCCCACTCACCAGTGATGACCATGTGTCTGTAGGATCGTGCCCCCCTCACCATTGATGACCATGTGTTTGAAGGATCGAGCCCCCCTCACCAGTGATGACCATGTGTCTGTAGGATCGTGCCCCCCACACCAGTGATGACCATGTGTCTGTAGGATCGAGCCCCCCTCACCAGTGATGACCATGTGTCTGTAGGATCGAGCCCCCCTCACCAACGATGACCAGATGTCTGTAGGATCGTGCCTCCCTCACCAGTGATGACCATGTGTCTGTAGGATCGTGCCCCCCTCACCAATGATGACCAGATGTCTGTAGGATCGTGTCCCCACACCAACGATGACCAGATGTCTGTAGGATCGTGCCCCCCACACCAATGATGACCATGTGTCTGTAGGATCGTGCCCCCCTCACCATTGATGACCATGTGTTTGAAGGATGGTGCCCCCGCCCCCCACCCCCTCCCCCACCATCACCAATGATGACCACGTGTCTGTATGACCGAGAACAAAATACATTAAAGAACATGCATGTAAAGAGGACATGTTAAAACAGTCATCGTACCATGGATCATTCATGTAATGCTAATTGCTTGCATTAAAAAACGTTGGTTGGAAGAGTTGAAACAGTACGAACACGCCCCGAAACATTTGCGTCCATGTTAAAAAATGGCATTCATAAACCTTGGTTGTGACAATTATTTCAAATGTGACTGGCGTAATTGCAGTCTAGTGGATCTAATTAGAGCGCCTCCGTGACTTGTTGAAATCGACACGAGGGTACATGTGGTATAAGCCATTTTGCATTAGCATTGTCAGCCCTCCGCTTCCCCGCCAACAGCGACTGTCACACACGCGTCTTAATATTTCCTTGCACATATGTTGTCGTGCTGATTTTATTTCCTCATTTGCCGCAGCTGTTTCTCACCTTTTCCTATTTTTGAAACAGGATAGCATCTTTAATCTGGTTTAATAAAGGCACAAGCTTTCCTCACCTCACAGTTTACCGCATATGCTTCATTGCCCGCCAGCCTGTGTCACGCCAGGGGACCTGCGTATGTTTGTGTTATGTTTAAATGGGTTGAATTTGTTTCTATGTGAATTAATTACCAATTCTTATGAATAATAACATATAAAATATCTAAACATCCTATCAGCAAACAAGGATCAATGTCTTATTGGAATTATTTGCCAACCCACAAAGGGAATCAACAGACGTACATTGAACATTCATTAAAATTACGAATTCCCCCAAGATTCAATAAAGTCCTAATGGGGCCACGTGACGATAGCGCTCACTTCACTGACATGCAGTCAACAATTCAGGAAGCAGGTATTAATGTACGTCGTCTACACACTAAAGTAGATGTGCTATGGTTCCATTGTGTGGAATGAAACTTATCCTCACTCAAGTACACCCACTGTGATGCGCCCCCCAGTACTGCGTCTACCTCCACTGTTATGCACCCTCAGTACTGCGTCTACCTCCACTGTGATGCGCCCCCAGTACTGCGTCTACCCCTACTGTGATGCACCCCACCCAGTACTGTGTCTACTCCACTGTAATGCGCCCCACCCAGTACTGTGTCTACTCCACTGTGATGCGCCCCACCCAGTACTGCGTCTACCCCTACTGTGATGCACCCCCAGTACTGCGTCTACCCCTACTGTGATGCACCCCCAGTACTGCGCCTTCCCCCACTGTGATGCGCCCCCAGTACTGCGTCTACCCCTACTGTGATGCACCCCACCCAGTACTGTGTCTACTCCACTGTGATGCGCCCCACCCAGTACTGCGTCTACCCCTACTGTGATGCGACCCCAGTACTACGTCTACTCTATTGTGATTCGCCCTATCCAGTACTGCGCCTACCCCTACTGTCATACGTCCGAGATAGTATTGTGTCTAGACCAACTGCGATGCGGCGCCTTTACTGCGTCTACCCCTACTGTGATGCGCCCCACCCAGTACTGTGTCTACTCCACTGTGATGCGCCCCCAGTACTGCGTCTACCTCCACTGTGATGCACCCCACCCAGTACTGTGTCTACTCCACTGTGATGCGCCCCACCCAGTACTGTGTCTACTCCACTGTGATGCGCCCCACCCAGTACTGCGTCTACCCCTACTGTGATGCGCCCCCAGTACTACGTCTACTCTATTGTGATTCGCCCTATCCAGTACTGCGTCTACCCCTACTGTGATACGTCCGAGATAGTATTGTGTCTAGACCAACTGCAATGCGGCGCCTTGACTGCGTCTACCCCTACTGTGATGCGCCCCACCAAGTACTGTGTCTACTCCACTTTGATGCGCCCAACCCAGTACTGTGTCTACTCCACTGTGATGCACCCCACCCAGTACTGCGTCTACCTCAACTGTGATGCACCCTACCCAGAACTGTGTCTACTCCACTGTGATGCACCCCACCCAGTACCGCGTCTACTCCACTGTGATGCGCCCTCAGTACTGTGTCTACCTCCACTGTGATGCGCCCAACCCAGTACTGTGTCTACTCCACTGTGATGCACCCCACCCAGTACTGTGTCTACTCCACTGTGATGCACCCCACCCAGTACTGCGTCTACCCCCACTGTAATGCACCCTACCCAGTCCTGCGTCTACCCCTACTGTAATGCACCCTACCCAGTACTGTGTCTACACCTACTGTAATGCACCCCAACCAGTACTGTGTCTACTCCACTGTGATGCACCCCACCCAGTACTGTGTCTACACCTACTGTAATGCACCCTACCCAGTACTGTGTCTACCCCACTGTGATGCACCCTACCCAGTACTGTGTCTACACCTACTGTAATGCACCCTACCCAGTACTGTGTCTACTCCACTGTGATGCACCCCACCCAGTACTGTGTCTACACCTACTGTAATGCACCCCACCCAGTACTGTGTCTACTCCACTGTGATGCACCCCACCCAGTACTGTGTCTACACCTACTGTAATGCACCCTACCCAGTACTGTGTCTACCCACACTGTAATGCACCCCACCCAGTACTGTGTCTACACCAACTGTGATGCGCACCCCGTACTGTGTCTACTCCACAGTGATGCGCCCCCCGTACTGCGTGTACCCCTACTGTTATGCACCCCACCCAGTACTGCGTCTACCCCTACTGTAACGCACCCCACCCAGTACTGTGTCTATACCAACTGTGATGCGCCGACTTTACTGCGTCTACCCGAACTGTGATGCGCCCCACCCAGTACTGTGTCTACTCCACTGTGATGCACCCCACCCAGTACTGTGTCTACCCCAACTGTGATGCACCCCACCCAGTACTGTGTCTACCCCACTGTGATGCACCCCACCCAGTACTGTGTCTACTCCACTGTGATGCACCCCACCCAGTACTGTGTCTACCCCCTATGTGATGCACCCCACCCAGTACTGTGTCTACACCTACTGTGATGCACCCCACCCCGTACTGTGTCTACACCAACTGTGATGCGCCCCCAGTACTGCGTCTACACCAACTGTGATGCACCCCACCCAGTACTGTGTCTACTCCACTGTGATGCGCCCAACCCAGTACTGTGTCTAACCCAACTGTAATGCACCCTACCCAGTACTGTGTCTACTCCACTGTGATGCACCCCCCCCCCCCTCCCCCCCCAGTACTGTGTCTACTCCACTGTGATGCACCCAACCCAGTACTGTGTCTAACCCAACTGTAATGCACCCTACCCAGTACTGTGTCTACTCCACTGTGATGCACCCCCCCCCCCCCAGTACTGTGTCTACTCCACTGTGATGCACCCCACCCAGTACTGTGTCTAACCCAACTGTGATGCACCCCACCCAGTACTGTGTCTACTCCACTGTGATGCACCCCACCCAGTACTGTGTCTACCCCCACTGTGATGCACCCCACCCAGTACTGTGTCTACACCTACTGTGATTCACCCCACCCAGTACTGCGCTACACCAACTGTGATGCACCCCACCCAGTACTGTGTCTACACCAACTGTGATGCGCCCCCAGTACTGTGTCTACACCTACTGTGATGCACCCCACCCCGTACTGTGTCTACACCAACTGTGATGCGCCCCCAGTACTGCGTCTACACCTACTGTGATGCACCCCACCCCGTACTGTGTCTACCCCTACTGTGATGCGCCCCCAGTACTGCGCCTACCTCCACTGTGATGCGCCGCCTTTACTGCGTCTACCCCTACTGTGATGCGCCCCCAGTACTGCGTCTGTCCCTACTGTGAAGCGCCCCAAATACTGCTCCTACCCCCACTGTGATACGCCTAGTGCTCAGTAGGTGTGCACTGTTCCAGACACGAACAGATTCTCACGGAGCGCAATAAATAGATAAGTTGCAGTGCATCATACGACGATGACAGTTGTGTGTCGTTTCAAAGAAAGAAAAAAATGTGCGTATCTCGATTGTGCAATTACAAACATGAGACCACGTGCAGATATACACCATGTGTATGTTTACTGTTATTCCGCCTGACGTTATACCCCACCTCCTCCGGGGTTCTAGATATAACCACGTGGGGGGCACCACACACACTCGTCCCCTCACCCACAGATTAGCCTGGCTTATCAATACAGGGGATTCCATTGCACATTACATTGCCAAGATCAGTCACGTTTACACGAGATGAACATGAAACGTGAATATCGGATACAAAACTGTGAAGTTCATCCATGTCTACATCCAGTGTGTATTGTATCTGGAGGTTATAGTAAATAATACAGTGGCAACATCTATACAATACTCAGATTATTCATAGGAAACGCATCGGAGCATATAGAATACAGGGGCTGCATCCAAACTCTCCGTGATTTTCATTTTTCGTCGAAAAAACGACTAAGTCCAATCCCTAGCAGTGAAACGCGACTCGGATGTGAAAAAATGTGGTCAGGCTGGCTGACCTGGTTGATGCATGTCATCGTATCCCAACTGCGTAGATCGATGTTTATAATGTCAATCACTGGACTGTCTTGTCCAGACTCGATTGTTTGCAGACCGCCGTCATGTAGTTGTAATATTGCTGTGGGCGGCGTGAAATACCAAACAAACAAACATCTAGACAAAATAAACATATATTGGAAATACAGACACTAAACAGGTATTATTCAGGTAATAATTATGTTACCTTATTTATGAAATAAAAACAACATAAGTACATAGATGCACAAAGAAAACATGTTGGTAACATATGTATATTGTATATTCTGCTTTGTTTTAAATAAATTACTCCAATGTAAACGGAAAAAACATCCCCCACAGGCTGCGGCAGTGCTGATGTACAATTGCATATGGCCTGATTACTTGATACTGGGCCCGCTGTGTCTATCATGCGTAGTTTGTCAAGTTTTTACTTCCCCGATATTGCGAAGTATCGTCATCAACATCATTGAAGCTTTGCTATGCTCCCTGCACATGTAGATTCGACTGCACACAAGAAATGTACGCTGCAATAGTCCATTTCAAAACGTCCAAATATATGCATATGTATTGTATAGACAGGGATTTAAAAAAAGTGTGTTTGAGGTCAGTGCAAATGTAAGTTCTACTACTACTACTACTACTACAACCACTACTTCTACTACTACTGCTACAACAACCACTACTACTACTACTACTACTACTGTTACAACTACTACCATTGCTACTACTACTACAACAAGCACTACTACTACTACTACTACTACCGCTTCTACAGCTACTACCTCCACTACTATACTGCTACTACTACTACTACTACTACTACTACTACTACTACTACTATTACTACTGTTACAACTACTACCATTGCTACTACTACTACTTCTTCTACTTCTACTACGACTACTACTACTACAGCTACTAACTCCACTACTACTACTGTTACAACTACTACCATTGCTACTACTACCACTTCTTCTACTTCTACTACTACTACTACTACTACTACCACTGTTACAACTACTACCATTGCTACTACTACTACTACAACAACAAGTACTACTACTACTACTACTACTACCGCTTCTACAGCTCCTACCTCCACTTCTATACTGCTACTACTACTACTACTACTACTACTACTACTACTACTACCACTGCTACTACTACTGCTGTTACTACTACTACTACTACTACTTCTGCTGCTGCTGTTGCAGTGTCGTTTGCAGAATCGTTTCGTTATTTTTTCAGAATTTTGACGTTTATGGTAGATGTTCGCTGTATCCGACTCCTTAATATGGGGAGTTGACTTGATGGGCAAGTCAGTAAACTATTATTTCTTGCATACTACGTGGTCAACTCAAACAGGTGAATTCAAGTATATTCACATCTGACTGGTACTGTGTTTGTATGTTATTTACGTCGTCCTTCATCAAGTAAAATGTCAAAACATTAGTTTAATTAAACTTCACTGCATGCATGGTAATCCATGCTTTACGACCGCTAACACTGACATCGGTATCAATTAGAATATCGATCGGTCGCGTCATGAAGTAATTGCACTTTTTTTCAAGCATTAACTGAATTGCGCATGCGACATTTCAACGTATCCAAAGAAACGGGTTTTCTGTGTAAGGTATAAGATGATCTGTGACAACAACAACAACAACAACAACAACAACTACTACTACTACTACTACTGCTACTACTACTACTACTACTACTACTGCTACTACTACTACTACTACTACTACTACTACTACTACTACTACTACTACTACTACTGCTACTGCTACTACTACTACTACTGCTTCTACTACTACTACTACTACTTCTACTACTAATACTACTACTAGGTAATACGCGATACAGCTGGGTACAAGGTAGGTCTATCTGTGACGGATAGTGTTGGGTAGGGTTGTCTGTGACGGATAGTGTTGGGTAGGGTTGTCTGTGACGGATAGTGTCAGGTAGGGTTGTCTGTGACGGATAGTGTCAGGTAGGGTTGTCTGTGACGGATAGTGTCGGGTAGGGTTGTCTGACGGATAGTGTCAGGTAGGGTTGTCTGTGACGGATAGTGTCGGGTAGGGTTGTCTGACAGATAGTGTCAGGTAGGGTTGTCTGTGACGGATAGTGTCAGGTAGGGTTGTCTGTGACGGATAGTGTCGGGTAGGGTTGTCTATGACGAATAGTGTTGGGTAGGGTTGTCTGTGACGGATAGTGTCAGGTAGGGTTGTCTGTGACGAATAGTGTCAGGTAGGGTTGTCTATGACGAATAGTGTTGGGTAGGGTTGTCTGTGACGAATAGTGTCAGGTAGGGTTGTCTGTGACGAATAGTGTCAGGAAGGGTTGTCTGTGACGGATAGTGTCAGGTAGGGTTGTTTGTGACGGATAGTGTCAGGTAGGGTTGTCTATGACGGATAGTGTCAGGTAGGGTTGTCTATGACGAATAGTGTTGGGTAGGGTTGTCTGTGACGAATAGTGTTGGGTAGGGTTGTCTATGACGAATAGTGTCAGGTAGGGTTGTCTGTGAAGGATAGTGTCAGGTAGGGTTGTCTGTGACGGATAGTGTCAGGTAGGGTTGTCTATGACGAATAGTGTCAGGTAGGGTTGTCTGTGACGGATAGTGTCAGGTAGGGTTGTCTATGACAGATAGTGTTGGGTAGGGTTGTCTATGACGGATAGTGTCAGGTAGGGTTGTCTGACAGATAGTGTCAGGTAGGGTTGTCTATGACGAATAGTGTCAGGTAGGGTTGTCTGTGACGGATAGTGTCAGGTAGGGTTGTCTATGGCGGATAGTGTCAGGTAGGGTTGTCTATGACGAATAGTGTTGGGTAGGGTTGTCTGTGACGAATAGTGTTGGGTAGGGTTGTCTGTGACGGATAGTGTCAGGAAGGGTTGTCTGTGACGGATAGTGTCAGGTAGGGTTGTTTGTGACGGATAGTGTCAGGTAGGGTTGTCTATGACGGATAGTGTCAGGTAGGGTTGTCTGTGACGAATAGTGTCAGGTAGGGTTGTCTGTGACCAATAGTGTTGGGTAGGGTTGTCTGTGACGGATAGTGTCAGGTAGGGTTGTCTGTGACGGATAGTGTTGGGTAGGGTTGTCTGTGACGGATAGTGTCAGGTAGGGTTGTCTGACAGATAGTGTCAGGTAGGGTTGTCTATGACGAATAGTGTTTGGTAGGGTTGTCTGTGACGAATAGTGTTGGGTAGGGTTGTCTGTGACGAATAGTGTCAGGTAGGGTTGTCTGTGACGAATAGTGTTGGGTAGGGTTGTCTGTGACGGATAGTGTTGGGTAGGGTTGTCTGACAGATAGTGTCAGGTAGGGTTGTCTATGACGAATAGTGTTGGGTAGGGTTGTCTGTGACGAATAGTGTTGGGTAGGGTTGTCTGTGACGAATAGTGTTGGGTAGGGTTGTCTGTGACGAATAGTGTTGGGTAGGGTTGTCTGTGACGAATAGTGTTGGGTAGGGTTGTCTGTGACGGATAGTGTTGGGTAGGGATATTTGGGACGGATATTTCTAGGTAGGACTGTCTGTGAGAGATAGTGCGAGGTCTAGGTAGGGTATTGGGTCTGATAGTGCTAGGTAGGATTATTTGAGAGGGATAGTGGCAGGTAGGGTTTGTTTGTGAGGGATAGTGTCAGGTAGCGTTGTCTGTGAGGGATAGTGCTCGGTACAAGTTAGGATTATCTTGACGGATTGTGCCAGGTGGGTATTTGGGTCGTATAGTGCTAGGTACAAGGTAGGGTTATCTTCCCATAAATACTTTGACAGATTTCTACTGTACGGACAGGGGTCATGTAGAATGGGCAATGGACCACAACGAGAATCTTCATCCATTTCCAGGTAGTTTGGGTAGCACTAGAAGGGCTTTGCTTGTAAAACTGTTCCATCAATCACAGAGCATACAAAAAGACTCAACTGTCGGTTTTGCTTAGAGTATAATGATACACAGAAATGTCTCACCGTTGGAAGGTGATGCGCGGAAGTTTAAGCAACATTGCATGGTTTTGTTAACGTGACTTGAACAAACACGAGTCTGTTTGTTGCAATACATCAAAATGAGGATTTCCAATGGATTCTTCGTGAGAACCTCGCAGGAAATAGTTGAGTAGTTTTTAGGTGTTGCTGCTCTGTGCTGAGAAACCTGTCGGAATGAACAGTTACTTCTTTTTTAAGTAGATAACTATAACGGCACTAAAGTACAGTCTCTATATAGCTCAGTGCTGTTGTGACACCAGTCTTTCGGCTGATACAGACATTATATTCACACCTATCGTCTTCACGCGGGTACAAGCCATGTTGCCACCATGAAGTGACAGTAATCATCACAACTGGGTGTGGTGTGGTGTGGTGTGGTGTGGTGTGGTGTGGTGGGGTGGGGTGGGGTGGGGTGGGGTGTGGTGTGGTGGGGTGGGGTGGATGTCAAGTTCTGTGTTGCCACCACAACATCACAACTCGATCATTATCTATTATATATTTTATATAGTTATGTTGTGCTCGTTCTGATATTTAGTTTGATGTAATGGACTGGTCACATCTTTCAAATGGAAGGGGATTGCTGTAAATGGGAGGGGCATTGCTGACGGTCCCTGGGAGGCGGTTGCTGACCGTCAATGGGAGGGGTTTGCTGACGGTCCCTGGGAGGCGGTTGCTGGCCGTCAATGGGAGGGGTTTGCTGGCCGTCAATGGGAGGGGGTTGCTGACCGTCAATGGGAGGGGTTTGCTGACCGTCAATGGGAGGGGTTTGCTGGCCGTCAATGGGAGGGGGTTGCTGACCGTCAATGGGAGGGGTTTGCTGGCCGTCCATGGGAGGGGGTTGCTGACCGTCAATGGGAGGGGTTTGCTGGCCGTCAATGGGAGGGGGTTGCTGACCGTCAATGGGAGGGGTTTGCTGACCGTCAATGGGAGGGGTTTGCTGGCCGTCCATGGGAGGGGGTTGCTGACCGTCCATGGGAGGGGTTTTCTGACCGTCCATGGGAGGGGTTTGCTGACCGTCAGTGGGAAGGGTTTGCTGACCGTCAATGGGAGGGGTTTGCTGGCAGTCAATGGGAGGGAGTTGCTGGCCGTCAGTGGGAGGGGTTTGCTGACCGTCAATGGGAGGGGTTTGCTGACCGTCAATGGGAGGGGGTTGCTGTCAATGGGAGGTGTGTGCTGGCCGTCAATGGGAGGGGGTTGCTGTCAGTGGGAGGGGTTTGCTGACCGCCAGTGGGAGGGGGTTGCTGTCCATGGAAGGTGTTTTCTGGCCGTCAATGGGAGGGGGTTGCTGTCAGTGGGAGGGGTTTGCTGGCCGTCAATGGGAGGGGGTTGCTGTCAATTGGAGGTGTTTGCTGTCACAGGGAGGGGGTCGCTGTCCATGGGAGGTGTTTGCTGGACGTCCATGGGAGGGGGTTGCTGTCAATGGGAGGGGGGTTGCTGGCCGTCAATTGTTGGGGGTTGCTGTCAATGGGAGGTGTTTGCTAGCCGTCAAAGGGGGGGGGGGGGGGGGTTCTGGCCGTCAGTGGGAGGGGGTTTGCTGGTCATCCATGGGAGGGGGTTTGCTGGCCGTCAATTGGGGGTGGGGGGTGGGGGTGGGTGGGGGGGTTGTGCTGTCAATGGGAGGGGGGTTGTGCTGTCAATGGGAGGGGGGTTGCTGGCCGTCCATGGATTAGGCGTTGCTTACTGTCCAAGGGGCCGCATTCCCACAGTCGTTGTTCGATTCTTAGTTTCGCCTCATTGCTATCGTCGGATATCGCCTCGGATCTGCATCACTTCGGTCGCTTCATCTCTGACTGTCTACAGGCCAGTATGTCTCTATATTGCACCCTTCCACAATAAGCAAGTCCAATGACATACTTAGAAATTGATGACAGTGAGTCAAATTACAGAGCTAATATATATATCATTAATATGTATACGTGTGAAGAGATTGTATTTCACTTCATGTTAATCTCCAGAATACTTCACTGATTCCACTTGATTCCACCTTAACACTTTTATTTGTTTAGCTTTGTCATCCTGTGGTTTTTTAACATCACTAAGAAGTAACCGTTTGTGAGATATGGATAATTTTGAAACGTCTCTGGTAATCAGTACTGTGTAAGTGCGAATTAAATAATAAAGTTTTTGGGCTAGTCCTTCAAAGAAATTCCACAAAATGGTCAACATTAACTTATTAATCCGCGATGATAGCAATCCAAACAGAATAGTAATAAATGGATGCCATCCGTTATAGATATGTTCACCCCCTTGAACGAGAGTGCGACGGTTGATGGAGTTCTAAGCCTCACTTACAAGGAATTACGTTATGGTGAACCCTTCTGATGTTGACATTACATGATGTCATAGAGGTATATCTACCAACACTTAAGCCAACTCAGTAAATGATTTCGCTGTGAAAAGTCAGTAAGGGTTCTATGCCCTTTGGAAAATGGACAACTTGCGGAACGTGTAACCCTCTGTGGAAACATTACGTATATAGATACATTAAAACTTTAGCAGCATATCACAAATCCCTGTCCTGTAGCTATAGGCAAAGGCGTATATAGATCTATACACGTCTTTGCTATAGGTGATGCCAGCCCGTGCAGTCACCGAGTCCCCACCACATCGGTCAATGCTGATGGCGCTCAAGAACACGTCTCCAAACACGACCAGCCATCTGTGAAGTCGAGAAGAAACCTCCATACGCCAAATAACATCGCGTGACGCCGATGGCGCAACTGCTTGCACCTACGACGACGCTGCCATTCCTTCCTCATTTCATGTGATGCCAAACACTGGGCGATGACAGTTAATCCTGTTGTCATGACCGGATAGTGACCTGTGTCTAAAAAAGGCACGGGTAGCCCTGTCACCTTAAGCACTGCAGTTTGCCGTGCACTGCCCTGCCCTGGGTATGACCGTTGGCTCGTCAGACATGTAGTCGAGGTCATTTTTCCATGATCATCTACAACAGAGCAATCTACGTCTGATGTATTATGACTAAGCACGGGGCAGAAGAAGATATATATCCTCATTGAGGGAAACGATAACCGGAGCATCAAATCGCTTTATGAGAGTAAAGCCTACTGCAATGTACAAAATGTCCGCCATGCCTAGGTGTGAGCCCGTACATGCGCATAACTCCTCCGATGACCCAGAGTGTAGAAGAATGGAATAGAGATAAATCAGCCTCGGAGACCAGCACCAATGGTCTTTGGCAACGCCATCTGAAATACACATGAAACTCCATCAACTCCCTTAGCCCAATACCGGCACTCCGTTTGCCTCACACTGCGGAGTGTGAAGCCCATTTCTGGTGTCCCCCGCCGTGATATTGTTGGAATATTGCTAAAAAGCGGCGTAAAACCATATTCAGTCAGTCACACTGCGGATACCACGTTATAGAATCTCTGGTCACCATGCTTCGAGTTAAGGGGTTCCACTGTATCATATGTGTGTAACATTGTGCAACATAGCTTCATCATCCTCTCCTCGAATGTACAAGGAATGAGTCTCACCTAACCCAAACTCGGACAATATTCCAAACATTCTAAACATAGGACGTTAACCAGACAAAGGAATTACTTTTACAAACCTGACACTACATCTCCTGGACCATCTCCTTGATCGTCTGGCCTTGGATTAAATCGGCGCTATCTCATCTGATGCCGGTTCAAGTCGGTCGTTACGCGTTTAAATCACCCGAAAGTGCTGTTGACGGCGACGCCACAATATTGACAGTGAGAATGAAACGTTTAAAGTAGAGCTTATAAATTGTTAGATTATATTGAGGGATGGACAGAGTGCAGGGGCTCTCTCTGACTAATGCGTTTTGCTGTGACACTAGTTAGTCTGTTAACGGAGATTTACAATAGTCAATCACATAAATGGAGGAATCTGAGGGCACGACCTGACACGAGGTTGTAAACAGCTTCTGTCCCTCTTACATTAATCGTCACATCGCCCGCGGTATTGATCTCCACATAGACCTGTAAGTATATCACTCGATCGACTGTGCCGCCTCACACGTCCTCAGTGCTGACGTCATCATGGGCCGCATCGCGCAACATTGTACTTTGACCCTGCACAATTAGGGAGTATTAATTGATTCTGTACACCATTGAGTAGTTTTAGTGTCTGTGGTCATTCACCCGCAACTGTTATACATACATCTCTGTATAACTGTTGCAGATCTCGGTATGACTGGTCCAGATCTCTGAGTGCCTCTTTCGGATGTCTCTCCGCCTGTTTCAGATGTCTGTATACATGGTTCAGATATCTGCATGCATGTTTCAGATATCTGCATGCATGATCCAGATGTCTGCATGAATGTTTCAGATATCTGTATGCATGTTCCAGATATCTGTATGCATGTTTCAGATGCCAGTGTTCCTGTTTCCGATATCTGTATGCATGTTTCAAATAAGCTGTATGCATGTTTCAGATATATGTATGCATGTTTCAGATGCCAGTGTACCTGTTTCAGATATCTGTATGCATGTTTCAGATAAGCTGTATGTAATTTCCAGATATATGTATGCATGTTTCAGATGTCTGTATGCATGTTTCGGATGTCTGTATGCCTGTTTCAGATCTCTGTATGCATGTTTCAGATCTATGTATGCATGTTTCAGATCTCTGTATGCATGTTTCAGATCTATGTATGCATGTTTCGGATCTCTGTATGCCTGTTTCAGATGTCTGTCTACGTGTTTCAGACGCCTGTATGCATGTTTCAGATATCTGTATGCATGTTTCAGATGCCAGTGTACCTGTTTCAGATATCTGTATGCATGTTTCAGATAAGCTGTATGTATGTTTCAGATATATGTATGCATGTTTCAGATGTCTGTCTACGTGTTTCAGATGCCTGTATGCATGTTTCAGATATATGTATGCATGTTTCAGATATCTGTATGCATGTTTCAATGTCTCAGATCTCTGTATGCATGTCTCAAATATCTACATTCTGTCTCAGGTACACAGACCATAAAACTATAAAAGGTTTATAACAGATTCGAGGAAATATAATAACTGGTCAAAAGGTGCAATCAGGTCCACTTTTAGCGATTAATAATAATAAGTATGTAACCTGATAATAACAACACAATGAACACAGCTCGCCGGCCAACATACGGCAACAACACGGGGTCATATATCCATGTTTAATGACGTGTCTGTTATCCCCAAGGTTGTTGTCGTCAGAGGGGGCCTGACCCAACGTTGCCAGGTGTCGTGTAGTGGCTGACCACGTCCTCCTACCTGGGCCCAGAGACCCGAGCGGAAACACTAAGGTCTACGTCACTCTGAAAATAGACTACGTGGCAATCGAATCCTATTTACTTCAACATGGCTTTTAAGATAATAGGTTAATTATTAAAGGGATCATTAAGAATCACACACCTGGCCGACTTACAACAATCGTATCGTTTTCCCAAAGCGAGATCAGGGTGATTAGGCGCAGGATAATCTTAATATCTAATCATGCCTGCGGGTGCATAAAGAGTGACATGGAATATTAATGGAACCAATACCAAGGCCATGACGATTGTATTTAAAATGAACCCGTCTGAATATTTCTTGCCGAGTATGTAGAACTGGTAATCCTTCATTATGGATACTGTCACGTGATGGATTGAAAGGTCACGCTGACCCTTGGAGCAGCCCCACGTGTGTGTCAATGTCCAAGGTACTACAGCAACCTTGAATAATTTACACCTTGGCTACATGTGATTTCCACGTGCCTGCCACCTTCAAGTATGTAGTAATTGGAAATGAGTTTGGTACTTTTTACCTTCGAAATAATTAGCAACCAAAATACGCATCCTAAAATAAACCGAACGTAAATAACTGCAGTGGTCTATTTGAAGACGTATTCCCACTTTTATATCAACCTAGTAGTTGACTGGTCTACAATGCGAAGGCGCTAGGTAGACACTCATAGAAATCACTGTATCGGATTTCTAATCGACGGCGCTATCTTCAATCTGGAACTACAAAAAACTTCCCCCTGGGCAACCCGGGTCTGTCACTGGTGCCAGACAATATTGATATGTAGCGATACCCTCTTGTATCATCAGCAGCAAATATCTACCAGAGATGCTGCCGGAAACATATAGAGGGGCGGCATTTTGCGTGGCAGGATTTCGTTTAAACACTGAAAATACACAAAAATGTAAATGTTGATCAACGCACATATTATCATCGATTATATTTTTTTCAAGATAGTTAAAGGTCATATAAACGGACAAAAGAAAGTACACACTTTAAAATTGGATATGACCCCAAAATACGAACGTTATCAACTAGTTAATAAGCTGAAAACAGTCTGCGAAACACTGCAAAGTTACGTCTGAAACACAAATATGATACCCGTGTATACACCAGCATCGTTAAACTATTTCTTGTTTGCTTCATTTTATGTACGATCAAACATGGGTGTGTACTTCTGTTTGACTGGCGGGTTGTTAGTTAACGGTGTAAGGTAATTAGGGCAAGTTGCGACACTATTTTCAGGTTACTGGAGATTACGGAGATAATGGAGACTACTATCAACCATGGGTGAGTACTTTCAACCTTTTTACCCTGCCATAGCTGTCAAATTTCAAACCACACACTTCATTACCCCCGAGACGCCTACATTACCTCAAGACGCCTATATCACCCTGAGACACCTATATCACCCCAAGACGCCTATATCACCCTGAGACACCCTATATCACCCTGAGACACCTATATCACCGCAAGACGCCTATATCACCCTGTGACACCCTATTTCACCCTGAGACGCCGATATCACCCCAAGACGCCTATATCACCCCAAGACGCCTATATCACCCTGATATACCTACAACACCCTGAGACGCCGATATCAACCTGAGACGCCTATATCACCCCAAGACGCCTATATCACCCTGAGATACCTACAACATCCTGAGACGCCGATATCACCCTGAGACACCTATATCACCCCAAGACGCCTATATCACCCTGAGACACCTCGAACACCCCGAAACGCCTATATTACCCCAAGACACCTATATCACCCCGAGACGTCTATGTCACCTTCTTTGGCGCTCATAGCGACACTTCCGACTTCCGCAAGCAGACGATCACAGTACTGTGCAACCAAGGGAGATTACTCTGAATGACCGGACCGATACCAGTAAAGGAAACATGATACAGCCAATAGGTTTAATGGGGCTCTAGTTATCATATCCCTGTGATATGGGCTTTGAAAACTGTCTATGTCTATAAAATGGCTTCATTTCATCAATGTGTATATGAAGTGTTATTAATCACAGCAGTAAGCATTATTCGGTATTCCTTATAATGCAAATACTTCCGCAATATTCATTGGCCGAGAAATTATGCGACAGAAACGCATATTTACTTAAGGTCAGGTCTGATGATTTACGGTATTGGCTTGAGTTACTAAAAATAGAATGAGTATTACATGGGAGTAGTGTTCCTCAAACCGTGGCCAATAAGATGTCTCTGTTTGTTGGAACCTCCTAAAGTTAACGTCGCTAACATATTTGGATATGTTGAATCAGCCTTTGTGGCTTTCTTATATATGTGTTATAGAGCAACCCGTTTCAATACTTTCATATAAGGGGCGATCGGGTAGCCTAGTGGTTAAAGCGTTCGCTCGTCACGCCGAAGACCCGGGTTCGAATCCCGACATGGGTACAATGTGTGAAGCCCATTTCTGGTGTCCCCCGCCGTGACATTGCTGGAATATTGCTAAAAGCGGCGTAAAACCATACTCACTCACTCACTCACTTTCATACAAAACTTCATTTATCGAAATTGCTTAATTGGTTCAATATGTTTCCATGTACACTGAAATCCTCGTATTCAAACACGTATTCAAACAGCTACACATTGTACCATACTACATTCACGTAGCTGTATTTCTTGAAATAAACACAAGGTAACATATCGAACACTGGACGTCACATGCCTCAAAATCCTATATGATTGTTGACTGGCCAGTATTTTGATGGGGTGTTTGGGGGAGTGTTTGGAGGAGGAAGCATCACCTAAATGCAGCAATGTACATGCTTTCTATGTCTGTGAATGTGCTGCACACAGTGGTATACAGGTTGACACTGCTGATTCCTGTCTTTGGGTTGGTTTAATCACCATGGCACCAAGACGACCGTCACGCCAAGTGGACGGAGGAAAGGACATCGCATAGCTACAATATGGAATAGCCATCTGTGAAATTGCCAGACGGCTCCAAAAGGTACCATCTGTTATCCATCGTCTGTGGCACAGGTTCCAGAACCATGGAGAAATCATCAAGGATGGACCTCGTTCAGGCAGACCAAGATCAACCACCAGAGCTGGGGACCGTTATTCGGACAACTTTACGCCAAAGGTTCACAGCAGCAGGGGCATTGTGACTTCAACTGAGGACTGCCACGCATACGAATGTCAATACACAGACAATCAGGGACCGCCCCAGAGCAGCTAGTATCAACTCCTGGCGTCCAGCTGAAGACCACCTCTACTCGCACGTCACAGAACTTCACGTGTTGCATGGTGTCCAGGTCATCGCAGCTGGACAGGCAGCAGTGGTCGCATGATTTGTTCACAGACGAGTCACATTGCTGCATGCAGTTCATTGGTCGCGTGAGTGTTTCACTGCTGAGGAAAACCTACAGTTTCAAGATGCCACAGTCAGGGAACGGGACAGGTTTGGTGGAGGCTCGGTGAAGGTATGGGAGACTTCAGTTTGAATCAGCCGCCGTCATATAGCTGGAATATTGCTGAGTGCGGCGTTAAACAAAAGCAAACAAACACAGAAGCCCACCTGAAAATCTTATAGGTATTCACTATGGTGACGAAATTCTTTGGCCACTTGTTCTCCCTGCTGATGCTCGGCCCCGCAGAGTCCGCGTGGTTACTGATTTTATAAGCCTATTCATTGGGATCTCTATTAAGTAAGAGAGTTCTTTCTATAGGCATTAAAACCTATTGTGAGGTTTTACTTTCAAAGTAAAACCTATTAAGAGGTTTTACTTTCAAAGTAAAACCTATTATGAGGTTTTATTTTCGTTCTGGAGGTTTTACTTTGAATGTAAAACCTCAAATCCCAGGTTTAACCAAGTAACTGAAAAAATGACTACAAGTAATTAAAATTGAATGTCATGTGTACAGTGAATGAAGACTGGGTAACAAAATGTAAGTCGTCGTCGCTCCCCTTCGCCCCCTTGGTTTTTCCCTCTCCCCAGGGCATGCTCTGTCTACCAAAACCTCGTGAGCGTGTTTTCTCCAATCCTTATCAACCAAGCTGGGATCCCCAGATCTGGCAACCAACTGGGACGACGTCCTGTCAACCTCAAACAACTCGTCCAGTACCAGCACACTGGGTGGCAAGCAATATCTCAGGCCACTTCCAAGACTCTTGGCAGGTCCATGAGACAGCGGTGCAGAGACTGCGTCCATTCCAGTGGTGTGTACATTATTGACACCCTTGTCAGGTTTGTGACTTTATGAAATGACACTAATGCGTTTTAATGCGTCATCTGGGTTACCTTGTTACCTTGTACACAGATGTGACCACCCGACGTCCATACTTGTTCGCTTTTCGATGTATATTCTATTATAATCATGACTTTCTGTCGATTGTATTTTGTCGTTTTGTGTCCCATACTAAAAAATGGGTGTTCCCGTACTTGTTAATAATAAAGTATATAATAAAAGTATATAATAAAACAATTATGGAAGTCAACACATTTTTTTATGGACACCGTCCTCGGTCAATATTGATTTTGTTGGGTCCATAAAAACACGCATTGACATAATTAGGTCTGTTATTGCATATGATTGACCGCAACAGTTAGCATTATTCCGAAATATTACTAATGATCCTAATGCATTTCCACAGTATGTCACAATACACGACTCCCCAGGCCCCGTAATCTCTATATTGTACCACGTATATGGATTCCGTGTTAGAACCACCTATCATACAATGGCTCTGACGTCATCTATGTACATAATAAACAATTCCGGATGTCCCGAAGTCTGCTAATACGTCTATAACGAATCCATCCGTAACGCCATTGTCTCCTCCGTGCATTGTACAACGTTGTTCATGTGATGGGGTTCGGCAACAACTCCTTCATGCAGATGACACAGCACGCGGGAGTAATTCATATGTGTGTTCCTCGAGTTTTTTCCCATAAGACATAAACCTGGGTGTTTTCCGAGAGTGTCAAGTATTTTACCTAACAAAAATGAGACAATTGCTTTCACAGAATGTATTGCTGTAAGAGATTGACAAAACATTTGTAAACACTGGATAAAAAGAATAGGATTCCAACTTTGCTCATTCCACAGATGAAGCTGTTTTCAGAAATGTCAACCGAGCTAGCAGGCGGAACTTGTCAGTCATTGCTGCCAACATCTTTCACAGGACAAAAAGCCGTTAATCCGCCCATCGGGGACCAGCTTAAAATGTACCACAGGGTACACGGTGGTTAAAGTGTTCGCCCGCCTCGCAGCAGTCCCGGGTTCGATGCTCAAATCGACGCCATGATGTGGTTGCAGCCATGAAGAAATTTCTCGTTGATTCATCTTCCGGAATCGACACATACTAATATGCTGATATACAGTTTCTCTATGATTTTGAATAATGACATTTCGTTGCGTTAGTTTATTTGCTCAAAATGCACTGCCAGAATTGCCAGTGAGCTCCTGGCTCTTAAACAACTATAAGAACAATAGCGTGACGTCATCATATAGGTTTAAGTACGGTTATTCCCTGTTTCCGTCACTGGTGATTGAAAATAGAGAGGCCGGTCACCATATACAGATGGATTTCAACGATCACGTACGTTTATGATGAGGTATCATTTATATAAATCGTCCATCTGGGTTTGTCTCCCGTGAGGGTTAGACTAGATTACCCATCACCCATCACCCATCACCCACCACCCATCACCCACCACCAACCACCCATCACCCACCACCCACCACCCATCACCTATCACCCATCACCCACCACCCATCACCCACCACCCACCACCCACCACCCACCACCCATCACCCACCACCCATCACCCATCACTCACCACCCACCACCCATCACCCATCACCCACCACCCATCACCAACCACCCACCACCCATCACCAACCACCCATCATCCATCACCAACCACCCATCACCCATCACCCACCACCCACCACCCATCACCAACCACCCATCACCCATCACCCATCACCCATCACCCACCACCCATCACCCATCACCAATCACCCATCACCCATCACCCACCACCCACCACCCTACACCCACCACCCATCACCCATCACCCATCACCCACCACCCATCACCCATCACCCACCACCCATCGCCCATCACCCATCACCCATCACCCATCACCCATCACCCACCACCCATCGCCCATCACCCATCACCCATCACCCATCACCCATCACCCATCACCCACCACCCATCACCCATCACCATCACCCATCGCCCATCACCCATCACCCACCACCCATCACCCATCACTCACCACCCATCACCCACCACCCACCACCCATCACCAACCATCCATCACCCATCACCCATTACCCATCACCCATCACCCATCGCCCATCACCCATCACCCATCACCCATCGCCCATCACCCATCGCCCATCACCCACCTACCACCACCCATCACCCATCACCCACCACCCATCGCCCATCACCCATCACCCATCACCCATCACCCACCACCCATCACCATCACCCATCGCCCATCACCCATCACCCACCACCCATCACCCATCACCCACCACCCATCACCCACCACCCACCACCCATCACCAACCATCCATCACCCATCACCCATCACCCATCACCCACCACCCATCGCCCATCACCCATCACCCATCACCCATCGCCCATCACCCACCTACCACCACCCATCACCCATCACCCACCACCCATCGCCCATCACCCACCACCAACCACCCATCACCCACCACCAACCACCCATCACCCACCACCCATCGCCCATCACCCATCACCCATCGCCCATCACCCACCTACCACCACCCATCACCCATCACCCACCACCCATCGCCCATCACCCATCACCCATCACCCACCACCCACCACCCATCACCCATCACCCATCACCCATCACCCTACACCCATCACCCATCACCCATCACCCATCACCCATCACCCATCACCCTACACCCATCACCCACCACCCATGCGGTTGTTTGCTTTGTTATCACGGGTCTGTATGTTCCAGTCTCGGTTGTTTGCTTTGTTATCACGGGTCTGTATGTTCCAGTCTCGGTTGTTTGCTTTGTTATCACGGGTCTGTATGTTCCAGTCTCGGTTGTTTTCAGGCCGCCACAAAACAACATTCACCCAGCAGCAGCAGATTTCTTAACTTCCCAATACCGTACCCCAGCTCACCGAGATGTCCACTTACTTACTTTGGAGATTTAACGTGCGCTTTCCGACTGATGCGTATTTCGCACACGGTCCAGTACAATCTCCCCGATGTCTGTATAACACTCAGAGCATGATGTAACTTTAAGGTCAGTCTATTATAGCTGTGGCAGTACAATCTCCCCGATGTCTGTATAACACTCAGAGGATGATGTTACTTTAAGCTCATTCATTATAGCTGTGGCAGTACAATCTCCCCGATGTCTGTATAACACTCAGAGGATGATGTTACTTTAAGCTCATTCATTATAGCTGTGGCAGTACAATCTCCCCGATGTCTGTATAACACTCAGAGGATGATGTTACTTTAAGCTCATTCATTATAGCTGTGGCAGTACAATCTCCCCGATGTCTGTATAACACTCAGAGGATGATGTTACTTTAAGCTCATTCATTATAGCTGTGGCAGTACAATCTCCCCGATGTCTGTATAACACTCAGAGGATGATGTAACTTTAAGATCAGTCTAGCTGTGGCAGAACAATCTGTTCAACATGAGTCTCGTCGCTGTATTTACTGAGAAAACCAGCATCCTACATGGCCACAGTTCGCTGCCTCCTCCTGCTGCCACGAGCTATTTGCGTAACGCGTATCATTAATTACTGCTTAATAATTCAATACCTCGACAGACACCTGTTTTTGCGCTAGCCCGGATTTATGGTATCAATATTTATATTTGACTAAGCTTCGGCAAGGCAGCTGGTCGAACACATGCATCAGTTCATAGCGAGAAACGCATCAGAGTATATCTACCACACTGTGTGAAACACACTGCTCCATATGTCTACCTAGCCTCAAAACTATCATAGTTTATCCCTCTGCGTCAACACACTGCTCCGTATGTCTACCCGGCCTTGAATCTATCAGAGTATATCCCTCTGTGTAAAACACACTGCTCCATATGTCTACCCACCCTGTATCTATCTGAGTAAATCTACCAGACTATGTAAAACACAATGCTCCATATGTCTACCCACCCTGTATCTATCAGAATATATCCTTCTGCGTCAACACACTGCTCCGTATGTCTACCCACCCTGTATCTATCAGAATATATCCCTCTGCGTCAACACACTGCTCCGTATGTCTACCCACCCTGTATCTATCAGAATATATCCCTCTGCGTCAACACACTGCTCCGTATGTCTACCCGGCCTTGAATCTATCATAGTATATCTACAACACTGTGTAAAACACACTGCTCCATATGTCTACCCACCCTGTATCTATCAGAGTATATCCCTCTGCGTCAACACACTGCTCCGTATGTCTACCCGGCCTTGAATCTATCAGAGTATATCCCTCTGCGTCAACACACTGCTCCATATGTCTACCCACCCTGTATCTATCAGAGTATATCTACCACACTGTGTAAAACACACTGCTCCATATGTTTACCCAGCCTATCAGAGAGAGAGAGAGAGAGAGAGAGAGAGAGAGAGGGGAGAGAGAGAGAGAGAGAGAGAGAGAGAGAGAGAGAGAGAGAGAGAGAGAGAGAGAGAGAGAGAGAGAATGAATCCGAGAGAGAATGAATCCCGCTCACTCACATACACGGACACACAGACACACACAGACACACGCACAGCCACATACACAGACAGACACACAAACACACACACAGACAGAGAGAGACACACAGTCACACACACAAACACAAATATAGAAACACACACAGACAGTCACACAGACACACAAACATAGACAAATAGTCACACACAGAGACACACAGAGACACACACACAGACAAACAGTCAGAGAGACAGACACATAGATACACACAGACACAGACGCGCCACCCTCACTGGTTATGTAGCACCCATACACCCTGTGACCCGGCTGAATCTCTTCTTCCCGGTGTACGTGGGGCACATTCCACCCTGCCACCCCGTGGTGCCTGATGAATGTGTCACGTGATGCATGGTCACCCCCACAGCCGCCTGTCACACTCAGTGTCACTGTACGACATACTCCGCCTCAGAGACCTCTCACACATTCAGGTGCCAGGGTTGACGCCCACGTCCTTGACGCCGACGACCTCAACCACTTTCCCCGAGTTTCAGTCCGACGATTCCGAAAGATGCTTGATATCAGAGATACTTGTGGTGTCGCCTGGCTGAGCGTGAGGTGTTCAGGACAGATGGTCGGCGGCCACATCTCCCCCAACTACCCCGTCACAGCCGTCGACCACGTTTATCAATGGAAGATGTCAAAACATCTTCATTTTAACCTTCCGAGTCACAGGAGCACAACTCGTGATGGCAGTCCAGGCGTTGTGGGCCGATTCTTTCTTCATCCTTTTCACGACCGTGATGTACTTTCATGTGGATAGAATGTAGGTGTATAGAAGTCTAGGTTGTGTGGGATGTTCTAGTAGTCATTCCACATCTAAATCCAACTTCAAATGGGAAATGGTCTTGCTTTGACCGCTATCTGTGACGCGAGGTTTGACAGGCACACAATAAGATCATGTGATTACCACGTCAAGAGGAAAACTCATTTCAAATCAAATCAGGTCGGCAAATACAACGAAGCTCAAAATACAATACAAGATATTGAATTTTGATATTGACATGTCTTTTACAGTTTACACTTGAAGATTCCTTGTTATAAAATCGGTGGCGGTGAGGTGAACGGTGTTTGACAGTGCGTGCGTGCGTGCGTGCGTGCGTGCGTGTGTGTGTGTGTGTGTGTGTGTGTGTGTGTGTGCGCTTATAGTGCTAGCCCACCTTATCAATCCTACAAGTATTTGTTCTATTCCCTTAATGCCGACAGCCAGGGTAACAATAAGTACCATCCACTAGGCGAGGGACCAGTGAAGATCCTGGGTAGAATAGGTCTTCAGCAACCCAGGCTTGCGTAAAGCCGGATTCATTTGTGTTACAGAGCGCAGGACACGCTCACCCTTTTCGCGAACACCTGGTGTCAAGACTATTTTTCAGTGATTCACTCATATAACTTTCATCAGTGTTTTGCCTTTTGCGTTCAAAGGAATCTGTTTGGGTGGATAATCGAGACTGATTATTCTGAGGCGTTCGCGTTTTCAATTGTACAAAAAGGTTAATACGTATTTAGAGTACATTTCAGTCTTAATTGTGTTCACTTTAAATTCCTGTTACAATGCGATAAATTACGTTTTCACACATATTGTTTCTTGTCTACCATGTCTCTGCTACGGACGCTGCGTTCAATTCTCCAGCGTTACACGCAATCTTCATCAGCCAGCATCAGCGGGAGAGCGTGTTTGGTTCAGCTCGCCCCTTATAGTCAAGCACTTGCATCTCCTGACTTACCAGGATTACCCAGCTCTTTGAGGCCTGGATTACCGGGCTATAGCGAGATAGATCCGCGATGGGGAAGATTGATTCCACAAGCCACTATTTAGTCCAACCTTAGACGTATAATGAACCTGCTACTCAATGTTCTTGGGGCCTACTTGATTGGATCTGCTGGACATTAGTGTCCGCACTGGACATCGCGGACAATGGGTGAGCTTTTTCCACCGAGACCATAAGACAGTGGTCACTGTCACTGATATCTCGTCCATCGTATATAATAGGCTGGCATCGCTTTGAGGCATTAAATGGACAGATT
Source organism: Haliotis rufescens (assembly GCF_023055435.1). Lineage (NCBI taxonomy): Eukaryota > Metazoa > Mollusca > Gastropoda > Lepetellida > Haliotidae > Haliotis > Haliotis rufescens. The sequence goes on along the minus strand of NW_025964001.1, from coordinate 162,777 downwards.
TCCAAGAATGGTTTTGAATCATGCCTTGCAGCGTGACAGTAGGATAACAAAATCAAGGTGCTTGATGACTGGGTGGCACTGTCGACCGTGTGCTCGCCCTTTGTGCTTAAGGGTTTTATCTGTCATGTGTTAACCCATGTCTTTGCTATCTTTGTGTTATGGAATTGAGTTGTTTTGAATGAGAACTACCATGTCAGGACGTCATCGTGATAATTATCATGACGGTCCAAGACATCATGGATTGTCTGTTGTTTCATATCTGCATTATATCACCATATACGCTGCATAATCGAGGCTGGTTAGAAATGGCTTAATGACTGGTAGTAATTCACACACTGCATATTCCCAGCAGAGATACAATTAACGCCCCAAGAAGATCTTGGTTAGAAGTGCGTTGGTCTTCAGTAACCCATGCTTGTCGTAAGAGGTGACTAACGGGATCGGGTGGTCAGGCTTGCTTACTAGGTTGATGAATGTCATCGCATCCAAATTGGGTGGATCGATGCTCGTGATATCAATCACTGGATTGTCTTGTTCAGACTCGATTATTTACAGACCGCCGTCATACAGCGGGAATATTACAAAATGTGACACACTGAGTTGTGTCAGAGACCGTACAATGACACAGTCTTAGAGAATGCCGTTCCTTTTCGATTCCTTGCATCAGCAGCAAGATATGGAGCCTGCAGATGTGCCTCCCCAGCTACAATGGAACATGCTCACACATGTGTTCTCGAGATAACCCGAGGCCAATCTCCTCGCCTGTGCTGTCTACAAAGCTTTGAGATTGAATGCCATGGTAGTATACACGTGTGTATTGAATGCTGGGAGGATGTAAGTGTTTAAGGGTGCCGCCCTGGTTAAAGGACACATGGCCTGACCTGGTGCATGTATTACGTAACGGGTCAGCGCGACCTCCTCGGGTATGCAGGCCGACGAACTGACATTTCACGAAAGAGGCTCCCTTTTTCTGCTGAGTCATCAGAAGACTTTGTGTTTGAAGCGAGACGCCAGGACAGGGTTGTAAGATTAGTTGCGAGAATGCCATCTGGCAGGATGCAATGATGGCGGGAAACACAGGTCTGCACGTGCTGCCCGTGTAGCTCGTGCACTTACATGTGTTACGTTATGATAATATACTGCTTCACAGCTTGAAAAACAGACATATCGTTATCATTCGCTGAAAACAGGAGTTTCAAAAACCTTCTTTCTACATGAAACCATATAACAGTTGAATGGAATTGACGACAGCAGCCGTGAAGCGCATTAGCTAGTTCTGCTTGTCTTGACGACAAAGCAACAAATGTCTCCTTTAATATTTTATATATCAAACGTTTGTCCAGATTCGAATGTTTAAAAGTCAAAATACATTGGGCATTCTGCAGGAACCAATGTTTCATATAACCAACACGAACGTCGGTCAGTCAGTATTCGTGTGTACATTCCTCATGCCGTGTACAGTGTTCGGTAATGGAGCTTCAGTTTTAAGGGGCAACTGTCAAAGCGCATTCACTTAACGTCAAAGACTTCCGACATTGGTTAATGTTTGAATAATATGTGGTTAATGTTTAACAAAACTATTTCCATACTCATTACACATATCTGCTGAAGGCAGAGTCCATTGGACGGTTCCGACTACAAGCAATATCACTCCTCCGTGTAAACTAACATTTAGTCCATGAAATCTTATATAACACAACACTCTTCACGCATCTAAAATTAAACAAATACTTTTCCCGATGCTGATTTCATAGACTAGAACTAGCTTTAGCTGACTAGACTTGCTTTTGGATACCTCTTTAGATTTTCTTTTTAATAAACAAATATATTCTACAGTCATGATGCAAGACTATCCTCCGTGTTGCTCGACGTCATAGCGTAATGCATGTATGTTGGTGTCTGTATTTTGTATTACAGCCGTACCGTAATAAAAAAAACTTACTGTTAGATTATGGTAAACCCGTATAGAACCTCATTCACATCATATCTCTGGCCGATTGTCAAAGGCGGCGTAGAACCTATCACGCAATCACTCTAACAAAATGGCTTGACTCTTCCAGGTTGACAAAAATGGCGGTGCGCACCAACTGCACCCATCCCTCCCCACCCCCTCCCACGTGGGTCTTGTTTGCCGCGAACCCAGCCACAAACCTCGTAACTTATACATACACGTGGCCTGATGTTTTTTGTGCTATCTAAAGAACCCTAAATCCTGATGCGATACCGTTAAGATTTCTGTTTGAACAACCTTTTTGTCCGATTTGGTCTCGTAAAACACTTGATGATAATTTCCTCATTCCAGAAGTGCAATGTGTCGAGACTGTTAAAAGTACAGCGACACACAGACAATGACATCTCCAGATGTGTACATCAATATAAATGTCGGCGAGGTCCTTCATCTGGAGCCTTTGGAAAATCAGCGAGAGTGAGAGTCGCACTTGTGTCGCGAGTCTTTGATATATGGGAGTTCAAGAAACACAATATTAAACCATTAACAGCAGTACACTCCCCCACCCCCAACCTCCACCCTCACCCCCCTGCAATGCAAGCCTGGATCTGCTCAGCAGTGTGTATCCAGATCTGTTTATGTCATAACCCCACCACCCCCACCCCCTATCACCTCCACCCCCCATCAGTGGCAACCAGTTGACAGTGGAAAACGTGACGTCACCAGCACGAATATGCGTCCGTGGTATCCACGGCTTGCTAATTAGGACCCGTGTGGCTGACAAAACAATCTACCAAATAATGCCGTGCTTGTATATCTCGGAATCTATCCGCCAGTGCCATGGAGATATTTAAAATCTCATCTCTGGCAAGAAAAATGGAAGTGACAAAACCCCGTCCCTGCAGCCCGAATGCACGCACACAGCTGTTGGAGTAAGTCTGTATGTAAAGGGGAGAGGGGTGACGAATGTACCGCTAGGATCGCAGTGACACGTGACGTGGGTTTTTATGCTGACGTTATAACTTTAAACAAAATCTAGTTCTATCAGGGTCTATTCACCCTGCCGCCAGCTCCACAGATCAACAGATCACCTTCCAGTGATCATGTGCTAACTCCTCAATCTCGAGCTATCATGTAAGTTCCCCACGGTCCCACGCACTTCATACCGGCACACCGTATGTTTAAAGCCATGGATGCCTCGACACACATCCCCTGGTGTCTGGGGCTGCAGAAAACCTATGTTTGAAATGTAACACTGAAGAAACCAAAATATTTTGATGATGCCACCCCAGACAATACCGACTCTCAGACAATGCCATCCTTCAGACAATACCTACCAACATACAACAACATCTATCAGACAAAACCAACTCTCAGACAATACCATGTAGACAATGCCATCTATCAGACCATACCAACCAACAGGCAATACGATCTATAAGACAATACCAACAAAAAGACAATGCCATCTATCAGACAATACCAACAAAAAGACAATGCCATCTATCAGACAATACCAACAAAAAGACAATATCATCTATCAGACAATACCAGCCAATGGACAATGGCACCCCAGACAATACCAACTCTCAGATAATATCACCTATCAGACAATACCAACCAACAGACAATACCATCTATCAGACAATACCAACCAACGGACAATACAATCTATCAGACAATACCACCCCAGACAATACAACCCCACACAATGCCACCCCAGACAATACCAACCCTCAGACAATGCCACCCCAGACAAGGCCAACCCTCAGACAATACCACCCCAGACAATACAACCCCACACAATGCCACCCCAGACAATACCAACCCTCAGACAATGCCACCCCAGACAAGGCCAACCCTCAGACAATACCACTCCAGACAATACCAACCCTCAGACAATACCACTCCAGACAATACCAACCCTCAGACAATACCACCCCAGACAAGACCAATCCTCAGACAATGCCACCCCAGACAATACCACCCCAGACAATACCAACCCTCAGACAATACCACCCCAGACAAGACCAATCCTCAGACAATGCCACTCCAGACAATACCAACCCTCAGACAATGCCACCCCGGACAATACCAATCCTCAGACAATATCACCCCAGACAATTCCAACCCTCAGACAATACCACCCCAGACAATTCCAACCCTCAGACAATACCACCCCAGACAAAACCAACCCTCAGACAATACCACCCCAGACAATTCCAACCCTCAGACAATACCACCCCAGACAATACCATCCCTCAGACAATACCACCCCAGACAATACCAACCCTCAGACAATACCACCCCAGACAATACCAACCCTCAGACAATGCCACCCCAGACAATACCACCCCAGACAATACCAACCCTCAGACAATACCACCCCAGACAATACCAACCCTCAGACAATACCACCCCAGACAATACCATCCCTCAGACAATGCCACCCCAGACAAGGCCAACCCTCAGACAATACCAACCCTCAGACAATACCAACCCTCAGACAATGCCACCCCAGACAATACCAACCCTCAGACAATGCCACCCCAGACAAGGCCAACCCTCACACAATGCCACCCCAGACATGGCCAACCCTCAGACAATACCAACCCTCAGACAATGCCACCCAAGACAATACCACCTCAGACAATATCATCTCACTGCTAGAGGAAGTATTCTCTTCGCCTCATGTTTTTCCCACCTAGGAACACGTGCAGCACATGCACGAATTGACAAATTACCAGAAACAACGGGAAGCTGTCTCCGCCCCCAACACTCCCTGAATCCTGGTATTCCAAGAATGCTGAAATCATTCCTGGGTGTCCCGACGATACATCCCCTTAACCTCGACTCCCTCACCCCCCGACCTAATATGATGTGAGTGAGTGAGTTAGTGAGTGAGTGAGTGAGAGAGTGGGTGGGTGGGTGAGTGAGTGAGTGAGTGAGTGAGTGAGTGAGTGAGTGAGTGAGTGAGTGAGTGAGTTTGTGAGTGAGTGAGTGAGTGAGTGAGTGAGTGAGTTGTGTGTTACTACGGTTTTGGAAATAGTTAATTCATATCAGTTTCATTATCGACGAATCCCTAAAGGACTCTGCGAGTAGAAATTTACCACGAAAACGGGTATGGCGCTAGACATTTTGTCCCAGAAATAAAGATATCATATTTATAAATATATATCTACAAAATTGGAAGTAAATTCCAAATGGATCCAAGAACAATGCTTAATACTAGAGCTGAGACAATCTAGACTGAGAGTCAGTGGATAGTGGCTTGTGTTTTGCGACGGAAGAGAGTTTAGATTGTGATTGTAGAAGGAGATGATTGTCACTGTGAATTTGATATTGTGGATTGTAACGTAGTGAATGCGAAGTGTGACTGTCGAGTGCAAGTGGAATGTGCATGTGATGATAATTGAGTTAGTTTTCTTCTTGTTTAACGCCGCACTCAGCACTATTCCAGCTATATGACGGCAATCTGTAAATACTCGAGTCAGGACTAGCCTATCCAGTGATTGACATCATGAGCATCGATCTATGCAATTGGGATACGATGAAATGCATGAATAGTTACCTCTTACGTAAAGATAGAAAGATAGTAGATTGTGGCCCCAGTGGTTCTAGTGGATTATGAACATGGATTGTGGATTTAGAGATAGTTGACAAGGATTATAGATAAATCGAATTGTGGCTAGCGAGATAGTGTATTGAGGTATAGAGCGAGTGGATTGTGGCTAGCGAGATAGTGTATTGAGGATATAGAGCGAGTGGATTGTGGCGAGCGAGATAATGTATTGAGGATATAGAGCGAGTGGATTGTGGGGAGCGAGATAGTGTATTGAGGATATAGAGCGAGTGGATTGTGGCTAGCGAGATAGTGTATTGAGGATATAGAGCGAGTGGATTGTGGCTAGCGAGATAGTGTATTGAGGATATAGAGCGAGTGGATTGTGGCGAGCGAGATAGTGTATTGAGGATATAGAGCGAGTGGATTGTGGCTAGCGAGATAGTGTATTGAGGATATAGAGCGAGTGGATTGTGGCTAGCGAGATAGTGTATTGAGGATATAGAGCGAGTGGATTGTGGCTAGCGAGATAATGTTTTGAGGATATAGAGCGAGTGGATTGTGGGGAGCGAGATAGTGTATTGAGGATATAGAGTTAGTGGATTGTGGCTAGCGAGATAGTGTATTGAGGATATAGAGCGAGTGGATTGTGGCTAGCGAGATAGCGTATTGAGGATATAGAGCGAGTAGATTGTGGCTAGCGAGATAGTGTATTTGTGACCTGGTGTTATAGTTGGGGGAGCTCGCACCAGATATAACCGCTATAATTCTGTTGGGTTTTTTTCATATCCAGATAATACGACAATAAGATTCCTGTCTGTCAAATATTCTGTCATGTACGTGCCTGGCAAAATGCTAATGGCAACTTTAGAGAATATGTGTCATTTGATGACAATACGGAAATCACTCACTACTGTAGAATCAATTCCAAAAACTCCATTTATTAATGTGTTTTGTCATCAGAATATTTCCATTGTATTGAACCACTGGTCGTCAAGCACTGAGAACTGATACTATCACACTGATCTCATTCTTGCTGCCTGAAATGTTTTCACAGCCAAACACCCATGCAGATCAGCGTTCCAGCCGTGCTCAGAGATAATATCAAGCTTTGTAAAACATACCTCTTGATTAACGTATACGTTTACATATGCCTGCCAGATACAACCGAGCATGCTCTTTCTACGATGATTTGAAGCATCGTCATACGACTCTTGCTCAAACGTTGCTTGATCAGCGTTACAACGTTCAAGACCCCAGTGAAGCTTTTAAAACGTGGAACAAATGTGAAGGAAATTTCTAAACTTGACCCATCAGTGATAAAAATTATGTCCGATGCATTTCCCTATTCTGACTTGTACCATTTGATCCTGTATATTTTCATGTGAACTTTCGACATGCATGCATGTGCTTGTGGTGGGTGCCGCCAGTGATTCATAGTCGGAATCGCGTAATGGACTCTTATAGATATATGCTGAACCGCAGAAGAAACGTCACCCAAAGTAACATTGCACGAAAAGTTGTCATTTAAACATCTGGTAATTTTTGTCAAAGGTTCCAAAATTTAACATTACCTTGTCCGGAAAAATGAAATTTGATGATAAAGAAACAAAGCAGATGACAATAAAACCGATCGCCCAAACGCATCACGACAACGGCTATGGTAACCCGATGCACGTGAGTTCCGTGCATACTGAAATGCACATGCGTTCCCCCATTTCTTGCCTATAAAAATCCACCCAGATCGGATAACATTCATTCGTTATTGAATTGCTACCACATGCCAAGATTGACAAGAAATCAGCGACACCAAGCCCTTGGACGATTGCAAGCTGGACAAACAGTCCGGCAAATAGCCAATGCACGTAAGGACCATATACAGGCTCCAGCAACGGTACCAGACCACCAACACTACAGATAACCACTCACGTAGTGGAAGACCAAGGGTCACCACCCGACGTCAGGATCGTCAGATTTTGCGCCAACAAAGTCTGACGCCGTCGTGGTGAACGTTATTCGGATGCTTGTGTTGTTGAGAGAGACTCGTGGGGTGGTGGTCCGAGCATCATGGTGTGGGGTGGAATTGGTCTTGAACAGAGGGTCGCCCCACTGGTCCCGTGCCGACACTGCGAGAGACTTCCTCCAGCAGAATGGCATCAGAACCATGCTGTGGCCTGCCCTCAGTCCCGATTTAAATCCCATTGAGCACCTGTGGGACGAGATTCAAAGACGGCTAAATGACGAATGACTGCAGCTGAACTGCGTCAGGCGTTCCGCAGAGTGTGGGCTCAAGTGCCTATGGCCTTCATCAACCGCCTCATCTATTCCATGTATAGACGTTGCACGGCAGTCATCAATGCACATGGCGGACACACGAGATACTGACTTGTGATTCCATTTTCTCAGCGACCAGTGTTGTGTTTCACTTTAAGAACATTTGATACTTTAATTTCAACCTTGATGATCAGCTTTGCAAAGTTTCATCTTTTTAATATGTCAAAGTATGTTTTACAGTGTTTGGACAAATAAGGTTTCTCATATATCTATCCATGGTGACGTTTCTTTTGCGGTTCAGTATTTATTTGTGGCTTTCATTTATTTCCAGATTATTGTTCCCTTTTCAACACTGACATATTTTGATCTTTTGATCATCATTATTATTATTGCTATTATTGTTAAAGAAATAGTATCACAACGATCATATGGTAAACTATTCTATATACGTCAGACAAAGGGTGAGTAGGGTGGCATATTGTGCCTGGCGCGGCTCTTGTTAACACAAATTGACCGAATACAAACGTTTGAATGATTGTATTCCTTCACCTCTGTTACTGGAGAGCACTTCAGATCGTTTGGAATACCATTGAACCGATCACTATTGCCCACTTTGACTGGGCCTGTACGCTATTGCAAGGGCGTGAGCCAAATGTGCTCTACCGACAGATAATATAGATACTAATGTGCTAAATATAGATTGAAACACATTAATATTTAGAAGTAACGCTTGATGAGCCTTGATGAGAAGGCTTGAACACCAGTGACGTAATATACGTGTAAGATATAAGTATTTGTTTTACGCAAACTGTAAGGGCAACATGAAAGGGCCCCTTATCTGTAGCACGTGCAGGCCGTGTAGTACCGTTATGTGGAGAATTCAACTAATGAGTAATTCTGGCGGCCTTCTTCTTCCTGTCTTAGTCAATTGGGACAAGGTGGTGTTTCGTGAGGGCTGCTGAACAGCGATAGGCGCATACACGGGTATACTTCACTTTTGAAAGCATTTTAATGATGCTGTCACTTTGAATACTAGTAAATGCCATATGAAAAGACAGCAGGTGACGATCGAAACTGACTGCTGCTTCTACTACTACTACTGCTTCCACCACTACTGCTACTACTACTACTACCACTGCTACTTCTTTAGTACTAGTACTGCTGCTATTATTACTTTTGCTACTACTACTGCTACTGCTACTACTACTACTGCTACTGCTACTGCTGCTACGACTGTTACTGCTACTACTACTGCTTCTGCTACTGCTACAGCTACTACTATTACTGCTACTACTACTACTACAGCTGCTACTACTACTACTACTACTGCTACTACTACTGCTACTACTACAGCTGCTACTACTACTACTACTACTACTACTAGCACTACTACTGCTACTGCTACTGCTGCTACGACTGCTACTGCTACTACTACTGCTTCTGCTACTGCTACAGCTGCTTCTACTATTACTGCTACTACTACTACTACTACTACTACTACTACTACTACTACTACTACTACTAATGCTACTAATGCTACTAATGCCACTACTACTTCTAGCACTGATAATAGTACTAGACCAAAGTGAAAGCATTATCATCATTATCACCACTTCTACAGCTGTTTCGTTCCCCATTACATACAGGAGATAGGTCCCTTCTCATACCGCTACTGTGGACGCCAGCACCCCGCCCTCTACTACAGCCCAGATGCTGCAGCTAATGATGATGATGCAGCGACTACCGTCACTCTAAATTAAAGATGAAGCATAATAACTGTCCATATACACCACTACTCAATATATCAATTTGATGCGCATGTCCCTCTGTGTCGCCATCTACCCACTAGCCAGTAGTGAGGTTTAACACACACGTTGTGTGGTTGGGGTCACACCGGACTCAGTGACACTGCGGACTCAAGTCACAACTGAGATTAAAGTTTCCGTTAATTGGATTTCCGGGAGTTTTGCCGTTGATTCCGGCAACATATTCCGAAGATCGTGCTAGTTGTAAGTGACCACTATGCGTGTCAGCGGAGGCGATGTCGTTCACCACGACCGTCGTTGTCGGTCATCGGCTTATTAAGCCAGGATGACCCACATTCCATCCGGATTCTAATGCTGAATTACTGGATTTCTGTGACACAGATGGTATATATTTACACGGAGGCTCCATGGGGTATATATGTATTATTTCTAACCAGGTCAATTATTATTGATGCTACTTATGGCGTGAATCTAATGAATTCATTTGGGAAACTAACGAGGAGTTCTGACGTGATGTAAATCAATCGAAACGAGATGTTTAATAATATATATCTTTGCCGCCCTATTGATGGCAATATGGGTTTTCGCCGGGGAGATGGATGGTTTTGTTCTACGTCAGTTTTCATTAAGACATTATCGCGTATTTATAATAGGATCTATATCTAACAGAAAAATCAAATATTCACAAAGCTGTCATTAAAATGTGTCCAATGTCCCACTATGATGACTTCGTTAATGCCTTCAACAGCTGCACCTGTTCGGTGTGACGGACTTGGGTTTGTAATCGCATGTGTTGTCCAAACCGATTTTTTCCATTAAATAACAGGAGCAGCGTTGTTCTTTTCTTAGGAGGTCTGCTGTTGTCATTGTGTGTGGAACTTTAAACATATTTTATCCACTCGACGTCATCAGTGACCACGTAACGTCATTCGTCTTCATTGAGCCCTCGACGCCATCGCTGACTTACAACGTCGAATACGTCATCTTTGGGCTCACTTTAGTTCGAATCCCACATTCTCCCCGAAAATGATCCATGGTCTTTCGGCACCACTCGAGTGGTAAACGTCTGCATCTTGCCTTTCTTCCGAAGTTCCTCCCTAATCTGAAACACTATGAAAATACCGAAATGCTGTTCAAAATGGCATTCATCAGCGCTGTAGTGCGTGGTTCTAATGATATGTCCTGACAAATTCGCCAACTACACTATCCCTACACTGGCACCAGACCATGTTTCCAATGTAAAATAAACAAAATAATATAAAAAATCGAAAATACTGTTTTATTCCCATGCATAAAAATCACCAGGCAAAAGATATGTGTACATTTGAAAATTGGATTTGACCAAAAGATTACAAACGTTATCTAAACGCCACTCAACTTCCCGAGTTAACTGACTGTAAAAGTCCCGTTTCCACGCAAGGATGGAAACTGGACTTTTATAGTCAGTTAACGCCCTTGCCTCGGGAAGATGAACGTCACTAGGTTGAAAACAGTCGCCGAACACTGCAAACTTCAGGTTCACTACACAACTATGATACCCGTATATCACACACCACCATGGAACAACCATTTCTTGTTTGTTTCAGTTTAGCCACCATCAAACATGGATGTGTACTTTCGTTTGACCGGCAGGTTTAGTTAACAGTCTACGGTATTTAAGACAAATTCCGACTCTATTTTCATGTGTGTATGACAAAACGGAGACTACTCCAGCAAACTTAAACCAAACACTTAAAGGTTCAGTAAATGTTCAGTGTTCGATGTTAAAACGCTGTGTTTGAACAAATATATCAGAGGGTGCTAGTAACATAAACTTAACGCAGTTTTGAAACTACCTACCAAATAACTCATCGTTAATTATATCAGTAGCACGTCCAGTGCACTGGGGTAACAGCAAGTGTGAACTAGGAAATACTGACCCTTCTAGATACAGGTTCCGCCACGGCTTCAATAGTGTATTATTTGTTTGTTTGTTGTTTAACGCCGCATTCAGCAATATTCCAGCTATATGACGGCGGTCTGTAAATAATCGAGTCTGGACCAGACAATCTAGTGATTAATATCATGAGCATCGATCCACGCAATTGGGATCGATGACATGCATCAACCAAGTCAGCGAGCCTGATCATCCGATCCCGTTAGTCGCCTTTTACGAGAAGCATAGTCACCTTTGTACGGCAAGCATGGGTTGCTGAAGACTTATTCTACCCCGGAATCTTCACGGGTCCAATAGTGTATTAAACTAGTGGTCAAAAGAAAGTATACACCCATGATGGTGGTCAATAAAATGAAAACAAACAAGACGATGTTATTCAATGATAGTTTATTCGCTAATTGGGTCACATGCGATGGTCCATGCACAATTTCAGTGCGAAACTCAAAACAGGTGACGTGTTCATGACGTTAGCATGAACATGAGGGTAGGCAAATCACAGTTCATAGGGATGACCAGAGTCAACCAGGTACTGTCTTGATACGTTTGTAGTCTTTAACGGATACCTGGTACGCCAAGTAACGAGTATGACCACCGTGAGCACTAATGGACGCCCAAACTCGCCGCCTCATTGATGTTGTCAGCCGCCTGATGACGTAATCGGGAATCCGATTCCATTCAATTCTTACAGCGTCGGCAAGCTGTTGCTGGTTTGCTGGTGGGTGTGGACGTCTTCGGGTCTGACGCCTCAGATGATCCTACAAATGTTCAGTTGGGTTCAGTTGGGTGAGAGTGCTGGCCACGGAAGAGGGTTGGCGGTGTTCGTATTCAAGAAGTCATGGATGTATTGAGGGGACTTGATGGAGAGATGGACAACCCCCCGGATGAGATGCTGGTCAACACAGGACCGTGGGAATCTTGCTGGTGGAGTCGCGGCCTGTAGCGTGTTGTATCGCTGTGGGTTTCGGGTTATGGCGATCAGTAGGGTGATATAATGAATGAAGAAACATCAACAGTTCCATAAGCGGGTTCATGGTTGGCGATAGACATTATTCGAATTTCGACAGGTCTTCAGCAACCCATGCTTGCCGTAAAAGGCGACTAACCGGATCGGGTGGTCAGGCGCGCTGACTTGGTTGATGCATGTCATCTTATCCCAATTGCTTTGATCAATGGTCATGATGTCAATCACTGGATTGTCTGGTCCAGACTCGATTATGTACAGACCGCCGTCATATAGCTGGAGTATTGCTGAGTGCGGCGTTAAACAAACAAACAAACAACAACAGAAAACATCAAGTTGGTTGACACCAGAGAACAATGCGGACGTTGAATTGTTTGATCGGCATTACTTAATTAGGAGTTTACTGATGACAAAATCTAACATCATAATGACAACAGCCTTGCTTGACAACGGTATAAGGATCAAAACCAAAACGTCGCATCAAGTTGGCATCCATTAATTGTCTCTACTTTGTCAGCGGGGATGTTGATTAGGTTTACATTACTGAATAAGGTCACGTCGGCTACAGTTGTGTTCAATTCTTGCATGTTTATAAAATGCGATTGTTTCTTTCCTTTCAAGTCAAATTTACCCCGTTAATCCCTCTGTTCACGGTGTTTGAGAGTCACATTGCTTAAATGGGTAACGTTTGACGCCGCTTGTAGCAATTTCCTGCAATATCACGGCAGGGGACACCAGAAATGGGCTTCACATATTGTACTCATATGGGGAATCGAACCCGGGTGTTCGGCGTGTCGAGCGAACGCTTTACCCACTTAGCTACCCCACCGCTCCACATAGCTTGTACATAGGAACTGGAACTAGGAACATCTACACCAGCCCCTCATCATAGTGTAATTACATTGACGTTTAACGGAGAATATATGTTGACAGACTGAAGAAGAAATCTTGAAAACTTATATAAGCTGAGAAGTTAATTATCAGCCACTAAATTGAATCTGCAAAATATGAAATCTTCAATATGGTAATACCATTAGAACATTCATGCACTTATTGCAGCTGGGTAAACTCCCCGCTTGGTGTGTAGTGGCAGTGTTTAGTCTATCGAAGCTGCTTTTATGTTGGGAAATGTTAACAAGTCTATCACTAAATGGAATCATTTGCAGAAGAAATTAAATGTTTTCCTTTCAACGTTGATATTTAGGCAGCACTGCTACAATGGTACAGCCTAGCACGTGAACCGAGGTGTGATCTTCACGGCGGCCAGTACCGCGGAGATTGGCCGCGTTGATTATCCCGTCACTATCAATATTTAAGGTGTTCAGCAGGTCGTGTATACACTCTCATCGTTACACTGTTCGCTCTACTGCGTGCCACACATGGGTTGCGTCACACACGTGACAGGGCAAAGACCTGCCAGAAGAAATTGTTATTGTGTTGGAGTTCTTTTGGAACGTTGTATTAACTATTTTCCTTTGGCCATAATCATAATCACAATATTACCTCTCTTAACATCCCATCATTCTGCTATGTGCAGAATCCTTGCAGTACCAGAAGCGCTTTTGTTTTCATTTTTGCCGGTCTCGTATGAAGCTAAGACACCTCCCTCTCTTCATCTATCCCCAACTTTATACCCATCCCCATCCTGAATCGGATCCGCATGTTCCTGTCTTCCTTTAGCCTTCCTCCAAAGCTGTACTGAAAGAAAAGTCCATGGATGTGAAGTAATTCTATCCTCTAATAGACAACTTGTTCTTACTATTAACATAATCTCGAAATTATGATTTAAACTAATAATTACTGCCTAAGAGACTTGTGCAGGTCTAGTTTTCCTTCTCTGTTTCAATATGTAATCCTACCTCTCCCTCCTTCATCTCTATTTCTCTGACCCTAAATAATGTGACCTCCGTCAATATTGGCTCCCTCCCTCCCTCTTCCGCATCTGCTGTTTTTCCACATCGACTGACACGCCGTAATTTAACTCACTCACTCACTCCGAATCTGTTCTCCCTTCCTGCCCCAGTTCTTCAAGTATGATCTAAACCCTCCCCTGCATCAGTTTCGGATTTCGCTTCATCTTCCTTCTTCTTTGTCCACTAAAAACTCTTCTTCTCCTCCATGGAAATTTATTTCGCTGTAATCCACACATCTGCTTCCTCGAATCAAATGTCAAATTCAATTTCCATTTTCTTACAGCAACTGTGAGATACATTTGCACGAATGACTTTAACTTTCAAGAAAGACAGATAACGGTTTCTGAGGTTGATCCTCTGAGACCTCCCCACAGCTCTGGGCAATTACTCGCCGGCATGACATAAAATAAACATAGTGTTAGTCAGTGCCTGCTGAATGCGACCCACTGATAGCGCCTTGAAGGGAGGGATGGATTAATCTCAACACCGGCCTTGACATGCTTATATGCTGCGATGACGAGCTGACATCGATGTCTACAAAAAACTGTCAGCGTTCAAACAAGCGACCTGATGCCTCCCAGCTACATTGTCCGTCAGCTGCAGCTCTGCCAGGAACTGCAGCCTGGTCAGCTTACAACTTAGAATTAGGACAAAAAGTACTCAGAATCAAAGAAAGTCTTTCCATAGAATTGATTCCAATGTAATAGTTTTAACGGGGTCTTTTGCCCGGGAATGCAAACCTCTGCGGATGTACCGGTGGATGAAACCCGACGTTGTCCATCGTATGCGAAGCAGCATCAGGAGATACGATGTGTGTGTTTGTTGTTTAACGCCGCACTCAGCAATATTCCAGCTGTATGACGGTGGTCTGTAAATAACCTGGATCAGACAATCCAGTGATTGACATCATGAGCATCAATCTAAGGCAATTGGAATACGATGACATGCATCAACCAAGTCAGCGAGCCTGACCATTCGATCCTGTAAGTCGCTTCTTACGACAAGCATGGGTTACTGAAGACCGAGTCTACCCCGGATCTGCATGAGGGGAGACAAGTATGGGTTGCTGAAGACCTATTCTAACCCGGATCTTCACGGGGAGACAAGTATGGGTTGCTGAAGACCTATTCTACCCCGGATCTGCATGTGGGTAGACAAGTATGGTTTGCTGAAGACCTTTTCTACCCCGGATCTGCATGGGGGGAGACAAGTATGGGTTGCTGAAGACCTATTCTACCCCGGATCAGCATTGGGAGGGGATACGAAGTCATTACGGCGCAGTAATATGATGCATTTCCGATATTGTTAAGGTAAGGGATATGGGTCTACGGGTATACACGATAAGGGTCTACGGATATGTGTACATAATAGGGATCTACGGGTAGTTGTCATAGATCCGTATGGCACCATATATTCGTGTCTTAATTTAAACTGTAAAGTTGACCCATGTGTAAGGAATACTTTCACTGGCTATTAGACAGCAGAAAAACTGAAACTCTATACCATAGTGTCATTATTTAGTACACGCTACATTACCAAGACATGAACAACAATGAATATCATATTCAATTGAATTAAATGTGTGGAGGTCATTGTACACTTCCATTTTTGTTTCAGGCCAGCGATCACTCGCTGTAAGACACAAGACACATTGCAGCACTCTCAGACCGTCGTGTCAGGACCATATTTCACAAAGGCCAGAATTATTTTTTGGTGGACGTATTTTGGTCCAAAAAATCAGGTTGTTAGGTGGAAAAAAAGTTTAAAATAAAACAATTCCAATTTCAAATATGTTTGTATTTCCTCATAAAGGTGGGGAACAGAAACGGATTGTTTATTGCTGGTAGGCGGAATAAAAAATTCACTGCTTTTCATTATTTTTTAACATTTTTTTTCTTAGCCTTTTAAAAGAATCTGGCCCTACAACATTGTAATGCACCATAAACTACAAACAGACCGACATCATCAGTACCTAGGCCGATATGGATGCAGTAATATTCATATTACTATGGTTAATCTGTCATGGCATGATATAAAACCATCATACACTAGGTATGAGAATATACGTTATTAAGCCGTAAAATGTTGACTTTAAAGTTTATTATTGTCATTGAAATCTTCGGCATTATAGGATAGTCACTGAAGCTATGAAAATCGCTGCTGTCTACGCTTTTCATTGAAGTCAAAACTCATCTTTGAAATCTATCCCTGAATTCTGTGTACTTTGTGAAGGTAATATTTATCATTGGAGTTAATGGTTGTCGTTAATGTCCATATTAAAGTCTTTTTGATCGATGACCAATGTTTATCGTTGACAGCCTATACCAGCATCCCTTCCCACCCCCACAGTCTCCACACAGGGCAGAGTCCAGATAAGAACACTTACTGGTTATTTATACCTGAGAGTTAGTATTTAACACGTATAACACAACAATCTACCTATATGATAACCTTGATAACGTCATGAAGACCCCTCCATCTCGCTCGGTTGGAGATACGATAATGTCCTCACCACGTCGCGGGGGATGTTTGTGAGCGCGACCCCATCGACTATGGGCAGTTTCTGTAATCAGGATGAACACAGTTTCCAGGTGAACCCCCACCCCCCCCCCCCCCCCCCCCCCCCTTCCCTCACCCCTCCCACCCACGTCCTTCTGTGGATAAGCCCTTGGTGTTGATGCCTTAATGGAATGCATCTTCCCGAGGCAAGTGAGTTACCTGACAATAAAAGTCCAGTTTCCACCCTTACCGAAATCGAAATCCGGTTCGTAAAATGTCATGCAGATTTCGGTCGATTGCAGGATTTGCAAAGCATGTGCACCGCTAACTCGTTGTCAACAGATATTTTCTAAATCTTTTCATGTTTCTCATCAAGGTGCTCACGTGGTTTGATGCACTTCGCGATGTAAGACTCGTTTCATCAATACAGATCTCGATTAGCGATCAGATCGTCCTGAGTGGGCGCCGCCATTTTGTTTGAAGCAAACGCAAGTGATACGAGAGGTGGATTCTGGTTGGTCCGTAGGAGAGCAATAGAAGGGACATAACTCGTAATAGCCACAGGTGGCGCTGCGATCGAGCCCAAGATTCCAGTCTAGTTCGGCAAGGGTGGAAGCTGGACTTTTAAAGTCAGTTAACTCTCTTACCTCGGGAAGATGTATGTCAGTGGAACGTCGTAACTTTGGAGATTACTACGAAGATGTCCATTCCCAGTTTGGGGTTAGCAATGAGAGTTCGGGCAATGAGGGCAGGGTTGGGTATCCACGTGTAGTTATATAGGTTCGTTGAACACGTAATGTCTGGGCAAACATGGGGTTTTATATTTTCATTTTGTTAGCAGAGTCCGGTATTTACCTACATTTACCTATTTGTGAACAGACTGCCATACAGTACCGTCAAGGTCAGATCGGGGTTAAGGGTGGCCCAGTCGCACCATTTCGCATTTCCCTGTACAGAGTTGCGTCCCTTGGGTAAGCTAGAAACGTATGATCATAGGTTCGAATCTCGGTTTGCCCGAATCGTTTTTCTAGGTTTGTCACTACCATGCTTGTGGGTTTTATGAAAGTGGTAAACGTCAGAGACATGCATCATTTCGGGCTTTCCTCCCACCTTAAACTGACACGCCATGATGTAACTAATACTGTTCAAAGCGGCGTTAAATCCAACTCTCTTACTCATTTAGCACAGAACGATATTTATCAAACAAACCATGGTTGTACCTTTATTCACGGGCACGGATATTTTTTTTTGACTGACCAAGGGTCATAATCGTGAAGAACGACCAGCGGATCCTGGCAAGACTAAGGGGGGTAACTCTACTCAGAGAATAACACGCCTTCGACTACTGGTTCACCTTGCCATACATGGGAAGATAGACAAGACGCCGGTAGGAGTTAGTCCTCAGACATACTCGCAATACCCCTGGGTAAGGTGCCAAGCTACAGATGGAGCCACTGCACTCTAGACGTGTGTATATGTAGAAATATAGCGTTAAGGGCAAACGATGAAACTAAAAGAAGATGTATATAAACAGGATACCTGTATATTGTTCTTTGTGAGTATTACACATAAATATGTATTACAGATACAGCTGTCAGAGTGAGAACCAGCTGCAGCTGGCCTACACTCGGAAATACTGCTCCGCTCGAAATATCTGGTAATTGGACTGCAGAGGATAGGTGGCAGTTAGCGCCTCGTTTTCGTGACATCACACGCGTGACTACTGGTTACACGTGCTTAAGGCGAGAAAGTAAAACCAGCATGTCCCACATTTGTCTTAAATTGAAAGCGGCAAACCACATACATGCATATCACTGGCCTGAGAGGTTTAACACAAGGATTTACACACGTGTCAAATTAACGCTTGCACCACAACTTGGTCAGATGTAACGTGACGAATAGAGAACTGCGTTTACGCGTGTATGTGGATATAGTCATGAACGTAAACAATAATAAATGCGAACAGTGCTTTAGACAACCACCCACGTATTGCTGGTATTGGTGGGAGGGTTTGCGCCGTGTATCAATCATATCATGCCACGTATATATCAAGGTTTATCATATCACATCTATATCACAGACGATGGGTTATTTCATGTTTCAGTAATATCATGTCATGACTGTTCATCTTATATCAGATTTTGGTTACATTTCAACACTACTATATTCTTGTGTCCCGTGTTGGTATGGTTCTCGGACTGTCCCCAGGGCCTGGTTCTCATTAGTGGAGATCTAGGGTTCACCTGCTGTGATTGGTGGAGATCTAGGGCTGACCTGCTGTGATTGGTGGAGATTTAGGGTTCACCTGCTGTGATTGGTGGAGATCTAGGGTTCACCTGCTGTGATTGGTGGAGATCTAGGGCTGACCTGCTGTGATTGGTGGAGATTTAGGGTTCACCTGCTGTGATTGGTGGAGATCTAGTGTTCACCTGCTGTGATTAGTGGAGATCTAGGGTTCACCTGCTGTGATTGGTGGAGATCTAGGGCTGACCTGCTGTGATTGGTGGAGATTTAGGGTTGACCTGCTGTGATTGGTGAGGATCTAGGGCTGACCTGCTGTGATTGGTGGAGATCTAGGGTTGACCTGCTGTGATTGGTGGAGATCTAGGGCTGACCTGCTGTGATTGGTGGAGATTTAGGGTTGACCTTCTGTGATTGGTGGAGATCTAGGGTTCACCTGCTGTGATTGGTGGAGATCTGGTGTTCACCTGCTGTGATTAGTGGAGATCTAGGGTTCACCTGCTGTGATTGGTGGAGATCTAGGGCTGACCTTCTGTGATTGGTGGAGATTTAGGGTTGACCTGCTGTGATTGGTGAGGATCTAGTGTTCACCTGCTGTGTTTGGTGGAGATCTAGGGTTGACCTACTGTGATTGGTGGAGATCTAGGGTTCACCTGCTGTGTTTGGTGGAGATCTTGGGTTGACCTGCTGTGATTGGTGGAGATTTAGGGTTGACCTTCTGTTATTGGTGGAGATCTAGGGTTCACCTGCTGTGATTGGTGGAGATCTGGTGTTCACCTGCTGTGATTGGTAGAGATCTGGTGTTCACCTGCTGTGTTTGGTGGAGATCTAGGGTTGACCTGCTGTGATTGGTGGAGATCTAGGGTTCACCTGCTGTGATTGGTGGAGATCTGGTGTTCACCTGCTGTGATTGGTGGAGATCTGGTGTTCACCTGCTGTGATTGGTGGAGATCTAGGGTTGACCTGCTGTGATTGGTGGAGATCTAGTGTTCACCTGCTGTGTTTGGTGGAGATCAAGGGTTGACCTGCTGTGATTGGTGGAGATCTGGTGTTCACCTGCTGTGATTAGTGGAGATCTAGGGTTCACCTGCTGTGATTGGTGGAGATCTAGGGCTGACCTTCTGTGATTGGTGGAGATTTAGGGTTGACCTGCTGTGATTGGTGAGGATCTAGTGTTCACCTGCTGTGTTTGGTGGAGATCTAGGGTTGACCTACTGTGATTGGTGGAGATTTAGGGTTGACCTTCTGTGATTGGTGGAGATCTAGGGTTCACCTGCTGTGATTGGTGGAGATCTGGTGTTCACCTGCTGTGATTGGTAGAGATCTGGTGTTCACCTGCTGTGTTTGGTGGAGATCTAGGGTTGACCTGCTGTGATTGGTGGAGATCTAGGGTTCACCTGCTGTGATTGGTGGAGATCTGGTGTTCACCTGCTGTGCTTGGTGGAGATCTGGTGTTCACCTGCTGTGATTGGTGGAGATCTAGGGTTGACCTGCTGTGATTGGTGGAGATCTAGTGTTCACCTGCTGTGTTTGGTGGAGATCTAGGGCTGACCTGCTGTGATTGGTGGAGATTTAGGGTTCACCTGCTGTGATTGGTGGAGATCTGGTGTTCACCTGCTGTGATTGGTGGAGATCTTGTGTTCACCTGCTGTGATTGGTGGAGATCTAGGGTTCACCTGCTGTGATTGGTGGAGATCTGGTGTTCACCTGCTGTGATTAGTGGAGATCTAGGGTTCACCTGCTGTGATTGGTGGAGATCTAGGGTTGACCTGCTGTGATTGGTGGAGATCTAGTGTTCTACTGCTGTGTTTGGTGGAGATCTAGGGCTGACCTGCTGTGATTGGTGGAGATTTAGGGTTCACCTGCTGTGATTGGTGGAGATCTGGTGTTCACCTGCTGTGATAGGTGGAGATCTGGTGTTCACCTGCTGTGATTGGTGGAGATCTAGGGTTCACCTGCTGTGATTGGTGGAGATCTGGTGTTCACCTGCTGTGATTGGTGGAGATCTAGTGTTCACCTGCTGTGCTTGGTGGAGATCTGGTGTTCACCTGCTGTGATTGGTGGAGATCTGGTGTTCACCTGCTGTGATTGGTGGAGATCTAGGGTTCACCTGTTGTGGTTGGTGGAGAACTAGGGTTGACCTCCTGTGATTGGTTGAAATCTAGGGTGCACTTGCTCTGATTGGTAGATTTCTAGGGTCCACCTGCTGTTATTGGAGGAGATGTAGGTAATGCTCTAGCTGCTCACAGGCAATAAAACACTGGCATTATAACAAACAATCCCTATGTGTTTGAAACAATGTCCATGCCACGTTACATCTTAACTCCCTCAAAAACCATCCCCTAGGCTCTGTGAATGCTGCTTCATCTGTTAATTACTCTTGCCATTGTGGCTCACTATAAACAAATCAACCAGCGCCTAAGCATGTGTTTACTGCACTACCTGTTTATTATCAACACAGATCAGCCAATAACCACACGGTCCCGCTGTCATGAATGAAAGAAACTACCTGTATGTTGAGAAAAATAAACACTGATTTAATCACATGGAAACTCACTGCAACGTTCCACTGACACCAGCACTTAATGCGTGCAAATATAGCTGGACAGCACTCCACTCAATCCCACCCCAAGTGAAGTCAGGCTTTCATGCTATTCTTTATCAATTGTTAAATCAAAACCTTTGTTTATGAAAAAACTCTGCTGTTACGTATAGATGAATGTTTCTTTCAAGACTTCCTTCACATGCCCTCAAAGAGAAGTAAATTAACTCGGGATTATTGTATGTGGTTTGCCGTTTCGATCGATATGATAGTCATGGCAATCACATCCAGCAGAATATCAGTATATATCAGTTGTCCTGCTGATGTACAGGGAGAGACAGAGAGAGAGAGAGAGAGAGAGAGAGAGAGAGAGAGAGAGAGAGAGGGGAGGGAGAGAGAGATGCGCACATTGTCACGTAGATACACACACACACATACACACACACGCTGACACATACGGAGACACACACGGAACACACACACACATAGACACACGCTGACACACACACATACACACTCATACCCAAACTAACACGCAGACACACACACTTACACACGCGCAGACACACACACGCAGACGCACACACACACACACACACACACACACACACACAGAGATACAGACTCAATGGACTCCACTCTACTGACCATGGACACACAGCGTTAGGCCAATTATTTATATAACATATTGAACGTTAATATTTATCGAGATGGAATCCAAAAGGCAGATAATGAAAATGTAAACCTGCGATTCCTGAGAAAAATATATTTTTTAGTCGCTTTGCCATACATGATAGATATATATTCTCCCGGGGAAGTATACGGAATCTTGATTGACGACAATGCTTTATGAAAAGGAACATCTCGAAAGGTTCCCGTCTATTCATACCAACGTGCTTAAACGATCATTGATATGGTCAGGTTCAAATTGTTCTGTCTACAGTCTAGGAACACTGCATCAACAAGGGCTGTCATGTAAGACTGGTTCATTCAGCAAGTAGGCTGATGGAGCCAGACACGGCCGATGTATTGACCAGTAAATTACAGGACAGAAATAGCCTGTGATAACGTACAGCATATCATGTTAATACAATGATTATACCACATGTCATTATAACAACATATTCATTTCTCCACAGGACGAGGCTCCATGTTCCTTGACAGATCTCCAATAACCGACTGTGTAATACCTTCGGCAGCAATACAAGTCCCCCGGGCAGCGAGACTGAACCCCACGGTAATGTTAGCTGATCGATGGCGTAAAAAACAGCACCCCGCCAAAACTGGTCACGTGTTCGTGGTGCGGGATCAGCGGTCCA
The DNA here is from genome assembly GCF_023055435.1 of Haliotis rufescens. Classification (NCBI taxonomy): domain Eukaryota; kingdom Metazoa; phylum Mollusca; class Gastropoda; order Lepetellida; family Haliotidae; genus Haliotis; species Haliotis rufescens. The sequence continues at coordinate 139,816 of NW_025964001.1, read as the reverse complement.
AGCAGCGGCCTGTCAGGTGTGCGGACAATGATTGTCATGATGGACAATTTTACTTGTGTCCACACTGTGGTGATGTCACGTACTTAGATTTGACTGAACAGACCGAGTCGTAGTACAGAAATGAGGGGACTTCTGTTTTTTGTTTGTTGTTTAGCATGTTCGAGGTCGGCAGTGAAGCGTGCTCTTTTGACATTGTTAAGTTGTGTAAAACTGTAAACAAACACTTAATCCCAAATTATACTCATTTATAAATACATATATATCCAAAAAAATGTATAATTCAAATGGAGCCTAGAACAATGCTTAATTTCAGAGCTGAGGCAATCTAGACTTGCAAAAACATTCTAGACTTGAGTTGGATTCCTTTTAAATATTATATCCATTGCGCCAGCCCACTGATATACCGTTTCGCAGTTTAACATAAATAGCCACTTGAACACAGTATACTGACTCCGAGCCGACCAGTCCTCGTTTTAGCCCCGAGGATAACAAGTACCATCTTTTAACGTCTTTAGGTATGACGCGGTCAGGGACCGAAACCCGGTCCTTTCGCACTCCGGGTGGACGCTCTACCACTAGACCACGGAGGCGGTCCCTGTTCCGTTATGAACCCACTGTATTTTGATTATCGCACATGACACAAACACGTCAATGCAGGTACATGGATGCATGTTAAAGCAATAGTAATTACTGTTTGAAAGTAGAAACCTATTCTCCGATACGAATAGTGTCGAGATCGTTATACAACACCTGTGAAACTGTACTTCCGGGACCACATGCTGCCTTGGGCGACCGTCACGGCGTCAGTCAAGCGACACGGGCTGTATGCACGAACAGCACTCGCAGGTCCGTATCGTCCGTGCCGTCACAAACATCAAAGGTAGAGACGGTTATTCGTATTTATCTCTCTGCACAAAGTGAATATGTTCAATGCAACACTTTAATCAAAGACCACATATTTATTAAAATGTATATGTCGTTGTCGATCCATAACGTTAGCTGTGGACATTTACATACTGTTGATATGAAATATGCAAATATCCTTACCTATGCTACAAATAACATCGGTTTTCGCTTACATAACGGACCAGGTACTTGTGTCCAACCTCTGTGCATAACACTGTGCAACATAACGTGACAGCTGTAAGCGATGAGCGGCTATCATATTCTTGTTGTGACGAGACGTGTTGTTGTGAAATCATGGTTATTTATCATACCAGCCGATGAACCCGTGAAGACCCGGTGTAGAAGAGGTCTTCCGCAACCCATGTTTGCCAGATAAGTGAATGAGTTGGGTTTAACACCACTTATAACAGTATTCCAGTTATGTCCCGGCAATCATAGTACAATCATAGGTTTCTGGCGTGCCCAAGGGACGCAACTCTGCACAGCAAATCGCGGCACCTTAGACGACTGGGCCACCCGTACCCCCTGTTTGCCATAAAAGGCGTCTATGCTTGTAAGAGGCGGCTAATGGGATCGGGTGGTCGGGCTTGCTGACTTGGTTTATACATGGCATCGTATCCCAAAATTGTGGATCGATGATCATGATGTCAATCACTGGATTGACTGGTCCAGGTTCGATTATTTCCAGACCGCCGTCATATAGCTGAAATATTGCTGAGTGCGGCGTTAAACAACAAACAAAAAACAAACACATTTTGAGAAAATAACCATGTTAACCTCTAAAAATCCAGATTATATATATTTGCAACATATCTCTTGGCATATAAGATATAAGCACTGTTGTGCGGCGACAGGCAACAGTTAGTGTTTTATGTAAATGTTTGAGTGGCAGGTGCTACCGGAAGGGCGTTAAACAACAGACAAACAAACAAAAAATAGCCGATGTCCTCTGAATGGATAGTAAAAGAGGTATAGTATCTATGTCCTTGCAGATAATATGAAGCGTAGACACGCTGTCAAGCCACTGGGGAACAACACTCCATGTTCTTTTCAATGGCCAATTAATGAGATATAATAGTCACAATGTCTGCTACTTTAGACCCGCAGTACGATGTGTCTTGAAGCATCCGTAAGTGATGGACATGATTCCGACGGAGAGATCAGAACACTTTGTTTATTTGTTAAACGCCGGACACCAGCTACTAGTATATGACGGTGGTCTGTAAATAATCGAGTCTGGACCAGACAACATGAGGTTGCTGAAGATCTATTTCAACCCGGATCTTCACGGGTCTGATCAGAACAGGAGACTAATGAGAGATCAGGGCAGTACATGAACACACGCCACTAGGGTGTGTGGACAGAAATGAGCAATCGGTTGAAAGAACACACCTTACGTGCTTTACGTATCTCTACGGGGGCGTCGGTAATAACGACATGTTTCACATGAGCAGAGGTTGCGCTAAAACAGCTGCAAGAGATAATCTCTCACAAGGAAAACACCACACTGTTTTATATGGTGCTTCCCATGGTGTTCTGTTACTAACAGAGATGTAAGATTATAACTTTATGATATGTCAATCATATCTGTGATGTGTTTGGGGCGCATGTTTATTCGCCATGACTAGAAAAACACGCGCTGCGGAACTAAGGTTCTGTGCAGCAACTCCCGGCGCGGGATCATCTCACACAAGAACCCTGATGAAATAAAAACCGAAAAAATAGAGTGTTTTGGCTGCCATTACGAAAATACATTTTGTCGTTAATGAATATACCATTCATTCATGCAGCTATAGCTGATAACTCTAGGGTTGACGGTGTGGGAGCAGAAATGTCTTCTTGGTTTACAGGTCGTGAAATCGTTTATAAATGTATATGCCAACCGAGTGTGTAATACGATAGGTTTCTGAACATTGTTAACCCAGTATTGACTTAACGATCAGAAGCTGCCGATAATTGACCGCTGCTTTGAAGTATAAATATGACAGACAATGTCTGTAACATATGTTTGCATGTTTAATGGTATACCAGAGAGTTGTCATTATCTCGTCGTTTTAATAATAACTACCTAACACTGTGTTCACTCCCTTCCGAACATTCAGTATAAGCTTGGGCGGCCGGGTAGCCTAGTGGTTAAAGCGTTCGCGCGTCACGCCGAAGACCCGGGTTCGATTCCAATGGGTACAATGTGTGAAGCCCATTTCTGGTGTCCCCCGCCGTGATATTGCTGGAATATTGCTAAAAACGGCGTTAAACCATACTCACTCACTCACTCAGTACAAGTACATCACAGCAATAGCACGTTCGCGGAACTCGCTACACCAGTCACAGCTCCCCACTGTGCTAGGTGGCCGACAACCATGCATGGAGTTGAACTCGCAACTGACCAACTGTTATGTTTACAAACAAGTGATGACTTTCGTGTTACCCCAGGCTAAATTTTCTTTGTTTGTCAGTTTCAATTTCATTTCAACTATCATATAATTAATGTTATATTTGGGATAGCACTTTCTTAGTAAAGTACAAATTCTAATACTTTTGGGGGTTGAGTCCTATCCGGGATTCGATCTAACCCACTCAGCTACTGATACTTCCACAAGAATGGAAGTCCGACAACTGGTAGTCTAGATCACGTACTTTGTGTACCCCTCTGACCGAAGTTTGGGTTCGAATCCCGATTGGGACTCAACCCCCAAAAACACAAGAGTTTGTACTTACTAAGAAAGTGTTATCCCAAATATAATATTTGTTACATTTGACCACTTTCTAAATGGCATTGTGTATTCATGTCATGTAATTAGTATGGTGAGAATTTAACAGGGGAGTTGGGTGCTTTTCCGTGTGTCTGCAGTTTCGAATTTGTGTGATTAAACAAAGGAACGTAAATGCCCCTGGAAACTAGGTGTTAAATCAGACGTCAATCTTTACAAACTTCAATACGGTGGCATCCCCAAAGATAAATCATTACACAAAAATATAGATGTCCGAACATTTGGGGTTGGAGGGAAAAGAAGAGAATTATTGTAATAGCCGCTTGCACACTGATAGTTGTAGGATGAAGAGTTGAGGGTTTGACTCCCAAAACAATTGTTCTTGTAGTTTCTTTGTTGAGGTGACCGCCTCCGTGGTCTAGTGGTAGAGCATCCGCCCGGAGAGCGGAAGTCCGGGGTTTGATCCCCGACCGCGTCATACAAAAAGATGTTAAAAGTCTGGCGCTCGATATTAAGGGGCTAAAACAAGGACTGGTCGGCTCGGAGTCAGTATACTGTGTCTGAGTGGGGTATTCATGTTAAACTGCGGCATGGTATCTCAGTGAGCTAGCACTATAAATCGGCATCAGTCCGGACGCGACGTTAAACTCTATTTCACCTCACCTCACCTTTGTTGAGGTATGTCCACCTGCTTATAAGCCCTGGTTTTGTTTCTGATCGTGGGTGTAGCATATTCACACGCCACGGACATGGCGCTCCTGTTGTAATGTTACAGCCATTCTACAAAAATCATGAAATCCACTCACTCACTCACTCACTCACTCACTCACTCACTCACCCACTCACCCACTCACTCACTCACTCACTCACTCACTCACTCACTCATTCACCCTCCCACTCACTCACTCACTCACTCCAGCCCCGGTCACTCACTTACTCACTCACTCACTCATTCACCCTCCCACTCACTCACTCACTCACTCACTCACTTCAGCCCCGGTCACTCACTTACTCACTCACTCACTCCAGCTCCGGTCACTCGCCTCGCTGTACGTGAACACACTGTATATCTGTAGCAGATCCTTTTGCCCTAATTTCATTTCGGAAGAAATGATGACAGAAATTAAGAAATACGATCAATTACATTGGAAGCCATCGTTACTGCCACTAGATATTTGATTCCGGCATTGTAAGAACAATCTGCAGCTCCAGTAAACAATGATTTATTACATAATTGCACAATTAGCCTTCATTACAACACCCTCAGAGCGGGCATTGCCCGATACACAAGCCGTTATAATGAGATAGATGAAGATATTTTAAGGAAGGTAATCATCCACAGCGCAGCCACAGACGCCTACGCTGTATCTGTATCTTACACGTCCCCCCCCCCCCCCCCCACCCCCACCCCACCCCATCATTCCCCGCCCACCATCTTACTATTCCAACCCCCACAATCAACCACCCACCCCTTCCGAGATACCCAACCATCACTTAACAACCGTACTATCCCCATCCCTCCCCACCCCAGACCATCACCTTACTACTCCAGCCCAACCCCTCCCTAACCCCCGACCACCACTTTACTACTCCAACCCAACCCCTCCCAAACCCCTACCCATCACCTTTCTACTCCCACCCAACCCAACCCCTCCCAACCCTCACCCCTAACCTTACTACTCACACCCTACCCCACCCTACCCCACCCGTCCCAATCCCCACCCATCACCTTACTACTCCCTACCCCACCCCTAATTTACTTCTCCAACCACTCCCCTCCCACCCTCTTTTGATCATCACACCTCTCCCAGCGGCCAAACCACAGTAAACTATGATGGAGGGATTACTAATCTGAAACATAAATATCACTTAGGTATCTACAGACGCTGGCACTAGGCAGACAGCCAGACCCGCAAATTGTTACTATCTCACACCAGGTATAATTTTGTATCTGTCTGAACCCCACATAATGACATATATCGGTTTGCAATCAGGACACATACACCTCTGGTAACCAGGCCCGGCAAAGGCCTGTTACCATGCTTCCTATGCATCATGGTTTAATATCAGTCTTCATTTAATATTAAACCCGGTATAAAACCGTCCTGAGGCGAGGGTGTATTCCAGCGCATAGGGTTAATGTACCATCTGACCATTGATGGAACAAATGAGCCTTTTTCTAAAGATAAGCACTAGCTCTTCCACAATGAACGCTTCCTACTGATGATCCAGAAGATGGTTTAACGAAGTCAACAGTATTCTAGCTGCCACGCCTGTAAATAAGCTTGGAACAATGTCTCGAACCTACGCATTAGAACACAGCAAAGCACAGACCAAGACTCAGTGCTCACGACCTTTAAATTGAGAGAGGAAGATACTTTAACACTCCAACAGAAGAATGAATATGTACCTTCTGTGATATTGATGAAATAGAAGATGAGGAACACTTCCTGTTGCAATACCCTCTCTACAAACATCTGAGACTGGAACTAAATTCATCACCCGCCTTAGCTATGCACCCAGTATCACTGAAAATACTATTTAATCCACAGAGCCTTCGCAAAATTATCTCCTATTTCATGTACAAAATACCTTAATCATAGCAATATTTGTATTTCATTGTGCATATCGATGTATAACTTTTCATTTAACTACTCGTGTTCATGTTTTGTACTCTTTCCCCTGTGGGCACCAGAGCTGGTGTTTATGTACAGTAATGTTTCTTTTTCCGCTTTAACCTTTTCCGGGAATTTAAAAACATAATCCCTTTTTTTGTTCCATCAGTAAAAAATGACATTTAATAAGATGGCGCGCATGACTGTTTTCCACCGGGAAGATGGAGCGATAATCCCACACACCCGCACCACAACTCTGACAGGCCTGGGTAGCTTTGCTCAAAGGCTGTCCTGAAAGAAAATGTCCATGGATGTGTAGTAATTCTACCCGCCTTAATAGGCAGGTCTAGATATACGGTACAGGACTCCAGTCTCTTATAGGGACAACTTGTTCTTATTGTTTATATAAACTAGAAATAATGTTAAACTAATAATTATTACCTTAGAGACTTGTGCAAGTCTAAGGCCTGGGATGAAAACCTTGAAACCCGCTGCCGCCAGTCCAGACAGAACGACCAGTGCTGGAGATGCGAGGGGGATGTGTATCCCCACACTGCTGGTGCCTGGCATACGTTCCCATGCTCAGGTGCTCTGACATGTCTGATGTCTTTGTGTATCTTGTTGTATATTATGATTGCATCCTCCAACGTAGATCAGACTCACCAAGGCTACAACCAGGGCTGCGTTTTGAAAAATCAGAAAAAACATCTTGACAAGTGGCGGCAACCCTGCGAAGCTTCCAAACTGATGTTTACAGTGATGGTCGGGCATTCACAGATGTAAATCAACACACGTCATGTGTTAGGTAGCGAAATACAACGTAATGTGCAAATTTATGTAAGTTAATTGAATCTAAATAAATATTTAATAACTTGAAGATATTAATATTGAGGTGTTTTTAAGTTGCTGCTTTGTGGGTGGTAAGAACAACAGATAACAGGACCACACCCTATCTCAGACCCGACCCGGAACTGACGTCACACGTTAGTAATACTTGGTGAGTCCGTCCCGTGAAGATTCCGGGTTAGAATTATAATAGGTCTTCAGCAACCCATGCTTGCCGTGAGAGGCGACCACACTTGTAAGAGGCGACTAACGGGATCGGGTGTTCAGGCTCGCTGACTTTGTTGATGCATGTCATCGTATCCCACTTTCGTAGATCGATGCTCATGATGGCAATCACTGGATTGTCTGGTCCAGAATCGATTATTTCCAGACCGCCGTCATATATTGAATATTGCTGAGTGCGGCGTTAAACAACAAAACAAAAAAAACACACAAAAAACACAATGATTCCGTCGTAGAATTGACCGCTTGTGGCCATCCGATGCTTGTCTAAATGACTTTAGTGATTGGGTGGTTAGTGTCTGTGGTCTGATTGAGGTCATCGTGCCTTGGTGGCGTGGATCGGTGTTCACGAGTTCAATCCCTGGTGTGCCTGATCCAGACTGTATGAGTAAAGACTCTATTTATTTATATGTGACAGTAAGATCTACAAAACGCGAATAGGCTCAACTATGACAACAAGCGACGTCACTTGATCCTTACGACGACATGACATCAACACAAGCTGGTTAACCGAGGTTTTACAAGCCGCCTACTGGTCATTCTGATAACTAGATTCTCTGACGAGTAACGATTTGCTGATTACATGACGCATTGGTTACTGTGAAACAACACTCACTCACTCACTCACTCACATACAAAAACGCTCACTCACTCACTTACAAACCCAAACTCTCATTCGCCCACTCACATAGTCCGTCACCCAAACACCACTTACTCACTCACCCAAACACCCACTCATCCACTCACTCATTCACCCCCAAAACCCACCCACTCACTCATTCGCCGAAACACATTCGCCCCCCCCCCCCCCCCCCCCCCCCCCCCCACACACACACACACACACACACCCACACACTGCTGTATAACCCTAGTGGAGCAAGGTGACTATTGTCCAAAATAGGATGAGTCTGTTGTGTCATTCTACAAACCTTCTTGACAGACAATTATTTTATATTCAGTATCAGCCTGACAGTGCTGACGCTGTAATTCTAGGCAGGACACATGCACTATTTCCCAGTTGGGGGACAGATCGTAAATCATAGGGATCTAATGACCAGCCCCTCGCTTCCATCCTTTGAGTCGTGGCATCAGCCTCCTGATATTGCCAAGATGAATGGCCATCGGAATTAACCCAGATTTGCAGCATATGTCATCAATCGTGGTGAACAGTAGAGAATGTCCGAGCAATGTGACCACAATCTCCACGTGCCATCGCAGTCTCCCAGCTGCAACATCAAAGTCAGGAACCACACGACGTGTCATGGCAGCAACACACATCTCCAGTCTAATTGCGGAAACAATATCATTAATGGGGCATGCTGACTTGATTCATGGCGCGGTCCGCAGTGTTTATACTGGCCTGTTATGATCAGACATGATAGCCAGGAGAACATGTACAGTCGACGTCACTGTCGTGAACGTTCTACACGTCATTGTCACAACGCTCACGTCGAATATTCGTGTGCGCATGATGTTGCTATCGTGCGTGATATGTAAGTTTGTGATATATAGATATGTGAGTTTTAACATTTGAAACAATACATCAGAGGGCGCTACAGCCATCGTTGAACTTATGGTCATATGAAAAAAGATGCTTCAGTTTCACGCCCTCATCCACCCGTGAAGATCCAATAGGTCTTCAGCAACCCATGCTTGCCGCAAAAGGTGACTATGCTTGTCGTAAGAGGCAACTAACGGGATCGGGTGGTCAGGTTCGCTGAAGATCCGGGGTAGAGTAGGTCTTCAGCAACCCATGCTTGCTGCAAAAGGCGACTATGCTTATCGTAAGAGGCGACTAACGGGATCAGGTGGTCACGCTTACTGACTTGGTTGATGCATGTCATCAATTGCGTAGATCGATGCTCATGATATCAGTCATAGGATTGTCTGTTCAGGCTCGATTACTTACAGACCGCCGCCATGAAGCTTGAATATTTCCAGTGCGGCGTTAAAAAAATAAAAAAATCACACCCCATCTGCGTGGAATACCCTGCCGCTAAGCTAAATTCAGCACTAAGTCTCCAGAGCTTTGAAATAGGACTCAAGGTCCATTCATCTGCCTATGTGAAATTTCCTATACTATAATGGCTGTGAGAATACCTTGGTGTGGATCCAGCGAAAATAAGTGACCTTATTATCTATAATAAAATCTTATAACATATGTTAACCCACTTTTCCCTAATGTTTGTGAGGAATGAAGCTCACTGTAAGCGTTCACCACCGTGACATTAATTTGTCTATTATTTATATTAAGATAATAATAATGTATATATTTTGTGGGTTCAAATGAAAATAATCTTATCTTTTGCTGTTTTTCCCATTTTTGTGCAAAGTCATCAATTATTAGAGACATTAAGCTCGTTTGAGCAATACACGAATGACTTCAGTAGGACTTTTGTGGGTTCCTGTTGGTTAAGGAGCTTCAGCGCTGTGGGAATCGTCGTAGATACAGTTGTTCTCCTAGCACTGATCATTTAGAATGGCTGCCAATCGATACACAGTGTTAACAGATTATCCGTGTGAAAAGGACGCCTTCGCTTTTAATTTCCGTTCCGAATATGAATAAATCCAACATGGCTGACAAGATATCCGAAGAAGAAAATGGTATCAATATATGAATTGAGCACTGAATTGATAATTGAAAGAGCAGAACTTTCAAACTCTAGCAAAAGTTTCCGTAAAACTACAAATATAACATATACGTGATATTTCCCCCTTTATATGTAGACCAGCCATCACCCAGTCCCTACAAGCGATGTTGTTTTGCCAGGGATGACACCCGATGCAATCAAGATAAGCTTGAATTAAAGTCAACGACGTCGAACTGCAGCAGAAATGTTGTCACCGAAAAGGTCCCCAAAAGATTAAACGCAAAACGTACTAAAGAGAAGATTCCATCGAAAAAATACCTTTTTTAACGGTACTGGTTATTGATGAGGTTAAGCTCTTGAACCCGTAGGGATATGACGAAAAACAACGGAGGAAGAAAAAAAACAATCAATGGAGGCTTAAATGAAGGATTGGACATCGTTTCCGTGAATCGCGGTGGCGACGTTTTTGAACACAACACCGAACCTTGAAATATAGAGTGTTAAACCAGCCAACGATTCCAACGATTGATTTCGGGTATGTGTTGCCTAGATGTATGCGCTGTCCTCCCCTAGCTTGTGTTTACAGCCCAGGGGGGTGGGGTGGGGGCTGTTTGGAGGGGGGGGGGGGGGGGGGGGGGGGGTGAGAGATAAGAATGGTTAGTATACAGTAACTTCTCGAGGCGGGAGCGGAGACTGGGAGACGAGCTCGATATATCATTTCGCTCTGAATAAACCCTGCATCTCCCCCTTGGCTAAAACGAATTAACATTCCATAAACAATGATTTAACAGGCTGGCCTGCTTTGTGTCAAACAATCCATACGTGATGATAAGTTACGAGAGCAGGGTCTGTGTTTAAATTTGTTTTCTGACAACATTCCTCGACTTTTTTAAAGAATGATTAAGAGTGACACATGCTCGGGAAAGTTATATGTGTTGGAAGCGCTGTAGTGAAGCTCCGTAAGACGGTCCCTCACGTCTCCAGAAGATAGACGGACATGCACTTGGCCCGATCAAACCGCAATGTTATTGAATGCGATCCACATGAAATCTGAATATCAACGGACACTTGTAAATTATAAAAAACGTGTTCATCTCTGTTAAAACCTTTTTAATATGAGTGGGAGAGAGTGAGTTTTATTTTACGCCGCTTTTAGCAATATTCCAGCAATATCACGGCGGGGGACACCAGAACTGGGCTTCACACATTGTTCCCATGTCCGGAATCGAACTCGGGTTTTTGGCGTGACGAGCGAACGCTTTACCAACTAGGCCACCCGACCGCCCCTTCTAATACGAACATTAGAATTTATTCAATATCGTTATAGAAAAAAGTGAAATTTTGAATAGAAAACTGAGTGAATCTAGTTTTATGCCGCTTTTAGTAATATTATATTCCAGGCATATCTTGGCTTAGGAGACCAAGAATGGGCTTCACATAGTGAGGAATCAAACCCAAGTGACGAGCCAGCGCTTCAGCAACTTAGCTACACTATCCCCCGTTAATACAAAAGAGTTATTATATTTCAATGCGTATTTCTCCCGAGAGACAGTGTTCACAGTAGACACATTGGTGGACGAAATCTCAAATGGTTTGCGACGTTTCTGATGTTTATGAGAAGGCTCGCGAGGGACATCCCCATTAGATGCTTGGCCTCAGACACACGCATCTTACAATCCTCCATCGGCGACTCTATACATTAACATATAGCAACTCTCAAGGGCACTGATGGGATCATATACACTTGGCGCGTGTACACCTTCGCGAACACCTGTTCTGTGTGATTCCTAGACACATGTTCATGATATAGTCGGAATCATACAACCGCTTTCAGAAGAGCTTTCTTGTGATTATGTTTACACACACACTCACAGGCGCACGCACGCACGCACACACACACACACACACACGCACGCACGCACGCACGCACGCACGCACGCACGCACGCACGCACGCACGCACGCACGCACAGTCTAGAATCATAGACATTGTTCTGTTCATTTCTATATTTACTCAGCACATAGCTTCTTAGCAACATCGATGATTCTGATCCCACTCCACCATTACTTACGACATCGGTTACGACGACATGACTACACGACCAGCGTGCCGTTGTACAAAACAACCTTAACGCTACGACTGTCGTAAGTCTAGGATAAGGTATGGGGTTACGATCACGTTAAAGCTACGACTGTCGTAAGTCTATGATAAGGCATGGGACTTAAGAACACCTTAGTTCTACGATTGTCGTAAGTCTATGATAAGGCATGGGGGTTACGATCACCTTAACGCTACGATAACTTTGTGCAACGGCACTCGGGCAGCAAGAGATCTCTGTCCAACATGTGTCCCGAGACCAGTATATCAACAGATGGGTTTAATTACGTATAGGACATTTGTTGCCATATGGTGTATTTTCTTGGGTTTTTGCATTTACATTTCGCTAACAAGGCATCGTTTTTCTTCGTTACACATGATGAGTGATGTGAGCGGTGTTGATCACTTTATGATTGTATTATGTGTTTATAACTTATGTCATGTTCCGATGCGTTTAGTAATTCTATATCGAAATGAATATGTTACATGCTCAGATGTCCTGCATTCACACCTACACACGGAAAAGTGAATGTGTTCCATATGTTAACACCAGGTGTTCGCCATACCAGTGGGTGTGTCTTGCCCCACCTGCAACACCCGGCATGAGTGACGGTCAAACATCACCGTCTTCACCTCTCAGCCCGTCATGAGTGAAATCAAACATCACCGTCTTCACCTCTCAGCCCGTCATGAGTGAAATCAAACATCACCGTCTTCACCGCAACACCCGTCATGAGTGAAATCAAACATCACCGTATTCACCGCAACACCCGTCATGAGTGACGGTCAAACATAACCGTATTCACCGCAACACCCGTCATGAGTGAAATCAAACATCACCGTATTCACCGCAACACCCGTCATGAGTGACGGTCAAACATAACCGTATTCACCGTAACACCCGTCATGAGTGATATCAAACATCACCGTCTTCTCCGCTGCACCCGTCATGAGTGAAATCAAACATCACCGTCTTCACCTCTCAGCCCGTCATGAGTGAAATCAAACATCACCGTCTTCACCGCAACACCCGTCATGAGTGAAATCAAACATCACCGTCTTCACCTCTCAGCCCGTCATGAGTGAAATCAAACATCACCGTCTTCACCGCAACACCCGTCATGGGTGAAATCAAACATCACCGTCTTCACCTCTCAGCCCGTCATGAGTGAAATCAAACATCACCGTCTTCTCCGCTGCACCCGTCATGAGTGAAATCAAACATCACCGTCTTCACCGCTGCACCCATCATGAGTGAAATCAAACATCACCGTCTTCACCGCTGCACCCGTCATGAGTGACATCAAACATCACCGTCTTCACCGCTGCACCCGTCATGAGTGAAATCAAACATTACCGTCTTCACCGCTGCACCCGTCATGAGTGACATCAAACATCACCGTCTTCACCGCAACACCCATCATGAGTGAAATCAAACATAACCGTATTCACCTCTCAGCCCGTCAACAGTGAAATCAAACATCACCGTATTCACCGCAACACCCGTCATGAGTGAAATCAAACATCACCGTCTTCACCGCAACACCCGTCATGAGTGAAATCAAACATCACCGTCTTCACCGCAACACCCGTCATGGGTGAAATCAAACATCACCGTCTTCACCGCAACACCCGTCATGAGTGAAATCAAACATCACCGTCTTCACCGCAACACCCGTCATGAGTGAAATCAAACATCACCGACTTCACCGCAACACCCGTCATGAGTGAAATCAAACATCACCGTCTTCACCGCAACACCCGTCATGAGTGAAATCAAACATCACCGTCTTCACCGCAACACCCGTCATGGGTGAAATCAAACATCACCGTCTTCACCGCAACACCCGTCATGAGTGAAATCAAACATCACCGTCTTCACTGCAACACCCGTCATGAGTGAAATCAAACATCACCGTCTTCACCGCAACACCCGTCATGAGTGAAATCAAACATCACCGTCTTCACCGCTGCACCCGTCATGAGTGAAATCAAACATTACCGTCTTCACCGCTGCACCTGTCATGAGTGAAATCAAACATCACCGTCTTCACAGCAACACCCGTCATGAGTGAAATCAAACATCACCGTCTTCACCGCAACACCCGTCATGAGTGAAATCAAACATCACCGTCTTCACCACAACACCCGTCATAAGTGAAATCAAACACCACCGTCTTCACCGCAACACCCGTCATGGGTGAAATCAAACATCACCGTCTTCACCGCAACACCCGTCATGAGTGAAATCAAACATCACCGTCTTCACCTCTCAGCCCGTCATGAGTGAAATCAAACATCACCGTCTTCACCGCAACACCCGTCATGAGTGAAATCAAACATCACCGTCTTCACCTCTCAGCCTGTCATGAGTGAAATCAAACATCACCGTCTTCACCGCAACACCCGTCATGAGTGACATCAAACATCACCGTCTTCACCGCAACACCCGTCATGAGTGAAATCAAACATCACCGTCTTCACCGCAACACCCGTCATGAGTGAAATCAAACACCACCGTATTCACCGCAACACCCGTCATGAGTGAAATCAAACATGACCGTCTTCACCTCTCAGCCCGTCATGAGTGAAATCAAACATCACCGTCTTCACTGCAACACCCGTCATGAGTGAAATCAAACATCACCGTCTTCACCTCTCAGCCCGTCATGAGTGAAATCAAACATCACCGTCTTCACCGCAACACCCGTCATGAGTGAAATCAAACATCAGCGTCTTCACCTCTCAGCCCGTCATGAGTGAAATCAAACATCACCGTATTCACCGCAACACCCGTCATGGGTGAAATCAAACATCGACGTCTTCACCTCTCAGCCCGTCATGAGTGAAATCAAACATCACCGTCTTCTCCGCTGCACCCGTCATGAGTGAAATCAAACATCACCGTCTTCACCTCTCAGCCCGTCATGAGTGAAATCAAACATCACCGTATTCACCGCAACACCCGTCATGGGTGAAATCAAACATCACCGTCTTCACCTCTCAGCCCGTCATGAGTGAAATCAAACATCACCGTCTTCTCCGCTGCACCCGTCATGAGTGAAATCAAACACCACCGTCTTCACCTCTCAGCCCGTCATGAGTGAAATCAAACATCACCGTCTTCACCGCAACACCCGTCATGAGTGAAATCAAACATCACCGTCTTCACCGCAACACCCGTCATGAGTGAAATCAAACATCACCGTCTTCACCTCTCAGCCCGTCATGAGTGAAATCAAACATCACCGTATTCACCGCAACACCCGTCATGAGTGAAATCAAACATCACCGTCTTCACCGCAACACCCGTCATGAGTGAAATCAAACATCACCGTCTTCACCGCTGCACCCGTCATGAGTGAAATCAAACATCACCGTCTTCACCGCAACACCCGTCATGAGTGAAATCAAACATCACCGTCTTCACCGCTGCACCCGTCATGAGTGAAATCAAACATCACCGTCTTCACCGCTGCACCCATCATGAGTGAAATCAAACATCACCGTCTTCACCGCAACACCCGTCATGAGTGAAATCAAACATCACCGTCTTCACCGCTGCACCCGTCATGAGTGAAATCAAACATCACCGTCTTCACCGCAACACCCGTCATGAGTAAAATCAAACATCACCGTCTTCACCTATCAGCCCGTCATGAGTGAAATCAAACATCACCGTCTTCACCGCAACACCCGTCATGAGTGAAATCAAACATCACCGTATTCACCGCAACACCCGTCATGAGTGAAATCAAACATCACCGTCTTCACCTCTCAGCCCGTCATGAGTGAAATCAAACATCACCGTCTTCACCGCTGCACCCGTCATGAGTGAAATCAAACATCACCGTCTTCACCGCAACACCCGTCATGAGTGAAATCAAACATCACCGTCTTCACCGCAACACCCGTCATGAGTGAAATCAAACATCACCGTCTTCACCGCAACACCCGTCATGAGTGAAATCAAACACCACCGTATTCACCGCAACACCCGTCATGAGTGAAATCAAACATCACCGTCTTCACCGCAACACCCGTCATGAGTGAAATCAAACATTACTGTCTTCTCCGCTGCACCCGTCATGAGTGAAATCAAACATCACCGTCTTCACCGCAACACCCGTCATGAGTGAAATCAAACATCACCGTCTTCACCGCAACACCCGTCATGAGTGAAATCAAACACCACCGTATTCACCGCAACACCCGTCATGAGTGAAATCAAACATCACCGTCTTCACCGCAACACCCGTCATGAGTGAAATCAAACATCACCGTATTCACCGCTGCACCCGTCATGAGTGACGGTCAAACATCACCGTATTCACCGCTGCACCCGTCATGAGTGAAATCAAACATCACCGTCTTCACCGCAACACCCGTCATGGGTGAAATCAAACATCACCGTCTTCACCGCAACACCCGTCATGAGTGAAATCAAACATCACCGTATTCACCGCAACACCCGTCATGAGTGAAATCAAACATCACCGTCTTCACCGCAACACCCGTCATGAGTGAAATCAAACATTACCGTCTTCTCCGCTGCACCCGTCATGAGTGAAATCAAACATCACCGTCTTCACCTCTCAGCCCGTCATGAGTGAAATCAAACATCACCGTCTTCACCGCAACACCCGTCATGAGTGAAATCAAACATCACCGTATTCACCGCTGCACCCGTCATGAGTGACGGTCAAACATCACCGTATTCACCGCTGCACCCGTCATGAGTGAAATCAAACATCACCGTCTTCACCGCAACACCCGTCATGGGTGAAATCAAACATCACCGTCTTCACCGCAACACCCGTCATGAGTGAAATCATACATCACCGTATTCACCGCAACACCCGTCATGAGTGAAATCAAACACCACCGTCTTCCCTGCTGCACCCGTCATGAGTGAAATCAAACATCACCGTCTTCACCGCTGCACCCGTCATGAGTGACGGTCAAACATCACCGTCTTCACCCGTCATGAATGAAATCAAACAGTTAGAACTCCATCATGCACGGCAACATTGTCGAGTTCTTGCTTATACATATTGCCTGATTGTAGACATTCACTGTAACATATTCATGATGTATCTCTTATGTCGTAATCGTGTAACCTAGGTACAATGCATTGGCCGTAAGCTAAACTGTTAGACAAAAGAAATGTACACGCATGTTTGATGTTAGCTAAAATGAACCAAACAAGAAATGGTTATTGGATGGTGATGTATTTGAGAAGGGTATTATAGTTGTGTTTGGGACCTTCAGTTAGAAGTGTGTCGGCGACTGATAGCGTTTTGATGACGTTTGTAAAGTTTTTGTGAAATCTAAATTTCCATGTGTATGTTTTATTTTGCTCGGCAGTTAATTTCGTTATTTTTTCTAATGTTTAAATCTAAATGTTTATGTAAATACTGAAATAGAATCCACGAATCCTGCGAACTCCATGGATACAAAGTTGCGAATCACATGGTTGTGCTATCCGAGCTCCGTGCTTATCAACATTGGCGACCCGGAAAGTGAAAACTCAGTGTCTATTTGTATAATTGATCCAGTATTCAGATCAATTATCTTTCTTAATTACATCTGTAAATCAAATACAAACAACGAATCTCATTTCACGCTTGCTGCACACGGACAGAACACATGTCCACGCCATGTGGTCACTGAAGGTCCAACCGGAAACCCAACTGGCCAGTAACAATCACATACTTTATGTGTATATAATATATGGATGCCTGTCAGGGTTAAAACACTTGTGGATGACCGCGCGGCCATAATGGAAAGTCCCTGTGTTTGCCCGTGTATATTCAGAGTGTATACAGAGTGTCTTCAGAGAGTCTACACATCGTACACAGTGTAAAAGGGCAACTGTTCAGCGGGGATCAATAAGGACAACATTGATATCACGAATAATACTTTGTAAAAAGCCAAGCTCCTTTACATCAAGGCAATATCGGGAACCCGAGCCCCGGACCCTTTCCCGCACTGATATACACCGCTCTTGGAACACATTCAACATGCTGCCTATCTACAAACATGAAACCAGAGTCTGTATAACGGCAAATGAAGTTTACCGTTTGACGGCGATAAAAGCTCGATTTCCCGACTGATATTGTTGGATTGGCTAGACTGGTACACGACAAGCGCCCCTTCATGTGTTGAAATGTATTTGTTATAAGATAGGCGCACACACAGAGAGGGTACGGCGATATGGTTTCAACAGGTCAAGATACACGATGTTTGGACAAATCTTATTTCAGCCTAAATGAACATTTCGCTGGGTAAATTTCATCCAATCTGTTGCAATGTATTGCAAATGCGCGGCCAATTAAATGAGGCTCCTTTTCTGGTGTGACTTGTTAGGACTAGTAATCCAAACAGTTAATTTCCCGTCTCGATGGCTTTTCTATTACCAGCTAAAACAGTCGTCAAACAAAGACACGCGTCCGGGGTAGCCGCGCGGTGAGATCTGGCATTTAAGTGTAATTACTTTCATTAGTTTTTGTGCCATTAGGAATCGATCTATGAGACGCTAGCAGATACTATTCCCAGGTCACACGACTACTTTCAACTTCTCTGTCACACACACAGTCATCAGCCGGTCAGCGGAGTCGGTCTCACATGATAGACAGAAGACATATGTCAGGGACTCGGTATAGCGGGACCCACGGGCTTTCAAGGAGCGTCTCGGGCGAGTTCCAGGAGCGTCTCCGGGGCGTCCAGCGACGTCAAAGGACGGATAGCCATTAATAAAGGACTACCTGTTCCGATTCCGTGCGTCCATTGAGATCTTCGTGAGATACGTCAGCGATTCAGTTCATTTGCAATATTACCAAGTGAATTGAATTTCTAATAAACTCTGTATCATCCTGATACTGATTAAATTATATAACAATGATTTTTCCGCTCTTCCAATGCGTATACATATTAATAGTGTATGTATATATTCTGTCTATTGTTCTGCGTGTATTTTTGCAATGTAAAGTTGTATATTGTAATCTTTTCTTTTTGCAAATAAACGAATCTGAATCAGGAATGCGATCAAAGCAACAATGAAAAATAGACATTAATATGAATATATAAATACATAAACTTGCCATGGACCATGGACAGAGAGGTTTGACTACCAAATGATGATGTATAAAGACTAGATTCGGTATCTGTTACATTTAAATGATGATTATTATCATTTTATATAACTATTATAATCGTTATTAGTAATAAGTTATTATTAGTTGTGGTACCAGCTGTATTAGTATGATTTGTATTTCAATATATATACATAACTTTTTCATACTTTTTTTCATCATCGCTAATATACATGAATACACAATGCCATTTAGAAAGTGGTCAAATGTAACAAATGTTATATTTGGGGTAACACTTTCTTAGTAAAGTACAGATTCTAGTACTTTTGGGGGTTGAGTCCCGTCCGGGATTCGAACCCACACTTGCCAGAGTGAGGCTCCTAATCGCCAGCACACAAAGTCAGCGATCTAATCCACTCAGCCACCGAGGCTTCCACAAAAGTCCGACAACTGGTAGTCTAGATAACGTACTTTTGAGCACCCCTCTGACAAGTGTAAATTGGCACGGCTCCCATGGCCGAAAGCTATGAATACACAATGCCATTTAGAAAGTGGTCAAATGTAACAAATGTTATATTTGGGATAACACTTTCTTAGTAAAGTACAGATTCTAGTACTTTTTTGGGTTGAGTCCCGTCCGGGATTCTAAGATTTTCCATGTGAAATATGTGAAGTGGGTGTTAGAAAATCCGAAATGGCTGTTACTGACGGTATACGGTCTCATATGAGGTCAGCAACCACTATCTTGGATTTTGACTGACGGTATACGGGCTGATATGGGGGGTGGTAGTTCTGCTCTCTGATTGGTCAATCTCACTTTGAGGCATAATAAGTAAATCAGCGACACAATCCTTTTCTTAATCATAGGAAATCTCTGCTACGAGCAGAGTCCATTGTATTGGCATCGTTTCTCCAAGAAGTGTATAAATATATATTTAGTATAGAGTCCCACATTTCATTCTGTGATGGATGAATGTTGCAATGAATGCCTCGAACGCTTGCCTTGGCCAGTAGCTGGTATATTTCATTAATAAGGATTGTTCCAAGTGTCGGATTATAGAGTTTGCTATCATTATCTCTGTGTGTGTGTCTGCGGCTCAGGGTTATTATCGTATTACAGGGTTGGTCAAGTACGCCACATCGGCTTTTCTTAACATGATAAGGCTGATAAGTCATCTTCAAATTTCTTGAAATATGTCGTCACCCTCAACTTTGTTTACATTGCGTTTTTGAAAATACTTTTTAAACTAGTATTTTATTACTAAATTCGTAAGCTAAGAAAACAATTTTGGTGAAGCATTTTTACTAATTTGCATGCGCGTATTGATCTTGATGTATGTACTGTGGTAGAGGTAAACTGTTCTTACCGGAAGTATGATGAGGCGGTTGACGATATACACCGCTTTTTAAACACTGGATTGTAGGGTCCGGACCTAACCGGTTACAGGCTGTGGCGTCAGGCAACAGACACGAGCATGTGTCAGATGACGTGAAATGGGGTTTAACGTCGCGTCGAAGATTATTGCACTTATATAGCTACGTGCATACACGTGTGTGTGTGAGTGTGTGTATATGTGTGTGTGGCTGCTTGTACTAGTCCGATTTATAGTGCTGGCACACTGAGATACCATAACATGAATACCCCACTCAGACACAGTATACTGACTCCGAGCCGACCAGTCCTTGTTTTAGCCCCTTAATTCCGTGCGCCAGACAGGGTAACAACAAGTACCATCTTTTAACGTCTTTTGGTATGACGCGGCCGGGGATCGAACCCGGACCTATTGCTCTCCGGGCGGACGCTCTACCACTAGTCCACGGATGCGGTCGAGTGGCAGATGTTACCAATCGAGCAGGACAAGCTTACCCTTTTCGGAAACACCTGCTGCGATTACTGAACTTCAGTGATCCATTCTTATCGCTTAAAGATGGTACTTCTTGTTGCCCTGCCTGGCGCTGTGCATAAAGGGGCTAAAACAAGGATTGGTCGACTCAGAGTCAGTATACTGTGTCTCAGCGGGGTATCCATGGTAAACTGCGGTATGGTATCTCAGTGGGCTGTCACTATAAATCCAGACTAGTACAAGCAAGCACGCACAATCACGCAAGCGCTCGCTCACGTGCATCCTTGCCGTCATTTTAGTGCAATAATCTTGAACGCGACATTAAATATCTATTCACCTCTGCCCACACGCACTGCCACCATCTACAGGACCTACACACACATCATCTACAGGATCTACACACACATCATCTACAGGACCTACACACACATCATCTATAGGATCTACACATACACCATCTACAGGATCTACACACACACCATCTACAGGATCTACACACACATCATCTATAGGATCTACACATACACCATCTATAGGATCTACACACACATCATCTACAGGATCTACACATACATCATCTACAGGATCTACACATACATCATCTACAGGATCTACACACACATCATCTACAGGACCTACACACACATCATCTATAGGATCTACACACACACCATCTACAGGACCTACACACACATCATCTATAGGATCTACACACACATCATCTATAGGATCTACACATACACCATCTACAGGACCTACACACACATCATCTATAGGATCTACACACACATCATCTACAGGATCTACACACACATCATCTACAGGATCTACACATACACCATCTACAGGATCTACACACACATCATCTACAGGATCTACACACACATCATCTACAGGACCTACACACACACCATCTACAGGACCTACACACACATCATGTACAGGATCTACACATACACCATCTACAGGATCTACACATACATCATCTACAGGATCTACACACACATCATCTACAGGACCTACACACACATCATCTACAGGATCTACACACACATCATCTACAGGATCTACACACACATCATCTACAGGATCTACACACACATCATCTATAGGATCTACACACACATCATCTACAGGACCTACACACACATCATCTACAGGATCTACACACACATCATCTATAGGATCTACACACACATCATCTACAGGATCTACACCCACATCATCTACACACTAGCGTGTAAGCGTGTACGCAAGTGTACGATGCATTCATTGTTCACTATATCAATACCATATATTCGATTTTAACGTCTACAATCTTCAAACATTTTTAACCCGTCAGACCAAGAGAGGCTTTGTGTTATATTCAAACATGGGACGTGTTGTACTGCCAAAACCTGTTTTTAATACCACGGCGCAAAAAACATTCAGTCTATGGATAAATACTTTTATTGTATATTCCATTTAGTCTTTTATTGTCTCTCCTAACTATATACGAGTGGCGCCGTACTATGTTTATGTATATACTTCTGTTTTATTACCTTCCTTATGATGTACAGTGGTGAGAGATAAATTAAGATGTCTGTCTGTCTGAAACAAGAAACCTTAAGATGAAGCAAAAAGACGTAGCGATAAAAATCAGAGTAAGCATATTTTGATATGCTGTGTTTCGGTATTGTTTGCAACTAGAGTGTGAGTAGGATCTGATACAAACCACGTCTTGGTGTACCCACTTATATGCCGATGCGAGATTTAAGGATTTTGCCTACGAAGCAGAATCTGTTATGAAGGCAGAACATCCCACCTGATGTAAACAGTGTCCACGGTGCAGGTGTACATGGTTCAAGTGTCCACGTTGCAGGTGTCCAAGGTGTCCATGGTGCAGGTGTCCACGTTGCAGGTGTCCACGGTTCAGGTGTCCACGTTGCAGGTGTCCACGGTTCAGGTGTCCACGTTGCAGGTGTCCACGGTGAACATGGTGCAGGTGTCCACGGTGCAGGTGTACGAGGTGTCCACGGTGCAGGTGTACGAGGTGTCCACGGTGCAGGTGTACGAGGTGTCCACGGTGCAGGTGTACGAGGTGTCCGCGGTGCAGGTGTCCACGGTGCAGGTGTACATGGTTCAAGTGTCCACGTTGCAGGTGTCCACGGTGAACATGGTGCAGGTGTCCAAGGTGTCCACGGTTCAGGTGTCCACGATGCAGGTGTACAATATGGCCACGGTGCAGGTGTACGAGGTGTCCACGGTGCAGGTGTACGAGGTGTCCACGGTGCAGGTGTACGAGGTGTCCACGGTGCAGGTGTACGAGGTGTCCACGGTGCAGGTGTACAAGGTGTCCACGGTGCAGGTGTACGATGTGTCCACGGTGCAGGTGTACGAGGTGTCCACGGTGCAGGTGTACACGTTGCAGGTGTCGGTGGCTCGTCCTTGCCAAACCTTTGTTCCAGTATCAACACCTGAACACACCAATATGGGGCACGTCATTGCCCTTTCTTTGTTCCTCTGGTTGGCGTGTTTCCAGTCAGAAGGTCTACACAAGATGGATGTTCTTCTTCACTTTTTTCGTAATTACAGTTAGAGGAAATGTCACAATCACATAAAACACTTCTTTGACCATGCACAACATTGCTTTTGTTATTTCATTGTTTTTAGGATTGTTTCATTATTGTGTGTATGTCAGCTATGCCATTACCTAGGTTTGTCTGGCTCTTCATCATCTTCATCATCTTCAGCGGAAGTGAGTCAGATGGGAGGCAGGCGGAGCTGGAAGACCGACTAAATGTTCTTCACTGACCGAGGAGTTATGTCTCTTCGTAGATGGCCCTTCAGCAGTTCGATCCCACATTCGTGCAGTCCTTGGTAAACTTGTTTGTACATGTACTTTAAAAACATAATACACATCTGATGCACTGAGGTAGTTGCATGTAGGATGGACATGTTTGTGTACATGAAAACTTTTAAAAATATGTTTATAAACTGGTAAATTCATTAGCCTGTGATCTATATTTATTCTGTCCGAATATTGTTGTATGAGACATTAATGGCGAATACCTTCGTAAAAATCTGAAATATAAGGAAGAATTATGTAAATATCTGTAAACATTGTCCATTTCTTGAAGGATGGCTCAATGGGGGCTTGATTTTAGTTAAAATTTCAACCTATCAACTAAGGATTCGGTTCAATACTTGTGACAAACGACAGACAACAAATCGACACGTAATCATGTGTTTTACATTTTGACCTTGACTTGCCCTTGATAATTTATTATCTGCCAGTTGCATCCCTCCGCGCGTCAGTATTTTACTACGCCTCATCTTGAACTGCATCTGTTCTCAGCTAGAACAATTTACGATACATCTGATGTAGCAACGAACAGCTGTGTCTGAGAACACCAGCATCTACCCGCTGCGTGCAGGTTTCATATAGAACATTTACTCTGTGTACACGAACATCGGAGATGTATACACTCAAGTGTCGATGTCTACGTTCTGCACGTGCTGGGAGATGCTAGACGCACCTGCATCACATCTCAACGC
The DNA here is from genome assembly GCF_023055435.1 of Haliotis rufescens. Lineage (NCBI taxonomy): Eukaryota > Metazoa > Mollusca > Gastropoda > Lepetellida > Haliotidae > Haliotis > Haliotis rufescens. Next base: position 115,353 of record NW_025964001.1, on the reverse strand, counting down.
GTTTTCACTGCAATTAGTAAACATGATGAATTATCAAGACATGTTGAATTATCAAAACATGGTATCTTTGCATTGCTTCTAAATAACATATGCAAGTATAAGTATTCTGTATTTGTTGAGGGCGGTCGGGTAGCCCAGTGGTTAAAGCGTTCGCTCGTCACGCCGAAGACCCTGGTTCAATTCCCGACAAGGGTACAATGTGTGAAGCCCATTTCTGGTGTCCCCCGCCGTGATATTGCTGGAATATTGCTAAAAGCGGCGTAAAACCATACTCACTCACTGTATTTGTTGGAACTGTTGACCCATAAAGTTGTGCAGGTCAATGTAGTCAGACGTCAGGAGTGTAGTCAGATCAATAGGCAGACGAGTGTGTAGTCAGATCAATAGGTAGACGAGTGTATAGTCAGATCAATAGGTAGACGAGTGTATAATCAGATCAAAAGGAAGACGAGTGTATAGTCTGATCAATAGGTAGACGAGTGTGTAGTCAGATCAATAGGTAGACGAGTGTATAGTCAGATCAATAGGTAGACGAGTGTGTAGTCAGATCAATAGGTAGACGAGTGTGTAGTCAGATCAACAGGCAGACGAGTGTGCAGTCAGATCAATAGGAAGACGAGTGTGTAGTCAGATCAATAGGCAGAAGAGTGTGTAGTCAGATCAACAGGTAGAATAGTGTGTAGTCAGATCAATAGGTAGACGAGTGTGTAGTCAGATCAATAGGTAGACGAGTGTGTAGTCAGATCAATAGGTAGACGAGTGTGTAGTCAGATCAATAGGTAGACGAGTGTGTAGTCAGATCAATAGGCAGACGAGTGTGTAGTCAGATCAACAGGTAGACGAGTGTGTAGTCAGATCAATAGGTAGACGAGTGTGTAGTCAGATCAAAAGGTAGACGAGTGTGTAGTCAGATCAATAGGTAGACGAGTGTGTAGTCAGATCAACTGGTAGACGAGTGTGTAGTCAGATCAACAGGCAGACGAGTGTATAGTCAGATCAACAGGTAGACGAGTGTGTAGTCACCCGTCACAGCGGAACCAGTACCTCCCCACCACTAACTACACAGACAGTGGAGACACCCGACACAGCGGAACCAGTACCCCCCACCACCAACTACACAGACAGTGGAGACACCCGACACAGCGGAACCAGTACCTCCCCACCACCAACTACACAGACAGTGGAGACTCCCGACACAGCGGAACCAGTACCCCCCACCACCAACTACACAGACAGTGGAGACTCCCGACACAGCGGAACCAGTACCTCCCTACCACCAACTACACAGACTGTGGAGACACCCGTCACAGCGGAACCAGTACCCCCCATCACCAACTACACAGACAGTGGAGACTCCCGACACAGCGGAACCAGTACCTCCCCACCACCAACTACACAGACAGTGGAGACTCCCGACACAGCGGAACCAGTACCTCCCACCACCAACTACACAGACAGTACCTCCCTACCACCAACTACACAGACAGTGGAGACATCCGTCACAGCGGAACCAGTACCTCCCTACCACCAACTACACAGACTGTGGAGACACCCGTCACAGCGGAACCAGTACCCCCCATCACCAACTACACAGACAGTGGAGACTCCCGACACAGCGGAACCAGTACCTCCCCACCACCAACTACACAGACAGTGGAGACTCCCGACACAGCGGAACCAGTACCTCCCACCACCAACTACACAGACAGTACCTCCCTACCACCAACTACACAGACAGTGGAGACATCCGTCACAGCGGAACCAGTACCTCCCCACCACCAACTACACAGACAGTACCTCCCTACCACCAACTACACAGACAGTGGAGACACCCGACACAGCGGAACCAGTACCCCCCACCACCAACTACACAGACAGTGGAGACATCCGTCACAGCGGAACCAGTACCTCCCTACCACCAACTACACAGACAGTGGAGACATCCGTCACAGCGGAACCAGTACCCCCCACCACCAACTACACAGACAGTACCTCCCTACCAGCAACTACACAGACAGTGGAGACAACGGACACATCGGAACCAGTACCTCCCTACCACCAACTACACAGACAGTGGAGACACCCGACACAGCGGAACCAGTACCCCCCACCACCAACTACACAGACAGTGGAGACATCCGTCACAGCGGAACCAGTACCTCCCTACCACCAAGTACACAGACAGTGGAGCCACCCGACACAGCGGAAGCAGTACCCCCCACCACCAACTACACAGACAGTGGAGACACCCGACACAGCGGAACCAGTACCTCCCAACCACCAACTACACAGACAGTGGAGACACCCGACACAGCGGAACCAGTACCTCCCCACCAGCAACTACACAGACAGTGGAGACACCCGACACAGCGGAACCAGTACCCCCCCCCCCCCCCCACCACCACCAACTACACAGACAGTGGAGACACCCGACACAGCGGAACCAGTACCCCCCACAACCAACTACACAGACAGTGGAGACTCCCGACACAGCGGAACCAGTACCTCCCACCACCAACTACACAGACAGTGGAGACACCCGACACAGCGGAACCAGTACCCCCCACCACCAACTACACAGACAGTGGAGACACCCGACACAGCGGAACCAGTACCTCCCCACCAACTACACAGACAGTGGAGACACCCGACACAGCGGAACCACAAGCGGAACAAGTGCCCTTCAGTATTATGTTAAAACATGGTTCTGGATAATAGCCGGCAAAACTTAGAAAACAAACTCTTTTCATCCGGGTTAAAACAAAAACGTAAGAATGACATTAGATACGTAAATAACCTTGACCAAGTTATTCTGACCAGATAAACACATGGGTCTGTATAGTGGATCTGTTGTCTGGCATCTGGAGTCTGAGTGAGTCTCTTGGCAAAGACCTGTTTTAGCACTATCGGCTGTTCCTCACAGCCCAGGTTGGCTGTCTGCTATATACGACTGGCGGGCTGACACACAACGCAGATGAGCAGTTCTCCTAACACTTGCCTCACTTAAATACTTGTAATTTACTGTAACGGACTGTGGATGAAACACATTGCCAACACCATGTACATAGTTCAGAGAGATAGATGGGTCGAGCGAGGACATCGACAACTGTCTATGATAGAATGATCCTCCTGTCGAAACATCAACAACGTCAATTACTGTCTATAATATTTCACAGAAAACCGTGCTACCCCTCCCCGAGAGCGCTTACTGGTGATGAATGGGTTCGTTCCTCACAACCAGTTGTTCAATCGGAAAGACATATTTCAATTCTATGTCCCTTGTGTCATTGTTTTTAGTCTATGTTCATATTCATATATTGCGATATTTACTGCGTTTACTTTCACAAGGTGACTGGGTGCTGTGGAGAAGTGAAGCCGAAATAATGTAGCCCGTCTTGTAACCATGTTTGTTTGTTGTTTAACGCCACACTCAGCAATATTGCAGCTATATGACGGCGGTCTGTAATTAATCGAGCCTGGACCAGACAATCCAGTGATTGACATCATGAGCATCGATCCGCGCAATTGGGATACAATGACATGCAATCGACCACGTCAGCGAGCCTGACTACCCGATCCTGTTATTCGCCTCTAGTCATAGTCGCCTTTTACGGCAAGCTGAAAACTTATGCTACCCCGGGTATTCACGGGTCTCTTGGACCATGTCGACAGGCGAGCTAATCATGTAAACTACCGCACAAAGGAAAGTATACAATAGAAAATTAGATTTGACCAAAAACCAAGACGTTACTAGGCTGAAAACATTCGCCGAAATATTGAAAACAACAGGTGGAAAACAAAAGGTATGAAATACATCACCATCGAATAAACAAGTCTTGTTTATTTCATTTTTTTGCCATCATCAAACATGGGTGTAAACTTTCCTTTGCCGGCAATGTATTCTGAATATTGCCAGTCTGAACAAACAGCTTTGTTAATTTAATCTCTTAACAACAATACGCGATTTCTTTCAATGGAAAACATATTGTACTGAATTCAATACAAGGCTTCGTACCCCGCGGATTGGCGGAACATTTATCATTTCCGAGTCAACGCATTTCTGTTATCTAATCCAGTCGTGGGAAACGGTATATCAGCGGACGGCCCCGCTACCTTGCCTCCTGGGAGGGGGCAGCGATACTCGCTACCTTGCTTCTCGGGAGGGGGCAGCGATGCTCGAGACACTCGGTGGTAAGTGTGTGATATACAATTGAAACACAGTGTGTATCATATTAATTATCATGGCTAATGCACCATGTTAATATTGATAATATAATGTTTATTCATGAAAGGCCATTATACGAGATACTGGAATACACAAAGCATATATTTTCTAAATAGTTTTAGTATTACAGCAACAACAAAAACATAAAAACATCAAAACATAATTCATTTTTGTCAGCGTTCCGTTCAATGCAATAGAAAACAATACCATGTATCATAAAAACAATATTATTACTTGCCCGTGAAGAGATCACCCGTTTAATAAACATACAGCTTTATTACACATTGTGTAATACCAAAACGCGTGCTTATGTACTCTCGGAACACGTTTCACGAACAAATATTGAAAGCTCTCAACATCCCTTGGCGTATTCAACGACATTGTGTGTGGAGATGATAGATCACTGGGAGGAGCTTATGCACACTCGATGACCCCAGCAACCTTGTTGCTAGGCTGACGTCACATGGCATTGTTTCGCCGATGGATCTTGCAACAAAATTCAACAAATTACGTCATCGGGTATTGTGACGTGATTGTAAACTTTGAGGTGCAAGGCCCCATCCACAAGGCGATCGCACTCTAGCGCAACGACAGTCGTTAGTCTAAGTTAAATTATGTGAGTTGTGATAGCCTTAGCACTACGATCATTTTGTGGGACGAACGCCTGAATTCTAAAGGTGGACCATTGTATGATATTAAATTCATACGTTTCAACTTTTGATTGTTTGAAGTATTATTCTGTTAAACTCAATTGGATTATGCCATGGATCGTGTAGGTGTCAGCCTATTTACACTCAACAGTATAATTCTAAAAACATTATAAATGACAAGTAATAAATAAAATACTAAACTCGCTCTCGTGTAAAACCAATTTTATGAAACTCGTGAATAGTTGTGGTATCTGACTCGCTTTCGCTCGTCAGATACCAGAACTATTCACTCGTTTCATAAAATTGGTATTACACGGGAGCTCGTTTAGTATTCTATATTTATGTAACTCGTCATTTCGGTAAGCTGACACTAGGCTTGGCTTGTTTGTTGTTTAACGCCGCAATATGACGGCGGTGTGTAAATATATATGTATGTATCAGACAATCCAGTGATTAACGCCATGATCTACGCAATTGGGATACGGTGACATGCATCAACCAAGTCAGCGAGCCTCACCACCCGATCCCGTTTAATAATAGTCACCTATTACGACAAGTATAGTCGTCTCTTACGACAAATATGGGTTGCTGAAGACCAATTCTACGCCGGATCTTCACAGGTCTGACATAAGACGTGGAGGTTGACACTGTTTTTTAATGGTTAGGTATTTGATAGGGACAAATATTCTCCTGCTGTAATTCAAAAGGGCAAATAAGAGGACATGTCATTACTGACGGTCAGATCAGTTGCGGGAGGCAATATCCAGAGCCCCATGATCCTCAATGCTTACCAATAACCACGTGCACTGACATCCCCATACAATATTTAAAACATTTGAGTGGCCGGGAGTGGTAAAGAATATGCCAGTTGAGTAACGTGGTACAGTTGCATGCAAACAAATGATTGTTGACACTGACAAAATTACATAAATTCCAACAATTTAGAGCCTTGAAGATTTGGTTTGTCCCTGAAATTACGTATTTTGGGCTCCATTGGGACTTTACTCTATATTTAGTAGATATATATTTTTAAAGAAGATAACCTTATTTCTTGGACTCATCTTTAGTCAACGCAGACAGTAGCATCACTAATTAGCCTTCTAAAATATTTTCATAACAATTTAACAAAACAAAAACAGATCATTATATATATATTCGGCGTTACTGTAAATATGAAAAAGGTAAAAGGAACATTCGGAACAATGGAAAGAAGCCCTGAGATTATTAAAGACACTTTGTACGTATCTCGTGCCAACAAAACAGCTGACGTTAGAAATAAGGTTTTCTTTAGAGAAATACAGGCAGTTCCATGTGCTTTCTTGGTGGGAATGTGGAAATGGCTGTTTAATTAGCTGGTCCTCGAGACAGTGGCATGGTTTCACGCCTGGCTAGTGCTGGTCTGACACTAATCCCTCATACAAGACCTTAAAACTAAATCAGAGGCAGACCCTGGAGGACACAGCTATTCCGAATGTTCGCGCGACACGACGGGGTTCTACGACTGCCGGAAACAGAAATCAGTCAAGTTCGGCAGATGTCTAGAAACAGCATTAAAATTAAAAATCTCTTTGATCTTATCTCAGCTATATAACCACATTTCTCATCCTGACCTATTCTATATCCTGCGCGCTACTAATTATAAAAGGTTACATGTCTAAATAATAGAAATCACGGTTATCAGCGTGACAAATAGTATTTCATCTCTGACCTATATTATGGAAGTAGTTCACTCTGTCTGTCAAGTTTTCATTAGCAATTGATGGTGTTTAGGTAAATGGTACTATTTGGTACCACCATATTTGTTTTACTTACCCTATATATGTAGATCTATATATATACGTTGAGGTTAATTATGTGTATTGATCGTGTAAACAGGGGATGTGGTGGTACTTGACCTATATTCGTGAAGATCTTACAATTAGGGCTAGCGTGTTGACTGTTTCCGTGTGCAAGGAACTGATTACAAATTAGACATACCACACGGACTGTAGGGTGACAGATCATAACACGCTGCTTACATCTCGTGTAGTCTCGCGAGAGTTGGATTCCCAACAATTGACCGGACCTCGATGCAGTGTCGTTAACTTACGCTCATCAGCAGCTGTACAAGAACAGGTTGCACTTTCGAATGATATCTATTTATATAAATGTTAGCAGAGCGTACACTTACATTTACATTTACCAGAAGAGAGTTTCATTATGGGATAAATACCTATAAAATGTTGCCAGACCTTTTTACGACACCTACTTTGATATATCATAAACATTTTAATTCAGAGCTGATAAGCAGTTTTCTGGTAAATATATCTACACGGCGAGTGAGTGGTGCATGTAACGTACGTTTTAACAGCCGAACACTCGACGCTCTGCCACCGACATTGGAGCACCGAGTCACATTGGAATCCCGTGAAAATCCGGGGTAAAACAGGTCTTCAGAAACCCATGCTTGTCGTAAGAGGCGGCCAGCCTGATTGCACTAGTCGGGACTGATTCCGATTTTACTGTGCTAGCCCACGGAGATACCATGCCACAATTTAACATGAATACCCCCCTGAGACACAGTATTCCGAGCCGTCCAATCCTAGTTTTAGCCCCTTAATGCCGTGCGCCAGTCAGGGTAATAAAAAGTATCATCTTTTATCGTCTTTTGGTTCGACGCGGACGGGGATCGAAACCCCGATTCTTCCGCTCTCCGAGCGAACACTCTACCACTAGACCACGGAGGCGGCCAGGTTACCATGGAATATTCAACAACGCAGACAGTCGACTAAACAGGACTGCTGGCAATGTAATGTAAGGAAGACATAACATTTTGAGGCAATTTTTTTTCTCAGTAATTTCAGGAACAAATTATATTTGTGAGTACACGTGATTGGCTACTCAAGGGTGATGACCTAAGGTCAGATTATGCCGGACTACTTTCGTGACTGTAATTCATGAAGTTTCTCGTGTTTCAGTCGAATTCATCCCGTATGTGTCGAAAAGGTACGGTTTTAGAGTGTTCAATAAATGTTCTTTGATCTTATCTAGTTTGCATTATCATCATCGCCTTAACAATCAAAGAATGATGGCTGAACCTTTTTGGTGTGGAGTGTTACACTAGGTATGAGTAGTAAGCTTTAGTCGGATGACGCCACTCATGACCGTTGTGTTATGTGTTAGTGCGCCACGGCGATCATGAGAGTAGACAAATTTGGATCGAGTCGATGCTAAAATGGTGCGATTTTAGGGTGTGTCAGAAGCTGATGATCTATCCACCCATCCATCCATCCGTCCACCCGTCCAGGCCGAAACAATATCTGCTCCCAGTCCTCCCGCGAACTTTGTCCTCGATCACCACGTGCGTGACTAACTGGCTATTTACCGTTGATGCGGAGAAACACACTGCGCAGGCTTCTTACACGGGGATGTGTCAGATTCGATTATTGACAAAGTCGGGAAAATGCGCGCAGATAATGCTCGCGCCCATCAGAGCGCAACGAGAACCGAGAGACAAGTGTAGGGCTGACGGCACGAAATGTTTGTAAATATAAGCAGTGGTAGGGATTAACAGCATCCTCGGGGATTAACGCCATAATCTCATTTCCTTGATGAGGTCAGTCGGGGTCGCTTAGTTATAGCCTGCGTGTATATTTGGGAGAAAGAAGAACTGGTTTCCATCAGAACGATAAATAAAACGTCTGATCCTGGGGTGTATTCAGACTCGCTCACATGAGTCGGACAAAATGGTTGCGACAGTTTCAAGGAAATCTAGATTTACAAATCATTGTGAAGTTACAACAACACTTCAGAATACCTATGTTAAGTGAGTCGTCACACGTGAGATGTGAACGCTACTGCCGAATAGGTTATGACAGACGGTCGGAAAGGTAACTGATTGCAATATTTACCTTGACGCGTATATTACAAAACTGTTTTCTTAGATCTAACCGACCCGTGAAGATCCGGGGTAGAATAGGTCTTCAGCAACCCATTATTGCCGTAAAGGCGACTATGCTTGTCGTAACAGGCGTCTAACGGGATCGGATGGTCAGGCTCGCTGAATTGGTTGACGTCGATGCTCATGACATCAATCCCTGGATTGGCGTCATATAGCTAGAATATTGCTGAGTGCGGCGTAAAACAACAAACCAACCAACCAGCTTAGGTCTAACCAAATCTATCTCTCTCTCTCTCTCTCTCTCTCTCTCTCTCTCTCTCTCTCTCTCTCTCTCTCTCTCTTTATTTTTATTTTTATTTCAATCGATCAATCTGTCTCTTTCTTTCTCTCTTTATAATTCTCTTAATACCTCGCTCTCTCTGTGTCTATCATGTTCTTTCTCTCTATCCATCTCTTTCTGCGTGTGTATTTCTGTGTCTTTCTTGTCTTACTCTCTCTCTCTCGCTCGCTCATTCTGCCTGTCTTTTCCTCTGTGTGTATATCTCTCTACATAAATAATTTCTCTGTGTGTGTGTCTCTCTATCCATGTTTCTCTCGCGGTCTCTTTTTCTAGCTGTCTCACTCTTTCTCTCTCTCCAATTATATTCATTACCACAACTACGGCATCACCAACGTCCCGCGAACAACGTCTACACGAACAACAGCAACATAAAGCAGTTCCGTCTGACAGCTGAAATGAACTCTAGACCGGGCTGTAACACAATCTTCAGTGTCAATTGAGAATTGCCAACAAATGGCGTTATCTTAGCAACTAGAAACTCAAAATAGCCTCGTTCGAGTCTCAACCATTCATGTTTTAATTGCAAACCGGCTCATATCACCAATACTGGAACAATGACCACAATCCCCTGATGGCGAGAACTATCGCCGGGATGTTGCAGGCGGCCACATTGCATGTTGGAAAGGCCATTCCTACACTTTTAAGTGGAGCTAGACCAGCAAGTATATTCTTCACAATGAATGATGCAATCTCTCAAGGCCAAACGGACGTTTTCGGGTTTTATGCGTTATTTATGGATTGGCTAAGAAACCCAAATCGTTAGTTGTGTGAACACACTGTCTAGTTATAGGATTTCCCACCTTTGGGATAAGATTAGACAGAAGGAATAAACTGTTACACTCTTGTGAACCGATTTCGGTAATCAGAGTGAGTGAGTATGATTTTACTCCGATTTTAGCAATATTCCAACGATATCAGGGGCCGCAGAATGGGCTTCTCGTGTAACACCTTCAGTTATAAGAGTGTGATGCGGCGCCGTTTAAGACTGAATAAAGATGGCAGATTTCATATTGTGTGAACATCATCTGATCCTTAAAACTGTGTCGTTATTTCCGACGCTGTCCTTATAAGCGTCAATGTTTCACACCTTGTCAAACCATTGAACTCATCCGCATCTCAAACTGTTATACTTCACATACAATTAGCGTATCTCATAGTATTCTATTTATGTTTAGTTCATACTGACTTCAGTGTCCACGGGATCGGTTGATTCATGTCATCGTATGTAATTATGTAGATCGATGCTCATGATGTCAAGGGGGCACGGGTGGCCCAGTCGTCTAAGGCGCCGCGATTCGCTGTGCAGAGTTGCGTCCCTTGGGCACGCCAGAAACCTATGATTGTGGGTTCGAATCCCGGTTCGCCCCGATTATGTTTCTAGCTTTGTCAGCACCATACCCGTGCTCGTGGGTTTCATCTGAGACCTGCATCACTTCGGGCTTTCCTCCCACATTAAGCTGACACGCTGTGATATAACTGGAATATTGTTAAAAGCGGCGTTAAATCCAACTCACTCACTCACTCACTCATGATGTCAATCACTAGATTGTCTGGTCCAGACTCGATTATTTACAGCCCGCCGTCATATAGTGGAATATTAAGAGTGCGTCGTTAAACGAACAAACAAATAATTACTGTTCATCTAAGCTGTCGGTGGGTGGCCACAAGATCCACGTGCCGTCAGAACGTCGTGTCGGACATATTGATGGACCCTGTTCCACTAGGGTGACCGCGGTGAAGACGGGAGTACATACACTAGCATTCGGAAGATGACCTTGGACGTTCGATCATCCCGCGATCGATATACAATTATGGTCAAGTAGTCATGATCATCCGAGCAGGGAACTGATCGTACTCCCTACAACCCCAGCACACGGCAACCTCTAATGATGGCCGTCTCGATCCAATCTTTCCAAGGCTTTAGGCAGGTGGACCACTTGAACGCCGCGTCTCGGGGACTTAGGGCACTGGTCAGTAGAGTTTATCACTACTTGTGGCCATTAGTGACTTGGACAAGTAATGGACCCTGGCTCCATTTAACAACCAATGATAGAGACGGGGGCCAATAGTGCCGTGGGGTTTTTCATTAACACTCTAGAGTGAAAAACAAACGTGGTGTCATGCAAGTGTAGTTGTGAAGAAGAAGCGAACGACGTGCCAGGCGTCGTGTGTAAGAGGAGGAGTTGGGGGTACGGCGACGCTGAATAACGTCATTGTGTGAGCCACAAGACACTAACGCTTACCATATTACCCTTGGGCCTGACAATGTGCATCCGTTACCTCATCAGTCAAATCTTCCTCGGTCTGCAACAAACGATTGTGACCAAAATACAGCGTCATAAATATACAATTATACATTTTGACAGTTTTTATTGACAGAGGTTGATATTTAAGAAAGGGCTATGAACTATCTGACATTTTCAAATATGAGTGTTTTTCCTTCTGATCCTTTCAGCAATAAATTTGTTAGTTTTAGGTCACATTTTAGGTAAGACATTTTAAGAATTATAGGAAAGGTCGGTAAATAAGTTTGTTTGTTTGTTTGTTTGTTTGTTTGTTGTTTAACGCCGCACTCATAATATTCCAGCTGTAAAACGGCGGTCTGTAAATAATCGAGTCTGGAACATACAATCCAGTGATTGACATCATGAGCATCGATCTAAGCAATTGGGCATTCCATGACATGCATCAACCAAGTCAGCGAGCCTTGCCACCCGATCCCGTTAGTTGCCTCTCAGGACAAGCGTAGTTTGCTGAAGCCTAAATGTAACCCGGATCTTCACGGGGTCATGAAAAGGTCAATTCTTTCGTGTTATTAGGTGAGGATTCGGCCTGTTACAGCGGTGTGTTAATGACAATTTATGTGTTTGTTGTTTGACGCCGCACTCAGCAATATTCCAGCTATATCAGTGGCCTGTATATAATCGAGTCTGGACAAGATCACAGTGATCGATTTCATGTGCATCGAACACGCAATTGGGTATACGATGACATGCATCAACCAAGTTAACGAGCCTCTTACGACAAGCATAGATGCCTCTTACGACAAGCATGGGTTGCTGAAGACCAATTCTAACCCGGATCTTCACGGGTTGTTATTGACGAACTCAATAGAACAAGCCGTAATTGTGAATATAAACATTATGCAAGCGTTGTTAGTCTCAAGGAGGAAATAAAGGCTAGTTAGGGTATAATACGTTTGAAAATTTAATGACTTAAATTTCAAATTGAATATAAAATCAATGACATTCAGAACAAACACATCAAAGATAACTCATCTGAGCAAGATGAAGCGCCATTAATGTCAACAATTCACGTCATAACTATAATCACATATTTATGACATATTCGCTCTTCCATTATAAAAATATACATAGGTTAATGTACAGTCTTTTCCGCTTTGTCAGTCGCGAACTTTAGAATTCCCATCAGAGGGTCGGGGGCCTGGAAGTGTTGTAGTCAGTGATAAATAATATCTTAATCGCCAGGAAGGACATTTTAATGCACATTCCACTAACCAAACGTTTGGCATTTGTGTTGGGTGAACAGACTAATGGTTGAAGTTGTGTTTTGTTCCGACAGATGTGTGGAGTAACAGACAGTGGATTAAATGTCAGCACCAGTAGATCGTGTTAGACAGCGACAGGCCAGTCTGACATTCATGCATTAATATCATACGGTTAACATAGAATGTAACCATTCGTTTCGCGGGAAAAGTTTAACAAACTCCAGAAATTCTTTTTAATTCCAATACATGAATAAAAAAACGTTTTTCTTGAAATGTCCATTAATGTTAGAAAAATGAATTCACTTAGCTATCTTTTTAATGATTTTTGTTTAATTTCCAGAGTGAGTGTGTGAGAGCATGATTTTATATATCGCGTCGGGGGACACCAGAAAAGGGCTTCACACATTGTATCGAACCTGGGTCTTCGGCGTGACGAGCGAACGCTTTAACTACTAGGCTACCCGACCGCCCCAATTTTAAGAGTGGCTGTGTTACCGGTAGGGAAGGACATGATTACCTTTTTTCGTGAACACCTGGTGTCATCACTGATTTTCAGTGACCCTTTCATATAATAATCATCGCTATTTTGCCTTTTACGACCAATGGAATCTGTTTCGGTAGATAAGCGAGACTGGTTATTCTCTGGCGTTGACGTTTTATACACTGGTATTTATATACTGGTATTTATATGCTGGTATTTATATGCAGGTATATATACTGGTATTTATATACTGGTATTTATATGCTGGTATATATACTGGTATTTATATACTGGTATTTATATGCTGGTATATATACTGGTATTTATATACTGGTATATATATATACTGGTATTTATGTCCTGGTATATATACTGGTATTTATATACTGGTATATATATATATACTGGTATATATGTGCTGGTATATATACTGGTATTTATATGCTGGTATTTATATGCTGGTATTTATATGCTGGCATATATACTGGTATTTGTATACTGGTATTAATGGTATTTACACATTTTCTATCATAGCCTCGTCCACCTGGGACGCAGGAATCCCCCATGGTATATGCCCGCCAACGACAACTCCGACCTCATGAGTGAGTGGGTTTTACGCCGTTTATAGCAATATTCGAGCAATATGACGTCAGGGGGTTAGCATGCGTACGTTTCTGATGTTTGGAGTCATGACCAGATTCATCAACCATTGACAACCTGGCTCCGAGACTGCATCATCGGAATCAGGTAAGCGATTGACATGGCGATTGCCTCATCACGCCAAAAATCTTTGTTCGATACCCAACATTGGAGCAATGCATGAATCCCATTTCTGTGTCCCCAGTGTTTATATGACAAACATCACCAGAAGCTAGGCGAGTCTCATCCGCTCAGCCCCGACCTGTAGACTATACAGTCAGCAAGTAGACAAGAGTAGCAATCCGACCCGCTAAGCCCAAGCACTGCACTACAGCTAGTAAATAAGGCACTGATCAGTCAGCTAATAAACATGTTGGCAGCGGTCAATTACAGCTGGAAATCTGTATATGGAGGCTTTCATGTCTGCCTTCAGATAGGCGTGAAACAAGTTAGACATGCACTGAGTTCTGTTATCTCTGGACGCGTGTGTTTGCCAGGGATCAGCGAGGGGTGCGAATACAAACAAGGAGGACACCGTCTGCATAATAATCAACCTAGGCAGGAAGGGTTACCATTAGGCGAGTGAGCGATTGTTTTACGCCGCTTTTCAAGCAATATTACGTCGGGGGAAATCAGAAATTCGGCTTCATATATTGTACCCTTGTGGGGAACCGAACACGGGAAATCGGCGAGCGAACGCTTTAACCACCCAGCTACCCACCGCCTCGCAAATACGAGGGCTGAACCGGGTTTTAAGGCACAGTGGTCTGTATAATGTAGGAGGAAAACCCGAAGTGACAACGGCCCTATATTTACAACTCGATTATTATTAGGGTAAATTAGGGTCCGGGGGATCGAACCTAGGAAAGGGGCAACTGGTAATCGTGCGGCGTGTTAGAACCACTGAACGTAGGCTTACACCACAAGATGAAGAACACGATTGTAATAAAAGGACATCAAAGATTAAGTGCCATCTTTTCACTACAACTGTAATAGCAGAAGTCAGGAGACAAAAAATACAAAAAAAGTCATGTAGAAATCAACGAAAAATTGAAATCACAATGCCATTTAGAACAAATTAGAACGACTTTATTTTCTTAAAACAGTGAAACATACACGATATGATATACTGTAAACTACGGTTATAACGAACTCAAAGGGACCACTAATTTTAGTTCGTTATAACCGTAGTTCGTTATAAGCATATATACAGCATATATAAATCAAATGGCCGGGACTAAAAAATAAGTTCGTTATATCGGTCAGTTCGTTATAAGCGTGTTCGATATAACCGTGGTTTACTGTACTGTATTACGGGCCCTGTTTTGGTAGTCTAAAGTCCAATGATGACACATTCACAGCAACATAGGACATATTTAAGACTGACGAGAGCCTGGGGAGCGAGTTGACTTACTAAAGATTCCATCTCCCTCGACATTTCTGCGTAATTAAATCCTGGTCAACCAACGTCTGGACAAAAATGCCAAAGTGTCATCCTAGCGATTGCCCGGGGAGGCGACAGGATTTTCTCAAAGCTCAAAGGAAAAATAAGGCTTTTTGTAGTCTTGTAATATATAGTCACGTTAAAAAGAGATTATTTTATTCGCTGCTGCAAAGCCGTATGTCCTATAATTTGCTTAGGCAATTTGTTTCATGCCGCGAGTTCAGATGGTTGAGAAAGGGTTTGTCACTCCAAATATTAGTTGGATCACTCCCTAGGGAGAATGTATACATACACTGTCACAAGAAGGATCCACGTTTGTCTAGCCACGAACCAGATCCTGTACTACACCACCCCGTTACTCTTCACCCTGTGTTAAGGACCATGCTTTACAGGGCCCACTTGCACAAAACGATCTTAGCGCTAAGATGATCGTAACTCCCATACTTTAACACAGGCTTACAATAGTCGTAGCGCTAAGATCGCTTTGTGCAAGTGGGCCCTGGAGACAAGGCCACAACCAACTACCCAGTGAGCAGGGAAGGAGTACCAACGAACCAACCAATCATTTGACCAGAGAAGAAATACCAACCAACAAACGAACCACTGGTAGCGGAAAAATACCAACCTACCATCCAACCACTAGTCAGAGGTGAGGAAAACTACCAACGAACCACTGAGCAGAGAAGAAATACCAACCAACCAACCACTGACCAGCGAAGAAATACCAACCAACCAACCAACCACTAGTCAGAGGTGAGGAAAACTAACCAACGACCAGAGGAGAAATACCAACCAACCAACCACTGACCAGCGGAGAGGAAAACTAACCAATCACTGACCAGCGGAGAAATACCAATCAACCAACCAACCACTGACCAGCGGACAAATACCAACCAACCAACCAACAACCACTGACCAGAGGAGAAATACCAACCAACCAACCATTGACCAGCGGAGAGGAAAACTAACCAATCACTGACCAGCGGAGAAATACATACCAACCAACCACTGACCAGCGGAGAGGAAATTTAACTAACCACTGACCAGAGGAGAGGAAGACTAACCAACCACTGACCAGCGGAGAAATACCAACCAACCACTGACCATAGCAGAGGAAGACTAACCAACCAAACACTGGGCGGAGGAGAAATATCAACCAACCAACTACTAACCAGAGGAGAGGAAAACTAACCATCCAACCACTGACCAGTCCTTGTTTTAGCCCCTAAACAAAAAGTACCACCTATAACGGCTTTCGGTATGACGCGGTCGAGGATCGAACCTCGAACCTTCCGCTCTCGACGCATGCGCTCTGTCCTCTAGACCACGGAGGCGGTCCCACTCACATAGTTACTGAGGTTGATCACTATATTGTTGTGGTGCCATATCCCAGGAGCAGAGCCGAGTGCATATAACAACAAACAAGTATGTGTAACGATAACATAGTTGATACATAGAATAACATGCATCAGTAAGACAAAAGAACAACTCATGCAGCGAAAACTGCTTCAGGAAATACTGATTATACACCGGAACGGAATATTAAAAGTGATTATAACAATTTAATAATTCATACTTTATACACACTGTTGCATAATTATACAGATTTTGCGGTCGGTCGAGCAAGCAGACACAAGTCGAGCACAGCAAGCAGACACAAGTTGGGCACAGCAAGCAGACACAAGTCGAGCACAGCAAGCAAACACAAGTCGAGCACAGCAAGCAGACACAAGTTGGGCATAGCAAGCAAACACAAGTCGAGCACAGCAAGCAGACAAGTCGAGCACAGCAAGCAGACATAAGTTGGGCATAGCAAGCAAACACAGGTCGAGCACAGCAAGCAGACACAAGTTGGGCATAGCAAGCAGACACAAGTCGAGCACAGCAAGCAGACACAAGTTGGGCACAGCCGGCAGACACAAGTCGAGCATAGCAAGCAGACACAAGTCGAGCACAGCAAGCAAACACAAAATGGGCATAGCAAGCAGACACAAGTTGGGCACAGCAAGCAGACACAAGTTGGGCACAGCCGGCAGACACAAGTTGGGCACAGCAAGCAAGTTGGACACACCGTATGTGCGACTCCATTAGACTAGCTGCACGCCCTGCCGCACGCGCCGCTCACACTGTCGCCCACGGGTTTGACCCAATTACTTGCAGGTCACCATGGTGATATAGGTTATGACCTCTGAAGGTCACCTGCAACCCCGAGGATGAAGCTGTGCATCAATCACCAATTGTAAGGGCGGCACATCTCTGTTTAGATCCACCATGTCCCCCCTCACCGTCGCTAGTTGCACATACAGGTACTTCTAACCCTCTCGGGCGGTCGGGTAGCCTAGTTGTTCAAGCGTTCGCTCGTCACGCCGCAGAACAGAGTTCGAATCCCGACATGGGTACCAAGGCCCATTTCTGTGTCCCCCGCCGTGATATTGCTAGAATATTGCTAAAAGCGGCGTAAAATCATACTCACTAACTAACCCTATCGTTGTCATTTCGTGCTCATATAAACAAAAATGAAATAATCCAATGATCGGTTACACCTTCAATCAGCATCTTTGTACATATTGCAACAAACATGCACTTTGTATGATAATTGTGTGAGTGGCGGGAACAACCAGTAGGGCAGGACATGTCATCACTCAGTTTTCAGTGATCCATTCACATATTTTTCACCGTCATTTGGACCTTTATACCCAATTGAATCTGTTAGACTGCTGGCCGACTGCTATTTTCAGGCATCGACGTTTTATGTTTGTATACACTGGTCGTCGTTCAAAAGCCTTGTGTTACTTCATATTGGTATTTAATTGTAGATGACTCTTGAGCCTTCCCATCTCCGTTAGCAATGTCGTCTGCTTGGACTCAAATGTCGTCTGCGGGGCCTAAATTGATATATAGGCCCGAACACTCGTAGGTCATCTGTGTATTCCAGCTCAGTGATCTAAAGTAACCTTGATATATATTCTTGGCGGTTATTGATTAACAAAGAGTAATGTGACAATCACTGGATTAGCCATGATGTCTCGTCTGGGTGGAAGTGTCTCGCGAGACCGGGGCTTTTCACGTATCTAAATATTAGTCAATAAAGGAAGGTAATAAAGTAGAAGATGGATTACGTAAGATCCGTAGGATTCACATGGGCGAATAATTTGGCGGATGTCCCAAATCTTCTCTCTTTGATATAAATACAGTCTATACGAGAGATGCACGGGGGACGTGTGGACCCCAGGGGCCTCATTAAGTAGCGTTTGTAAGTCATTGTAAGGACAATCCTTAGCAGGTGTTGCAGTTTGCACACGACCCACATGATCAGCTCCTTCCAATGAAGAGGTGGTGGGGTAGTCTCACTAAAGTCCTGGGTTCTATTCCCCACATGCGTTAAATGTGTAAAATCCATTCCGGTGACCCCCTGGTTATATTGATGGAATTGCTAATAGCGGCGTATTTACCATATTCACTCACTCACTCCTGTGAGTCTCCATATACTGATGATAGTCATTAGCATTTGTGAATTATAATAATCATTTGATGGAAGTTATGCATCATAGCTTTGAAAACCCATTTGAAATGTCTGGTTACAGTGAACGTACAATATTGCATATAAATGATATTATTTGTTTATAACATTCCGATCACCACTGTATGATATGATTTATGTCTTGTTGTTCCCAAAAGCCAAATAGCTTGATATAAAGTCTCAGACCGCATCCATGGTCGAGAGGATAGAGCGTCTGTACGGGGAGCGGAAGAACAGTGGTTCCATGCGCGGCCGCGTCATTCCAAAAAACGTCAAGATGGTACTTTGTGACGGATTAATTAACGACTGGTCGGCTCCAAGTCAGTATACTAGTCCTAGAGTTCTTACAACTTCCCTCAAATCTTATTGGTAACATGTGGTACGTCAGTCTTCAACACAGCGATTGCCATGTTGAACATTTTGTCAATCTACAAATGTCAACGCGTATTTTGACGGGGACCATTAGCTCGAAGTATACGTAGAGTCTGAACTCCTTTAGTCGGCAATATAGCAAAAAATTCAATTACTAATAGAACTATGTCGAGGGGAGATTCCAGCTCAACTACTATAAATCAAGGCCAGCAAGCAGGCGTATCCTACTTGTGGCTGTACATACGGGTGCTGTCGGAATACCAGACTGACTAACAGGAAAGAAGTAAACACATATACACTTTTGGACAACATGGACAGACGAAGAGACAATGGCGTTACCCTGCACATTAGACTTATGGATGTGATTACAGACACGGCCCAGGGGAAAATGGATTAAGGCTATAAATATCATAATGTGAAATGCTGTGTTAGACAATGGTACAACTGACCGCTGTTACTCATGAATTACATCATGTTAAATACTCCGATATGTACTCAACACTGGACCAAAGGGAAGTAGTTCAGAATCTATAATTCCTATAATATAATGCGTTGTCTAGAGTGCTTTTAAGTCACTCTGTGACACAAATATGAAACTGTCCATGCCAAGCCTGAAGAGACTAGCGCTGATCCTTTGAATGGTGACGTGATAAAGCTGAAGGCTTCATTGAAGTGAACCCCATGTACAGACAATTACTTGATGCTAGCATCTCCAGGCTGTGCCTTCACATCATCTCTGATCGCCTCCATACAGCCTCTGTGACAGTGGCACACAATACCACACAGAGCATACATTATCTGTCTGTCCATCAGTGCCTACTGTCCGTACCCTAGTCGTTACAGACAACGTCATCTCGCTGAATGCCTTGCGCTAGCGCGAATCTCGGAAGACATTTAGTTAATGTAAAACCTGAAATCCCACGCCGTCTTCATAATTCATTTACGGTACATTTGTGTTTATGTGTTAATATAATATATATGTCTTTGATCTCATATTTCAGCATCCATCACATCCTTGTGACATTTTCCCGATGGACATTAAACTGTTGTTCATGGTATTACAACGCTTGATAAAATCTTATTGAAAATATAGAAACATTACAAAAAGTATCATTTTTCCTCTTGTCCTTGCCTGATTGACCCGACAGCAGTTCGATTAAGGTTCAAGGAATTGGGTCGTTGGCCTCAACGGATCGACCCCAGGGGTATATTGAACAGAGCGTGTCCCCTTTCAGTGTCCGGGTTCAATATTAACACAGACGTCCATTTAAACTTCGTTGCCAGATCCAGAAATGATCTTACCAATATGTTCAGTATCAATCATTGAATTTGGCAGAAATATTCAGCAAACATGGAAGACTCCTGATGTTCGCCTGGGTCAAGTTATAGTTTCTGATCTAGACCGTGCTGGTCACAAGGCCATGCAACACATAGTCTCACTTTAGAGTCTGTGAACTGTTTACAGTGATTAAGAGTACCGGTTTCAAGATCACGGGCAGCTGTCGTGAGGTCGTGAGTGAGGTCGTGAGGTCGTGAGGTCGTGAGGTCGTGAGTGTGGTCGTGAGTGAGTAAGTGAGTATGGTTTCACGCTGCTTTTAGCAATATTCCAGCCATATCACGGCGGGGGCACTCCAGAAATGGGCTTCACACATTGCATCCATGTCGGGAATAGAACCCGGGTCTTCGGCGAGACGAGCGAACGCTTTAACCACTAGGCTACCCGACCGCCCCCGAGTGAGTGGCGCAGCTTGGATTACATTGCGGTAACGAAGGATCACAATAGGAGTCGAACCAGCGGGCGATGGCACGGCTAAGGATCTGCGGAACACTTTGCTAACTTGGCCATATTTAAAGTCATATTCTGAAAAATACCCTCGACCAGCAGCAGCAACAGCAGCAGCAACAACAACAACAACAATAATAATTTAAATATGAAATGTAGATTATGCAATGAACGTAATGAGACTGTCCTAAACATTGTCAGTGGATGTCAAGCTTTGGCACACAGTATCTTAAGCGACATGATGGAGTGATTCGATCCTTTTATTACCGTCTTCGCCATTCTTGTGGTTTTGACACGGAGGTCTAT
Source organism: Haliotis rufescens (assembly GCF_023055435.1). Classification (NCBI taxonomy): domain Eukaryota; kingdom Metazoa; phylum Mollusca; class Gastropoda; order Lepetellida; family Haliotidae; genus Haliotis; species Haliotis rufescens. Next base: position 94,205 of record NW_025964001.1, on the reverse strand, counting down.
CCATGATACGACCCGGAATAAACTATGTAGAAGGCGTCATTGACAATTATAAATACAAAATTCTTTGGAATGGGCCCTATACAACCTCAGACCTATCCAGGCCAACAAACCTGAGCTTGTCCGTTTTGATAAATCAAATGAATCATTTATAGCATTGAATGTTCTGTCCCTTTTGACACTAATGTTATGGACAAGATTCAGGAAAAACAGCAAATATGCGGACCTCTCTTACGAAATGTCACGCTTGTATCCCAAGTACAGTATCCCAAGTTGTCCGAGTCCTGACTGTCCTTTGTGTCTTATGTTGGGTACCTCCCAATCTGTTGACTGACATTGGGAGAGTACACGGTTTTGTTGCCAGGAATACAGCCCTTCTGTCAATTTGGGTAGTGTTGGGAAAAGTTCTGGGTGGGATTAACTAGGCAGCGCTTCCTAGGAGAAGTCCAATACGCTGTCTCGGCTGCGTGTAGTTTGGGTGAGGACCCTGAGCTGATGATGACTTTAACAAGCCCGACTGTGACAGGATCACCCAAACCCTCTTTACTGCATTTTTTTATCCTAATCTGTGTATAAGAAGAAGAAGAGGACGACGAAAAAGAAGAAGAAGAAGGTTTCAATATAATGCGATCATGACTACATATCCTAAATGCTGATTCAAAGTCGTCTTGGACACTAAATGTGTACTATATGACACTGAGCGTGTATGTACTACGTGCCCTGTGTCTACTTTAGATAGCAATTTGTTTACCCAAAGACCTTGAAATGTGTAATCTAGTTCACTGTTGAAAACGTGTTATCTGATCGAAGGTAATTTCATGATAGAATCCTGTCAGCTGTGGGGCATCTCATAGTCATTGCTTCAATAGTTTGGACACAGCATATAATCAACTACAATACGCGTCACAGGATCAATGTATATCACATTCGGCGTCGTCAATTTAAATTTTATTTATGCACTATAGTCTCTGTCTGTCACCATCTGGTGTGAAATAGCTACTTGCTACTTGGAAACCATAATCGTGTCAATGACTACCAGATGATGGGTACAATGTGTGAAGCCCATTTCTGGTGTCCCCCGCCGTGATATTGCTGGAATATTGCTAAAAGCGGCGTAAAACCATACTCACTCACTCACTCACTCACTCACTCACTCACTCACTCACTCACTACCAGATGCAAATCAAGACACAGAAACTTAAAGCACGTGTTGTTATATGGCAGCGTATTTTGTTGTTAAACAATGATCGGAACTGTATTAGATTTGTTTCTGTGAAGATTCGGTAGAAGCTCATTGCATTGTATTTGGACAGTGATTAGTTGTCAGGAATGTAGTACTATTTAATGTAAGCAGTCTGAGGAAGTTACTATATTTAGATGTTAATGAAATGTGAACTTTTGGAATACCGTAGTGTTATAGAAACATGTAGAATAGTCTATGTTGTTATGGCACTGTGTGGAAATTTCCAGTAGCAAGTTAAACTGTATATAAGGGGACAAGAGCCCGCCTCTCGTATCTCTCACGCATTTCATTACATCAAGATCAGCTTTCGTGTGAAGATCGCTCATCACCCCGGATTCCCTGCCCAAGCCTTTCTCGGAAGCTTGACCACTGTCGCTGCTGGATGGATATGTTATTATCACTGACTTTTGCTATCACCCATGTTTTTTTTGTATTTGATAATAACCACTGCCATCATATTATATACTGTCATTGAATATTGTTTTTTTTTGTATTTGATAATAACCACTGCCATCATATTATATACTGTCATTGAATATTGCACTACCACTCTATTGTGTACTGTCATTGCAATTGCCGTGCGGTTTTGTGTGTTGATTTGCAAACCTAGTTAATTTTGTAATACATTCGTTGATTGTATACCATTTGTTGTTTGCTTACTGGTTTCTTTTACGTAGAAATTTCTAGGTTAACATATTGTTTCAATTTGGGAATAAACACGTAACAGTTTACACAGGACTGTATGTATCACAGTCTGGAAGCTGTAAGCAGACATTGTACTACATATATAACTGTGGAGACCCTGCAGAGACCCGGGTTAGAATAGGTCCCAAGGACTTGTCGCAAGAAGAGGCTAATTTGGAACAAGATAGACAGGGCTCGGGGACCTGGCTAACTGTGGGTCATCATACCACGACGCCAAGAGACGTTACTCATAATATTAACCATTGGTTTGTTTCGACGAGGCTTCCGTGATGTGTACACCAATATCAGCTCTCTTGATGCGAATAACCAGACAGGAGTGGGGCAGATGTAGCGGGGACAAGATATTCTGTCCAGTTTGCTTCCCCAGCTGAGCTGAAGGTACCCCAAAGTGCCACATTTGGATCAGCTACGAGGACACGTGTTTTTATGGACACTAAGGTTGTTATTTATTCAGAGGATTTGCAGCGGCCTTTTTTCTGAAGAAATGAGCTTTGGAAAAAGTTTCGTTTGTTGAACACTGAACTCAGTAATTTCCAGCCATTAGCAGGATAATAGAGCCTTGACCAAACAATCCCGTGATTACGTGGAACGCCCAACACCGACAGGGTAAGATGGATGGCAGCGAGCCTCCAAGCATGACCATCCGATCTATTTAGTTCACCTCTCACAAGTTTAGGATGTAGGGGATGCATTTTAACCCTGGATTCACGAGCGTTTTGGACAAAGTACAGAATTCCATTCATTACAAGCTTAACATGTTTCTTCCGACATAGGGGCGGTCGGGTAGCCTAGTGGTTAAAGCGCTGCTCGTCACGCCGAAGACCCTGGTTCGAATCCAGACTTCAGAATGCAGATGTGCCAAGCCCATTTATGGTGTCCCCCGCCCTGATATTGTCGGAACATTGCTAAAAGCGGCGTAAAAGCATACTCACTCACTTACTCAGTCCGACATAGACGGGGGAAAATATTAACATTCAGATCAATACCGAGTTTCATATAATCCATAAGAAGCCTTCAGGTCCTCGTTTGGGCCTTTGTCACAAAATACTGCATGTTAATAAAAACACACTTCTATAAAAACATAAATGACAATCTATTTCAGTCTACGTTTTCGTTTCAAATAATGGTATATATTTTGACATACGTGTTACTACGCAGTATTCTGAAATGGGTTCTATAGGAACCTATATTTGAACCAATTCTATTTCCAACCCATTTGAGCGAACTAATTTCCGCTGCTCTGTCGACAATCGCCTACGACAATAGATTCTCTCTCCGCGCGTCACACATACGGTACGTATTTCAGGACTAGAAGCCTTGCAGGTCCAATAGATGACAATCAATGCCCGGCCACCACTCCTCCCGCGGCAAAGACTCCTTCAACTACCGTAAAATGCCCTCGTGTTTGTGGATAGGCAGAGATGTAGTACATATGCTGTGGTTATCATATCATAAGTAGCGGTGATCTAGATAATGTATAGGTGTCGATCATAAGTAGCGGTGATCTAGATAATGTATAAGTGTCGATCATAAGCAGCGGTGATCTAGATAATGTATAGGTGTCGATCATAAGCAGCGGTGATCTAGATTATGTATAAGTGTCGATCATAAGCAGCGGTGATCTAGATTATGTATAAGTGTCGATCATAAGCAGCGGTGATCTAGATTATGTATAAGTGTCGATCATAAGCAGCGGTGATCTAGATTATGTATAAGTGTCGATCATAAGCAGCGGTGATCTAGATTATGTATAAGTGTCGATCATAAGCAGCGGTGATCTAGATAATGTATAGGTGTCGATCATAAGCAGCGGTGATCTAGATAATGTATAGGTGTCGATCATAAACAGAGGTGATCTAGATAATGTATAGGTGTCGATCATAAACAGAGGTGATCTAGATAATGTATAAGTGTCGATCATAATAGAGGTGATCTATATAATGTATAAGTGTCGATCATAAGCAGCGGTGATCTAGATAATGTATAAGTGTCGATCATAAACAGAGGTGATCTAGATAATGTATAGGTGTCGATCATAAACAGCGGTGATCTAGATAATGTATAAGTGTCGATCATAATAGAGGTGATCTATATAATGTATAAGTGTCGATCATAAGCAGCGGTGATCTAGATAATGTATAGGTGTCGATCATAAACAGCGGTGATCTAGATAATGTATAGGTGTCGATCATAAACAGCGGTGATCTAGATAATGTATAGGTGTCGATCATAAACAGCGGTGATCTAGATAATGTATAGGTGTCGATCATAAACAGCGGTGATCTAGATAATGTATAGGTGTCGATCATAAACAGCGGTGATCTAGATAATGTATAAGTGTCGATCATAAACAGCGGTGATCTAGATAATGTATAGGTGTCGATCATAAACAGCGGTGATCTAGATAATGTATAGGTGTCGATCATAAACAGCGGTGATCTAGATAATGTATAGGTGTCGATCATAAACAGCGGTGATCTAGATAATGTATAGGTGTCGATCATAAACAGCGGTGATCTAGATAATGTATAAGTGTCGATCATAAACAGCGGTGATCTAGATAATGTATAGGTGTCGATCATAAACAGCGGTGATCTAGATAATGTATAGGTGTCGATCATAAACAGCGGTGATCTAGATAATGTATAAGTGTCGATCATAAGTAGCGGTGATCTAGATTATGTATAAGTGTCGATCATAAGCAGCGGTGATCTAGATAATGTATAAGTGTCGATCATAAGCAGCGGTGATCTAGATAATGTATAGGTGTCGATCATAAGCAGCGGTGATCTAGATAATGTATAAGTGTCGATCATAAGTAGCGGTGATCTAGATTATGTATAAGTGTCGATCATAAGCAGCGGTGATCTAGATAATGTATAAGTGTCGATCATAAACAGCGGTGATCTAGATAATGTATAGGTGTCGATCATAAGCAGAGGTGATCTAGATAATGTATAGGTGTCGATCATAAGCAGCGGTGATCTAGATAATGTATAGGTGTCGATCATAAGCAGAGGTGATCTAGATAATGTATAGGTGTCGATCATAAGCAGCGGTGATCTAGATAATGTATAGGTGTGGATCATAAGCAGAGGTGATCTAGATAATGTATAGGTGTCGATCATAAGCAGCGGTGATCTAGATAATGTATAGGTGTCGATCATAAGCAGCGGTGATCTAGATAATGTATAGGTGTCGATCATAAACAGAGGTGATCTAGATAATGTATAGGTGTGGATCATAAGCAGCGGTGATCTAGATTATGTATAGGTGTCGATCATAAACAGAGGTGATCTAGATAATGTATAGGTGTGGATCATAAGCAGAGGTGATCTAGATAATGTATAGGTGTCGATCATAAGCAGCGGTGATCTAGATAATGTATAAGTGTCGATCATAAGCAGCGGTGATCTAGATAATGTATAGGTGTCGATCATAAGCAGCGGTGATCTAGATAATGTATAAGTGTCGATCATAAGCAGCGGTGATCTAGATAATGTATAGGTGTCGATCATAAGCAGCGGTGATCTAGATAATGTATAAGTGTCGATCATAAGCAGCGGTGATCTAGATAATGTATAAGTGTCGATCATAAGCAGCGGTGATCTAGATAATGTATAAGTGTCGATCATAAGCAGCGGTGATCTAGATAATGTATAAGTGTCGATCATAAGCAGCGGTGATCTAGATAATGTATAGGTGTGGATCATAAGCAGCGGTGATCTAGATAATGTATAGGTGTCGATCATAAGCAGAGGTGATCTAGATAATGTATAAGTGTCGATCATAAGCAGCGGTGATCTAGATAATGTATAGGTGTGGATCATAAGCAGCGGTGATCTAGATAATGTATAGGTGTCGATCATAAGCAGAGGTGATCTAGATAATGTATAGGTGTCGATCATAAGCAGCGGTGATCTAGATAATGTATAAGTGTCGATCATAAGCAGCGGTGATCTAGATAATGTATAGGTGTCGATCATAAGCAGCGGTGATCTAGATTATGTATAGGTGTGGATCATAAGCAGCGGTGATCTAGATAATGTATAGGTGTGGATCATAAGCAGCGGTGATCTAGATAATGTATAGGTGTCGATCATAAGCAGAGGTGATCTAGATAATGTATAGGTGTCGATCATAAGCAGCGGTGATCTAGATAATGTATAAGTGTCGATCATAAGCAGCGGTGATCTAGATAATGTATAGGTGTCGATCATAAGCAGCGGTGATCTAGATAATGTATAGGTGTCGATCATAAGCAGCGGTGATCTAGATAATGTATAGGTGTCGATCATAAGCAGCGGTGATCTAGATAATGTATAGGTGTCGATCATAAGCAGCGGTGATCTAGATAATGTATAAGTGTCGATCATAAGCAGCGGTGATCTAGATAATGTATAGGTGTCGATCATAAGCAGCGGTGATCTAGATAATGTATAGGTGTCGATCATAAGCAGCGGTGATCTAGATAATGTATAGGTGTCGATCATAAGCAGCGGTGATCTAGATAATGTATAGGTGTCGATCATAAGCAGCGGTGATCTAGATAATGTATAAGTGTCGATCATAAGCAGCGGTGATCTAGATAATGTATAGGTGTCGATCATAAGCAGCGGTGATCTAGATAATGTATAGGTGTCGATCATAAGCAGCGGTGATCTAGATAATGTATAGGTGTCGATCATAAACAGCGGTGATCTAGATAATGTATAGGTGTCGATCATAAGCAGCGGTGATCTAGATTATGTATAGGTGTCGATCATAAGCAGCGGTGATCTAGATTATGTATAAGTGTCGATCATAAGCAGCGGTGATCTAGATTATGTATAGGTGTCGATCATAAGCAGCGGTGATCTAGATTATGTATAAGTGTCGATCATAAGCAGCGGTGATCTAGATTATGTATAGGTGTCGATCATAAGCAGCGGTGATCTAGATTATGTATAAGTGTCGATCATAAGCAGCGGTGATCTAGATTATGTATAGGTGTCGATCATAAGCAGCGGTGATCTAGATTATGTATAAGTGTCGATCATAAGCAGCGGTGATCTAGATTATGTATAGGTGTCGATCATAAGCAGCGGTGATCTAGATTATGTATAAGTGTCGATCATAAGCAGCGGTGATCTAGATTATGTATAGGTGTCGATCATAAGCAGCGGTGATCTAGATTATGTATAAGTGTCGATCATAAACAGCGGTGATCTAGATAATGTATAGGTGTCGATCATAAGCAGCGGTGATCTAGATAATGTATAGGTGTCGATCATAAGCAGCGGTGATCTATATAATGTATAATTGTCGATCATAAACAGCGGTGATCTAGATAATGTATAAGTGTCGATCATAAGCAGCGGTGATCTAGATAATGTATAGGTGTCGATCATAAGCAGCGGTGATCTATATAATGTATAATTGTCGATCATAAACAGCGGTGATCTAGATAATGTATAAGTGTCGATCATAAGCAGCGGTGATCTAGATAATGTATAGGTGTCGATCATAAGCAGCGGTGATCTAGATTATGTATAAGTGTCGATCATAAACAGAGGTGATCTATATAATGTATAATTGTCGATCATAAACAGAGGTGATCTAGATAATGTATAAGTGTCGATCATAAGCAGCGGTGATCTAGATTATGAATAAGTGTCGATCATAAACAGAGGTGATCTTTACTCTACAAGTGTCGATCATAACCAGCAGTGATCTAGATTATGTATAAGTGTCGATCATAAACAGAGGTGATCTAGATAATGTATAAGTGTCGATCATAAACAGAGGTGATCTAGATAATGTATAAGTGTCGATCATAATAGAGGTGATCTATATAATGTATAAGTGTCGATCATAAACAGCGGTGATCTAGATAATGTATAAGTGTCGATCATAAACAGCGGTGATCTAGATAATGTATAAGTGTCGATCATAAACAGAGGTGATCTAGATAATGTATAAGTGTCGATCATAAACAGCGGTGAATTGATAATCAATCATATATAACTAGAATGTGTGTGGCGATTTAACAAATCTGTCAGTATCCATCACAAGCAACAGTGCTCTAGAATATGCATCGGGTGGAGCCCGAAGTGGTGCAGGTCTCAGATATTTCCCGCTTTGGTGAAATCCACGGGCGCGGGGATGGTGCAGACAACCCAGAAACATGATCAGGACGAACCGGGATTCGAACCCACAATCACAGTTTCTGACATGCCCAAGGGACGCAACTCTGCAAAGCGACTTATCCGCTCGTGTCCCTTGAAAATGTTGCGTGTCGCATGGACCCGGTATTCACGTTATTATAAAATATCTGGTCCAGATTCAAGTATGTACAGACTGCTATGATACAGCTGGACTTTTGCTGCCTGAGGCGTTAAACAACATTCGCTCACTAATCATTTGTTTGTTTATTTGTTGTTTAACGCCGCACCCGGCAATATTCCAGCCATATGACGGCGGTCTGTAAATAAACGAGTCTGGACCAGACAATCCAGTGATTAACATCATGAGCATCGATCTACGCAATTGGGATACGATGACATGCATCAACCAAGTCAGCGAGCCTGAACACCCGATCCCGTTAGTCGCCTCTTACGACAAGCATAGTCTCCTGTTACGCAAGTATGGCTTGCTGAAGACCTATTCTATCCCGGATCTTCACGGGTCAGTCACTCATGAAGTCTGTGACGTTTCTGTAGATTATGACTCAATATCATTCTTCGTTGGGTGTGGCGTTTAACAACAACCAGTCAAACAAAACTGACAAATAAACAACTGCGTGTTGAAACATGAGATGCAGTATATGTTAAACGTTAGTGCAAGAGAACAAGTCACGAATATCTGACGCAGCATATTCCTCGGGAGAATAGGAGACAAATTCGGAATTAAACCATATCTTAAAGTAACCACCACATTAGAACACCGCAAAGCAGTTACAAGGCTAAGACTCAGTGCTCACGACCTTCACGTTGAGAGAGGAAGATACTTCAACACTCCAACAGAAGAAAGATTATGTGCCTTCTGTGATTTTAATGAAACATTAGATGAGGAACACTTCCTGTTGCGATGCCCTCTCTACAAAGATCTGAGTGGTGAACTAAATTCATCACCCGGCTTTGCTATGCACCTACTATCGCTAAAAATACTATTAAATCCACCAGAGCCCTTTGCAAAAATTATATCTAATTTCATTCACAAAATGATCAGGCAAAGACAATCTGCCTCTCCTCCCTAGCAATATAATCATAGCAATATTTGTATTCTATTGTGTATGTCAATGTTTAATTAGTCATGTTCATGTTTTGTACCCTGCCCCCTGTGGGTGTTTATGTACAATAGATATTCTTCTTCTTCTTCTATTCCATTTGGAGTAAAAGTCAAACAGCGGTGAACATTATATGAATGGATCAATGACAATCAGTGATGACACCAGGTGAAACTTATCCCCCTTCCTAAGAAGAGAAAGACGTCAAATGTCAGAGCATCACTCTCAACTGCGTCAAACTTAACCGATGCCGTGCAAGTTAACGGAATTTTTATTCTTTCTCACGCGTACTAATGGAAGTCCATTTTGCAACAAAATCCTAGATATACCTGTAGCTTACAGTGACGACACACACTGTCAGATACACCTGTAGCTTACAGTGACGACACAAACTCTGTCAGATACACCTGTAGCTTACAGTGACAACACGCTCTGTCAGATACACCTGTAGCTTACAGTGACGACAGACACTCTGTCAGATACACCTGTAGCTTACAGTGAGGACACACATTCTGTCAGATACACCTGTAGCTTACAGTGACCACACACACTCTGTCAGATACACCTGTAGCTTACAGTGACGACACACACTCTGTCAGATACACCTGTAGCTTACAGTGACGAGACACACTCTGTCAGATACACCTGTCGCTTACAGTGACGACAAACGCTCTGTCAGATACACCTGTAGCTTACAGTGACGACACAAACTCTGTCAGATACACCTGTAGCTTACAGTGACAACACGCTCTGTCAGATACACCTGTAGCTTACAGTGACGACACACACTCTGTCAGATACACCTGTAGCTTACAGTGAGGACACACATTCTGTCAGATACACCTGTAGCTTACAGTGACGACACACACTCTGTCAGATACACCTGTAGCTTACAGTGACGACACACACTCTGTCAGATACACCTGTAGCTTACAGTGACGAGACACACTCTGTCAGATACACCTGTCGCTTACAGTGACGACAAACGCTCTGTCAGATACACCTGTAGCTTACAGTGACGACACACACTCTGTCAGATACACCTGTTGCTAACAGTGACGACACACACTCTGTCAGATACACCTGTAGCTTACAGTGACGACACACACTCTGGCAGATACACCTGTAGCTTACAGTGACAACACGCCCTGTCAGATACACCTGTAGCTTACAGTGACGACACACACTCTGTCAGATACACCTGTAGCTTACAGTGACGACACACACTCTGTCAAATACACCTGTAGCTTACAGTGACGACACACATTCTGTCAGATACACCTGTAGCTTACAGTGACGACACACACTCTGTCAGATACACCTGTAGCTTACAGTGACGACACACACTCTGTCAGATACACCTGTAGCTTACAGTGACGACACACACTCTGCCAGATACACCTGTAGCTTACAGTGACGAAACACACTCTGTCAGATACACCTGTAGCTTACAGTGACGACACACACTCTGTCAGATACACCTGTAGCTTACAGTGACGACACACACTCTGTCAGATACACCTGTCGCTTACAGTGACGACACACGCTCTGTCAGATACACCTGTAGCTTACAGTGACGACACAAAATCTATCAGATACATCGTGACGACACAATATACGGAGGATTTCATTTCTCCGTAGCCATCTTTTCCACACAATCCCCTATGTAGTCACGACCTAGCCTGACGCCATAAAGGTAGGCGAGAAAGACACGAACCAAATATATATTGAAATATTTGAAAAAAAATCTTTTATATTTTGTACCGGAATTTTCAGCTCCTCAGTATCTCAATATATTTAAGAAATAAACGACGAGTGGAAGTTGTTTATTGTACAAGAAAACACAGCAGGGAGAATAAACCATGAGGGGCGTCGTTTTCTTGCATGAGATATCAACATTATGTACGGACTCTTTAAGAATGTTGATACAATGTACAAGCTTCATAAAAGAATTGTCGGACAAGTTCATCTTACGAACAGGTGGGTTAAGTTTGGGATTTCCCGCATATTCTCACAATCCTCACGTCGATTATCTGTACCTTTTCTCCTAATACCGATTGTCATATCTCTCCCACTTTTGGACGCCATTGCATTTATAAGCGTAGCCCAGCAACACATCTATGGGGAACAACTCACTAAACACTTGCCTCTAAAAAATAACGTCGTCCAATATATGAAGTCATCAAGTTACGAACGCATTTTATCGTGAAATAAACCACGCTTTTTTCTTCATTGTTCTTTGCGATTTATCGCGTAGCTATCTCCTATAGGTATATCAATACATATGTGTATCAGTATATGTGTATATCAGAGTTCCACTCTCTCAATTTCTCAGTATATTGCTATGTCAGTACTTTAATACGTCAGAATGTCAATTATAGAGTATCAGTATCATAGTATCTCTGTTTCTCAATTGATCAGCATTCTAGTATATCAACGTTTATATAGGTATGCCAATACGTCACTAGATATATATCTCAGTGTCTATGTTTTTCAATTGATGAGTTTATCGGCATATCAGTGCCTCAATATATCAAACTGTGTCGCTGAGTTAAACACTAAGCAATATCAGAAACATCTTGGACAACCAAGCCATTTCCATTCCTTTACATGACCCTGTTCCTCCGTTATTTCCCATCGATATAGGTCGAGGCGATCTTAATTGGATCACCCGTCCCCATTACCCCGTAGTCAAGAATGACCCCGACACATACGCAGTTAGACTTAGAGTTTCACGCGGAAGGGCGTGACGACGTCTTGCTGAACCGACGTCAGTACACCGGGGTACTGGTGATAACGTGTTTTTTGTTGTAAAACTCCGTGGAGACACGTTCTTCCCCACTCTCAGCGTGTCTCAAAGGAAGGAGCTCCGTGTTGCGCTGTCAACTCAACTTCAAGCCTTAAATGTCAATGAAATTTTCAATTACAAACTCGCGGTTAGTATGGTAACACTTCAGGGACACTCTCCTTCCTCCGAACAATTTGCCAATCAAAGACCCTTTTACATTCACCGTCACGTTTTTGAGAGGTTCACGTGCATTGAATGTCCCATAGGCCCTTGCATCGGGCTCACTGCAAACAATCGACGATTTCAATTTCCTGCAAGGTGAAGGTCATTCATGGCGTCGTGACGTGACGGCACGGGTGAGGCCATTTCGGCGAGGTACTTTAGTCTCACGGTCTTAATCCGCGCAATACGTCAGCTGAATGTGTCTCTTTAAACAGTCAGATTGTCTCTGTTCTGTTCAGCAGAGAGAAGGGGTTTGTTCAGTGATGCAAATATAGATATGAGAGGGAAACAAGACCTAAAACTGTCCACTTTTTAAATATAGAAACTGTGGAGGCTCCCACATCGCTGCGTAATGTAACAATACACACTGGTAATGTTCCAATATTTTAATCACAGGTGAAATTTGATTTGTGCAAAAAGGTTACCTGAAATTGCACCAGAAAATGTTAGCTCCTGAAATGAGTTGTTCACGCGGCATAACTCCAAGTAAACTGCCAGAAAAAAAGAAAACAAACAAGAAAATGGATATTTGATGATGAAGTATTTTACACTGGCATCATAGTTACGTCATTGGCCTTATGTTATCAATGTTTCGCCGACTGTTTCACCAAGTAACATTTTGATAACGTTTGTAATATGTTGGTCAGATCCAACTTTCAAGTGTATACTTTCTCTTATCAGGCAGTTTATATTCCTGCGACTCATATGATAGAACACCAGAGCTCCTCAAACCATTTACTTTTGGCAATAACATCCTCGCTGCCCATTCCGCTATCATTGTTATGACTCTGTCTAGTCTGTGGTCTGGCACCATTGGTCAGCCATACTGCCCAGATCCTCCGTGGTCCAGCGTGTGTGATGTTTAAATTGTTAGTTGTGATAGCTGAGCGTTCTACAACTAGTCGGATTGAAAATATCATGCACGGGGGGATACTCAACATTCTATATCATAATCTACAGTACAACAAATGACCGATTCGGGACCACTTTGGCATTCACGTTAAGGCCTAAATGACTTGGGGAAACCCATAAATACAGCGAACTCAAATGGTTTTATGATCAACGTGGAAGTGGGAAGATTAGTTATGAGCACGATATGGATGAGTGAGTTAGGTCGAAGGCCGCTTTGAACAATATTTCAGTTATATCTTGGCGTGTCAATTTAAGATGAGTTTGTTTGTTTGTTGTTTAACGCCGCACTCAGCAATATTCCAGCTATATGACGGCGGTATGTTTATAATCCAGTGATTGATATATTGAGTATCGATCTACGCAGTTGGGATACTCTGACATGCATCAACCAAGTCAGCGAGCCTGACCACCCGATCCTGTAAGTCGCCTCTTACGACAAGAATAGTCGCCTCTTACGACAAACGGTGGTTGCTGAAGACCTACTCTCTACCCCGATCTTCACGGGTCTTAAAGTGGGAGCACAGTAGGGAAGAGGGTGGTTATGGCTCTTAGTCTGGGGTTTGAACCCATGAGTATCTAGATGTGCTTTTGTGTCCTTTAAATGCTTATTCGTTGGAGGATTAGGTGTATTCTAGTCAGTATGTTGTTGGATTAAGTCTATTCTAGTAAGTTTGTTGCAGGATTAAGTGTTTTCTAGTCAGTATGTTGTTGGAGGATTAAGTGTATTCTAGTCAGTATGTTGTTGGATTAAATGTATTCAAGTCAGTGTGTTGTTGGAGGATTTAGTGTATTCTAGTCAGTATGTTGTTGGACGATTAAGTGCATTCAAGTCAGTATGTTGTTGGAGGATTAAGTGTATTCTAGTCAGTGTGTTGTTAGAGGATTATGTGCATTCTAGTCAGTATGTTGTTGGAGGATTAAGTGTATACTAGTCAGTATGTTGTTGGAGGATTAATTGTATACTAGTCAGTATGTTGTTGGAGGATTAAGAGTATTCTAGTCAGTATGTTGTTGGACGATTAAGTGCATTCAAGTCAGTGAGTTGTTGGAGGATTAAGTGTATTCTAGTCAGTATGTTGTTGGAGGATTAAGTGTATTCAAGTCAGTATGTTGTTGGAGGATTAAGTGCATTCTAGTCAGTATGTTGTTGGGGGATTAAATGTATTCAAGTCAGTATGTTGTTGGAGGATTAAGTGTATTCTAGTCAGTGTGTTGTTAGAGGATTATGTGCATTCTAGTCAGTATGTTGTTGGAGGATTAAGTGTATTCAAGTCAGTGTGTTGTTGGAGGATTAAGTGTGTTCTAATCAGTGTGTTGTTGGAGGATTAAGTGTATTCTAGTCAGTATGTTGTTGGAGGATTAAGTGCATTCTAGTCAGTATGTTGTAGGAGGATTAAGTGTATTCTAGTCAGTGTGTTGTTGGAGGATTAAGTGTATTCTAGTCAGTATGTTGTTGGAGGATTTAGTGTGTTCTAGTCAGTATGTTGTTGGGGGATATAATGTATTCTAGTCAGTGTTTTGTTGGAGGATTAAGTGTATTCATGGTTGTATGTTGTGAGAGGATTAAGTGCATTCTAGTCAGTGTGTTGTTGGAGGATTAAGTGTATTCTAGTCAGTATGTTGTTGGAGGATTAAGTGCATTCTAGTCGGTATGTTGTTGGAGGATTAAGTGTGTTCTAGTCAGTATGTTGTAGGAGGATTAAGTGTATTCTAGTCAGTGTGTTGTTGGAGGATTAAGTGTATTCTAGTCAGTATGTTGTGGGAGGATTAAGGGTATTCGTGTCTGTATGTTGTTGGGGGATTTAGTGTATTCTAGTCACTATGCTGTTGGATTAAGTCTATTCTAGTCAGTGTGTTGATGGATTAAGTGTATTGTAGTCAGTATGTTGTTGGAGGATTAGGTGTATTCTAGTCAGTGTGTTGTTGGAGGATTAAGTGTATTCTAGTCAGTATGTTGTTGGAGGATAAAGTGTCTTCAAGTCAGTGTGTTGTTGGAGGATAAAGTGTATTCTAGTCAGTATGTTGTTGGGGGATTAAGTGTATTCTAGTCAGTATGTTGTTGAAGGATTAAGAGCATTCTAGTCAGTATGTTGGTGGAGGATTAATTAAGAGTATTCTAGTCAGTATGCTGTTGGATTAAGTGTATTCTAGTCAGTATGTTGTTGGAGGATTTAGTGTATTCTAGTCAGTATGTTGTTGGGGGATATAGTGTATTCTAGTCAGTGTTTTGTTGGAGGATTAAGTGTATTCATGGTTGTATGTTGTTGGAGGATTAAGTGTATTCTAGTCAGTGTGTTGTTGGAGGATTAAGAGCATTCTAGTCAGTGTGTTGTTGGAGGATTAAGAGGATTCTAGTCAGTGTGTTGTTGGAGGATTAAGAGCATTCTAGTCAGTATGTTGTTGGAGGATTAAGTGCATTCTAGTAAGTTTTTTGTTGGAGGATTAAGAGCATTCTAGTCAG
This sequence comes from Haliotis rufescens, assembly GCF_023055435.1. NCBI lineage: Eukaryota > Metazoa > Mollusca > Gastropoda > Lepetellida > Haliotidae > Haliotis > Haliotis rufescens. The sequence continues at coordinate 78,610 of NW_025964001.1, read as the reverse complement.
TATGTTGTTGGAGGATTAAGTGTGTTCTAGTCAGTATGTTGTAGGAGGATTAAGAGTATTCTAGTCAGTGTGTTGTTGGAGGATTAAGTGTATTCTAGTCAGTATGTTGTGGGAGGATTAAGTGTATTCAAGTCAGTGTGTTGTTAGAGGATTAAGAGCATTCTAGTCAGTGTGTTGTTGGAGGATTAAGAGCATTCTAGTCAGTATGTTGTTGGAGGATTAAGTGCATTCTAGTCAGTGTGTTGTTGGAGGATTAAGAGCATTCTAGTCAGTATGTTGTTGGAGGATTAAGTGTGTTCTAGTCAGTATGTTGTTGGAGGATTAAGTGTATTCTAGTCAGTGTGTTGTTGGAGGATTAAGTGTATTCTAGTCAGTATGTTGGTGGAGGATTAAGTGTATTCGTGTCTGTATGTTGTTGGAGGATTTAGTGTATTCTAGTCAGTATGCTGTTGGATTAAGTGTATTCTAGTCAGTGTGTTGATGGAGGATTAAGTGTATTCTAGTCAGTATGTTGTAGGAGGATTAAGTGTATTCTAGTCAGTGTGTTGTTGGAGGATTAAGAGCATTCTAGTCAGTGTGTTGTTGGAGGATTAAGAGCATTCTAGTCAGTATGTTGTTGGAGGATTAAGTGCATTCTAGTCAGTGTGTTGTTGGAGGATTAAGAGCATTCTAGTCAGTATGTTGTTGGAGGATTAAGTGTGTTCTAGTCAGTATGTTGTAGGAGGATTAAGTGTATTCTAGTCAGTATGTTGGTGGAGGATTAAATAAGAGTATTCTAGTCAGTATGCTGTTGGATTAAGTGTATTCTAGTCAGTGTGTTGTTGGAGGATTAAGTGTATTGTAGTCAGTATGTTGTCGGAGGATTAAGTGTATTCTAGTCAGTATGTTGTTGGAGGATTAAGTGTATTCTAGTCAGTGTGTTGTTTGAGGATTAATGTGTATTCTAGTCAGTGTGTTGTTGAACATTTATTAGCATATATGTAAATGTGAATGTATGACTAGAAGTGTGACACAAAGCCACACAAGGGTCAACATGTCCCTCGTGTCATCTTCATCCAAGTGATGGTAGAAAAACGGAGGGCTGCCAATATCTGACGTCTACAGCAGCAGCAGCAACCACAACGTCCCAGCGCCACGACACACGACAACTGCAGCCCTGGAACGTGCACTCCGGCTCCAGTTATAATTCAGTCACTAGCAGCTCAATTCTAAACAATGAGACACAATTGGACCCAAGCTTGCAACAATCCCATCATCACTTCATTCAACATTATGCTGGCATCCCAAGATTTAATTGTGTACAAATCAATGTTTCTCAATACCCCAGCAGAACGGGTTTCTTGCCCAAGCCATCATTCACATATTCATGTATTTTTTTGGTTAATATTGTCATTAATTCTCCCAAACTCAAAGTTTTAAATTTGACTTAGCTAAAGAATATTTCTTTCATTTTCTCATTAGAGGCTGATGGTCGTCAGCAGTTCGAGCGAGCTCTGATAAAACACTATCTAAGAGCGCGGTCGCTATATTACTTCACAAATGAGTTTCAGGCCGCATCTAATAACAGTGCTTTTTTCAAGGAGGATGAGTCATCCATGTGCAAGGCGCATTCTGTTGGCATCTCACGTAACGCTGCAGGATATGGACGAAATGGAAAGTGCACATTCAACATGCATGAGACTGCACGAGATTCACGTGCGTAGCCAGAAGATCTCCATTGAAAATCGTGCAGAAAAGAAAAGAACCCGGTGGAACTGTCTCTTTCATAACGTGGGGTTCACAGGAAGTCATCAAACAGTGTAGCTGTCGGTGCGGGTAACAGTAGCGCGCATTCAGAGTGACCTTGAAAATAAATGGACGTTTTAAATAAAAAAAATTCTATTTAGTCAAGATAAAATGTTGTTTAAGACATATCTGATTTCTGCGTATGACTGGAGCCACGCCGACTTGCTGTGTTGTGCTCGAGTGTTGCCTATCATCAGTAAGATCGGGGTTATAATTGGGGGAGGTTTAAATAAAACATAAGGTCAGCTGAACAAAAACAATGACATAGGTTTGTGGCATAGAATCAATACAAAATGGTACAGCTATTCAAAATTTCTTGTATATATATTTAAACGATATTAAAATTAAAATAATGATTTCAATTTATGAAACCTAAATACTGACCATTAACCTATGCTGGCAGTAAAAGGAAATGAATTATGAATGCTAACGAGGCCGTTTTGTTGGTGTGAGTTGCTTGACATGGAATTGATAACGTCGCTGTCACAATATTGCTTTGACGAAATGCCCCCATGTCTTTAAATTGTTAAATAATTCCTTATATTCATTACTGATAAACATGGGAATCACATTTTGGCACAGTTCCAGCAATGTGATAGCGGGACCCACCACGAAGTGAGGAATAGAACTCTGCATCCGAATGACGCTTTAACCACTGGGCTCTTCCATTGGCCTGAGAGAACGCTGATCGTCTTCATGACACATGACCGCCTTCACAAACGACTTGGGGCGGTCGGGTAGCCTAGTGGTTAAAGCGTTCGCTCGTCACGCCGAAGACACGGGTTCGATTCCCGACATGGGTACAATGTGTGAAGCCCATTTCTGTGTCCCCCGCCGTGATATTGCTGGAATATTGCTAAAAGCGGCATAAAATCTCACTCACTCACTCAATCACCCACAAACGACTTTGGTTACTTGAACACCGACTAGGTGAAACAATGCAGGTAAATAATGGTTAAACCTATTCTTTGATGGACTTCTGTTTTTAAGCAATACTTACTTTAATTGGGTGAAGAACAGAACTGTTCAGCTCAAGTTTCCATCTATGTGCTTGATTTGTGGGTGTTTCTACTCTTTCTTCAGGGGCACGGGAGGCCCAGTCGTCTTAGGCGCCGCAATTCGTTGGGCGGAGTTGCGCCTCATGGGCACGCAAGAAACCCTATGATCGTGGGTTCGAATCCCGGTCGGCCCGGTTATGTTTTTAGGTTTGTCAGCACCATATCCGTGCTCGTAGGTTTCACCAAGGTTGTAAACGTCTGAGACTGCACAACTTCCTCTAACAGTAATCTGACACACGGGTATAACTGGAATACTGTTAAAACTAACTCACTACACATTTGTCGGGAAGGCTTGTCTTATTTGTCGCATATATATGTTAGACTAAAGTGAAACGTTTCAATTAAATGTTTTTATATTCCACAAGAATTATGAACGTCTGCCACCAGTAGTTCCCGGCAAGCTTGTTTGTGTATTTATTGTTACGCCGCACTCAGCAATATTTCAGCTATATGACGTCGGTCTGTAACTAGTCGAGTCTGAACCAGACAGTCCAGTGATTGACATCATGAGCATCGACCCCCATAATTGGGATACGATGACATGCATCAACGAACGAGCCTGACCAACCGATCCGTTAGTCCCTCTTACGACAAGCATAATCGCCTTTTACGGCAAACATGGGTTGTTGAAGACCTTTTCTCTACCCGGATCTCCACGGGTCTTAAAGTGGGAGGGAAGAGAGTGGTTATGGCTCTTAGTCTGTGGTTCGAAGACCTAGTCTTCACGGGTCTTCACGGGTCTCCCGGCAAGTGGCAGTCTAGGGACAGTTCCGTGATTCTGTGGCTGGTAATGTTCCCATGCGGCGCAGTAACTCGCCTCTCTGGCAGAGCAGAACGTTGAGGGAATACTGTATTGCTACATAATGACCTTCCTAATTGCATTGTCTAAAACTTGTAACTGTTAAATAACACCTGAAGTCGAGCACCACAATCAAATCAGGATCGTTCCCTTGGTATGCCTTTGGCAGGTACGCGATATATCGAGAGTATGCTTGTGTCGACTAACGTGCCTTCAGCGGGTACGCGATATATTGAGAGTATTCCTGTGTCGACTAACGTGCCTTCAGCGGGTACGCGATATATTGAGAGTATTCTTGTGTCGACTAACGTGCATTCAGCGGGTACGCAATATATCGAGACTATGCTTGTGTCGACTGAGGTGCCTTCAGCAGGCACGCGATATATCGAGAGTAGGCTTGTGTTGACTGACGGTGTCTTCAGCAAGGATACATCAGGAGGTCATCGGGATACATCTGGGGTACATCAGGGATACATCAGGGGTACATCAGAGGTTCACCAGGGGTACATCACGGGTTCATCACGGGTGCCACAGGGGTACATCAGGAGTACATCAGGGGTTCACCAGGGGTACATCAGGAGTACATCAGGGGTGCATCAGGGATACATCAGGGGTTCACCAGGTGTTCATCACGGGTGCCACAGGGGTACATCAGAGGTTCACCAGGGGTACATCACGGGTTCTTCACGGGTGCCACAGGGGTACATCAGGGATACATCAGGGGTTCACCAGGTGTTCATCACGGGTGCCACAGGGGTACATCAGAGGTTCACCAGGGGTACATCACGGGTTCATCACGGGTGCCACAGGGGTACATCAGGGGTACATCAGGGGTTCACCAGGGGTACATCAGGAGTACATCAGGGGTGCATCAGGGATACATCAGGGGTTCACCAGGGGTTCATCAGGGATACATCAGGGATACATCACGGGTTCATCACGGGTGCCACAGGGGTACATCAGGGGTTCTTCAGGGATACATAAGGGATACATCAATGATACATCACGGGTTCATCACGGGTACATCAGGATTCTTCAGGAGGGCGTCTTCAGCACGTTCGGACGTACAGAGGATCTGGGTACAGTGATGAACACAGTACGTAACCCCACCTACCCTACACAAGCAACACCATTTCTACTTTCAGTTCTCATATGACTTGGGGAGACATTTATTCCACAGCTATAAAAAAAAGGTTCCATCTTGTTTTCATGAAAACGCAAAAAAATATAGCAAATTGCACTTGCATCGACAAACCTACACCAGCCACACAGGTACTTTCTAAACACAAGATTCTTGCTATAACCATATTTGGATGATGATTCCGGCGACACAAAATAGAATAAATATACACGATATTAAATGCCAAGACGCAGTTCATGAGTTCTCTGAAATATGGTATTCAAATTATCCTATGTATTTCAGCATTGTTCATAATTATGGACATTGATTTCAAAATCCTGGCCTCATTGGGGGTTATAATCTGACGGAAATTATAAATTCTATCAAATCTAATGCCAGCAGATCTATTTCTTGAATTTTCATACAGCTATGACTTGTCTGTATCAACTGTGAACAAGATCGTGTTTCAATGTTAATTGCGCATGATCGAATGTAGATATAGAACACCCCCTCAATGAACATCTGTTTAACAAGGAACGAGCGCCTGGATGTCTCTGAAAAGGACATATACACACGACCTTGAACTACTGCGCAGATGTGCAGAATACGGTAAAATAATACACCCCAATATAGCTCCAAACGTGACGTCGTCACCGGCCACTGATCTTGCTCGGAATGTCATTATTTCCTGAATTTTATACTTAAACTGGACCAGAAGCCCAGTTTAGAAATAACCTATGATTGCATCCCTCAGTTCTGTTAACACCAACTGTATTTGAAGCCAAAGTGAAAAAAAGTACTGCAAGGTACTAAGTGAGTGTGAGTGTTTGTAGAGAATGTCCGAGAGAGAATGAGTCATTGGCCCCTTTCTCGGGTATTGATGGCGGGGACATTACACACGAGGCAGACAGGCAGGCAGACACACTACCAATTACTACATATATTGACATTATAGTTTTATAGAAAATCATTATACTTGGTGGAGTCAACGCAACGACAGACAGCGGAATCAACCCCCCTCCTTTAATCTACAGCCTTCACTTCTAGCTCATTAAATATTGGGTCATTGGAAATCAGGCTCCTTAGTGCCATATATACGTTTTTTCTTTAAAAACCGATGTTATAGATGACGATTTTTCCATTTCTAGATGAAGATCTCGTCCATCTTGCAGTCGTTTATCCAGGTGTGTTTTCTACAGCGAGATGCTTCTTCACGTCGCTTGCGCACATTTCCAGTAGCCCCGCTTAAAGTCGACAGGCTTTAACCATGACATTAACATCGTCTCCAAATCGATAATTTTCATTTTCATTTTGCATGCAGTAAACACAATTTATTTATAAACAAGTAAGGGCCTGTAATAGATTATCGGAAACCTTTGCTCAAGGACGACATATCTTCAGAGTGGACCCACTGTCAGGGAAAAATATTACAAGAAAAGACATATTCTCGGGGCCTCAATAAAGACATATCGCCAAGAACGACAAACCTTCAGGATAGACATATTTCCAGGAATGACATAGCTCCAGGAACGACATATCTCAATTAACGACATATTTCGATGGACGGATTATGGTAAGAGAGATAAACCCAGACACACCCTACTACCCTGGATTTCTATATTGGAGGGTATATCCTTAAAACAAATGGGACGTAGCCACATTGGAAATGGACATCTCGCAAACAACTACAACGCCGTCTCGGAAATTGTCCAAATATCTTCTGGAAGGCCATCAGTTTAACGTTCTCCCATTGCAAACGACAAATAATTGGTAACCCTCGTTACTGGCACCATTGTGAACGACATACCCCCAAGACACGATATACTTTCAGAAGCAACAAACCCGAGGACACATTGGCAACAGGACTTGCGGGCAGACAACTTCAGGGGGGACGATAAAACAATAAACCAGAAGTTGTATGTTTTCTTTAGTATGAGATTTTGACATCAACGTCCAGCCTTTATCCAAAGCCTTCTCTACTCCCGTAGTCACGTTGTCTGTTGTCAATGTTGTCGCCTCTCACGACCGCCATTCCTCTCAAGCTTGGGTTATGATGTTATCCGTCAAACAAATTCACTTTTATAGTGCCACCAAGCTAGGCAATAAGATAAAACACACACAACATACGATTTGTACAATGCATCACATACACCTTGTCATTTCCTTGCAGCGACATGTTTTCCAGAAGCGTGTAGTGGAGCTTTAACAGTTGCCAAGCTCCCCATTACGTCAGCTAGTGGATGAGTCATCTCACAATCAATATGGCTGACAGAGGTTGGACCCATTGCATCACGTCAGGGCGAATACATTGACACGGTTTGGAGGGACGGTGGCCTGTTCTAGCTGGCTCAGCGCATTGCGGAGACCGTGTCCCTCGGGTGTATTTCCACTAAAACAAATTTGAGCAGATCACTTTCTATGCTCATTGATGGCAATAATATGCTTGAAAAGATGTTGAGATTTAATGCTATGTTTTATGTTGATTGTATGGCCCTTGTTGAACCCTCCATGGTGTTATGACAAGAAACACGCCACATTTGCACATTTTGTAACCTAACCTAGTTCAATTTTTGTAAATGCATTTGTGAGTCATCTTGCATTCGCCAACAACATATACCCGTCGTTAACGCTCCTTGTGTGTGAATATAGCCTGGCGTTAGTAAGACAAGATTTGCAGGGTCATATCGATTAAACACGAGAGGGAGGACTGTTCCACATCATGTCTTTTAAATGAACACGAATAGAGGGAGCATGGTTCCATTACAATCGCCCTGTACATCTCTACACAACACAACACCCGGTACATCTCTACACAACACAACACCCGGTACATCTCTACACAACACAACACCCGGTACATCTCTACACAACACAACACCTGGTACATCTCTACACAACACAACACCTGGTACATCTCTACACAACAAAACACCTGGTACATCTCTACACAACACAACACCTGGTACATCTCTACACAACACAACACCCGGTACATCTCTACACAACACCTGGTACATCTCTACACAACACAACACCTGGTACATCTCTACACAACACAACACCTGGTACATCTCTACACAACACCCGGTACATCTCTACACAACACAACACCCGGTACATCTCTACACAACACAACACCTGGTACATCTCTACACAACACAACACCTGGTACATCTCTACACAACACAACACCCGGTACATCTCTACACAACACAACACCTGGTACATCTCCACACAACACAACACCTGGTACATCTCTACACAACACAACACCAGGTACATCTCTACACAACACAACACCCGGTACATCTCTACACAACACAACGCCCGGGACATCTCTACACAACACAACACCTGGTACATCTCTACAAAACACAACACCTGGTACATCTCTACACAACACAACACCTGGTACATCATTACACAACACAACACCCGGTACATCTCTACACAACACAACACCTGGTACATCTCTACACAACACAACACCCGGTACATCTCTACACAACACAACACCCGGTATATCTCTACACAACACAACACCCGGTACATCTCTACACAACACAACACCCGGTATATCTCTTCACAACACAACACCTGGTACATCTCTACACAACACAACACCTGGTACATCTCTACACAACACAACACCTGGTACATCTCTACACAACACAACACCCGGTACATCTCTACACAACACAACACCCGGTACATCTCTACACAACACAACACCTGGTACATCTCTACACAACACAACACCCGGTACATCTCTACACAACACAACAACCGGTACATCTCTACACAACACAACACCCGGTACATCTCTACACAACACAACACCCGGTACATCTCTACACAACACAACGCCCGGTATATCTCTACACAACACAACACCCGGTACATCTCTACACAACACAACACCCGGTACATCTCTACACAACACAACACCTGGTACATCTCTACACAACACAACACCCGGTACATCTCTACACAACACAACACCTGGTACATCTCTACACAACACAACACCTGGTACATCTCTACACAACACAACACCCGGTACATCTCTACACAACACAACGCCCGGTACATCTCTACACAACACAACACCTGGTACATCTCTACACAACACAACACCTGGTACATCTCTACACAACACAACACCCGGTACATCTCTACACAACACAACACCCGGTACATCTCTACACAACACAACACCTGGTACATCTCTACACAACACCTGGTACATCTCTACACAACACAACACCCGGTACATCTCTACACAACACAACACCTGGTACATCTCTACACAACACAACACCTGGTACATCTCTACACAACACCCGGTACATCTCTACACAACACAACATCCGGTACATCTCTACACAACACCCGGTACATCTCTACACAACACAACACCCGGTACATCTCTACACAACACAACACCTGGTACATCTCTACACAACACAACGCCCGGTACATCTCTACACAACACAACACCCGGTACATCTCTACACAACACAACACCCGGTACATCTCTACACAACACAACACCCGGTACATCTCTACACAACACAACACCCGGTACATCTCTACACAACACAACACCCGGTACATCTCTACACAACACAACACCCGGTACACCTCTACACAACACAACACCCGGTACATCTCTACACAACACAACACCCGGTACATCTCTACACAACACAACACCCGGTACATCTCTACACAACACAATACCTGGTACATCTCTACACAACACAACACCCGGTATATCTCTACACAACACAACACCTGGTACATCTCTACACAAGACAACACCTTGTACATCTCTACACAACACAACACCTGGTACATCTCTACACAACACAACACCTGGTACATCTCTACACAACACAACACCCGGTACATCTCTACACAACACAACACCTGGTACATCTCTAGACAACACAACACCCGGTACATCTCTACACAACACGCGCGTCTATCACTACACAATACGCGCGTCTATATCTACACAACAGGCGCGTACATCTCTACACAACACAACACCCGGTACATCTCTACACAACACCGGATACATCTCTACACAACACAACACCCGGTACATCTCTACCCAACACGCGCGTCTATCACTACACAACACGTGCGTACATCACAACCCGCGCGTCTGTGTCTACACAAACACGCGCGTCTATATCTAGACAACACGCGCGTACATCTCTACACAACACGCGCGTCTATGTCTACACAACACGCGCGTTCATGTCTACACAACACGCGCGTCTATCTCTACACAAACTCGCGCGTCTATCTCTACACAACACGCGCGTCAATGTCTAAACAACACGCGCGTCCATCTCTACACAACACGCGCGTCTATCACTACACAACACGCGCGTCTATCACTATACAACACGCGCGTCTATCACTACACAACACGCGCGTCCATCTCTACACAACGCCGGGTACATGTCAATTTAACATCCGGTATACTCGGGTACCTCTCTACACATAAACATCCTACACAGCACCCCCTCAAACCCATTTAAACTAGAACACTTCCATGTGGCGATAAATCTGGACAAGTTGCAGATTAATGGACCTGTTAAATAGTTGAGGAACAGATGTAGGACGAACAGCAGTAGCCTTGCTCCAAGTCTGTACTGAATGATAAGTCCATAGGTGTATTGTATTTCTCTCCTTATAATAGGCAAGTCTAGATAAGTGGACAGTACATCTAAGGACTCTAATAGGGATAACGAGTTCATATTATTTATATAATCTAGAAAGTATGATTTAAACTAATAATAATTGCCTAAGAGACTTGTACAAGTCTAGAACAGCGGCTGACCTCCGTGAATCTGTTTCTCTAGACTCTCAACTTTCATTATATCATTCGAGATTACCCCACGCTTTTTACCACGCAGGCAGAGCATAATTGACGCCACACCGACAACGACGACAACGCAGCCATAATTGCTAGATGCTGCTGCTGTAGATGACGATAGAACCAGAAGCATCGCCATCTGGATCCAGGACGAAGTCCGCACTCCATCTACAAGGACTTAGTAATCGTATTAATATAATCATCATAGCACTAGGTTACTCATTCCCCTCCCCTCATTCGCCCAACTCCTCCCCTCATTCGCCCAACCCCTCTCCTCATTCGCCCAACCCCTCCCCTCATTCGCCCGACCCCTGCCACGGTCTTTGCTGACGTAATTCTCCGTGAAATGTGTCGCAACGGCTTCAATTACTTCCCTAGTCCCTTAGCAGAAAACGTCATAGGCCAAGGCCGGTGTATGTAATGAAATGATGGACCCGTAAATAGCCTGGTGACGTGACGCAAGTGCCGAAGACGTCCGTCACGGAGAGGGGTTTTGACAACTACACCTGCTTGCGTTATTGGCAAAGTGAATTATGAACCTATTACATCGCCGTGTATAAGGGCCAGATATTGAGGAAGTGGTTTAACACCATCGCCCACGATGTTGTCATTACTATGGTGAACATATGTCTTCAAAATACCAATCGATTTTAGGTTACTTGTGATCATTTTGTTAAAGGACTAATATTTCAGGAAGGACGTTCTTGGTGCTTGAACTCCGTATCTGCTAAAGCGACTGTGTTCAGCTGATGGGTGCATTTCTTTGTGTAACACATTGTATCGTGTATGTCAGCAGTAGCAAACGGCTGACATGACAAGTGGCAGCGGTATATATATGACCTTTGGATTTTGATGTTGACATGTGGGTTTGTTTTGTTGTTTGTTGTTTAACGCCGCACCCATCAATATTTCAGCTGTATGACGGGGGTCGGTATTAATCGAGTCTGGACCTGACAATCCACTGATGGACATCATGAACGTCGATCTACGCAATTGGGATACGATGACATGCATCAACCAAGTCAGCGAGCCTAATCACCCGATCCCGTTAGTCGCCTCTTACGACACGCATAGTCGCCTTTTACGGCAAGCATGGGATGCTGAAGGCCTATTCTACCCCTGATCTTCACGGGCCGGCAAGCAAGGGTTGATGAAGGCATATTCTACCCCGGATCTTCACGGGCCGGCAAGCAAGGGTTGATGAATGCCTATTCTACCCCGGATCTTCACGGGTCGGCAAGCATGGGTTGCTGAAGGCCTATTCTACCCCGGATCTTCACGGGTAGACACGTGGGTATACATAGGGGGAGACATATGGTGGCGTGGATAACGGCTTGTACTGCTAGCATTCGATTTCGACCCAGGTGAACCCGTGTTGACCTTGGTGTCACTCAAAGTGACCTTGGAACAACAATGTTAGTGCTGCTCTGTTTGTTTGTTTCTTTGTTGTTTAACGCCGCACTCGCCAATATTCCAGCTCTATGACGCCGGTATGTAAATAATCGCGTTTGGACCAGACAATCTAGTGATTGACTTCGTGAGCATCGATCCACGCAATTGGGATACGATGCTTCAACCAAATTAGCGAGCCTCTTACTACAAGTATGGCTGCCTTTGCTACTAACTGGATGACGTCATATTAAGGTGTCCATACTTACTGAGCCCCTGAGGTGAGCAGCTTCTAAGTAACGTCATAGTTAAAGCTAATTAGTTAGGTATTGATGGTAAATGTGTATTCTGGTATGCGTTAAGGAAATTTAATGTTCGATTGTTGATATGAATACTTTAAGATCTATGATGCATCTCTATTAGATGTTCCATGCGTTGTTTTGAACTTTCTTGTTGTGCATTAAATGGAAAAGGTACAATGCATGGTAGCTCTGTCAAGCAATGAAATTCTTGTCGACCTCGAATCGTTAGGTGTTATGGCAGTACAATGGATGTTGTGTTTCTCCGTTTCCTGTCTGTCATTTTCTAGTATACCCAAGGTCAGTGCATGCTAGGTGGCAATGTCATCGCTGCGGGAACACCGGAAATGAGTTTTACACATTGAACCCATGTGAGGAATCGAACCCTGGCCATCAGCGTGACGAGCGAACGCTTTAAACTCTAGGCTACTCCAATCATCTTCAAAGGAGACGGAAAGTCTTTACAGCTGTGCGCGCGCGTGCGTGTGTGCGTGTGTGCGCGCGCGCGCGCGCGCGCGTGTGTGTGTGTGTGCGCGCGTGTGTGTGTGTGTGTGTGAGAGAGAGAGTGTGTCTGTGTGTGTGTGTGTGCGTGTGTGTGTGTGAGAGAGTGTGTCTGTCTGTGTGTGCGTGCGTGCGTGCGTGTGTGTCTGTGTATGTGTCTATGTGTGTGCGTGCGTGCGTGTGTGTCTGTGTGTGTCTATGTGTTTGCGTGCGTGCGTGCGTGCGTGTCTGTGTGTGTGCGTGTGTGTGTGTCTGACTATTTTTCTATGTTTTATGTGACTGTCTGTGTATATCTGTGTGTGTCTCTCTATATTTGTGTTTGTGTGTGTGTCTGTCTGTGTGTGACTCTTTGTGTCTCTCTCTCTGTGTGTCTGTTTGTGTATGTATGTATGTATGTGTGTGCGTTCGTGTGTGAGTGTGTGTGTGTGTTTACGATATGTTTTGTCTTAATGAACGTGTTCACAAATGTCACTGACTTATAGTTATGCACACCAGCGTGCACGCATATGTATGTGTGTTTACAATGAACCAGCAACATCGCGGGGATTGGACCAAGAAGTGGCTGCACAAAGTGTAACAAGTTGGGTGTTCGAGGTCTCGGGTGCCTCACCGGCCTTGACAAGGAGTAATGGATTAAGTTCCATTTCACATTTGATTCCATTACAAGGTGTATACTGTATTTAAAACCATATATTCTGATTAAGACCTTGTATGACACACACATAGGGAGGGATCTGTGTCGTCATTACGTTCGGAGAAGGAAAACATGGATAAAGAAATGCGGTGACGTGATCTGTATTCGAGTGTTTGGGTGCGTCGCATAACAATAAACCCGCGTCACAAGACGTATGACTATACAGAACTAACGTAAGTGTAATAATCGTCACAAATAGGGTTTCTTTTTTAAGTTTAATATTCTACTTAGCCCCTCGGATGTGTACCCCAACGCCTTCAGGTTGCCTGTCATTACTGGGGCTTTGGGGTAGCCTAGTGGTTAAAACGTTTGCTCGTCACGACGAAGGCCCGGGTTTGAGTCCCAATATAGGTACAATGTGTGAATCCCATTTCTGGTGTCCCCCGCCGTGATATTGCTGGAATATTGCTAAAAGCGACGTAAAACCAAAACACACTCACCGTTATTACAAAGGAAAGGGAGGGAGTAAGTCAATGAGTGGATGAGTGAGTGAGTTAGCAACCGAGTGGGCGAGCGAGTGAATGAGTGAGCGGGTTAGTGGGCGAGTGAATGAGTTAGTGTAAATATTAGCGGTATACACCATTTGTAGCACGTTTGTAGGCCGACAATCTTGAGAAAATCAAGAACAGGCGTCTCCTAGTTGTATATTGTTGGCTGATGATAAACCGACGCAGATGATGTTTAAGACGGGCACTACTAACGAGCGCACCTTGAGGTACTTGCCCGAGACAGACGAGGGCAGTTGGGACCGCAATGTTTGTATGGACCAAGGAATGGATAACTGTCACTTCTGATGTCTTCCCCATCAAGACGGATAGGTTGTGGTATCTGTAGTCATCCGTGTCTCGTGCCATTCCGGGACAAGCCGAGGGTTACGGAAAGGGGCGAGTGGTGACGACTGATGTCCGAATGAGAGAACTAGTCGTCTTAGTTTCCATGGCAGTCCGAGTGACTGCGAGGGCAAGTTACTGCAAGTTACTGCACCCAAACAAAACCGACACATTACATTGAACCAGAAATTCCGTAGAACCATACACAATCCGCGCGAGAAAATACACCTATGGCACAGCGACTGAATTTGCCTGTCGCCGATTTGACACCGCGAAAGAAGTTACCAAAACTATTTGTAAACATTATTCTAGTACTTTTTAAAAAAAATGTTTCTTTTATCGTACCTTGTTATTTAAGACAGGGAGACTTGTTTTCGTGAAAGGAGAGCCATACGTCATAATAATATTCCACAAAATTCATTCAGGTGTTTTGTGCATGTTCTGTGTTCGTGTTAACGTTAATCCGTCAAGTGTTGTCCATGTTGTCATCCCTCAATCAGCCCTCTGCTTAATCCCTATAATCATCTTAATCTGTTATTTGTTAACCGGGTCACTTGTAACACATGTGTCCAAGTGTTAACTCTATTTATGTGTTTGAAATGTGTTACTTCCTGTGTACGCGTGAACATCCGGGTTACAACCAATGCTTGTCAGTAGAGGAGACTAATGGGGTCGGGGATCAAGCTCGATCACTTGGTTGATGCATGTCATCGTATCCCAGTTGCGAAGAACGATGTTCATGATGGCAATCACTGGACTGTCTGGTCCAGACTCGATTATTTACAGATGGATTGTTTACAGCCGCCATATTGCTGGAATATTGCTGAGGGTCGCGTTAAGAAACAAACAAAAACAAAACTTCCTGAATATGACACTGACCCAGTACTCCGGCTGCTTGGTGTAGACAAAGGCGAGTAGCAAGTGCCGCGAGGAAGGAAACGCCCGGATGTTGAGGTTGCAACTCATTGTTGTGTTTGTGATGTCAGAGCAGGTATTCCGCTCATTGTGCATTTGTTGTATTTTTTTAAATTTAATATATTAAAAGTTCAGAAACGTATTGTTCGTCATTGTCACAAAAAAATAATTCCCTTTAACAACACTTCACACAGATAAACCTAACCTTTGATTTATCTTAAACACGAACTTCGCAGACCCAGCAATAGCTTTTCACCTGGGCAGTGGAGCGTGCACTCGCGATAAAAGCCAACATATTGATTGAAGCGCCTGTAAATGATTCGGATGGTGCGACGCAATGGTTTTGACATTGAATTGATTTCCTTTAGACAAAGTTAACGTTATAATCTGACGATTCTTATACCAATTGAACAAAGCCAGCCATGGTCTTAATACTTAATAATATGCGGTTGTTTAGGCATGGACTGAAATAATTATCTAAAACTGAAATTGATCCCCACAAAGATGTAACCAATTTCCACAATAGGCATTATTTCTCTCTCAGGGTTGAGGTCGCTTCGAAAGACTCTCTCTGGCTAGACTTGCTTTTGTAAACATATCTAAATTGTTTTTTTTCTGTAAAATAAACATACATGTGTATTCTACAGTCACGGTGCAGGACTATCTCTGTCTGTCTGTCTGTCTCTCTCCCCTTTTTCTGCCTCTAACTCTTTCCCCTCTGCCTCCCTTTGTCTGCCTCTCTCGAATAGCTGTGAAATTTATGATTTAGAAATATTCATTCCCTCCCTAGGCTGTGTCATACAGCTTGTATACTACACTGACCTGTGACATTGATAGATGGCCATTGGCCAGCCACTGTGCTCCGTTCTCTCATTACCGCGTGTGTCATATTACAGAATGGACAGTGGTCAAGCCTTCTAGCCTTGACTAGTCGCTAGGAGATATGAATTATGTATGTATGTATGAAATGATTATGGATCAGCTTCATGATAAAATCAGGAACAATGTTCAGGTGGGCTTTAAAAGCGAAAAACTCCATTATGTGAATCCGCCTTCATATGTTCATAAAGAAAATATCATTTATTTCCAAATTTCTCATATTAAACGATGACGTATTTCAGCGAGTTATTTTAGGTCCAGCCACTGTGCTGTATATAGGCTGCTGAAATAATTAAATCTCGACACAACAATGTAATAATAATTTCTTCAAAATACTTTTAATGACAGTGCTGACGCCATAACCCCGTTTCAATACCGCTCCTACTTTTACACACGCTGCAGTCACATCACTTCATCTTCCCCTGCTACAACCAGCAGTGTCTATTATAGTCGGAAGGTGAACATGTGCATAAATCAAAATTGTGACTATAACTTTCGCCAGCATTACTTCGTTTTACACAAGCTTTCCTCTCGACTCGATTGTGATGTATCGGGCAGACAGCACTAGAGGAAGCCGAAACATAAACTATTCCATTATAAAGTAACCCCGTTCTTCTTGTCATATTGCCTTCATACGAGTCCCGTTTGTCTTGGTGTGGGTTGCCTCCTAAATGTCACAGTCTGTCCGTGTGAGTTAATGCGCCACACAGACAAGATATCTGCATTGTCGTTCTACGAAGTAATAACTCAGAAGATGATATTTCTGTTTCCTGGCTTATCAAACTTATTGCGTTCATGGTCGTAAGTTCGAATCCAAGGTTTGCACAGATTATTACCCTTGGTCCGTCGGCGCCATAGACGTGATGACAACTGTAACATGTCTCTGTGGGCCGTTCCTGAACCCCCGTCCTATATTTAGGATATTTTGCAAAGGGGCGTAAAACACTCTTTGTCTTACTCACCTCAATCCTGTGACCAAACGCATGCATGGGATCAACACAAATCATTTGGCAAATGGTCGATGCTCATCATGTCAATCACTTGATTTTTATAGATGGAATATTGCCTCGTTTACGAACGCGGTGTAAAACAACAAACAACAAAACCTAGGGAAATAGTGATCCACGAAAAAACGTGAACTACAAGAAATATCGGCGACATTTCAATTACCCCCACCACCCACCAACCCCCCAAACCCCAGCCCCACTCCCACCCTGCTTCAATGCCGTTGGTGCGGCGTCGGTAACGGCCCACCAAAGATTATGCATTCTCACGTACCCAATGACCTCGATGCTAATTATCCAATAAACACTTACAATTAAACCTTATTACTCTGGTCATGAATCATTTGTAGTGTGTACAGCAAATTTAGTTACTCTCGCGCGTTAAGATGAGTTTACTCCTGGAGGTGGCGGGGGGTTCCGATGAGCAATGCCACTTCAAAGTCAAGAGAAGCCTGGTTTGATGGCCCTAATACAAGAACTGTTTAGCACATCGCCAGGGCCAGGCGAGCCCTCGGACCCGCCGACATCAAAGAACTGAATGATGTGCTTAGTTTCTCCAGAGACATGATGTCGGGAGGGGTTTGTGAATGAGGGACGCTTATCATTGGGGGGAAGTATATTTGGCAAGATTCACGCACCAGGAAGTGTACAGCATCCACAGACTTACATAATCAATAATCACAGTTATACAAATCCGACCCGTGAAGATCCGGGGTAGAATAGGTCTTTAGCATCCCATCTTGCTGTAAAAGTTGACGATACTTGTCGTAAGAGGCGAATAACGGGATCGGGTGGTCAGGCTCGCTGACTTGGTTGATGCATGTCATCGATCCCAATTGCGTGGATCGATGCTCATGATGTCAATCACTGGATTGTCTGGTCCAGACTCGATTATTTACCGATCGCCGTCATATAGCTTGAATATTGGGGCGTTAAACAACAAACAAGATAAGATAAGATAAGATAACATTTATTGCAGAAACGTTCCATTACGGGACAGATGTAATTTTAAAAGACAAGACATTATGATTCATATATACATATATACATACATACATAATTTCATTCCTGTAGACACATACAAAAACAAAACAATCAATATTTCATATTTGATGATATTATTATGCACAAAATGTCAACGGTTGATTATGAAGGGGTATTTATTGTTTGAAATGATAGATATGGAAACAAATGCAGTTGATATTGACTTCTTCATTATTTGACAGGATAAGATAAGATAAGATAAGATAAGATAATATTTTATTGCAGAAACGTTCCATTACGGGACAGATGCAATTTTAAAAGACAAGACAGGATGTAGTGAAATAATTTGTCTTCATGACTGTGGACATCTACATTTACATTTTGTCTGGAAAATTTTCCAAAGAGTATATATAGTACAATCAAATAAAGTTAACAAAATCTAAACTTAAATAAGTCAAGAAATAGCTTTCCTCTTAAAGACTTGCATCTTTGTACTGTCGCCCGCCCATCTAGACCTATTAGTTTCAACAGTCGGAATGCCATGGGGTCTTCCAGTAAGAGCCGTGGTGCCATGCTGATGGCTCACCGGTCAAGATCACGTGAGCCGTTGAGGAAGTGTGTGAAGAGGTCAGTAGTGTCCATGACTGACTTCAATGTGCTGCTGCTTTAATGTCGGGATGAATAATAGTATCTGCATAGGAGGGACAAGACGCGCCACCTGCCGGGACCTTCCTGTGTCTCAGTCTGGATAATGTGGCTCTGTGAGTTATCTTGCAATCAGTGGACAGACGGAAATGTTCCTATATATTAATCTTGTGTGTTGGTATGGCCACACATGGAGTTAATATGTCTTATATTTGGAAGTGACTGCGTTCTCCCCACCTGAGACCCCATGGCCTGTGGCTTCCGTCCTCCAACCCATGACCCTCTGAGGCTTCCGCCATACAGCCAATGACCCTCTGTGGCTTCCGCCATACAGCCCATGAGCCTCTGTGGCTTCCGCCATACAGCCCATGACCCTCTGAGGCTTCCGTCATACAGCCCATGACCCTCTGTGCCCCCCGTCCTACAGCCCATGACCCTCTGTGCCCCCCGTCCTACAGCCCATGACCCTCTGTGCCCCCCGTCCTACAGCCCATGACCCTCTGTGCCCCCCGTCCTACAGCCCATGACCCTCTGTGCCCCCCGTCCTACAGCCCATGACCCTCTGTGCCCCCCGTCCTACAGCCCATGACCCTCTGTGGCTTCCATCATACAGCCCATGACCCTCTGTGGCTTCCGTCCTACACCCCATGACCCTCTGTGGCATCCGTCCTACACCCCATGACCCTCTGTGCCCCCCGTCCTACAGCCCATGACCCTCTGTGGCTTCCGTCATACAGCCCATGACCCCCTGTGGCTTCCATCATACATCCCATGACCTTCTGTGGCTTCCGTCATACACCCCATGACCCTCTGTGCCCCCCGTCCTACAGCCCATGACCCCCTGTGGCTTCCATCATACATCCCATGACCTTCTGTGGCTTCCGTCCTATACCCCATGACCCTTTGTGGCTTCCGTCCTACAGCCCATGACCCCCTGTGGCTTCTGCCATACAGCCAATGACCCTCTCAGGAATTAGTCATACAGCCCATGACCCTCTGTGGCTTCCGTCATACAGCCCATGACCCCCTGTGGCTTCCGTCCTACATCCCATGACCCTCTGTGGCTTCCGTCATACACCAAATGACCCTCTGTGCCCCCCGTCCTACATCCCATGACCCTCTGTGGCTTCCGTCATACACCAAATGACCCTCTTTGCCCCCCGTCCTACAGCCCATGACCCTCTGTGGCTTCCGTCATACAGCCCATGACCCTCTGTGGCCCCCGTCCTACATCCCATGACCCTCTGTGGCCCCCGTCCTACAGCCCATGACCCTCTGTGGCTTCCATCATACAGCCAATGACCCTCTGTGGCTTCCGTCATACAGCCCATGGCCCTCTGTGGCTTCCGTCATACTGCCCATGGCCCTCTGTGGCCCCCGTCCTACAGCCCATGACCCTCTGTGGCTTCCATCATACAGCCCATGACCCTCTGTGGCTTCCATCATACAGCCCATGACCCTCTGTGGCTTCCATCCTACAGCCCATGGCCCTCTGTGGCTTCCATCCTACAGCCCATGGCCCTCTGTGGCTTCCATCATACAGCCCATGGCCCTCTGTGGCTTCCATCATACAGCCCATGGCCCTCTGTGGCTTCCGTCATACAGCCCATGGCCCTCTGTGGCTTCCGTCATACAGCCCATGGCCCTCTGTGGCTTCCATCATACAGCCCATGGCCCTCTGTGGCTTCCGTCATACAGCCCATGGCCCTCTTTGGCTTCCATCCTACAGCCCATGGCCCTCTGTGGCTTCCATCATACAGCCCATGGCCCTCTGTGGCTTCCGTCAAACAGCCCATGGCCCTCTGTGGCTTCCGTCATACAGCCCATGGCCCTCTGTGGCTTCCGTCATACAGCCCATGGCCCTCTGTGGCTTCCATCATACAGCCCATGGCCCTCTGTGGCTTCCATCATACAGCCCATGGCCCTCTGTGGCTTCCGTCCTACAGCCCATGGCCCTCTATGGCTTCCGTCAAACAGCCCATGGCCCTCTGTGGCTTCCGTCATACAGCCCATGGCCCTCTGTGGCTTCCGTCATACAGCCCATGGCCCTCTGTGGCTTCCATCATACAGCCCATGGCCCTCTGTGGCTTCCATCATACAGCCCATGGCCCTCTGTTGCTTCCGTCAAACAGCCCATGGCCCTCTGTGGCTTCCATCATACAGCCCATGGCCCTCTGTGGCTTCCATCATACAGCCCATGGCCCTCTGTGGCTTCCATCATACAGCCCATGGCCCTCTGTGGCTTCCATCATACAGCCCATGGCCCTCTGTGGCTTCCATCATACTGCCCATGGCCCTCTGTTGCTTCCGTCAAACAGCCCATGGCCCTCTGTGGCTTCCGGCAAACAGCTCATGACCCTCTGTGGCTTCCATCATACAGCCCATGGCCCTCTGTGGCTTCCGTCAAACAGCTCATGACCCTCTGTGGCTTCCATCATACTGCCCATGGCCCTCTGTTGCTTCCGTCAAACAGCCCATGGCCCTCTGTGGCTTCCGGCAAACAGCTCATGACCCTCTGTGGCTTCCATCATACAGCCCATGGCCCTCTGTGGCTTCCGTCAAACAGCTCATGACCCTCTGTGGCTTCCATCATACAGCCCATGACCCTCTGTGGCTTCCATCATACAGCCCATGGCCCTCTGTGGCTTCCATCATACAGCCCATGGCCCTCTGTGGCTTCCGTCATACATCCCATGACCCTCTGTGGCTTCCGTCATTCAGCCCATGGCCCTCTGTGGCTTCCGTCATTCAGCCCATGACCCTCTGTGGCTTCCGCCATACATCCCATGACCCTCTGTGGCTTCCGCCATACACCCAGTGACACTCTGTGGCTTCCGCCATACACCCAGTGACACTCTGTGGCTTCCGCCATACACCCAGTGACACTCTGTGGCTTCCGCCATACACCCCATGACCCTCTTTGGCTTCCGTCGTACAACCCATGACCATATTAGGCTTCCGTCATACAGCCCATGACCAGTACCCGATGTTGTTGCCAGTCGTTGTTTGTTGTTTAACGCCACACGAAGCAATATAACCAGCTATGTAACGGCGGTGTGTAAATAATCGAGTGCCGACCAGACAATCCAGTGATTGATATCATGAGCATCGATCTATGCTACTGTGATACGATGACATGCATCCACCAAGCCTGACCACCCTATCCCGTTAGTCGCCTCTTACGACACGCATAGTTGCCATTTTCCAATGATTTACCCATGACCTACACACTAACCAGCGTGTCTGATACCCATGACCTACACACTATACACTATATACACACTAATCAGCGTGTCTGATACCCATGACCTACACACTAAACACTATATACACACTAACCGGCGGGTCTCATACCCATGACCTACACACTATACACTATATACACACTAATCAGCGTGTCTGATACCCATGACCTACACACTAAACACTATATACACACTAACCAGCGGGTCTGATACCCATGACCTACACACTAAACACTATTTACACACTAACCGGCGGGTCTCATACCCATGACCTACACACTATATACTATATACATATACACACTAACCAGCGTGTCTGATACCCATGACCTACACACTAGACACTATATACACACTAACCAGCGTGTCTGATACCCATGACCTACACACTATACACTATATAAACACTAACCAGCGTGTCTGATACCCATGACCTACACACTAAACACTATATACACACTAACCAGCGTGTCTGATACCCATGACCTACACACTAAACACTATATACACACTAACCAGCGTGTCTGATACCCATGACCTACACACTAAACACTATATACACACTAACCAGCGGGTCTGATACCCATGACCTACACACTAAACACTATGTACACACTAACCAGCGGGTCTGATACCCATGACCTACACACTAAACACTATGTACACACTAACCAGCGTCTCTGATACCCATGACCTACACACTAAACACTATATACACACTAACCAGCGGGTCTGATACCCATGACCTACACACTATACACTATATACACACTAACCAGCGTGTCTGATACCCATGACCTACACACTAAACACTATATAAACACTAACCAGCGTGTCTGATACCCATGACCTACACACTAAACACTATATAAACACTAACCAGCGTGTCTGATACCCATGACCTACACACTAAACACTATGTACACACTAACCAGCGTCTCTGATACCCATGACCTACACACTAAACACTATATAAACACTAACCAGCGTGTCTGATACCCATGACCTACACACTATACACTATATACACACTAACCAGCGGGTCTGATACCCATGACCTACACACTATACACTATATAAACACTAACCAGCGTGTCTGATACCCATGACCTACACACTAAACACTATATACACACTAACCAGCGTGTCTGATACCCATGACCTACACACTAAACACTATATACACACTAATCAGCGTGTCTGATACCCATGACCTACACACTAAACACTATATACACACTAACCAGCGAGTCTGATACCCATGACCTACACACTAAACACTATATACACACTAACCAGCGTGTCTGATACCCATGACCTACACACTATACACTATATACACACTAATCAGCGTGTCTGATACCCATGACCTACACACTAAACACTATATACACACTAACCGGCGGGTCTCATACCCATGACCTACACACTATATACTATATACATATACACACTAACCAGCGTGTCTGATACCCATGACCTACACACTAAACACTATATACACACTAACCAGCGTGTCTGATACCCATGACCTACACACTATACACTATATACACACTAACCAGCGTGCCTCAACGCTAAACCCATTAACATTAAATAACGTCAGTTAAACCATGATCACGACGTCACGTCATTGAACTCGCAGCTGATTCCGAGCCAGGAATTCACTGGATTCTTCTGAACGTGGATTTTAAACAAGTAAAACTGACACAACTACAGGTCATTATACACGTTATACACGGGACTGGGACTGGGACTGGGACTGGGACGTGGGACTGTGACGTGGGACTGAGACGTGGGACTGAGACGTAGGACTGGGACTGAGACGTGGGACTGTGACGTGGGACTAAGACGTGGGACTGTGACGTGGGACTGAGACGTGGGACTGAGACGTGGGACTAAGAGGTGGGACTGTGATGTGGGACTGAGACGTGGGACTGAGAGGTGGGACTGAGAGGTGGGACTGTGACGTGGGACTGAGACGTGGGACTGAGACGTGGGACTGAGACGTGAGACGTGGGACTGAGAGGTGGGACTGTGACGTGGGACTGAGACGTGGGACTGAGACGTGGGACTGAGACGTGAGACTTGGGACTGTGACGTTGGACTGTGACGTTGGACTGAGAAGTGGGTCTGAGAGGTGGGACTGAGAGGTGGGACTGTGACGTGGGACTGAGACGTGGGACTGAGACGTGGGACTGAGACGTGAGACGTGGGACTGAGAGGTGGGACTGTGACGTGAGACTGAGACGTGGGACTGAGACGTGGGACTGAGACGTGAGACTTGGGACTGTGACGTTGGACTGTGACGTTGGACTGAGAAGTGGGCCTGAGAGGTGGGACTGAGAGGTGGGACTGTGACGTGGGACTGAGACGTGGGACTGAGACGTGGGACTGAGACGTGAGACGTGGGACTGAGAGGTGGGACTGTGACGTGGGACTGAGACGTGGGACTGAGACGTGGGACTGAGACGTGAGACGTGGGACTGAGACGTGGGACTGTGACGTGGGACTGTGACGTGGGACTGAGACGTGGGACTGAGACGTGGGACTGAGACGTGGGACTGAGACGTGAGACGTGGGACTGTGACGTGGGACTGTGACGTTGAACTGAGACTTGGGACTGAGACGTGGGACTGAGACGTGGGACTGAGAAGTGGGACTGAGACTTGGGACTGAGACGTGGGACTGAGACGTGGGACTGAGACGTGGGACTGAGACGTGGGACTGAGACACGAGACGTGGGACTGAGACGTGGGACTGTGACGTGGGACTGTGACGTGGGACTGAGATGTGGGACTGATACGTGGGACTGAGACGTGGGACTGAGAGGTGGGACTGAGACGTGGGACTGAGACGTGGGACTGAGACGTGAGACGTGGGACTGAGACGTGAGAGGTGGGACTGAGACGTGGGACTGAGAGGTGGGACTGAGACGTGGGACTGAGACGTGAGACGTGGGACTGAGACGTGGGACTGTGACGTGGAACTGTGACGTGGGACTGAGATGTGGGACTGATACGTGGGACTGAGACGTGGGACTGAGAGGTGGGACTGAGACGTGGGACTGAGACGTGAGAGGTGGGACTGAGACGTGGGACTGAGACGTGGGACTGTGACGTGGGACTGAGACGTGAGACGTGGGACTGTGACGTGAGAGGTGGGACTGAGACGTGGGACTGAGACGTGGGACTGAGAGGTCTGATGGCAGGGATGACAACTGACACTGCCACAGAGCTGATTGCGGGCTGAACCCACCATGGATAAGTTATTAATGCTCTCTGTGTCCTGATGTCGTGCAGGATATGCCTCGTCGTGTTTGCGTCAATTAGTAAATGAGAGAATCGTGACAATATGAAGGTCAATGAACTCGCCACCTGTCCACAAGTCAGGGCATTGAACGGAGGTGAGGTGAGGTGAAATGGGGTTTAACGTCGTGTCCATGACGTGGGACTTATATACTGATATGCACCCAGTGTGTGTGTGTGTGTGTGTGTGTGTGTGTGTGTGTGTGTGTGTGTGTGTGTGTGTGTGTGTGTGTGTGTGTGTGTGTGTGTGTGTGTGTGTGTGTGTGTGTGTGTGTGTGGCTGCTTGTTCTAGTCCGGACTGATGCCGATTTTATAGTGCTAGCCTCAGTTTAACATGAATACCCTACTGAGACACAGTATCCTGACTCCAAGCCGAACAGTCCTTGTTTTAGCCCCTAGCGCCAGGCAGGGTAACAACAAGTACCATCTTTTAACGCTCTTTTGTTGAATGAAGCGACCGGGGATCGAACCCCGGACCTTTCGCTCTCCGGACAGACACTAGACCACGGGGGCGGTCTATCGAACATAGGCGGCGTGGTGATGGTATGTGACCTACCACCACGACATCTGACACGGTGACTTCTCAACAGACCCACTCCCCTGGGTGACGGAGCGCGTCCAGTATTAGAGTTGATTCCTGACACGTAGCCTGAGAGTACAGAGCTGACGTGTATATTAGTAAGTAAAGGCCAGCTCTTCCCTTAATGCATTTTCCAGATGGAGAGGATGGTTGCTGTAGTGAAGATGGATGCATGGCTCCCTTGGGTATGTCAGTGTGTCTGTCCCGCCGCCAAGTGTCGCGCTGAAGGGGTGAAAGGAGGCGTTAGTGTATGGCGTGGGGGTGGGGGTGAGGGTGGGGGTGATGGGGGGTAGACAGCTGGGCACACTTTTAGAGCGTATGTACTAAACTGCCCGGCAAAGGAACGTATACACTTCAACATTAAATTTAGATTTCACCAAAAAATTTACAAACAGTGTCAAAACGTTACTAGGTTGAAAACAGGCTCCGAAACCCGTATCAAATATATCACCATGGAATTACCATTTCTCTTCGTTTCCTTTTAGCCACCATGAAACAAGAGTGTATACTTTCTTTTGTCCGACAGTGTACCGCTGTATTTGCGTTTCGAGGAATAAAGAAACATAATAAGTATGTTTATATGAAACGACTATATTGAAATAGGCGGAATATCGACATCGACTTTTTGGCCATCAGTAATATCTAGAGAAGAACTTCCTAGTTAATCAACGGAGTCCCGATCACTTTTAGTTCCCAGGAACAGGTACCCCTTAATGTCAAGATAAGTCACGTACAAGTAGGTTATCCTAACATACAGCCATGATACGTGGCTAATCTTGTCTAATGATATCTTCCCTTCATCCAGTTACCTGAAACAGTTGCTATTTTCGAAGCCACGAGTGAAAATGTCCACTTTGTTTAGTCATGACGAGATGAGATAAACATGTTATTAAGCCCTAAAACGCCGTACTGATATTAATTAGATAACATATGTCACGTATAATAAAGATTAGTCATACATGTAACACATATTTTATATAATATTGTTTGTTTCTTGTTTAACGCCAAACCTCAGCATACCATTATAACATGGCATTCATCCTCAATATCATGACTGCAAAAGGAGGAAAGTCTTTCACCAAGCTGTAACTTAAAAGCGAACCATCTTCCTCTTTCATCATAATATTATGCCAACTTAATCTTTATTTAGTCAATGCTATTCTATATTTAACCATATCTATATCTATCAAATACTTTCCAAAGTACAAAGTGTTTTTGAATATGCAGGTACAACCTTGTGTCACGTGACGAGGTCAAGTCAGGTCATCTGTACCTGCTTTACTTAAAATACCAAAGAACATTAAACCTGATGTATTGAAACGTGTGGTATTCAAAATATGCTCCAAACAATATTTATTCACTATGCCGCGGAGCAAGGACACCCAAATGGCTCGACCTGAAGGTTAGGTTGTTTTACGCCGCACTATTCAATATTCGAGCAATATGACGGCATCCTGAAACTAATCGAATCAGACCCAGGCAATTCAGTGATTCATATTATGATAGCACACTTTAACAAGGACACTCTGCCTGACCATGCAGTCCACACAGTCGCCTCTTACGACCAGCATAGGTTGACCTGGGAACCTGGTGTAACCCGGGATCCCCACGCGGAGTGACATCTAACAAAGATTGATGAAACACCGACACAAGACTTGCACAAGTCTCTAAGACAAAAAATAGTTTAAGTCATAATTTCAGGATTATATAAATAATAAGAACAAGTTGTCCCTATAAGAGACTGGGGTCCCTAGAGTACTGTCCACGTATCTAGACTTGCCTCTAATAACGATAGAATTATTGTACACCCATGGGCTTATCATTCAGTACAGCCTAGAAGCAAGGCTACTCCGGTACTTAAGCGGGCATTTGACACCATGTGTGAATGTGTTAGTGTGCGTGCGTGCGTGCGTGCGTGCGTGCGTGCGTGCGTGCGTGCGTGCGTGCGTGTGTGTTGTTTTCACAGCTTCAGAATCTGGTGCTCCGAGGGATTCTCATCTGGAAGTGGTTCTCGGTACAATATGTCTCATTGAGCCTACTGACGAGAGTTAAAGTGTCACCTGGATGATTGTATGAGGTGCTTTGATCGTTGTTCGTGGTATCAACAACCAATTCTCTGACCCAGGCTCGATTATTTACGGACTCTTCGTTTCACATCTGGCATTTGCGCCTCTAAACAACATTCACTCACCCCCGTAAACATACGGGTAGGAATTGGTCTTCAGCAACCCATGCTTGTCGTAAGATGCGACTAACGGGATCGGGTGGACAGGCTTGCTGACTCGGTTGATGTTCACAATGTCAATCACTGGATTGTCTGTGGAAATTCGATAATATAGCTGGAATAAACAAAAACCCAAAAAATTCAATGGGAATCTTTTGCGCCCGAATTAAATATCCCCTTCTGTTTGCCTGTTAAAGTATCCTACTCCTCCAAACCGTTATTGCAGTTTGGTCGAGATTCTAGTTCCTATACTGACCCGATTAGAACACATGATGTTTTTCGGTTATCACTAAATAGAACGTTGATGTGAGCCAGGGAACTTCACGTGGAACAGTCGCTTGTATTGTAATTACGTAATCGTAGAAAAACGACCACGACAGGGTCTAAATCAAGACTCAATTCTTGTCAGTGCCAAAACATGCCAGCGGAACTATTAAAAGAAACACACGCAGTTTTTGTGCATTGGAAGATTAACAAAATAATTTCCTCGATGTTCTTTCGTGTAGGTTATTAGGAAAGTATTTGCCGGTAATGTGCAGTTTTATGGAAGTATTTGCCGGCAGTGTGTTCCTGGTTCTCGGTGTGTAGTCTGAACCGTGGCTGACTGACGCTCGCTGGCATTCTTGGCAGCG
Organism: Haliotis rufescens; assembly: GCF_023055435.1. Lineage (NCBI taxonomy): Eukaryota > Metazoa > Mollusca > Gastropoda > Lepetellida > Haliotidae > Haliotis > Haliotis rufescens. The sequence goes on along the minus strand of NW_025964001.1, from coordinate 49,826 downwards.
TGTCGACCGACACGCCCAGTCGACACCCACCTCGTGCACATTCCCGCTGTAAACAAACCTGCTTGAGAATTAAATATGTGGCAATATGTGTTAAGTAGGGCTATTAGTGAGAAGCCGCTGCAGATGTCTCGTACGGAGCCAGGAAGCATACGACCCACCTTTCTGTACAACGTTGAATATGTGAATTAATTTGGCAGGGGAATTCCTGTAGCGAGACCCGTCCCAAGCCAACAGTATATATGCGAAGAATGCGCTCGCGTGTTTTGAAGAAGTGTATTAGATAGACTTATCAGGGTTTTATCAGAAAAGACCCCATGACGGAAGCTTTAGTTTAGATCTGTCACTTCCACTAAGCCAGGTATTCTAAGATGACTCAATATCTTTGTCGTTTCTTTGTTGTATGAAAATGTTCATAAACTGCCGGGCAAAGGAAGGTTTACTCTTAAAAATTGACTAAAACATTACCAACGTTTTTGGGATGAAAACAGTATCAGAAACACTGCAAACTTAAGGTAAAAAACCCTTGATACCCGTATCAAAGATATCGCCACCGAATAACCATTTCCTGTTTGTTAAGTTCTGCCACCATCAAACATGGGTGTATGCTTTCTTTTGCACGGCAATTTATGTCATGTTTCTTTCACTGGGGGGATCTTTAACAGATCTTTGACAGCGAGTGTTTTTTTATCGAAGCTGAAGAATTATAACTGATTCTGCGATGGCCGGGCCACATCTGAGTTCAGCCGATACTTTCTAAAATACGCTGCTGCTCTGTCACGATCAGTTATATCTGAGTTCCACCGATACTTTCAGATAATACGCTGCTTCTCTGTCACGATCAGCCACATCTGAGATCTACCGATACTTTCAGATAATACGCTGCTTCTCTGTCACGATCAGCCACATCTGAGATCTACCGATACTTTCAGATAATACGCTGCTTCTCTGTCACGATCAGCCACATCTGAGTTCCGCCGATACTTTTTGTCTGAAATATCAAAACATCTACATGTCAAAGATGACATTATAGTTAAAAACAACGATGATACAATGATAATATGTTTATTTGTTTTTTTGCTGTTGTTGTGTGTGTGTGTTGTTCACGGAAAGAAGTGCTCTGATATACGTTTGTTACTTGTAGTTGTTGAAGAAGCCCCCAGCTCACATTGTACCCTCAAGGCGAGAAACAACAATATGGGCCCAACCTACTGGACACTTCCAGTGGTTACGACTGTGAAGCTGAGTGTCCCGAGTGACTTGTACAGGCCTACCTTCTCTAGTTACTGCCATATATTCGCCGGAACATAACGACTTGAACGGTTGAGATGAGGTACATGTTCCCCTAGCGTTAGAACAACAGATAGGTGAAGACATGGGACACAGCTCGTTCTACATTCATAAAGGGTAATACTGAACATACAATTACCACCACACTATATGTTGTCACAGCTGTTCATGAAGTGTAATACTAAACATACAATTACCACCACACTATATGTTGTCACAGCTACTTATAAAGTGTAACATTAAACATAGAAATACCAACACACTATATGTTGTCACAGCTGTTCATAAAGGGTAATACTGAACATACAATTACCACCACACTATATGTTGTCACAGCTGTTCATGAAGTGTAATACTAAACATACAATTACCAAAACACTATATGTTGTCACAGCTGTTCATAAAGTGTAATACTGAACATACAATTACCACCACACTATATGTTCTCACAGCTGTTCATAAAGTGTAATACTAAACATACCATTTCCACCACACTATATGTTGTCACAGCTGCTCATAAAGTGTTATACTAAACATACAATTACCAACACACTATATGTTCTCACAGCTGCTCATAAAGTGTAATACTAAACATACAATTACCACCACACTATATGCTTTCACAGCTGTTCATTAAGTGTAATACTAAACATACCATTTCGACCACACTATATGTTGTCACAGCTGTTCATAAAGTGTAATACTAAACATACCATTTCCACCACACTATATGTTGTCACAGCTGTTCATTAAGTGTAATACTAAACATACCATTTCCACCACACTATATGTTGTCACAGCTGTTCATGAAGTGTAATACTAAACATACAATTACCACCACACTATATGTTGTCACAGCTACTTATAAAGTGTAACATTAAACATAGAAATACCAACACACTATATGTTGTCACAGCTGCTCATAAAGTGTAATACTAAACATACAATTTCCACCACACTATATGTTGTCACAGCTGTTCATGAAGTGTAATACTAAACATACATTTTCCACCACACTATATGTTGTCACAGCTGTTCATAAAGTGGAATACTAAACATACAATTACCAAAACACTATATGTTGTCACAGCTGTTCATAAAGTGTAATACTAAATTGGCACCCTTTGTAAGTATTTCTTTTCTGAAGAAACACATTAATACAATTACGTTACGACATACTTTGTTGATAAAAGAACACGTATTTACTCCAAAGGCCGGCGCTCGATTCTCTTCATGGGTATAATACAGGCATCTCATCCGCGGAGTTCCCGGCCTTAATTGTAGCTAGAAAATATGTGTTTCCAAGGCCAGACTTTCTTTTTTATTTAACGGGTTTTTGGCCGCAAAATTCAAGTCGGAATATATATATAATTTCGTTGTGTTTTGAAGTTTATACGATACATTATCAACAGGTTTAATCGTAGTATTTTCAAGAATTTTTTGATAGCGACGTTAAATGAGTTTTTAAATATTTCACTTATTTCAGGTCGGCGGGATAAAACAACACTGCTTTTCATTTTATTTTTACATTTAATTTTTTTTAAAGTCGGCGGATTCGTAAATAAAATCTTTTAAAAACGTGGCCTAAACTTTGAACAATGGAACCCTGTGTACCGAGGTTTTCGCCAAGTCGAATACTTATCCTGTTTTTGATGTTTGTAAATGATATCAAATGCGTGTATGTTGAGCTGGATGAATATCAACTGTGGACCTGTATATTCTCCGTGTACACGATGATAAGCATGAGGCTGTGAATAAGAAGGTGAAGGTGAACAGAAAAACAGATTGTTCATGACTCATAGAGTTCTTCAAATTGTGCTTCGTTATATATTTATCTACATGGTTCGTATCATTCACACGCCATCTAGTAAGTACCCACTTAAACTGTTCCATGGAAATAATTGTGGCTGTTTTATGGCAGAGCAAATGGGAAACGCTTTGAAATAAATCACACGTGCTCTTCAGCGGTTTCTTGTAATTTGACATGAAAGAATTAAGGTGTCTAATTCCTTAATAGAAATGACCCCACTTATACACCGACAGGTGTTGTGAATTTGGAAATAATTCAAGCATGTACAAACATCTTTGAAGATAGAAATCGGCCGACATTGTAATGGCTTGACTCCAAGCAATATTGTACTCTGTGGAGTATCACCGTTGGCAGCCATGTTTCCCGGAGCTAGACTGTATACCAGGCCATCACTGTACACCCTTGGGTCTTTTGATGGTGGAGGGGGTGGGGTGTCCCTTGTCTCTAGACCATAGAGCGTATAGCTTATCAAATAATCCAATTCTAAGCTTTATGAGACCCTCGGCGACAGACCCACTTCACCACCCTCCCGGCACACCCCTGACTCAACCCTCCCCTACACCCCCGACTTAACCCTCCCCCCACGCCCCCAACTCAACCCTGCCCTACACCACCGTCTCAACCCTCCCCCCAAACTACCGCATCTCAACCCTCCCCCCTCCCCCCGAACCCCCGAACCCCCGACCATAACCCCACCTTATCCTTTGCCATCTGACTTCACCCCCCACCCCCACCCCCTCCAGCCAACCCGTCCCTATCTCACCCCACCCTCTTACGACAAGCATGGGTTGCCGAAAACCTATTCTAACCCGGACCTTCACGGGTCCGGCAACGAATAGAAAAGTTTAGTTTGACCACCATTGACAACATTTGTACCAATGCTTGTACGGTGATAGATGTATCTGGAACATACTGACTTTACTGTGGCGCAAGTGTGCCAAAACCTACACCAACGTCAGTGAACATTTGTCATTCTCCGACTTTGTCTCCTTGGAGGTACGAGGACATGGCACACTGGTACTGACACTGCGATATGAGGTCAATGGCCGCACGGACATCGACCTTCTTCGATCTGCGATAACCCGCTTTATGACTCCTCCGCAATTCCATAACGCTATTACGGGAACCAGACCACCAGCAATAGTTATTATGTAATCACGTTCCGTGTCTATATATTGCCAAATGAAGTGTAACGCCGGCTACTGAGCCATAATGGCACGCTATTGATGAGAGCTAATGACGCCACCAACAAGATCAGTCCCGCCCGGCAGACAGTCCAACCGCACATGTATCTTTTTCATGTATTTACGAGAAATGATTTAAAACTGTCATTGTTTTATGCTCGAGTACGTGGGGGGCTTGCCTCCATCACAGGGTCCATTAACGTTGACGGGACGACGTTAGCGCATAATGGGCCTGCCACCCCAGCTTACAGTGAGACAGCGCACAGAACTTGGGGCAAACCTACCGTTACAGTTTGTAGCGATTAGGATGACATCATAGTCGATGAGACATTAGTTTTGTTTTGTTTGTTTGTTGTTTAACACCGCAATATTCCAGCTATATGTCGGCGGTCTGTGAATAATCGAGTCTGGACCAGACAATCCAGTGATTGTTGTTATTAGCATCGATCCACACCATTGGGATAAGATGACATGCATCAACCAAGTCAGCGAGCCTGACCACCCGATCCCGTTAGTCTCCTCTTACGACAAGCATAGTCGCCCTTTACTGCAAGCATGGGTTGCTGAAGAATTATATCAGTAGATGAGATATTAGTAGATCTTAGCAGTGGGGATCTTAGTATATGAAATATTAGTAGATGAGATCTACAGCAAATCTTAGTAGATGGGATTGTTGTAGGTGAGATCTTGAGTTTGTTGTTTAACGCCGCACTCAGCAATACTCTAGCTACATGACGGCGGTCTGTAAATAATCGAGTCTGGACCAGACAATCTTAGTAGATCTTAGTAGATGGAAGCTGATTATTCTATAATATTCTGCTACAGAAATACTGACTTTAGCCTGATTATTATAATGGTTCAAGGTTCATTCCAATACAAGAAATGTGTGAACGTCATTGTACGTAACTCTGAGAGAATAGTATTACTGTCTTATCCTGTAAATTCCATGGATGTCAAAACATGCCACTCATAAACATGTGAAAAATCATTTGACATTTAGAAAGCAAACCCCCAATCTCTTCATAAACAGGTGCTGTGCGGCAGTGGTTAAACGTTTGCCCGTAATGCAGAAGGTCCGGTTCGAATCTACATTTCTGGTGTACCCCGCCGTGATATTGCTGGAATATTTATTGCGGCATAAAACCCAACAGACTCGAAAAACAGGTATATGTTGTGGTCTGATTGAATACCTGGAAGACAATATACCTACATCTGTCTCAGTCATCACAACGTGATGTTTGAACTAGACCGTCGTCGTATTACAGCTGGGGCGGTCGGTATTATTGCTAAAAGCGGCGTAAAACCATACTCACTCACTCACTCACTCACTCGTATTACAGGTGAGGGGCGGTGGGGTAGCCTAGTGGTTAAAGCGTTCGCTCGTCACGCCAAAGACCCATGCTCGATTCCCAAAATGAGTAAAATGTGTGAAGCCCATTTCTGGTGTCCCCGCCGTGATATTGTTGGAATGTTATACAAGTGGCGTTAAAACATACTCGCCCACTCACTCACTCACGATATGCCTGAAATATTGTCGATGTGACGTTAAATCTCAACTCACTCACTAGAACTAGACAAACGATTGAAGGGATAGGTCGTCATTATAAAACTATTCTGAAATTGCCGTTTTTATTGATTGTCATAAATATTAAGCAGAAAAGATAAAACACAACCTGCCGATATTTTCAACCAATCACAGGCCAATTATTTTCCAGTATCATTGGCAAATAATGTTGTTTAATGTTGTCGTGAAAATATATTACTGGTTAACCTTCCCACTTGAGAGTTAATTTACATGTAAAAACGCCGAAATGATTTTCTGTCTTTGAAGTTCACGAGATCGTTGCGTGCATCCCCGGCTTTTAGAGCTAATGAGCGCCCTCTATTGACTTACCTGTCTGTGCCAGTGCAGAAACCCTCGTCCCACACCCCCTTGTTAAGTGCTTTATTGAAATGTACAACTGATAGTGTTATTTAGACAAAGTTGCCAAATATCCGATAAGTCTACGGGCTAGCGATGTTGTTTTTTTGTAACGGTAACATCACGATATCGCACCACGCCTCGAGGAGCAATGGTTTTGGCTCGATATGCTCTTCTCGTTCCCAATCAACCAGACGGTAATACACTGAACCAATGGTAGTGGCGACTGGCGCTCTCATGGGTGTGATAGGTATGGAGGTAGATATATAGCATGTGCATCGGAGGAGTGGGTGCTGACGTTGGGGGTGGGGGCAGTATTGTGTGAGTGTCGGGTTCTATTGTGTGAGTGTCAGGCTTCAGCGTGTGAGTGTCGGGCTCTAATGTGTGAGGGTCGGGCTCTAATGTGTGAGGGTCGGGCTTCAGTGTGTGAGGGCCGGGCTCTCGTGTGGGAGGTGTGAACTCTAATGTGTGAGGGTCGGGCTTCAGTGTTTGAGGGCCGGGCTCTCGTGTGGGAGGTGTGAACTCTAATGTGTGAGGGTCGGGCTTCAGTGTGTGAGGGCCGGGCTCTCGTGTGGGAGGTGTGAACTCTAATGTGTGAGGGTCGGGCTCTCGTGTGGGAGGTGTAAACTCTAATGTGTGAGGGTCGGGCTTCAGTGTGTGAGGGCCGGGCTCTCGTGTGGGAGGTGTGAACTCTAATGTGTTAGGGTCGGGCTCTCCTGTGGGACGGGTGAACTCTAATGTGTGAGGGTCTAGCTGTAGTTGTGAGGGTCGGGCTCTCGTGTGGGAGGTGTGAACTCTAATGTGTGAGGGTCGGGCTTCAGTGTGTGAGGGCCGGGCTCTCGTGTGGGAGGTGTGAACTCTAACGTGTGAGGGTCGGGCTCTCCTGTGGGAGGTGTGAACTCTAATGTGTGAGGGTCGGGCTTCAGTGTGTGAGGGCCGGGCTCTCGTGTGGGAGGTGTGAACTCTAATGTGTGAGGGTCGGGCTTCAGTGTGTGAGGGTCGGGCTCTCGTGTGGGAGGTGTGAACTCTAACGTGTGAGGGTCTAGCTGTAGTGTGTGAGGGCCGGGCTCTCGTGTGGGCGGTGTGAACTCTAATGTGTTAGGGTCGGGCTCTCCTGTGGGAGGGGTGAACTCTAATGTGTGAGGGTCTAGCTGTAGTTGTGAGGGTCGGGCTCTCGAGTGGGAGGGGTGAACAGTAACGTGTGAGGGTCGGGCTCTCCTGTGGATGGGGTGAACTCTAATGTGTGAGGGTCTAGCTGTAGTTGTGAGGGTCGGGCTCTCGAGTGGGAGGGGTGAACTCTTACGTGTGAGGGTCGGGCTCTCGAGTGGGAGGTGTGAACTCTAATGTGTGAGGGTCGGGCTCTCCTGTGGGAGGGGTGAACTCTAACGTGTGAGGGTCGGGCTCTCGTGTGGGAGGGGTGAACTCTAACGTGTGAGGGTCGGGCTCTTCAGTTTCACGGACTGTAGTTTGTGGAGCGTTGAGGCGGACATGCCCATATGCTACAGTATCGATCACTGTTCAAGATGACTTTTTCCTAATTGAATATACTTCAAACTAAATGTACAAACACAAAACCCTAACAGTAAAACTCATGTTTTGTGCGCTAATGTATACGGAAATTAAACCTAGGAGTGAATGGTTATAAAATACCACCAGTGACCCTATGAATTTGTCCACGGTTGCTACGACAACGATAAGCTTGGAAATAATACTAAGACACGTTGTATGAATGGTCCTAATGTAGAGGTCATTGCACTGAAGGCCATGACGTCACACTATTGCAGCGTCTGTCAAATAGTCACAGGAAAGTCAGAAATATCGAAAACTGTTTCAATCTATTTCGCTCAAACGCCATTTCATATTTTTAACATTGAGCCTCTGTTTAAAAATGTTGGTCCCAGCGTCGACATAGCTGGAGCCCCTTGTGACGTCCTCGCGCTGTGTCGGAAAACCTACGGTGTCCCACTAGGGACATATTACCACTGTTACAATTCTTCGTAAAACCTGTTGGTTTACAGAAAGGTTAACATCATGTAGCTAAAGTGTCGCAAACAACCTTATTTTTCAATGCATTTAGTGTGTCGGAGATTTGAAACATTTCACTGTCGTTATTGAGTGTCAGAATATAAATGTGTTTTGCTGCTGAATAACGCTTTATCCTTGCTAAATAGCTCTTACGGGATTCCATAGAAATTGCTAACCCTGCTTTTATTTACAGCCGAGTACGAAGTGCCCTCAACTGGTGGAAGATAAACATGGTCATTTGCTTAAATCGAGACATTTAGAATCCGAATTATCGAATTGTCGCTGGTGTCAAATGCCCCTCATCTTGGGAAACGGCCTTGTTGTTTACGTTGCCATGACTGAACGGGCACAATTGCGTCAACAACAAACAACCACAACATTCAACAACAAACAACCACGCCATTGTACACATTCAGAGCATAGCATCAGTGGAGAGTTGTCTCGGTGTTTCGCTCACCACATAGTAAACATGTGTAAATATTTGTGATAATATAGTGTCACATTATGTTGTGATTGTAACTGTTTTAAATTTTAAAATATTTACTTTTAAGGTATTTACTTTTAATCGCTGTACGTTCCCACATTATGTGAAAATATACATCTCTGAAGAGCACAGTGAATGGTTAGTGTTATACACTAATATAAGTCGCTTTTTGTCATGAATCAGTTAATTTCACATGAAATAACAACATGTGCCATAGTGTTGATTTATTAATAAAATACGCTTTATGGAGCATATAAAGCGTTATGGAGGATATAAATGGTTAACACGCGATAAAGGTCACACCAGGCTTTTCACAAATTCTTGTGACAATTCTGTCACATGTCTTCAACTCCCACTAGTACAATCAAAATAACCAAAAAAAATCAGTAAAAACATTAGTGTCAATTAAAAATGAGCAAGAATAGATAACACGATTAGTGAATGTGAAATGTCCAATACGTCATGTCAAGCAAACAGTTTCATTATAACTAAATAAGTGAATATGGCGTCCCACATCAAATAAATAAGACTCTCTAAATCGCCTGAGTAGGACACCCTACATCGCCTGAGTAGGCCTCCTACAGCAAATGAATAGGGCATCCTACATCAAATGTATAGGGCACCCTACATCAAACAGCAGGACATGCTTACCCTTTTCGCGAACACCTGGTGTCATCACTGATTTCTTCATATAATTGGCATCACTATTTTGCCTTTTACGCCTGATGGAATCTGTTTCCGCGGATAATCGTGACTGGTTATTCTCTGGCGTTGACGTGTTATATTGAGTAGGGTATTGTAACAACTCCATGTACCTGGGTCGCCCTGTTCAGTCAGCCCGTCTCATTGTGCGGTGTCCGTCCTCCGACCTCCGTCAAGAAGCTCTGAAAGGAAGGACCAGAAGTCAAGCATCATAATCAAGCTGAGAGTTATAGAGTAAAGTAAACTAAAAAAGAATGTTAATCCAGGAAGCCGCAAGTTCCAGAAATTGGAAACACTAATTTTGAATCGGATTAATCGAGCTTTACAAGTCTTAAAGCATGCATGTTTTTGTCTGCAACGGCATAAACCCCAAGCTCAGAACTCTTCGTCACCCCAACTCCCAGTCTGTCTCCCAGAAACTAGAGAATAATTTAAAAAATCCAACTCAAGTCTTGGATGATTTGGCAAGCTGAGACTGCCTCAGCTCTGTTCTGTTTTGGAATCTATTTTGAAAGGTATATGTTTTTAAAAAAGATAACTTAATTTCTGGAACTAAATGCTAGTGTACCCCATTCCCTTAGACTAACATTTAGTCTCTGAAATCTTATATTACACAATATCCTTCTTGACTCTAAAAATAAAAAAAATTTCCCTATGCTGATTTCATAGACTGTGGAATAGAGTTAGCTTGAGCTGGCTAGACTTGCTTTTGTATGCATTTCTAGATTATTATTTTTTCATAAAATAAATATATTCCACGGTCATGGTGCAGGACTACCCATTCCCTCAGTGTAATGAATATCTGGGATAGAATCGGTTCGGTCTTCAGCAACCCTTGTGAGGACCCCGTGAGGATCCAGGTTAGAAGTGGTACACATGCTAGTCGTAAGAGGCGACTAACGGGCTTGGGGGTCATACTCGCTGACTTGGTTAATACATGTCATCATACCAGCTATTTCAGTCCGCCGTCTTATAGCTATGATATTGCTGAGTGCGGCGTTAAACAAAAAGGTAAACACAAAACAAGCAATCTTCAGTGAACCCGGTGGCCTTGCTCAGGGGCATAATGAATAAATATAGTTTTGTGTATGTCTAGAATACCAATAAAATTTATGATTTACAGACCGCCGTTATATAGCTGGAATATTGCTGAGTGCGGCGTTAAACAAACAAATATTAAGTGGCTCGGATAGTGTAGCATTAGGATTATGGCTAGACAAGAAGAAGAAGAAGAAGAAGAAGAAGAAGAAGAAGAAGAAGAAGAAGAAGAAGAATCAAGAATTTTTATTGTACAGTGACAAGTGAAGAAGACAAAATGGGTTATTCTGTTTCCGACAAGCAGATTGTGTGAATGTTGTCGGGCTACGGAAATCCCCCGCTAACCCATAAATCTTGGGAACCGTCCATTACTGCATTGTCGAAACAAGGTGGGCTATACATCTTACTGGCATAGTGACCCAGTGACACCGTCACCCTTGCATTCCGACCACCTGTCAGTGCCAGACCACCATCAAGTTGTCCCACACAGTCCTGTGACATACGCGCATGCGTCGTGAATGCCAGTGTCGATCTGGCCTGACGTGGCGCCCCCTGGAGACGGTTGTCAGTGGCACGACACAGCTAGATTCATTCCTCGCGCAGGACAGCGATGCCATCTCTCGTGTACATATTTACGTGTCGTTTCCTTAAACAAGACAAAGGGGAGGTAAGGCACAGAGTGTGACCAAATGATTAGAATGTAATGTTTGAACTGAATCGTCTCTTTGAATGACTTTCAAACATACCACCGTGGTAGCTACCAAAGTCACAGACTTCGGTTTAAAGACACATGCATCTGTGAAATATCATAGATTATAATGAGTGTCCTTGGCACACACCTACGGATCCCAGCAGATAGTTGAGTATTACCTGAATCCTAAATGGGCCCAGTCTTAAATGGCAGTGTTCGAAATACCTGCCTGCCCGACCGTCCGAGACGGGTTGATTTCAACTCGGGCTGCCAGATTTTTCAAATCCCCCTGCCCGACGGTCGGGTTATATTTCATATGTGAAAATATTCAAAATATTTCCCGATGATAAGCATTAATTCACATGTAAAGATGAATGATAAAATGTAACCAAAAAGAAACCCCGTTAGCTTATCCTGAGAAACATATGATTATAGTGGGCAGGCAGGTTTTGGTCAGGGCTGGCAAGTATTTCAGCTAGCCAGTCCTGTGGTCTGGCTGAAATTTTTGGGAGTTTCATACCCTGTAAATGGGCCTCAGCCAAATACCAAATCCCAGCGCGTGACACCTTCGTTACCCTCTCGATAGTGTGGAGAGCCCCACGAACGGGATATCGCTGCGTGGAGCTTGGCCAAATACAGTTTAGGGGAGATAAATCTCACTAGCAACCTGCCAAGTGCACGCGCATGGCTCCCGCCAAGCTGCTAAGTGCCACAGTTATGTGTACCGCGACAGTTATGATCATTAGACATTCAGTTATGGAATAAAGACAGCTTGGTGATTTATCACCTCAGTACGTATATCGGAATCAACTAAAACGTAATGCTCCCAGCGCACTAGTTGTACGTCAAGTAGCATCAGGCACGTCTCAATGTCAAGGTCGTAGAGGAAGTTGCACACAGTGCACCCACTTGGGGTCGGGTCCATTTGACAAAAGGTATTAATACACTAATAGAAAAGAAATTGAGAAGAAAATAGGAGCTTGTTGATATCCACATGTATATTAAAATAGGTATGTCATATAAGTCATGTGTATGTATGTATGGATGGATGGATGGGTGGATGGGTAGATGGATGAAAGATGTTCAGGATTACAGACATTTAAAAAAAAAAAAAAGAGTACTGGAGTAGCCTAATTCCATCAGATCTAGGAAGAGTTTGGATTTACTCGTATGTGATGAAATTTTTGGTGTGTCCTTCATAGTTTACTTCAGGGGTTAAATTGCAATGGGCATGCTGTCTATTTCTATTTCCTTGACTAAAACCAACATCCATCACACATTTCAAACGTCTGCTGACTTTCGGCAGTTTATTTATGTAATTGGCCTGTTAGTTCCGTTATTACAGAGAAGCTGAAGATAAAAATACCCTGTGAGACCTTGTTCATCTGAACTAACCATTCGCCGAATTCGCTGTCATGCACATTCGACTGACATGCACTTTACCGGGCGAGAAGATGGAAACGATTACAGTGTTAACTTTTAATACAGAGACAGGGTGAACGTCTTCAGATTCAATATCTGCAGCATCACGGTTAATGTCGTAATAATGCCGGCAAATTAGACGCTAATACAACACGTGAGATGTCTGTTACAGATGCGCCGATGTTCCCCCCATGGCTGGGAGCGTTGTTGGCTCCAGACCTCGGCGCAGTGGCTCCAACAACGCGGAAATTGTCAGAGGAGGATTGCATAAAAATTCATGGAAATTAGATTTGAGCTGAATTAGCCTCATAATAAAGATACCTGGGTTATAACTGTAAATATGAAATACAAAAACAGGAAGGGAGTAGGTTATGGACAGTTGCAACAGTTCATTTATTAATAGGAATGGCGGCGCCCTTGGTCACATTAATGAGTTAAATAGATGATTCATACCCACGTCTAGCCAATAAAGAGTCTGCTCCAGGAAGTAAGAGTTGTCTGCCCCTAGTCGGCGAGTTGTAAGGCATGCAGTGTTTCTGGTCATCGTACACCGCCTCTGTCACGTGACCACTACAGCGCCGCCTGGGCAGTCTGTGACAACCACTAGTGCACTGTACACTGCGACATCTTCGATGACTGTAATGGGAAGCAATCGTTTCTCCTTACCGACGTATTTCTCACAAGCAGCAGACATACAACACTATATAGAATATTAAAATTTGCCTTGCTTGGGGCATAGTCGTATCAAAATTAAGTACTTGAATAGCATGAACACTCAGGTATCCCCGTCAAAACGTTGAACATCTATTGTCAAACACTCAGGAACCGCCATCAAACATTGAACATCTATTGTCGAACACTCAGGAATCCTGGTCAAAACGTTGAATATCTATTGTCGTACACTCAGGAATCTCCATCAAAACGTTGAACATCTGTTGTCGTACACTCAGGAATCTCCCTCAAAACGTTGAACATTTATTGTCGTACACTCAGGAATCCTGGTCAAAACGTTGAACATCTATTGTCAAACACTCAGGAACCGCCATCAAAACATTGAACATCTATTGTCGAACACTCAGGAATCCTGGTCAAAACGTTGAATATCTATTGTCGTACACTCAGGAATCTCCATCAAAACGTTGAACATCTGTTTTCGTACACTCAGGAATCTCCCTCAAAACATTGAACATCTATTGTCGTACACTCTGGAATCCCGGTCAAATCGTTGAATATCTATTGTCGTAAACCCAGGAATCCCGGTCAAAACGTTAAACATCTATTGTCGTACACTCAGGAATCTCCATCGAAACGCTGAACATCTATTGTCATACACTTAGGAATCTCCCTCAAAACGTTGAACATCCATTGTCGTACACTCAGGAATCCTGGTCAAAACGTTGAACATCTATTGTCGTACACTCAGGAATCCCGGTCAAAACGTTAAACTTATTGTCGTACACTCAGGAATCTCCGTCAAAACGTTAAATATCTATTGTCGTACACCCAGGAATCCCGGTCAAATCGTTGATTATCTATTGTCGTAAACCCAGAAATCCCGATCAAAACGTTGAACATCTATTGTCGTTCACTCAGGAATCCCTATAAAGAAGGGTGAACATTTGCATCAATTCTCATACCAGTGTTTGAAGGTGTGTCGATTCCTACAGGGATATTGTCTTTGAAGCGATACATGATAAGTTGAAGACATTACATTACATTACATTACACACTCGCCTTTCCCCCCAATTCACATTCCCAGTGTTAGCCAAGTGGAAATAAACTGTACACCATGTCTGATGGTGGCGATGGGGGTGTATTTAATATGGGTGTCACATTGTGTTTTGCACCTAAGGCTTTCAGTGTTTATGCGACTGTTTTTAAGATAAGTGACGTTTCGACAACGTTTGTTATGTTTTTTGTCAATACATAGAGGATATTTCATGTGTCGAGTGAAATATCATGTTTCTCTCAGTAACGAGATGAGAGAAACATGATATTTCACGAGTCACATGAAAAATCCTATTTATTATATGCTTTTTGTGTAGTTTTCTACCGGAAAATTATATTATTTCATTACAAATGCAAAACCTTGAAACGTAAATTCTCCCTACCTAACACACAGGGACGGTTCACCAGCCCTTGTATTTGCGACTTTAAAAGAAGTTTCGTGTTTGCAAATCTCAAAAAGATATAAACAAAAGTATAAAAAAATATGTAGGGTCACGATAATTCGTGATCATACATTTCGATATGATCATATACCAAATCAATTTAAAAAAAAAAATATTCTTGAAAACTAGAAGACCGATGTTGGAAGCGAAAGGATACACGCTGGTCACGTTACAAAAATGGCGCTTTGCAAAACGAACAGTCTCGATTGACGAGTTAAATGAGATATTTACCATTTATAAGCAAACATTTTCGAGAAAATAACAAACAGCAAGAAGTGAGTACACTACAGTATAGTGCAGATGGTTTCAATTTTGTTACAATCTCACTTAGCATGGGGATAAAGTGAAATGTGTCCTTCTTGATTACAGCAATGTGTTTGTTTTGTGAGCAGGCAGCACCTTGGTTTAAAGTGTATAGGCTCATATTTTGTAATGTTACTCTGAAATATGCTTACTGATGTTAAACTTGGTGAAAAGCCTTTTCTTCATCACTAGGAGCCCGAAAGAGTGAAACATGACGCCAATACTTCTTCACTGTTATTAAATAAAAGCGACAAAATCCTTCCATATTCATAAGAAATATCTACAAAAAGCAGAGTCGATTGTACGATTCCGACAATATCATGAGCATGTGTTTATGAATCACTATCAAATAGCGACGATACCACGTGGCACCCGGCACAAACACATGCAAAGGCAAGTCAATTGTTCACTTGAAAAAATGATATTGTAGACTATATGTCCCCAACCCAGGATCTGGGGATGCTGATATTGCATCTGTGTATCCGTTTGTTGTTATTTGCCGACGGCAGGACAATAAATGAATAGTTACACGATCAAAGAATTTTTAGAATGGCATAGATCTCATATATTCTGATTGTTAACAGGAGGGTTTGGTGGTCAGTGTTGAAACACTAAGGTGGGTGTTTTTGTGAAGGAGTAGGAGGGTAGCACAAAAAGGAAAGTGTTTTTTAAGAGTAAAAGAGTAGTAGTAAGTGATACATTCAAATATTTAGATGTGGTTTTCTCTTCGTCAGGTTACTTTTCAGAATCCCATCAAGCGTTGCCTGAACATCCTTCTCACTTCGTCGCATCATAAACAGTGATCCATATACTTCCCTAGATACACAGCGTGACTTGTTAAACACACTCGTTCCACCAATACTGTTAGGGCTCTTGGGTTGGGGGATTTATTGAGACCCTTGCAGTTGAGAAAGTTCATTTAAAGTTTATCAAGAATCTATAAAGAGTTAAAATGCCTGCTCCTGCGTTTGTCTGTGGGGAAATGGGTGCAAACCGTTGTACGATTGGGGAGGATGGAATCGGTTGAAGATAATTGGGAAGTAATGATTATCGTTATTTTGATGTTGTTTATAACGTTCTACTAGAATTGAAACCTTCAGATAGTAAGATGCGACGAAGGGGGTCGGGTGGTCAGGCTCACGGACTTGGTTGATGCATGTCATCGCATCGATATCCTAATTGTCTAGATCAATGCTCATGATGTCAATCACTGGATTGTCTGGTCCAGTTTCGATTATTTACAGTCATATAACTGATATTATGCTACGGCGTTGGAAACTAACAACCAATCACAACCAACTTTCAGTTGAGTAGACGGGGCGACAGGGACATACTGAATAGAATGTCTAGGATACCAAACTTGTTTCAATACAATAGGTTTTCTTGGGTCTTTTATTTAAAAACCAAAGGATGTGCAGGAACAGATGGCGAGACTTGACCTCATCTCGTGACACAAGGTGGTACTCGCATAAAAAAAACTTTGTACTTTGCAAAGTATTTGATAGTCCGAGAGAAAAAAAAGATATTGACAAATATAAAATAGTTATAACTAAATTAAGATAAAGTTCGCATGATATTATGTTTGAAGAAGTAAGATGTTAGACTGATACTTCGAAGTTCGAATCCTACAGAAGAGTCAGTCTATAAGCTTCAAGGTGGCTACATTTATTGATATGTTACAAAATACTAGGCAAGCTAGAACTATATATTTGACATTAGTCCGGACTATAACAAGCAGCTACACACACACACGCACGCACGCACGCACGCACGCACGCACGCACACACACACACACACTATATTATATATAAGTGCAATAATCTTGAACGCTACATTTCACATCGCCTCTAGTGTGGCTAACTACATGATTTGCAGCCCCTGGGGTACCCTAGGCACGGTCATCATGTCAAATCAAACCTATTCATTGTCCCCTCCCCATGAGGCGTGGCTTCCTGGGGGTAATTCCGCTCCAGCACACAGGGCACACGTCGCCCGTGGGGTCACGGACAACAGCTGATTACATTAGAGGCGTAAAGTGAGATGGCTAAAAAACGGAGGCACCCGGGGGGACATTTAACGTAATCGGCCATGACGTTAAAATGTGCGGACACGTTCACAACGACCGCGACGGTGAAATCTCAAGATTGATGATGCCCTGAAGATATTAATAACCCATCTAGTTTATTCATATAGCCCATCATGGAATAAATGGATCTGTTTTTTACACAAATTAGATTTTCTATTACTATTGATGAACATCATCAAGATGCCAAATGAGAAGGATCTAAACATCATTTGCTTCCATGAATATGAATAAAATTAAAGTAACTCTTAATGACTTTTTATTCCTTACTTTCTGACGTAAAGACTGAACTATGATTGGGTGTCGTGATCGAAAAAGATGGATTTTGAAGCTTCAAGGGTACATTATACATGAACAAAACAAAGGCACGGGGTATGTTGACCAAGCCATTGCCCGCGGTCGCTGAGCCATCGTACATCTACATCGTCTACAAGTACAACATCTACATCGTCTACATCACCTACAAGTACATCATCCCACGGAGGTCGAGTTTTTGTTTATCTTCGCCTAATCAAAAGTAAGTGGAAACTTAATCGGGTTATTGACAGAAACACATCCAATTTTGAATAGCAAAGATAAAGTTAATGTAGTTGTCAGGCTGCTAGATTTCTCAAGGAGTTTGTTCCAGTGGTGTCACGTGACCGAGACAAACAGAATAATATATGGCAGCAACTTTGGGATTTATTTGCCATGGGCAGAGACCTCATTCCGATCGATGGTCACTGCCATGAGGTTTTGCCAGGACATTTCAGCAGGACAGTATATAATGACCACTCTGCAACCGTGTCCACATAGAACTCTTTTCTAGATACCCCTTATGAAGAAGTCAACCGAGCAGCGACATTAACTCGATGGTCAACACAGCTTCACCGGATGTATACTGGGCATGCGCGTTCGCTAGCCTATTTCCGGTTCTGTGTTGCAGTAATGGCCGCACTGCCGGTGTTATTGTGATGGATATCTCATTTCTGGCCAGCTCAATAGATGGCAATACTTTACTCTCGACATCCCGCTCTATGGGGACTGTAAATACTGCCATAATAGCCCCGCGTTTCTATATTCCCCATCAATGTATACAAATCCACTAAATCATATGGGAACCTATACGTACTAAGTGCATACACACCATTCGTCAAATATCAGACCAGTCTCTCTCTTCTATTTGCCGCGAGGCTGATTTCTTAGTAACAATGTGCTCCCTGGTGTGGATATATAAGCTTTATTAAATCAATTTGATTTAAGTATTTGAAAAGCCCTACGCAAATACCCCGAGATGGGCTTCTGTGGTGGCAGTGTTCGAGACGGGCGGTGACTGGAACCAGGCATCAGTCATACTATTACAAGAATTGAAATCATCTCTGAATCCGACATAGTGGTGATTACATACACATCTATATGAGGCCACAGCAGGCACTGGTAATCTGACGATATGTGCAGTCACGACACTGCTCTAAGAGAAACTACTCTTGGCGTGGGGTATATTTTACAGGCCAACGTCCTAACACATTATCCGACCTTTCTGTCGTATTTGTATAGATCTAAACACAGCACGACAGTGCACCACTCCCTGACTAATGGTTTATATTTTAGTTTGGCTGTCACAAACAGTTGGAGAAAAATAATATACAACAAGTCGGTTGAAGGATTGTGTTGTTAATATGTTTTAAAATTGGATATCTACCATTAACAACAGTTCTTTCAGATATAACCTATAATAGAGAATATAATAGTTTGTTAGAACTAGAAAAAGTATCTGTATGCAATTAGCGAATTAAAGCTTCGAAATATATTTGTCTCGTTTAGAGGAGGACTATTACGGTTGAGAAATAATGAAGGTAGTGGCAAAAATAAATCGATATATGCATGAGAAACTGTCCTTTGTGTGATTGAGGTATAGAAAATGAATATAATGTTTTTACTTATATGTGATATTTTTGATGCTATGATAAATAAATATCCAACAAATGTAAATATGCATACATTTAAAAAGATAATTGACACAAACGATACAGAAGAAATAGAATCACTATGCCTGTTTATTTATCATGCGTATGAAACAAGAAAGAATTGTGTTAGTACTGTTTAACATTATTTTTATTGCCGCTACCATGCCACTAAGTTGTTATTTGTATACGGGTGTATGGCCTTCATATAATAAATAAAGTATTGAGTGCCGGGTTTTGAAATACGTTTGATCTTGGATACGATAAAACGTATGACGGACAGATGAGAACATATCTCGTGATGTTCCTCAACTTGATCATCCCACGCCTTATTTAACCTTGGGTATGCCCGAACTCACAGATTTATTGATTTGACAGATCTATACATTACATACAATTTTTTTATAATGAATGATTTAATATTTGGTATGTTTGAACATTTGGTTTGTGTCCCTATATATGTCTCCCACATATGTGACCTGCTGCCGGAGGACAGTTAGTATGGATTATCTACTGAAACAGTTTCCATTGAGCGTGAAAGGTAAAATAGTAGTGAAAATGCATATGAATAGGTCACTGAAAATCAGTGATGACACGTGTTCGCCAAAATGGTTAGCATGACTGTCCTGCTCTGCCGGAAACATTTGCCACTCACACAATTTGCATAAAAAATAAATGTTTATGCGCCATGAAAGAAACTAATGTCCATCTCGCAGCATACAAGATTTGGCAATACAGACATATAATAAAAGGAATGTTCGGATTTTGAAAGATGTATCTAAGATTTGAGATCTCCCATTCCTTCGGGGTCTGATTCAGAACTTATATTTAAATGCAGTCTTAATGTTCGTTGTTGACCAGACAATGTCATTGTTCTTCACCACAATGTCCAAGCGTGCGATGCGAGTAATCACTCAGAACGAGGCTGGTGTGGCTGTTGTCGCTCGAATCGTGTCTAATTTTCGGCATCACGCCTCTAGGCAAGCTTCCGCTCGTCTCAGCACTAAATGACTTCATTTGAGCTGTTATTAAGTTATCAAGACGATTATTTGGATTAATTTTAGATCAAACCCTACACAAACAGTGGATTTGGCAAACAGATGGGCTCACGCAGGACTAGGTCCAATACGGTCCTTTACACCTTCAAATATGATATCAATAACTATTATTCGGCCATCTGACTCATAGCATGGTGAGATGTTAACATTCTTGCGCCTAACAGACAACTTGGGTTGTATACTTTCCAGGGAGTTGAGAATGAAAAGTCGCGTGCACGCTGATCCACTGTCCGTAGTTATTATTATTATTATTATTATTATTATTATTATAATTATTATAAGTAGTAGTAGTAGTAGTAGTAGTAGTAGTAGTAGTAGTAGTAGTAGTAGTAGTAGTAGTGGGAGTAGTAGTGGGAGTAGTAGTAGTAGTTTGTTTGTTTATTTGTTGTTTAACGCCGCACTCAGCAAAATTCCAGCTTTATGACGGCGGTCTGTAAACCATCTAGTCTGGACCAGACAATCCAGTGATTGATATTATGAGCATCGATTCTAGCAATTGGGATACGATGACGTGCATCAACCAAGTCTGCGAGCCTGATCACCCGATCCGGTTGGTCGCCTCTTACGCCAGGCATAGTTGCCTTTTGTCGGCAAGCATTGGTGAAGGCCTATTCTACCCCGATCTTCACGGGTCAGTAGTAGTAGTAGTAGTAGTAGTAGTAGTAGTAGTAGTAGTAGTAATAGTAGTAGTAGTAGTAGTAGCAGTAGTAGTGAGGCGTCGTTTGGATCAAGAAGCAAAGCAATCCCAAAACAAGTAGATTATAATTTCAAAACATACCACGCCGTTGTATAACTGAAATACTGTTCAAGGCTTTCAATGAGTGTCACTGTATCTACTATCAATGTGTATAGTGGCTTATTGACCAACCGACCCGTCAACATCCGGGTTAGAATCGGTCTTCAGCAGCCCATGTTTGTCGTAAGAGGCAATAAACGGGATCGGGTGGTGAGGCTCGCTGACTTGGTTGTACAAGTCATCGTTTCCCAGTTTGCGAAGATCGATGCTCATGATGTCAATCGCCGGATTGTCTGGTCCAGATTCGATTATTTTCAAACCGCCGTCATATAGCTGGAATATTGCTGAGTGCGGCGTTAAACAATATTAACAAGTAACAATTGACCAACCGATTGATTACTTTACTCTACCTATTAAAAGTGTAAACATCATCTAACTTTACCTTCGCAGTTGTATACCAAAACATAGTTGTCACGAGCTACCGTGTACAAACACAAGACGGGGCGGACGTGGAGCATGATGCCTTTCGACTTAAACGTGCAGTGATGGCGTCGATCTATCAACGGTGATCTCCCCTTGGGACAAGGTCAAATCCCTATAAGCAACACCTTGCGAATTAATGCATCATTTTAGACATTGATTGAAGATATTATTCTGGATCATGTTGTCAGGTTTTAGATAATGTTTACTGGTGCATAAAACTTCATTGACACGGCCTTTTCCTTGACCCGAGGCGTGTTGACCAGTGGCAGCTGGTCAGCGCGGTATTAGTGGCTGTAATCGCATTAAAGCTGACGACGTGAATGTCCAAAGGGACAGTACACCACCAGCAACTCTGGGTCCTGTCATGCTGTCATTCTAGATCTATATTTCTTTGATAAAGTCAGACAACTGAAAATATATTTGTGAACACTTCATTTCCTAATTGGTTGAGGCGACATTTCTCCGGCTTGCCGCGAAGTGATGCGGATCTCGGTTGTCTTCACAAATCATCTGCAGCACTTCGGGGTTTCTCCCCGCATCAAGCTGAGACTCTGTGATATACTGAAATACTGCACGGATGAGTCAATCAGGACAGTATTTGAGCTGAAAATACAGTAGCAGGATGTGTACAGAAAATAAACCAAGTGGTGTTCAGGAAAGTGAGTGAGTGAGTATGGTATTACGCCGCTTTTAGCAATATTCCAGCAATCTCACGGCGGGTCAGGAAACAGGTATCCCTTAGGTGGAGAATCTGTTCACATTGTAGTTGTAACTGTCACACCGGGTAGTGTATCGTAAGTATGTCTCCAAATGTAGTAGTTACGCCTGTCATACCGGGTATCGTAACTCTGTCTCCAAATGTAGTAGTTACGACTGTCATACCGGGTATCGTAACTCTGTCTACAAATGTAGTAGTTACGACTGTCACACCGGGTAGTTTATCGTAACTCTGTCTACAAATGTAGTAGTTACGCCTGTCATACCGGGTATCGTAACTCTGTCTACAAATGTAGTAGTAACGACTGTCATGCCGGGTATCGTAGCTCTGTCTACAAATGTAGTAGTTACGCCTGTCATAGCGGGTATCGTAACTCTGTCTACAAATGTAGTAGTAACGACTGTCATACCGGGTATCGTAACTCTGTCTACAAATGTAGTAGTTACGCCTGCCATAGCGGTATCGTAACTCTGTCTACAAATGTAGTAGTAACGACTGTCATGCCGGGTATCGTAGCTCTGTCTACAAATGTAGTAGTTACGACTGTCATAGCGGGTATCGTAACTCTGTCTACAATTGTAGTAGTTACGACTGGCATGCCGGGTATCGTAACTCTGTCTACAAATGTAGTAGTTACGACTGTCATACCGGGTATCGTAACTCTGTCTACAAATGTAGTAGTTACGACTGTCATACCGGGTATCGTAACTCTGTCTACAAATGTAGTAGTTACGACTGTCATGCCGGGTATCGTAACTCTGTCTACCAAATGTAGTAGTAACGACTGTCATGCCGGGTATCGTAACTCTGTCTACAAATGTAGTAGTTACGACTGTCATGCCGGGTATCGTTGCTCTGTCTACAAATGTAGTAGTTATGCCTGCCATACCGGGTATCGTAACTCTGTCTACAAATGTAGTAGTTACGACTGTCATGCCGGGTATCGTTGCTCTGTCTACAAATGTAGTAGTTATGCCTGCCATACCGGGTATCGTAACTCTGTCTACAAATGTAGTAGTTATGCCTGTCATACCGGGTATCGTAACTCTGTCTACAAATGTAGTAGTATCGACTGTCATACCGGGTATCGTAACTCTATCTCCAAATGTAGTAGTAACGACTGTCATGCCGGGTATCGTAACTCTGTCTACAAATGTAGTAGTTACGACTGTCATGCCGGGTATCGTTGCTCTGTCTACAAATGTAGTAGTTATGCCTGCCATACCGGGTATCGTAACTCTGTCTACAAATGTAGTAGTTATGCCTGCCATACCGGGTATCGTAACTCTGTCTACAAATGTAGTAGTTACGACTGTCATGCCGGGTATCGTTGCTCTGTCTACAAATGTAGTAGTTATGCCTGCCATACCGGGTATCGTAACTCTGTCTACAAATGTAGTAGTTATGCCTGCCATACCGGGTATCGTAACTCTGTCTACAAATGTAGTAGTAACGACTGTCATAGCGGGTTGTGTATTGTTAGTCTATCATCTAATGTAGTAGTTACGCCGGTCGGGTTTTTTTTCGTCTGCTTTATGTTATTTCCGTTTTTCAAATTTAATTTGGGTCAAGCATTTGTGATTAAGCATGCCCTAAACTCCAACAGCAGGAAACACAAGGGCTCGAACCCGGACCAGCGTTTAAACCACTCGGCTACCCTCGCACTGACACCTGTCATATATCTTAAGTTATTTAATCAACTGTTAATCAGTTCATCGGGACAATACTAAGTTTGGGCAAGCATTCCCTTGTGCATCAAAAACCCTGAAATTAATTAAACGGAATCACTTTTAATAACACGTCAATGACATAGGCTAGGCCTGCGTCCAGCCAGAAGTAATCATTTCCGTATCGTGACGAGTCAGTGTTAATATGAATTCGTGGCCTTGCTGATCCAACTGCCGACTGAAGATAGTTTATATCGACAACACCCACTTGCCGTTTTGTTACACATAGCACAGAGTGACTCAAAAGCGCTCGTATTATATTATAGGAATTATAGCTTCTGAACTACTTCCCTTCTGTCCAGTGTTGAGTACATATCGGACTATTTAACATGGTGTAATTCATGAGTAACAGCGGTCAGTTGTACCATTGTCTAACACAGCATTTCACATTATGATATTTATAGCCTTAATCCATTTTCCCCTGGGCCGTGTCTGTAATCACATCCACAAGTCTAATGTCCAGGGTAACACCATTGTCCCTTCGTCTGTCCATGTTGTCCGATAGTAAATATTTCTATCTTTACTGTTAGTCAGTCTGGTATTCCGACAGCACCTGTATGTACAGCCACAAGTAGGATACGCCTGCTTGCTGGACTTGACTTGTAGTAGTTGAGCTGGAATCTCCCCAGTTCTATTAGTAATATGGTATTTGTTTGTTTTATTGCCGACTGAAGAAGTTTCTTCAATCTGAGCTAATGGTACCCGTCATGACACGGAGCAGCGGGATGACTGCATCTGACGGCTGATGATCAGACCACGCTGTCGGCATTCCAGTAGCATATTCCGAAACTTGTCGTAATGTACCTATTTGTGTGTGGTCCGTTTCCAAACATTTGATGGTAGAATCGCCACACGATGTTGACAACATATACAAATAATTGTCATCATTTTGTGAAACATCAGTTTATGTTTACAGTGAAAATAATAACTGTAACCTGTACAAGGAAGACTAACATCTAGTCTCGGAAATGAAAATATATTACAGATAAAAGCAGTTGTTAAATTATAGTTATGAATTTTAATTTTAAAAAAGAGCCCAGAGACATTTGCAGATACTGCAGTAATCTAGACTTGCCAAATACATGTATTATAGACTTTATACTATAGCATGGGTTGTGATGGCTATATTTGTTCAAAACAACCCCCCCCCCCCCCCCCCTCCCCCCCCCCCCCAAACTGTCGCTCACTGAACATGGAGCGCTGCGTGACAAGCCATACGCTTCGTTAATATTCCTACCTGGAACTTGCACGTGGTAGTTTATTAATGTTCAGGGGTATCCAGTAATATCACGGCGGGGGACACCAAAAATGGGCTTCACACATTGTACCCATGTCGGAAATCGAACCCGGGTCTTCGGCGTGACGAGCGAACGCTTTAACCACTAGGCTACCCGACCGCCCCTATTACTGTTCAGTGAACGCTATACAGTTTATAATGATTACAGGCGAACTGTGAAATAAGTATATAAAAAATGACCCCGATACCAATTTAGGAGCATGTCTGAATGGGCTTTTCTTCGGAATGAAACGAGTGTCCACTAATCCTCTTTTCAACATCTCTGTAAGACATTTTCCATTTGAATGAAATGTGCGTCTGGAGTAACTGTTTTTCTAATAACAGCCAAGTATTTTATCAACGGGGAACCAACTCAATCCCTTTCAGTAACACCATGCTACATTTCCCTGACTAAAGAGGTGTCAAAGTATGTTCAATTCCGAAGCCAACGTAAACGTGTACTTCATTACAGTGACATATATGTGATGGATCCGGGCATTTCATTACATCCAGGCTTACACCAATCATTCATCACGTCCAACCGGTCGGCGTCTCCATGCAGAGGCGCAACTACGTCATTGATCAAAGTCACAAGAATTAGAACTTCGGAATACGGGATCACCCAGAAGTGAAGACGTGTTAGCTTAATCGGCCCAGAGAGTGCTACACTCTGCCATTGTCAGATACATACAGCCCTTGTTGTCAACACAATGGGATTTATTGATAGCGTTAGTAGTGGGCATGCTTAACAAGAGGACAATGGGTGCGTTCCCGTCAATCATTGTGTCAATTATTGTATTTGCATTACATGAAGACACTCGTATGTGATCTGTAGCGTACAGATCGCGATCGTGTAACAGTAAATGTATCAATGGTATTGCTTGAGGATACACTAATCAGTTTATGGCAGGGATAATTTCATATATCTGTACAGACACCTGGGTATGAAAGTGGATGGGACAGGCAAACGATTCCTCATCTCTGCATCCGTTTCGTTTGCGGAGTGGTAGACTTCAAATGAACCTCACAATTCATCACAAAACATCACAAAGCTTACTGAAAAAGCAACACGTGGAATGCTGGACTTCCTGATTGATAACATCTATGTGAAATTTGGGGGTAAGATATTTAGGCAAGCAGTAGGCATCCACATGGGCACCGACTGCGCTCTTCTTCTTGCTGACAATATTGAAGACTATCGTTTTCCACTATCGCGTATTGATGCTTGGGCCTGGTTTAAGTTGAAGTCTTAAAGAGAATATGTCCTCCATGCTTCGAACAGAACCTGAAACCTCTTAATGATCTTTCATTCATAAAACTATGCTTCTTGGCCTTAAGGTTTTTAAGAAAGTCTGTAAACTAAACTCAATTTATTTTTGTCGTTTTAGGAAACCACATACTTGACTAAATGGAAATGTGTAAATCGATGAAAGAAGAGCGAGTCACGGAAGTAAGGAAACCTGTGGGTCTGTATCAAGCAGGAACCCAATAACGGTAATGACAGAGCCTGGATGATAAGATCATATTAACTATAGATCATCCCATGCATATAGCGGAGATCACCACAGCAGTGAAACCGCACAAATCCCTTGCGACCTTTGTATCTGATCCAACTGACGATCAGCGACCCCAGGGCCGTTGTTTGTTGCAAGTATACAACCAACTAGCACAAAGGCTTCAAAGAGATCTAGGTTCAGTGTGTGGCTTTCACAGAGAAGAGACTTTAATGCCGCGTTAATTAGGTAGTTTGGTCAGTGTTTCATGCCGGGTCTAATCCTTGTGCTAAAGACTAACGGAGCGAGGGAAACCATGTCCCCAGGCTTTTAATGCGATTCGCCTGTGTGGCCATCACATACAAGAAGAAGAAAGAGTTTATTAATGTGTCACGCACATGGATTTTCCAAGCATTGATATGTCCACTGATGAAAAGTAGAGCACTAATCATACAAATATACCTAACGTTTGAGATAATATCTCGATTTGGATTAATCTTTAGCAACCAATGTTTGTTGTCAGAGGCAATAAACGGGAATAAGGTCAGGCTCGCTGACTTGGTTCATGCATGTAATCGTATCTAATTTGCGTGGATCGATGCTCATGATGTCAATTACTTGATTGTCTGGTCCAGACTCGATTATTTAAAGGCCACCGTCATATAGTTGGGGTAGTTGAGCTGAGTGCGGCGTCAAACAACCAACAAACAGTATGAGACGTAACAAATGTTATATTTGGGATAATTTGGGAGTATGAGATGTACATGCAAAACAATAAAACAAGCATGTGCCCCAGCCCGATAGACGTGTGAGGCACTTAAAACATAACATGTCCGTTAAAAAGACAAACATTAAAATGTGGGCATTGAAATGTCTGCTCTGAATATATCTCGCACACGGCTTGCAGGGTCAGCCCTATACCGTCGTGCTAACGTTTCATTACATATTCGTAGACCCGTGAAGATTCCGGGGTAGAATAGGTCTTCAGCAACCCATGCTTGCCGTAAAAGGTGACTATGCTTGCCGTAAAAGGCGACTAACGGGATCGGGTGGTCAGGCTCGCTGACTTGGTTAATGCACGGTCATCAATCCCAATTGCGTGGGTTGATGCTCATGATATTAATCACTGGAATGTCTGGTCCAGACTCGATTATTTACAGACCGCCGTCATATAGCTGGAATATTGCTGAGTGCGGCGTTAAAGAACAAACCAACCAACCAACCAACCAACCAACATATTCGTAACCGTATCTCACCGTGAGCCGCGCGCGAATGTTCAGTCAGGTGAACATCTGTAATTAATCAGGGCATTTAGTGTGGGATCTGAAGCTGAAGTCCTGGCGGCGCTGTACTGTCACACTCTGACTTGGGCCCCTTCCGTTTAGGCTCACGCACAGATTTATTAGGCCACATTTATGTATTTATATCCAGTCGATAAAACACTCGTGTCAACGTATATTGATCTTTGTTGTTTGCGGTGCTCGGCTCGCCAGGGTTGTTGGAGTGGATGTTTCCACTCTCACCAGTCCAACACGCAAGACCCTGTCACAGGGTGTCTGTATCGGAGTTGTGGCCCCGTATTTTACCACTTACTGACATCACTGTAGAACTACCGTGCAGGCCACGTGGTCAGGTCGGGGGACATGTTTCACTTGTCGACCAGTGAAGATCCAGGTAGAATAGGTCTTCAGCAACCCATGTTTGCCGTAAAAGGCGACTATGCTTGTCGTAAGAGGCGACTAACGGGATCGGGTGGTCAGGCTCGCTGACTTGGTTGATGCATGTCATCGTATCCCAATTGCGTAGATCACTGGATTGTCTGGCCCAGACTCAATTATTAACAGACCGCCGTCATATAGCTGGAATATTGCGGCGTTAAACAACAAACAAACACTCAGGTTCATTCATATATTTAGGTGTCATGATGTGTATTAATCTATCAGTTTATAATTGTCAATGTTTATGTTTGACATTAGCGACTTTTTCAACCCCCTAGATCTAGGCGGGACATGAGTCCATCCTTAAACTGCCTCTTTCAGTACCTGGTTACACGATGCAGTGCAGGTAGAAATAAGGGAGCCAACCCTCTGTTGGTACGCCTGATGCCGACCGAGGCATGTTGCCTTGAAACACTTATCGGGTATGCGGATGTGATTATTGCAATTTTAATCTTTAATTGTTAGCGTTGTTTAACTAACCCATGTTACATAATTTGATAAATGCACACACGAATCATCCCATTTCACAAACATTTCACTGGACAAGATAAATGTCGGATATGAAAGTACGGGTTTTTTCTTTGTCATTCACAACGGCCAAAATAACACCAGTCGTAGCTTTTTCAACATTCGTTTCTGTGTTTAGTGCACGAGGTATTGTTTTTTTTCAAATGCTAAGGTTTTATGAATACAGACATATTTACAAGGGGTGGGGGGCGCTTCAATCTGACTCTACAACTCCAGGCTACTGAGGCTGCTCAGTGTACTGAAAGGGGATTGGCTGACGCATTTAATGATGCTCCAATATTTTATTTTCTCTTGTTTGCCAATAAACCGCGGCTCTGGTCCCCTCCCCATTTCACGAGGTCCGGCGTTTTCCATATCGCTCTGCGTGCGTCGTCAACGCTGATCAGTTTCCCAGATCGATAGTCGTCTCCAGTAGCCAGATTGTCACAATGTATTCGCCCGCTACTTGATAAAGTGTTTTTTGGGGGGCGAGTGAGTTCGCGCGTTATGCGTAAAACGATGAACAGGTTTTGTTTC
Organism: Haliotis rufescens; assembly: GCF_023055435.1. Taxonomy (NCBI): domain Eukaryota; kingdom Metazoa; phylum Mollusca; class Gastropoda; order Lepetellida; family Haliotidae; genus Haliotis; species Haliotis rufescens. Next base: position 20,508 of record NW_025964001.1, on the reverse strand, counting down.
TAACGGTAAATCTGTTCCGCGAGCGTCTAACCCACAGCTCCAAATGCCCGCCCGTCGCTCGCGGTGCTTTCTGTTTTCATTGGCAAACAAAATGTTGTTACTTCGCACTGGTGTAAAATTCACATTTCCGCTAAATTAGAAAGCGTTTCTCGGTCGGAGATGATCGCGTCGCGGCCCCAGATTGACTTCATCGCTGAGACGTTTTAGTGCACGACATCGTCTACACATAACTGGATTTGGCATGAAATAATCTCAAGGGACACGTTGAGAAAAATACCAGAAAAAGGATTATCTGATAAAGGGGAAGTTGCGTTGTCCTGATCGAGCCTAACTTGATGAAAGCATTGACCTCCAACATGGCGGATAGTGTATCAACGTTTGTGTAGACTATTAAATCGTATTTGCAAAGGAGAAATGTAATTAATTTTGTTTTGGATAATTATTAGTATGGTATTACAACACTGTAGGACGAAACAGATCAAGGTCTTGAAACAGTCCGTATGTGAGTGAGTGAGTATGGTTTTACGCCGCTTTTAGCAATATTCCAGCAATATCACGGCGGGGGACACCACAAATGGGCTTCAGACATTGTACCCATGTCGGGAATCGAACCCGGGTCGAACCCGGCGTGACGAGCGAACACTTTAACCACTAGGCTACACGACCGCCCCAGTCCGTATGTAGTGAGATCAAATTTCATTCAGTTGAACAGTGAATTAGATTGAAATTGATTTCTCTTGAAGGTAAAGTCAGATATAAAGGGAGGTTATTCAGAGCTCCTGATAAGCTGCGTATCTACGTAAAATACGCATCAGAAATGCAGAAATACGCAGTAAAATAAAATCCAAGCGTATCAAATACGCAACGAACATTACAGATACGCACCAAAAATAAAACTTGTGCGTATCATCAAAATATTGTGAAGTAACCCTGCGTATTCGATTCGCAAATCAGCAACTTATTTTGAAATTATAAACGGGCATTCCGTCAACCTTGTCAAACTCCACGATGACAGTTACGTCATGATCATTTGCCATGACACTTTCTTGTGGAGGTATCGTGGTATTTTTGAGTCCTACAAAGCTCTCGAACCCACACGACACCAGTTTGCAGGGACTAGATGAATAGTGTTTTTAAATATTTAACTTAAAAACCCACATGTGTAAAAACTAGTGGGTAACAGAAATTTTAATACTCAGATAGAATTACTGATACCCAATGATTTTAAAATGCGTGGGTAAAATACCCACAACACCAAAAGCTTATCTGGAGCTCTGCAGTTATTCAAGGTAGAGGGCGCCACCGTAAGGGGTATATATAGGAACTGTAAAGCCCGGGTAGTTCAATCTCTCCTGTGGTGTCGCCGTCACAGTGCGGTCAGCCTGTACATTATGGTTATGATCGTTTTCTGTTGTCGGGTGTTGGCAGTCTTGCTGCAAGACGAATGTCGTCACAGTGACGAGTATGGTTCTGAACCACAAAGCATGGATGGTACCTGGTACATGTATGTATCTTACAGTAAGATGTTACACCGTCGGTGACTGGCGTTGTTCTGAAATTATATGGATCTAATGACGTTACTGGGTTTGTAAAAGGAATATTTCAATGTAGATTAAATGCCTCTGCGAGTGCTATAGGGGAAGCCACATTGTGTGTTTGTTGTTTATATCTGGCTTGACAAGGTTTTGTTTGGTTGGTTGGTTTGTTGTTTAACGCCGCACTCAGCGATATTCCAGCTATATGGCGGCGGTCTGTAAATAATCGAGTCTGGACCAGACAATCCAGTGATTGACATCAAGAGCATCGATCCACGCAATTGGGATCGATGACATGCATCAACCAAGTCAGCGAGCCTGACCACCCGACCCCGTTAGTCGCCTTTTACGACAAGCATAGTCACCTTTTACGGCAAGCTTGGGTTGCTGAAGACCTATTCTATGCCGGAATCTTCACGGGTAGACGAGGTTTTGGAAGAGAATGGGTACAGTTTAGCGTTTAGCACAGCGGGATGTGAAGAATGAGCTTCACACCTAATTCCCATGTGAGGATTCGAACCCGTGTTTTCAAACCCTTCACCTGAGCTATCCATAACCCGCAATATAGAGCAAGTGCAGACAACCCAAGGAAGTCAGCACTTGCATACATCTTTAGTTATAATACGAAAAGGTTCCGTCGATTTGCTTTGGAAGTTGTCGGATACCGAGTAGCCTTTCTCTAAGGATGTAATGAATGATTCGTCCATGGGTGTATAGTCATTCTATCCTTATAATAGGCAAGTCTAGATAAGCGGACAGTTTATAAGGACGCCAGCCCTTTTAAGGGACTTATTATTTATATAATTTAGAAATTGTGATTTAAACTAATATTTATTGCCTTATAGACTTGCGCAAGTCTAGGTACTGAGGTATGGTAACAGTAAAGGAGTTTGTGACTACTGTGGAACAATGGGAGACCGTCCGTCATTGCCATCAGTGCCAGTCGTGACGACTCTCTGTTGTAAAGTATCCGCTTAATGAGTGATAAATATGCAGCGTCCATCACAACAGGTTGTGTGTGCTATCCCGCAATCAATCACTATTGGCTTGAGTGTAGCAGCTGCCGCGATCCTCCTCGCTCTAACGGACGTCTTCACTTTTTGCTTTCTCCCCATTCAGCACCGACTGACAGGGAATGAGTTTACAGAAAACTGTTTAACTGTCTGCAAGAGGCAGGACCCATTATCACGGTCTCAATTAATTGCCATTGTGTTCTTTCTGTTCTCGGACGGGCGTGAAACGCTAGCATTAGTGCGTCCCTATCAGACGCAGTGTAACAAATGGTCTACAAGCAAGCCGAAGGACAATGAAACAGTATGTAGTCGCTTCTCAACCGTGATGAGCCCAAATCGATGCTGCGTTGATATTAATTGCAGTCAATTTATGGCAAGGGATAATGGATTTAATGTTTTTGTATCATGGAGACCAGAAACTATTTATCAAATCGTGACAGCATGTGGAACGACCTCCTCCGGCTCCTTTGGGGACGTGCACGTGAGTGGCTTTGTTCCGTCACATGTTGCGCCGGTTCAAGGATATGGAATATCGATATTAATAACAAACATCATTAAATATTTCCAAGGTTGCTGATATTAATGAAAACAGATATTTCTGTTGGAATGTAAACTTGGTGTTATAATTGAATCTAGCTAGTGGGAACAACATAAGCTCGTGATAACAACGAGCCCTTGTTTATTATTATTATAAATTATAAAATTATTGATTTAATTTTAGAGTTGAGAAGGGTATTGTGTAAGATCAGATATCATAGACTAAATGTTAGTCTAGTTAAACTAAACACACATGTGTGTACTTGGCTGTGTATTACAACACCACTGTGGCGCTGACTAACCAACAACTTTATACTGAACACATCACAGATTATTCTTCCCCGCCCTTAAGGCGGGGAAATATACGGGAAACGTTAAATTTGTGGCATGTATGTCGACATGTTGGTTTATTTGAAATTTCAAGCCACGCATTTACGGAAACAAAACATACAAATCATGTGCGTCGAATGTTGATGCTATTCTTTTCCAGCATTAAGAGATACTTCAAAATCGTCTTTATGTAGTTAATTGATGCATCTGACCGTTTCTGGTCATTAGCTGACATTATTAAACCATTCATGTGTAATCCGATGTCCTTTTTTCCTCAAGGACTAATTTTCTGATTTTCACGGTGTATACAAAAGAAGAACTGTGCTCCGGAGATCGTAAATAACAGCATAATAAAAAATATGTTCTGAATATGCTTATTCATGAAAAACGACGACATCTCAATTTAAATGTAATATGGTTGAATTCCATATTCTACATACCACACTTTTGATTGTTTGGGTGCTCATGTTCACTGGAAATATTTGGAATAGTTATATTCCGTATTTTGAATTAACCCAGTCCCCCGTGTGTGTTTTTTAATCAGTGCACCGCACATAACCACATGTGAAACGTTTGGTAGCAAAGTCAAAGCAAAATCGGAGTAGTGTGTCAGCGAATTTGCATCAAGGCTGTAGTATTTTTCAACCGTTTAATGGAATTCAATGTACAGCCGTAGCTCTGGTCATTCATATATTTTGTGTCCCATAGCTCAAATCTATTTGCGTCTGTCCCGTGTTCCACTGACCTCGATAATCTGTTGGATGAAGGCACAGCTCTCTACAGCCACAAAGTTAACACCGAAGGCTATGAGGAGTATTTAGGTCATAATCAGTCCCCAGCAGCCACTGCCTCAAGCGATATTGTCTACATAACAGATCAGTTTTATGGCTCCGTCACATGTGATCCAAATATTAAAGCAGGGAAAACAAATTTCATAGAATCATTTCAAAAAGCAATATTGATATCACCGTCACTTTTGGTAACTTTTAATGATGTCTCCATCGCAATTTTTACGGATTTCGATTCGTATGCATTATTTGACTGTCATCAGCGGCTCCGGAATGGTCTTGGTCAGATTGATCCGAATGGACAAGCGGTTTTACTTCTGTTTAGTAGTATGGATGAATTGTCATGTTACATCTTAACAGTATATATATATCAGGCTACTATGCTTGTCGTAAGAGGCGTCGATCCCAATTACGTGGATCGATGCTCATGATATTAGGCACTGGATTGTCTGGTCCAGACTCGATTATTTACAGACCGCCGTCATATAGCTGGAATATTGCTGAGTGCGGCGTTAAACGACAAACCAATCAATCATCATCATATGAACTCAAACCAGTCATTGTTACAAGTAAACCACATTCCACAACAGTTACTGACACTGGATAAAAGACAGTATATAGAAAAAAACAAGTAACTCAACTCATCATGATCACAATTACTAATCTTTGAAAGAAAGAAATACACAAAAAAACTGACAAAAAAACGTAAAACAAGGGACGAGGAATCTCCGTTATTGATTAGTCCCGGTATTGAAATGTTCTCCAACTACGTGATAATATTTTGAGTATGTGCATCTGTGGTTGTGACAAAAGACCTTATCTAGTATGACTTTTTTTGCCATATGAAGCCCTTAGTATTTTCATTTACATTATTATAACCAAATGCTAAGTGTAAAAAGAATGTGATCTATTTTTTGAGTATGTGCATCTGCCAATGTTGTTGGCAGTTTTGATACTATTTCCACATGTTTACATTTGTGCCAGAAATTGCTTCCATTTCCTTCGATCTACTTTTTAAATAAAGACCCAGGTAAGAATAGGTCTTCAGCAACCTATGCTTGCCGTAAGAGGCGACGAACAGGATGGGGTAGTCAGGCTCGCCGATTTGGTCAATGCATAACATCATATTCCAATTGCGTAGTTCGATGCTCTTGGTGTCAATCACTGGATGATCTGGTCCAGACTGGATTATTTACAGACCTCCGTCATATGGCTGGAATAATGCTGAGTGCGGCGTTAAACAAGAAACTATTTTTAAATAGACCTACCCTATGCAAATGTATCAACTGTATTGCCCAATACTCAAAATAAATAATATTTTTTTCCACAACAGCGTTGTGTTATTTGTGGTTAATATAATTATGCTCCATCATGCCTTTCAGTAACATCATAATTATGCGTTTGTGAGGCATCACATATGGCGGGGAACTTTGATGCTCTGCATCAATGTTTTCTTGTACTTGTATAGCATGCTGTCAGGAAATGGCTCTGTACAAATGTTGCACGGAGTTTTCCCTCACGTCTAACCACGTGCGCGTCATGGCATCAGACAGTTAGTCTGCCAGCTCGGGGAGGAATTAAAATAATCTTTGAAGTGTTTACATGGCTGTAGTCGTCCAATCTACACTTTAAGGGAACTTCGTGAAACACGAAAATAAACAAGGAGTAGACTTGATTTTAAAGATAATGTTTTAAACCAAATGTTGATGTTTATATATCTGCAATATTTTGCTAATTGTAGTAGATGCATAAAGATAAAGCTTTCTCATTACTGTCTACGTTCCATATCTATAGACCTACCTTTTATTTATCTATTAATACGTTTTACTATATTCTGGTGCTTGTATCCAGGAAGAACTTTCTACCTTCTATATCTATAGACCTACGTTTTATTTATCTATTAATACGTTTTACTATATTCTGGTGCTTGTATCCAGGAAGAACTTTCTACCTTCTATATCTATAGACCTATGTTTTATTTATCTATTAATACGTTTTACTATATTCTGGTGCTTGTATCCAGGAAGAACTGTCTACGTTCTATATCTATAGACCTCTCGTGTTTTTTTTTATCTATTAATACGTTTTACTATATTCTGGTGCTTGTATCCAGGAAGAACTGTCTACGTTCTATATCTATAGGCCTACGTTTTATTTATCTATTAATACGTTTTACTATATTCTGGTGCTTGTATCCAGGAAGAACTTTCTACCTTCTATATCTATAGACCTATGTTTTATTTATCTATTAATACGTTTTACTATATTCTGGTGCTTGTATCCAGGAAGAACTGTCTACGTTCTATATCTATAGACCTCTGGGTTTTTTTTTATCTATTAATACGTTTTGCTATATTCTGGTGCTTGTATCCATGACGAACTGTCTACGTTCTATATCTATAGACCTCTGTTTTATTTATCTATTAATACGTTTTACTATATTCCGGTGCTTGTATCCAGGAAAAACTGTCTACGTTCTATATCTATAGACCTATGTTTTATTTATCTATTAATACGTTTTACTATATTCTGGTGCTTGTATCCAGGAAGAACTGTCTACGTTCTATATCTATAGACCTCTGGGTTTTTTTTATCTATTAAATACGTTTTACTATATTCTGGTGCTTGTATCCAGGAAGAACTGTCTACGTTCTATATCTATAGACCTCTGTTTTATTTATCTATTAATACGTTTTACTATATTCTGGTGCTTGTATCCAGGAAGAACTGTCTACGTTCTATATCTATAGACCTATGTTTTATTTATCTATTAATACGTTTTCAATATTCTGGTGCTTGTATCCAGGAAGAACTGTCTACGTTCTATATCTATAGACCTATGTTTTATTTATCTATTAATACGTTTTCAATATTCTGGTGCTTGTATCCAGGAAGAACTGTCTACGTTCTATATCTATAGACCTATGTTTTATTTATCTATTAATACGTTTTACTAAAGACCTATGAGGTTTTTAATCTATAAATACGTTTTACTATATCCTGGTGCTTGTATCCATGAAGAACTTTCTACGTTCTATATCTATAGACCTATGTTTTATTTATCTGTTATTAATATTGATTATCACTATCACCTATCCTTGCTATTCCTGGTTATTGTAGACGTGTCGTCGTGGTGCCGACAATGCCGTATACGATGCACTACACTGTGCTTCGTATCCCCGTTATCAGAGCGAGGCTGTCAGGCCATGTAGAAGGGCTACTTCTCACTAAGATTAACTCACTTGTAATCAACACAACACTTCAACTCGGTCGGCCCCGGGGAGTTTAATCATGTTCCTGGCACAAATGATAAGGTTAGCAGCGGCCCTTCTTTCCCGCCAAAATCCAGCCTACGATGTTGTGAACTTCTGTATCCGGAGATAATGGAGGATAGACGAGTCTGGTTGTTGTTACTGGACCACGGAGAGCTGTAACTCCTGACACAGTGAGCTGAAGATACTGGGCCCCGTAATCGGTCCTGCTTCATCACAAGTCATGGCTTCAAAGTGAACGATGCTCATAAATCGTCGCTCCAATTAAAGTCCCTCATAGGTCAGTAGGGGAGACAACCTAAGCAGTTGCATCACCAATCTTCGCTAGGGGGCGCCACGCGACTGCTGGCAATACCACACGCAGCGCCAACGTAGAGCATTCCCAATGTTCACCGAGGTTGACTTTAAACATTATAGAGATGTGATAACAGTCTACATTTGTGGAAAGATATAGGCGTAGTAGACCTGCACGCACGAGTCCATATTTTAAGAAGTTCGTGACCTCGAATCCTCGGCTCTCCCGTGTCCTCAATAACGTCAGTGATTTGTAAACAAGGATGGTACTTACGCGTTTTCTGTCAGTTTTGTTTGTTTGTTTTGAATACACAATGCTATATTTATCCATAATCCCCCTGAGAAAGGTTACCCTGTTATCGAAGATTGCTTGTGTTTTTTTGTGTTTTTGTTTTTGTTTTGTTTTGTTGTGTTTTTTGGGTGGTTGGGGGGTGTTTAACGCCGCACTAGGCAATATTCCAACTATATGACGGCGGTCTGTAAATAATCGAGTCTGGACCAGGTAATCAAGTGACTGACATCATGAACATCGATCTACGCAATTTGGATACGACAGGCATTGGTTGCTGAAACACAATCCTGACACAGATCTTCACGGGTGTTTTCTGTCAGTGATCTGAAATGGTCGATATAGATCACTGTGGCAATTTGAGTCAAAATGTGGACAAATTATTAGGTTGAACTGTCTGAGCAACCAATTTTGGGGGTCTTCGAGAGCTCGTGACACGTTTGGTGACTGTAACTGTTTGTCTTTTTTTCATGGGAGTGTAATCGAAGTCCCACCCCAACCCTGTTTTGATTTTTGATTTTTTTGTTTTGATTTACATTTGCATTTAAATTCTCAAAGGCACGACTGACATGAATTTTGAGAAGATTTTGACTTTGTTGTGTTGTGTTTTTTCCAGATGAACAATAAATTAACTTGTCTTTGCATGTGTTTGTGACGGGTGCCACCGGTGGGGGAGGACACACTCACCTTGTATCATCACTATTTGGAAGTGATTCATAAACACGTGATCTTGCTACATTCGGAATCGTACAATTTTTTGTTTTGGGGGCTTTAATTTCAACTCCTCCATTCATATTCAATGCGATGTTTCGGTATAATTGCTAGTATCTTTATCAAGCAAGGGAAGTCTATTTGTCCCCGTGTCTTTATACTTCTCCTTCTAAATGCCACTTGAAAAGGGTTTTTAACTACTTCACAACCTACGAAGCACTACAGCAAGGTAACAAGGACGATCACTCCCTCATTGACAGTACATTTCCCAGTGGAGCATGGCTATTCATTGTTTTACACTCTATCATACAAGGGAATTTCATGCCAATTATCCCGTAGACGAACTGTATATCAATATCCCTCCCGAGTACGACGATAAGGAGATCGATTTCTGAAGCCAGTTCACCCCAAGACGAGCTTATCAATCATAAAGTGATATTTGCTTTTTACATCTACTTGGGCCATGAAACCACGGGTGACTATTAATTATCCTGTCTGTCTAAGAGGACTTTTCGATAGTCATTTTTCAGCTTAAGAAAACAATCTGGGGACAGGCGCGTCTTACCAGCGTGGACGGAGGGGGTGGGCTCGACCTGGAGGGGGTGGCTGTGGAGGGTGATTGATGGACACTCGATGGTCAGTCCGGCTCCCAGGGGGGCGATGTACTTCCGGTCATTCCAATGTGACAAGATGGAGAAGAAAAGGAAGTGCGCGTGGAATTGGGTTCCAACAAAATATTGGCTGGAACCGATGGCGGAAATAGTTTGTATGTCATAGAATTAAATAGTCCTACACCATTACTGTGGAATATATTTATTTTATGTGTGTAAATGTGTGTGTGTGTGTGTGTGTGTGTGTGTGTGTGTGTGTGTGTGTGTGTGTGTGTGTGTGTGTGTGTGTGTGTGTGTGTGTGTGTGTGTGTTTATTTTAACTAAAAGCCTAGGCAAGTCTAGATCAAACTAAACCAAGTCTACTTTCATTCATGCCACATGTTAAAACAGAAGAGTGGGAAAGGTTCTTTTGAAAAAAAATATTTTAATAATTGTTTCATGTTAGTCTAAGAATTGAATTGTAGCCCTTTATATGTGCGAGGAGTTAGTGCAAGATAGTTTAACCTCGCGTGACAGCAATTGTTCTCACGAGAAACTGACATGAAAGGGACGTATAGATTGTGTTAACCGATATGTTTGCTTTGTGCAAGAACAAAATGAGAGTCATTGTCAAACGAAATATACATTTAACTGTATTTGAATACCATGTCTCTTTTTAATGGCTATAATGTAAAACATTACACAAAACGTATTATACATATAGGACATAGTCTGTACACCAAACATGACTGATTCCTCTGATTGATGGGATGAGTCAAGGAATAGGATCCTGATAAGTGAACGTAATGGTGCCATATGAAATTTCACTGCCAGTACGACACATCTGTTTGTGAATAGTAAACAAATCTGCGTTGAGATATTTAATATAACCCGTCGTATCCAATTTCATGGACAATCTGTCACCTCACTCACATGCAATATATGGCTGTCACACTACAAACAGAACACCGCTTCGTGGGTAATTTCAGTGTTTCAATCATGATTGATAACATTGATCTGTTCAGGTGTGAAATCAATCATTCAGACAAAAAAAAACCTCGGCGAGCTTGATCCTAGAAGATTCATGGTGCAAGTGAACTCGTCGTAGACAAAAGGTGTATAATGGACCACGGCGGTAGTTTTGCCATTGCAATAGGGTGTAGTTTTTGCTGTTTAACGCCGCACTCAGGAATATTCCAGCTATATGACGTTAGTCTTTAAACAATCGAGTCTGCCAGTGATGGACATCATGAGCATCGATCTACGCAATCGGGGAGGACTACTTTTATTATTTCGGAAAGTTGGGGAATCTTAATAATACATTCGGGGGAATTCCCTTTCTGCCCATGTGTAGCAGCATGCACGGGACTTTTAGCGAAATTCCTGCATATTTGTTGTCCTTGTGGAGCCGAAGGCCGGGAAGGATGAGACAAGCAGCTACAACTGGGCTCGCTCGCCTGTTCTTTTTTCCGTTCGCCTGGGTTCCACAAATTTCATGTCTTCGGGTTTCATTTCTGCCCTTTTTTTTTCCCCACTGTCTTCTCGTCCTCAGGGAACTAATGTATGAATCTAGCGGTAACTGACCATGTCATTTGAAACAGTCGCCTTCTCCCGGACGGACCACCTTTCGAATACAGTACTACTAACTTGTCAAATTCACCATAATACAATGTGGCTGTGTCTTTTTTGTCTGCTTTGATTTATATAACTGTTTTTCAAATTGTAGATACCACGTTTTCATTGTCGAATCTATTTATTATAAGGAATGACTTTGTATTTGTTTCGGTTCAATTTGTTTCGATGTGCAATCCGCATAGCGGATTAATTCATACTAAAGTTTGCACATCTGTTTTTGGATTCGAACCGAAAAAAATAGTCAATCCTTGTATTTGTCTCAACATTGAAGCACTATGACAACTTTGAGAGCCTACCGGACATACGGTCTGTTTCAATTCACCTCCCGTACAGGCCATTACGAGGCAAATTCAGTTAGTGCCATCCGAGGGCTTGGCGTCGCCCTGTGGGGACAGAAATATCCAGGGCCTTCCCGAGTTTGTGTCGGGGACTCGTAACAGTAGTTGCCTAAGCTTAATCAAATAGTATGTTTGTTTCTGAGAGGCAACTTGACCTATTCGAGCACCGTTGGGGGACCGGAGCCAGGATCGGGGACCGACAGGGGGGCAGTATCTCGGGTAATGACATTGTTCAGATGATTCTCATGCAGGACGACAAGATGAAGTGGTATTTATGCCGGAATAAACCTGCCCCCTAGTACAGATCTAACCAAAACTTATGCAACCGGAATTTAGTAGTTTTTTAAGGTTATGTAAACTGCCGGGCAAAAGAAAGTGTACACCCACGTTTGATGGTGGCTAAAAATATAATAAACCAGTGATGGTTATTCGATGGTGATGTATTTGATATGGGTAGCATCGTTGTATTTCCCACTTAAGTTTGCATTTTTCGGCGACTATTTTCAGCCAACATGGTCCTGCAGTATAGTTCCGAAGTCTAAAAGTTACGCAGTGTCATGCTGGATAACTGATCTCTGTGTTCGATGGTAGTGGAATCTTTTTTGAGGTCATCTGTAACGTGACCTTGACCTTCATATTCGACGGGGAAATTCGGGAAGACAGGATGTGTTCACACGTTTCGCCAACTCCCGAAACTTAAAAGTGATGCGTAATTTCATGGGGTTTTTAAATTGTTACTGACACTGTGTTTGAACTTTATTACTTGTGATGTGAATACATCTGATAAGAGACGTAATTATTTAAAGTTACCTTGGTTAATGCATTGCTGTTCAATATAGGAACCACGAGCTTGTTTGTGACCGTGGAACAGATACGCAAGGTCGATTTGGGAATACCAACAATTTTTATTGTTCTTCTTGTTGTTTAACGCCGGTCTCAGCAATATCCCAGCTATGTGACGACGGCCTGTAAATAATCAATTTGAACCAGGCACACTTGGATATTATGAGTATCGTCCCTTGCTGTGGCACCCGTGAAGATCCAGGGTAGAATAGGTCTTCAGCAACCCATGCTTGCCGTAAAAGGCGCGACTATGCTTGTCGTAAGGCGACTAAAGGGATCAGGTGGTAAGCCTCGCTGACTTGGGTGATGCATCCAATTGTGTGAATCGATGCTTATGACACCTATCACTGGATTGTCTGGTCCAGACTTGACTATTTACAGACCGCCGTCATATAGCTGGAATATTGCTGAGTGTGGCGTTAAACAACAAACAAACAAACAAACCCACGCCATCGGGACACGGGGCAGACCATTAACCAACTCACGGAGCCTAACCGCCCGTTCCTGGTTGCTCTGTTATGACCAGCAATAGTGTTGCAAACATTTTAAAGACACACTCAGAGCGATGGACTCGCTGTGTTACATGTACTTCAATACCAAATACAAAAATACAAGACGCCATTTAAAGGATCTTGTCTCCTGGTCCAAGGATCGGCCATATTGTTTTCGTGGCAAAGGTTATGTTTGAGAAGGTTATTTGTGAGATTTTCTTGGGACGGCTTCTGTGACACTGGGGACAGCAACCGACGTTGTAAACCCACCAGTGCTTGTTATGCTGACGTTGGAGGCGCCGTGGTTGTAGACTCAACACTTATTCAGATTTAAACAGCAATCGTGAAGCGGCTGATGCACCCTCGGATTCCAGTTCGGTTGATGGGATACATGATGGCCCCCACTGACATCAAGAATCAAAATAGGATAACGATTTATCGTTTCTTTAAATAACCAGACATCAAAATCGATAAGGCAAATTTGATTATTAAAATCAGATCAAAACCTCATCGACATGATGTACAGAAACTGTAGTACAGTGTTACACGTGGAAACTTGCCTCCAGAGATTGGGATTTCTCCGAGAGCGATACCATCGATGCTGGAGATGTTTGGACCTCTCTCGGGTACCGGTGCTTTACCATAACCACGCCAGGCGATACCAGCTCTGGGACGGAGAACAACGACTGAGGCAGGCAATGTAACATTCTGGCAGGTGCGCGCGCCGCACTGGAGCCCGGCAGAGTCAGCCTGGCGATGATAGATGGCGCGGGGAGTCGTCGATGTAGTGTACAATACCGAGGGGTGTCTTTAATGGCTAATTGCTTCATGCCCAGCGCATCAAAGCAAATATCAAATTTTTGCTGGATGTTCTTATCAAAGGGCGATTACTGGCAATGTAATCTGTACTGATTTAGGTTTGTTCGCTGATATGCACCGTCTGTCGCCATCAGCCAAGTCCGACGTCATGAGTTACCGCCCCTGGGTCAATGTCAGGCATTGAGGGACGGATGAGTGATTTCATTCAGTTTCAAAGGGCTTTGTAAATATTTCAAAAAGTTGTATATTTAAATATCACGAGAGGGGGATATTTGTGTAGGCGCGAATTCAAAATGACGTCTAAACTATATATTTGTTGACAGTCGTAGGAAAGGAATCTCATGTTCGTGTTTCGCGGAAAGGCTGGTGTTTGATGGAAAGGCTGGTGTTTGTTGGAAAATCCTGGAGTTGTTTTTTGGAAATGCTGGGGTTTGTTGGAAAGGCGGTGTTTGTTGGAAGGGCCGGTGTTTGTTGGAAAGGCCGGTGTTTGTTGGAAGGGCCGGTGTTTGTTGGAAAGGCTGGTGTTTGTTGGACAGGCTGGTGTTTGTTGGAAAGGCCGGTGTTTGTTGGAAGGGCCGGTGTTTGTTGGAAGGGCCGGTGTTTGTTGGAAAGGCTGGTGTTTGTTGGAAAGGCTGGTGTTTGTTGGAAAGGCCGGTGTTTGTTGGAAGATTGGTATCTGCATTGGGTTTGTTTAAAGGCTGGTGTTTGTTGGAAAGGCTGGTGTTTGTTGGAAAGGCTGGTGTTTGTTGGAAAGGCCGGTGTTTGTTGGAAGATTGGTATCTGCATTGGGTTTGTTTAAAGGCTGGTGTTTGGTGGAAAGGCTTGTGTTTGTTGGAAAGGCTGGTGTTTGGTGGAAAGGCCGGTGTTTGTTGGAAGATTGGTATCTGCATTGGGTTTGTTTAAAGGCTGGTGTTTGGTGGAAAGGCTTGTGTTTGTGTGAAAGGCTGGTGTTTGGTGGAACATCCTGGAGTTTTTTGGAAAGGCTGGGGTTTGTTGGAAAGGCCGATGTTTGTTGGAAATGTATTGTAAAGGTGCAGGAAAGAGTGGTACTTGAAGGGGACGTTTTTTCTGAGAGAGTTCTTTTTAGGAAGATGTGTTGTTCAGAAAGGGTGGTGTTTGGAAGGGCAATAATTGAAAGGAGTGATGTACAGAAAGGGTTGTTTGGAACGGGCTGTGTTTCGGAAGGGTAGTGATTGGGAAAGGGTTGTGTTTGGGAAGGGTAGTGTTTTGGAAGGGTTGTTTGGAAGAGGTTGTGTTTGGAACGGGTTTGTGTTTGGGAATGGTGGTGTTTTGAAAGGGTTGTGTTTTGGAATGGTTGTGTTTGGGAAGGGTTGTGTTTTGGAAGGGTTGTGTTTGGGAAGGGTAGTTTTAGGGAAGAGTTGTGTTTGGGAAGGGTTGTTTGGGAAGGGTTGTGTTTGGGAAGGGTTGTGTTGGGGAAGGGTTGTTTGGGAAGGGTTGTGTTTGGGAAGGGTTGTGTTTGGAAGAGTAGTGTTTGGGAAGGGTTGTTTGGGAAGGGTTGTGTTTGGGAAGGGTTGTGTTTGGGAAGGGTAGTTTTGGGGAAGGGTTGTGTTTGGGAAGGGTTGTTTGGGAAGGGGTTGTGTTTGGGAAGGGTTATGTTTGGGAAGGGTAGTGTTTGGGAAGGGTAGTGTTTGGGAAGGGGTTGTGTTTGGGAAGGGGTTGTGTTTGGGAAGGGTTGTGTTTGGAAAGGGTTGTGTTTGGGAAGGGTTGTGTTTGGGAAGGGTAGTGTTTGGGAAAGGTTGTGTTTGGGAAGGGTTGTGTTTGGGAAGGGTTGTGTTTGGGAAGGGTAGTGTTTGGGAAGGGTAGTGCTTTGGAAGGGTTGTTTGGAAGGGGTTGTG
This sequence comes from Haliotis rufescens, assembly GCF_023055435.1. NCBI lineage: Eukaryota > Metazoa > Mollusca > Gastropoda > Lepetellida > Haliotidae > Haliotis > Haliotis rufescens. Next base: position 5,167 of record NW_025964001.1, on the reverse strand, counting down.
TTTGGGAAGGGTTGTGTTTGGGAAGGGTAGTGTTTTGGAAGGGTTGTTTGGAACGGGTTGTGTTTGGAACGGGTTTGTGTTTGGGAAGGGTTGTGTTTGGGAAGGGTTGTTTGGGAAGGGTTGTGTTTGGGAAGGGTTGTTTGGGAAGGGTTGTGTTTGGGAAGGGTAGTTTTGGGGAAGGGTTGTGTTTGGAAAGGGTTCTGTTTTGGAAGGGTTGTGTTTGGGAAGGGTTGTTTGGGAAGGGTTGTGTTTGGTAAGGGTTGTGTTTGGAAGAGTAGTGTTTGGGAAGGGTTGTGTTTGGGAAGGGTTGTGTTTGGGAAGGGTTGTGTTTGGGAAGGGTTGTGTTTGGGAAGGGTTGTGTTTGGGAAGGGTAGTGTTTGGGAAGGGTAGTGCTTTGGAAGGGTTGTTTGGAAGGGGTTGTGTTTGGGAAGGGTTGTGTTTGGGAAGGGTAGTGTTTTGGAAGGGTTGTTTGGAACGGGTTGTGTTTGGAACGGGTTTGTGTTTGGGAAGGGTTGTGTTTGGGAAGGGTTGTTTGGGAAGGGTTGTGTTTGGGAAGGGTTGTTTGGGAAGGGTTGTGTTTGGGAAGGGTAGTTTTGGGGAAGGGTTGTGTTTGGAAAGGGTTCTGTTTTGGAAGGGTTGTGTTTGGGAAGGGTTGTTTGGGAAGGGTTGTGTTTGGGAAGGGTTGTGTTTGGAAGAGTAGTGTTTGGGAAGGGTTGTGTTTGGGAAGGGTTGTGTTTGGGAAGGGTTGTGTTTGGGAAGGGTTGTGTTTGGGAAGGGTTGTTTGGGAAGGGTTGTGTTTGGGAAGGGTTGTGTTTGGGAAGGGTTGTGTTTGGGAAGGGTTGTTTGGGAAGGGTTGTGTTTGGGAAGGGTTGTGTTTGGGAAGGGTTGTGTTTGGAAAGGGTTGTTTGGGAAGGGTTGTGTTTGGGAAGGGTTGTGTTTGGAAAGGGTTGTGTTTGGAAAGGGTTGTGTTTGGGAAGGGTTGTTTGGGAAGGGTTGTGTTTGGGAATGGTTGTGTTTGGGAAGGGTTGTTTGGGAAGGGTTTTGTTTGGAAAGGGTTGTGTTTGGAAAGGGTTGTGTTTGGAAAGGGTTGTGTTGGGGAAGGGTTGTTTGGAAGGGGTAGTGTTTGGGAAGGGTTGTGTTTGGGAAGAGTTATGTTTGTGAAGGGTTGTCTTTGGAAAGGGTTGTGTTTGGGAAGGGTGCATTGTATGTGAGAGAACCATTAAGCTACCACATCCGATTACAGGAGACAAAGGATGCCTAGATGAACCATTACGGGCGAGCCTGGGAAACGAGAACTGGTATATGCAGGTTCCACAGACAACAAGAGTCGAGACTAAACAGGTAAACGACACCAGCTTGTGCAAGCTGGAAACCAGAAGGTCGGTCCACACAGTTGATTACCTCCCCTGATTAATGGGTTACACTTCACATCTGTAGCAGAAATTTATGCGGATAACTCAGTAAAAAAGTGGAATACAACCTCATATGTATGAGTCAAGATGTAAGAAGTCATCAAGAATGTGATCCTGTCAACAAAAAGAATGTCACGACTTCTACATCTTCAAAGTTGAGGAATCATAACTGCAGCATGTGCTAAGCCAGTGCTTCCAGGCCAACATGGCCGGCATGGAGAGACCCCTGGTTGACCTGAGGGACATCCCAGCAGAAGAGTGCCAAGGACATAGAGTGAGTGAAACCAAAGTTACTAACTTTACACTTAACAGAGAAAAGGCGCTCAAAAAGAAAATAGACAACCTTCAAGATATCAGCAAAAATGTTTCTCTTGAAGATGTATGCTGGAAAAACTCTGACAGATGCTGTAATGTTGTTTTGAGGACTGACTTTTTTGAAATATATAGACAAGCAATTTTCCAACTATACTGGGTGTCAAGTGAATCGGACACACATATCCATACAGAATGGAAAGAACACAGAGACGAGACAGGGGCTATATGTGAAGATAAAATTATTGTGTCTTTCTTTGATTCAGTATCAAATCAATATAAGAGATATGGAACCCTGCATATCTACCGGACCTCAAACAGGCTCCAATTCCAGGGAATAGGAGCAAAAGATTGGTACGAAAAGGAAGTCCCCAAACTCATATCACTCGTGGATGACATTCAACAAGGAATCATCTCAAATCTACCAACACTTATGGCAGAAGAGGATAGGAGGACATCCCAACTTGTGAGGGTCAGTGCTGACAAAACTGAGATTACCCCACAAAAGAAAACCAATAACATGACCAAATCAAAATCATCAAGAAAGACACAGGATTTCGGAAGTATTTTGACCTACCAGCACTCTGTGAACTCACTGAAAGAGTCTTTCACTGCACAAGAAGCTCGCCTTGAAGAACACATGATGTCAACCGAACAACTAATCAAAGACAGTTCTATTCAAACAGGCAACAGGACTAAAGCAATTGAATGTGACTGGGCTGGTAAATTTGAAGATTTGTTTCTAAAATACACTAAAATGGAAAAAAAACTGGAAATGTTAAAATCTGAACGTATTTCAGATACCAAAAGACATAAAACCATGCAAGAATCCATCACAAAATTAAACCACAGAGTCCAATCCCTGGAAGAGAAGCGTTCTGTAACCCCCCTACCTCCCGAAGACACTGAGATTACTATGTTGATCGGACAACTGGCCTCTCGTATTACACTCATAGAGGACAGAGAAGAAATCATCAACAACTCATCACCTCATCCCAAACCTGCACCCCCTGTGACCTCGGATGGCCAAGCAGTTGAAACAGAGAGCAGCATGCCTCAGCAACCAACTTCACCCCCCAGTGCTGACTCAAGCCCCTCAGAATTCACAGTAGTGAAGGACAGAAGGCCAGTGAAAGACAAAACCTCACAGCAGGAGTCATCACAGAATGATAGAAACACCAGAAATGGAGGGAAAATCACTACTAATGCACAGGAGCAAATGTTCAGAGTAAACAGTCATGTTAAGACTGTGTTCATAGGAGACTCAGTCTTAAGATTTGTAAGGCCACACCTCCCAGACTCTCATCATTCAGCAGTCTTCAGTTTCTCTGGAACAACCACTGAACAACTACTCGAAGAACTCAATAAGTTCAAAGTTAACCATTCAGTGGAGACATTGGTACTTCATGTTGGTGTAAACGACTGCTGGCTTCCACCACATTTCTCACTGGACCAAGACAAATATGAAAAATTGATAATGAAATGTCAAAATGCATTCCCCAGGGCAAAGATACACTTGTCTCTGATGGTGCCAAGCTCCACACGTGGAATGTTGTTCCAGTCCATTGCAAAAGGCAACGATACAATAAGACGTATTGGACAGAAGTACAAACACAACGTTATTAACCATGACAGTGTGTTCATTACTGCCTCAGGAGCTCCTAAGAAAAACATGTACCATGATAAGGTCCACCCAAGCAAACACAAAATCCATCTTTTCGTCAATTCCTTTACGGACAACATTTCGTTGATGATACCGCCAAAACTTGATCGTACTAATTTTCCACCTCTGTCATCGAACTTAAGAGATATACAAGCATCCAGACCTCAGCCTACAAGTCATCCAGTGCATCAGATCAGTGACAACAACAACAAACATCACCATCATTCCCAGTTTGGAAATGTAAATCCTGATCTAATGTTACATCAACCCCAGGAATCACAGCAACCCTGGCAGATACAGCTGCTGCCCCCTTATCATACATCCCATGACAGCAGGAATGGACAACTGAGACCACCTCCACCTCCTGGGCACCAGGTACCACCCCCATGGCCTGTCCCCCCACAGATAGGACCAAGCGCTCAACTGAACCCGTCCATGGACCCCGCCTCCATATGGTGGTCATCGCCACCATCACAACTACAAACAAGTGATTCAGCACAGGACATAATCCGCAAACTCCGTATGTGCCTCTCTGGAGTTATTTGAAAAGAGTGATGGAGTATATTTATTCTCCATATTGGTTTGATGTGCCATCAACTTTCTGTGTTATATTAACACACCTTACTTTCATGTATCCAAGGATTATATCATACCATCCTCAAGTGCCAAATTCCATGTGGATTATATTCATAATAATACCAAAACAAGATTGTACAATGCATATATGATGACTCTCCTCCGGACCAACCTGGCAGCTCAGCAAACCGTGCTTTTTCCTGCCTGTGCCACATTAGGCTATATTTTGCTTTGTTTTATTATTCTGTGAATGATGTATACCCAGTGTGATATGAACTTTTCATTTTGGAACATACAAGGACTCCATCATACAAAAGACAATGATTTGTATGACAAACTGAAAAACTATGACTTTCTTGGTTTAACTGAGACTTGGGAGAACCAAAGTGATGTTTGCTTTCATGGATTTCATACCATTAGTGTATCTAGAAAACATAGTTTTGGAAACAGTAGTCGAGGTGGAATAGCCTTCCTCTGTAGAAACGACCTTAAACACCATGTAAATGTGATTTCATCTAGCCTTTTTTCTCTCTGGGTGAAAATAGATAGAACATTATGTTGCACCAAGAGAGATATTTATATAGGTACCATCTACATACCGCCAGAAGGGTCCTCATTTTGGACAAAATGCAATATTGATCCATTTGACATCCTCCTTAAAGAAATAATCAAATTCTCTAATTTAGGTGAGATCATTTTGGGGGGGGACTTTAATGCCCGTACAGCGTGCGAGGATGAATGTATTGATAATACAAACATAGATCACCTGCCAGACCTACCCAGTGATATAGCCTCAGACATACAAACCCCAAGATGTAGTCTTGATGTTAAAAGCAATAATTATGGGAAATCGCTCCTTGATATAGCCACATGCTGTAAATTAATAATATTAAACGGGCGAACTATTGGTGACAGACTTGGCAACTTTACATGTCACACGTATAATGGTCATAGCGTTGTTGATTACGCGTTAGTCACAGAAGGAATCTACCAAAATATTTCATATTTCAACATAAAACCATTAACATGGCTATCAGATCACTGCCAGCTATCCCTTAAACTTTCAGTAACCACAGATCAACTCCCTAAAATGAACAAAAACATTAATAAGGCCACAAATGTAATCTTTACTAAATACAGGGGTAGAAGACGCTGGCATTCCAACAGCCACACATGTGTTAACGATGCTACCTCAAACTTCAAT